>NC_133414.1:23580000-24287500 GCF_049350105.2 Macaca mulatta | reverse complement strand
AGCCTGTAAGCTCCTTCAAGGAGTATCTGTCACACAGTAGTTGCCCAATAAATATTTCCTGAATTGAAATACATTAAATCAATCTAATCAGCCAGCAGTGGACTTTGAGCACAACAGGAAGACCAAAATCAAAAGTTGATTGTTGGTTCGAAATGGTAGCCAAGAGCAAATCAAGTCTTATCTGCTGAGGAGTATATTTTCCTTTCAAAGTAAAACATCTACCGTCTTAATTTAACAAGCTATGGAAGTATCTATGTCTGATGATTCTGACATTTTATAAAAGTCCAAAGACAGGAAGGGGGGGAAGCCACAGAATGATCCTCATTTAAGAATGTCTAATTAGTGGTTTCTTAGATATCTTATTTTCAAACTTTACTCATGTCTCCAAAAATAAAAATAGGAAAGCAGCATGTTATACAAGCAAGTGTAATCCAGACCTGAAGGCAGAGGACGTGGGTTTAAAATTCGGTTCTGCCATTTTCTACTTCTGACCTTATTTGAGTTACTAAATCATCAACAATTAAGCCAGGTGTGGGGGATCCCTGGAGAAACTCCAACCAGCTTGCCCACTGAAAGCCCTACAGCATTTTCGGTGTGCAACATGGGGTCGAGAAGCAGTGAGTAAAATGGGGACTCAAAACCTCGTACTATTGTTTCTAAGCCTCTTCATCCTCGGGCTTCTGAGGGTAGGGGAAACCATGCCCCTACTCCTCATAACTCCCGGGCCTTTTCAGACCTTTTCGTGGCCTTTTCTTTATTTTTCGGGACCCACCGGTGAGCAGCAGCTCCCTCTGCTCTCCCATCCCTCCTTGTGCTGGGATGCATGGCCCAAGGGTCCTGCACAGCCCGCTGGCCGGTTCCCAGCCCCTCAAGGCTCCCCCAGCCTTCCCCTTCCCTGGCCAAGGGGTTTAACTCTATCAGGTGGACAGTAATTAAGCTTAAACTTGTTTCCCTGGGGGAGGAACCACTAGCATAAGAATAAGATGTTCTTCCTCAGGTACTTTTAAACTGTTTCCTTGCTTTCCCCTTCTCTACCCCATCAGCAAATTAACTTGTTTTCTTTTCTTTCCTTTTTTTTCTTTTTTGAGACGTCTCGCTCTGTCACCCAGGCTGGAGTGCAATGGCGCGATCTCAGCTCACTGCAACCTCCGCCTCCCAGGTTCAAGCGATTCTGCCTCAACTTCCCGAGTAGCTGGCATTGCAGGCACCTACCACTATGCCCGGCTAATTTTTGTATTTTTAGTAGAGACGGGGTTTCACCATGTTAGGCTGGTCTCGAACTCCTGGCCTCAGATGATCCGCCTGCCTTGGCCTCCCAAAGTGCTGGGATTACAGGCGTCAGCCACTGTGCCTGGCCCACAAGTTAACTTTTAAAAGATTTTTTTTTCTTTTAGAAGATACTGTACTGGGCTAGACGCCCACCACCACCACCCGCAACTATCACTGTATTCTCTGCAGTTTGGGTTGTGAAATCAAGCCTCCATCTTGTTTTCCATCCTGAGGGCATGGCTGGTAACCGCTTGGCAAGGCTTTGTTTAGTACTCCTGCCTGAGGGGATGCCCCTCTCAGATTCGATGTCTGCAAATTTTCCTAGCCCTGTCTCCTTTTTTTTTTCTTTTTTTTCTTTTTCTTTTTTTTTTTTTTTTTTGAGACAGAGTCTCGCTCTGTCGCCCAGGCTGGAGTGCAGTGGCACAATCTCAGCTCACTGCAAGCTCCGCCTCCCGGGTTCACGCCATTCTCCTGCCTCAGCCTCCCGAGTAGCTGGGACTACAGGCGCCCGCCACCTCGCCCGGCTAATTTTTTGTATTTTTTAGTAGAGAGGGGGTTTCACACCGTGTTAGCCAGGGTGATCTGGATCTCCTGACCTCATGATACACCGGCCTCGGCCTCCCAAAGTGCTGGGATTACAGGCGTGAGCCACCGCACCCCGCCCTAGCCCTGTCTCCTAAAGGGCCCCACCCAGTGACTGCTAGTCTTCCTGTCTGTGTGTGTACTGTGTGTGATGTCTGTAAAAAGAGCTCTAGTTACGTTGGCCTAAAGAAAGATAGGCACTTGCACCTAATATCTTTTAAAGGGAAGATAAAAATCTGTGGTACCTTTCAGTTTCCGTAACTTTAATCTTTAAGAAATATAAACGCCCCTAAAGACTATTGGTAAAAATGCAGGTTAGATGAAAGGTTTGCTAAGTGTTTTGAGGTTACAAACTGCTTTCTGGGTTTTGAGAACAATTTGACTTGCTGGCTTCACAATTGGTAAGGCTTGGGGACACATGGAACTAACCACAGCCTTAACTAAGAAGGCAAACCTTGGCTGCAGTTAGCACACAAAGCAACTTACTAAATTTTGTCTTAAAGTTAAAAATTGCTAGGATTTAATTGAAACTACTAGAAATAGATTTACATGCAAGGTGTGTAAGAACAGTAAAATGTGTTTTTTAGTAAAAGGTTACAAGAAAGCATGGAAATGTAAACTTTTGCCCAGGGTTAAAGGATGGTTTTGAGTTAAATTAGGAAAAAGCTGAAGGTTCAAAGAAACTTCAGGTGCTTTGAAGGTGGAAGAACTGTAAAAATTATCTTGCAGAAGAGGTTCTCTGTGTGAACATATTGACTACATTCAAAAAAGGGTGTTACATGGTTTTTCTGTAAATTAAGCATTGAAATAAAAGCACAAGGTTTTCCTAAGGCGTTAATCTGCTCTTTGGCAAAATTTGTAAAGGGTTTATAAAAGGCTTTTTTTGCTTCTTTAAAATTTGAGTCATCATTTTGACAAAATACGTAACTTATGGTAATCTGGAATTGTATTTCATAATATCAAGTGTTTTAAACCTCAAACATTTAACAGCCTTCCCAAAATTAAACTTCAGTTTCAAAATTATCTTCCCTGGCACCTGGGTTTTTGAATACTTCAGAGGGCCTCTGAAGTGTCCAGAAAAGAGAGATAAACAGGATTATTTGATGTGTTTAGATACATGGGATTGCCAAAATGATGCTCAATCTTCTTTAGGCTGTATCTTGGTGAATAATGCTAACATATGTTTCAAAATTATATGGGATTTCTAAAATTGTGATGTCTGAGTACATGCTATCAATTATTATTAAGGTTATGTTAAGTTATTGTAAACCACGGAGATAACCAAACCTCTTTGTCATTTGTGTTTCTGACTGTAACTACCCTGGACATATTGCTATTCACAGACAGTTGTTGTCTTGTTTTAATCCTTTTTAAAAGATGGTTTATAGTAAGCTGTAAGACTTTGACAGGTGCTGTCAAATGCAGGTTTATGATAACTTTGGATATTGTAACATCGGAATACAGGAAAATGTACAGGACTCATGAAGAGCTGAAATGCTCACCAATATGAAGCAAAACAAGAGTTAACTAAATGGACTGAACTCGGGACACTGAAGTAACATTTTTGACTTTTGGTTGAAATATTGCTAATCCATGTTTTTTCAGTCAAGGAAACTTATTTTGAACTGTTTACAACCTTTAATAATTGAGTAAAATATACTCCTATGAACAAAATTGGAAGCATGTTTGTCTCTCTCTGTCTGGTTCCTCTAGAATTTCGAAACTATCTGTGAGTATTCTTATGGCAATATAGTTGTTTGCATCAGTGCAATAAGAATCCATTTTTCTTTTGCAACAGGACACAATTGGAGAAAGTAATTATTCATTGGTGAAATGTGGGTAATATCCACTTCACTGAGTCGTTCTCAGGATGAAGGGAAATGACAGGCAAAAGCACCTGGCAGAGATCATGAATAGATTATACGTGTTCCCAAAACGATCGTTCGCATCTGTGGAATTGTGCTTTCTTACCTTGTTTTCATGTGGTGCTTTTCTTCCTGGGCTTATTCACAACATTGCGTAAAATAATTTTGGATATAATGACTAGTTTAGGTAATTAGTATCCTCTTCATTTTATAAATGGAATAATATTCAGACTCAGCGATTAGGGTTGTGTCTGCTTGAGACAATTATGCCAGTCATGCAGTATAATTTGGTTCAAAACATTTTTTCTCTTTTCCTTTTAATATACCTTTGCAGAGAATTTGCATGGAACAGTTTTCTTCTTACCCAAACAGCTGACTGAATCACACATTCTTGCTGGGATGAATCAGTGAGGACACGCTATTATCGTTCTGAGATCTAAGACCTTAGTATAAAAGTTTTAAATGGAAGTGAGCAGTCACCTCTGGGTAGTCTCCTGGGGGAAGGGCAACTGATTGATCACCCAAGTGACACTAGTTCTAATTCACCATCGTCCAGGATACAGCCCAAGTCGTACACTTGCAAATGCATTCCTGTCACTCTCCGGGGTTGACTGGGCTCAGGGACTCAGACCACCAAGTTCACAAGAGATGAAGTTAATAAACCAGCAGGCCAACTGGTTCATTTATCGTGAATGATACCAACATTTCCAGCCCCGACCCCATATGTGAAAACCAATTTGTGAGAACACCGGTAAGCCCAGAATCAGGACCAGAGGTATGAGTTGTACAATTCTAATGTTCAATGACACTGAGCTGTTTGGGTTCTGTCCATCTCAATTTGTTCTTTTGTTGCCTTCCAATGTCCCAGGTAAAATGAAACCCTTTCAGGCATTGTTGTCAAAAACAATCTGGCCTGGGTGTACCATGACTGAATGTTTCAGCCAGGATTTTAGTGCCTGAAGTGGTCAGACCAGTTAATAATACCTCTCAGAAACATTCAGCTTGTTGGCCAGATTCCTTGAATTTCATTTTGTTTAAGTTTTTTTGTTTAATTATAACAAGGGAATTACATTGATCCAGATAACACAAACTGTTGCCATGGTTCTTAAGTAAAAACAATCTTAACACACCTGGAGCCAGCTAGGGAGCGGCGCTGTGAGTCTCCCATCTTTCCTCACTTGCCCGTACCCGTGGCCAAGGGCAGCACATGTTGAAAGTGGTGCAGGAGGTGACAAGTGGCACAGACGTGGCCTGAGGGGGAATTGTGAGAACTGTGAGCTGGAGGTCATCTGTCTCCATTGCTTGGCAAGGAAATGAAACGTTGCTGATTGTTCACTTAGTTCACTTTCATTTCCATTCTTTACTTGATGTTTCTACTTTCTAACAAAACTGTCGGAGCACCTTAAAATGCCATTTAAAAATAATATGTAAAATCTCCATAGATTGGCTTCTCCATCTATGGTAAAATCACAAAAAGCTGGTTCCACAATAAACTTTCAAATTTCACATTCTCCTTACACTTAAGGAATATTTCACAAACTTTCTAAGTACACAAATCTAACAACCTTGCATTTACGGGAGAAGTAAACTGTTTTTGTTTCTTTTTAAAATTAAGACACTATGGTACTTTATTTTTATAGAGATGACTCTCACCATGTTGTCCAGGCTGGTCTCGAGCTCCTGACCTCAAAGAATCTTTTCTCCTCAGCCTTCCAAAGTGCTGGGATTATAGGCGTGAGCCACCGCACCTAGCATGAACTGTTATTTAGAACTATTAAAGGACTAAATAACCCTATCTACCACCTTATGTATTTATAGAACTTAGTTTCTATTCATCTAAATATATGCAGAATGAAAGCTAGAACTATTTTATATTGAACTCTCAGACTCTCTTCTTTGAAAAACATAATACTCAATAGTAGGAACTTGTTACTCAAAAGCTAGGTCATGGGGAAGATAAAGAAGTAATGCAGCTGGGCACGGTGGCTCACACCTGTAATCCCAGCACTTTGGGAGGCCAGGGCAGGTGGATCACTTGAGGCCAGGAGTTCGAGACCAGTCTGGCCAACACGGTGAAATTCAGTCTCTACTAAAAATACAAAAATTAGCCGGACATGGTGGTGGGCGCCTATAATCCCAGCTACAGGGGAGGCTGAGGCATGAGAATCATTTGAACCCGGGAGGTGGAGGTTGCAGTGAGCCAAGATCATACCACTGCACTCTAGCCTGCGTGACGGAGCAAGACTCTGTTGAAAAAAAAAAAAAAAAAAAAACCTAATGAAATCAGAAAGGGCATCAGGGAAACATCTTTAAAGAGAAGGTGAAAGGGAAGAAGGGAAAAAAATTTTGTTGCAAATTATAAATAACTAGGCATAGTTAAATTTATTTTTTTAAGTGAAATTTGTATTGGCCTTGTCCCAGTGCTGTATGGAACAGAGTATCTGCAGAAAAGCCAGCAGAAAGAGGAGAAACCATTACAAGTCAAAAGGTTTCAGGGGGTTGGGGGTTGGGATCGAGTTGTGTTAGCTAGCCTTCAAGGAATTTGCAAAATGGCTTTAAACCTGTCTGAGGCCAGTGCTGGGACAGCGTCCATATCATTGCAGATGTGGAAGTATATAAAAATCTGATAATCCAAGTCATGAGCCTATTATAATCAGGAGGAAGCTGCAAGGAATTTATGAAAAGGAAATTCCATTTCACCAGGACATGTGACTGTGATCACCATCTGTTTAAACATCTTAATAGTTTGCAGCAAACAACTGAAACCACATTTTCCCCCCCTACAAGTCTATCCAAGCACTTTCTGTGTGTCCAAATGGAATTTAAACCTCCCTTTTCTAATGTTAGACTAAAATCTCATTCTAAACTGGAGTGAATTGGGGCTAACTATAGGGGAAAATGTTAAAAATTCATCATTCAGCTAAAAAGTTTAATCAAGCGGTAACTTCTCTAAAGGTAACAATGGTATCTGCTTGTCCTCCCACCTAATGAGATTTAACTCTGATGGTTACGGTGTGAAACTTGCTATTATAGAACAATCATTAGAATTAAGTGAAGCAAAGATCCTTCAAGCTCCTCCTCATTTTGATTTATTAATTAAAAAATATTAAGCATCTATAATATAAGCATCTACACTTCAGTATCATCTCTGTTGTGTTTAAAACACAAGTTAATTTGAGGTAAAAGTGTATACTTTGAAATATATATTCTGACCCTTATCGCTTTCCATCTCATGAACATCAAAGATTTTCTTATTTTAATCTGCCATTTTAAAAACAATGTTGGGCAGGGCACAATGGCTCATTCCTGTAATCCCAGCACATTGAGAGGTTGAGGTGGGAGGATCTCTTGAGCCCAGGAGGTCGAGGTTGCAGTGAGTTATGATCATGCCACTGCACTCCAGCCTGGGTGATAGAGCAATACCCTGTCTCTAGAAAAAAACAAACAATAAAAATTGATGCACTAAAGCTAAATTTATCAGATTAACAGTAATTCTAGGTAGCCTCAGCTTGTGTCAATATCTGTATTCAGTGCTAAATTGAACAAACAAGAAGAAATTCCCGAAAGGATCCACTGCAGCTATGTCCTTAACAAACATTTGATGAGGAAGGACCATTGATCATTATGTGCTTGAGATACAGACAGTGTTTGCCTTCGAGAAGTTCCAAGTCAAGTGAGACAAGTGGACAGAAAGGTGTCACATCTATTATCAAATCTTTTGCAAGACCCTGCAATGACTCAACTGTGCTGTGGATATCAAGTCCCTGGGCTGTACCGAGGCTTGGGCCAGAGTCAGAGAGGAACCGTGTCTCCCCAAGATCAACACATGGAGCCCTAGGAAGAGAAACTCAGAATGAAGAATTCTGGGTCAACTGCTCCTCCTCAGTGGCACCTCCCCTGCCAGCAAGGACCTTGAGATGACGGGTTGTCTTTTGAAGGATAGTGACGTTCCCTTGTGCTGCCTCTACCTCTCTGCTTATGAAGTCACTACCCTGCCTTGAATATCTAACTTAGAGTAGATTCTTAGGGAAGGGATTTGAAACCAGATGAGAGAGAAAGACAGTTATAAATGGGTCTCAGTCTCTAGAGTAGTTCCACATTTGAAGGTCTATTCACTGACTCAGTTCTTGTTGAGTTTGCTGAGATGCTAACAGCAGGTTCCACACAATGTGAATTCTACAAGATATATTTGCCCACCATCTCCCCACTTCCTTCAAAAATCACTGAGTTTATTTAAATACCCATTTCTATAAAGCGTCGGTCAACTTATTTCTTCAAACAGGAGAGATCCAGAGAAGGAGAAAGGACCATAAAATCTCCTCTTCCCAGTATATCACAAATAGAACCATGAAGGACATCGAACCCAAATGAGAACCCAGAAGTAAGCAATGGTAAAGATGAACTCTGGAACCCTTTGACAAAGGAAAGGTTGGGGTAACTTTAGAAATAAAACCTTATGAGAAAAAGAAGAGAAGAACTCAGGTATCAAGACAGAATAGTCTGGGGCCATTTTGTGTCATGAAATAGTTTTTCACACCTCCTTGGTCTCTGGGGCTATCATTTTATTTCAGTCTTTCACCTTACCTGACATTCATAATGAGGACCCTAAGACATTGAGGAAAGATTAAATTGTATGCCCCTTTACATTCAAGATATAATCATTTTTAGAAACTTCTTGTTTTGTTTTGATTTGATTTGAGTTTTATAGCTGGATGCATAATGGCAAGTTTGAGCTATCTGGAAAATTCCCCTAGAACACATTCTCTTACATTGCTAGATGAATAAATTATTAATGTAACTTATGTAATGTAATACATAATGTAATGTAATGTAAAATAGACAAGGAGACAAAGCTATGATGTATCAAATTTTTTTCCTTCAATCAGATTTAAGATTAGCCCACTTCAAAGTTTAAGGTTAGAAGAATTTTACTTTGCTAATGGAAGTGGGCTTTTTTATAGAAGAAAAATCACGTTTTTTTGAAGATAGAAATAGATGTTATTGTAGTCATTTATGCAGTAAAGTATCTATTTGTCACATTTTAAAAATCCCAGTAGCATTTTTTTCTTGGTAAATTTTAATAAGGTATCTTAACATTTTTCCATATGTCTGACCTGCAAGGTTGTTGGGTTCTTTTTGTGTGTGTTTTTTTTTTAACTTCAGTTTAATTTCTTGGGAAATTTTAGATTTGGGGGTGTGGGGGAAGTCCCAAGAGATTTTAACTCAGATGATAGAAAACTAAAATGATTGGCCTTTTAAACAAGAGCACATATTTTGTTTTAAAAGAAATACTTAATAGGAAATGAATTCCCATAAAACCAAAGGCTTTTACCTATAGCACTGGCACAACAAATACATCATGGGATATAAGCCTTTTTATAATAGAGCCCTCATCTGAAATGAGTATTTCATTATTAGTCAGTTTTAAAGAGCGTCATTTAACGGAGGTGTTTCCTTTCATTTGTTTGCTTGTTTGTTTGTGAAATCCCCCCATTTAACATTCTCTATTGCTTGAAATGTTTGGGGCTACAAGATAAATCCCACAGTTACCTATGTTTTTTCAGCCTGTTTGTGGTATACAAACTCAGGATTTAGGTTCTCTTCCTGTGTGGATCATGAGAAAGGCAAGAGTGCAGCACTTTTTAATATATTTTGTTCACTGATAAAAGGAAGTCATTCCCGAACTAGCCTCTCAAAGAATAGCGATTTTTGTGCACAGAACTAAGATATCCTGCTCTTTACAAATCGTATAATGATGAATTTTTCACAACTTAAAGAGAAATTTAGGTTAATAACAGTGTTTTCTTTGTTGGTTTTTACATGGGTATTTTTTTCTCAAAGCTTTGACTCTCGCTATAAATTGTGCATAGACCTTTTTGTCTACAAGAGATCATGTTTTATTCAACACAAAAGGATATATTTAGTTTCCACATGTTTACTAAATCAATATTTCATGGTATTCCATGAAGAGACTCATGACTTCTAGAAACTAAACCACATGAACTATTTTGAGAACCACTAATATAACTCTTTCATTAATTAATATCAAGCATTTTGGCCAGGGGTGGTGGCTCATATCTGTGATCCCAGCTCTCTGGGAGGCTGAAGTGGAAGGATCGCTTGAGGCCAGGAGTTTGAAATCACCCTGGGCAACATGGTGAGACCCTGTCTCTATGAAAAAAAAAAAAAAAATTAGGTGTGGTGGCTCACACCTGTGGTCCCAACTACTTGGGGGACTGAAGCTGGAGGATCACTTGAGCCCAGGAGGTCAAGGCTGCAATGAGCTGTGTCCATGCCACTGCATGACAGCCTGGGTGACAGAGTGAGACTGTCTCAAAAACAACAACAAAAAATTAGGCCAGGCGCAGTGGCTCCCACCTGTAATCCCAGCACTTTGGGAGGCTGAGGCGGGTGGATCATGAAGTCAAGAGTTTGAGATCATCCTGGCCATCATGGTGAAACCCCATCTCTACTAAAAATACAAAAATTAGCTGGGCATGGTGGCGGGCACCTGTAGTCCCAGCTACTCGGGAGGCTGAGGCAGGAGAATCGCTTGAACCCGGGAGGCAGAGGTTGCAGTGAGCCGAGATCGTGCCACTGCACTCCAGCCTGGTGACAGACCGAGACTCTGTTTCATTAAAAAAAAAAAAAAAATTTGAGTATGAATGTAGCACCTTGATATGAGTTTGCAGGTTTCCCCAATCCACATCACTATCTACTGATGCTTATTAACAAACACTTTCCTTTTTCTTATTTATTTCTAACTACTGGCTATGTAGTTTCTTTCTTCCTTAGTTAGTGGATACCTTTTACGATTTGGATCTCAACTAATCTTTTAGAAGTTACGTTTTTCATTTCTCCCAGAGAAGGCTACATTTGGCCCTTTTGGTACTTATTTTGTCTCCTGGTTTCCTGAAATGATTCCCTAAATGGCTGGCTTTCCCTTCATCTGGGAAATGCTTTTCATTGGACAATAATAGTCCAGTGATTCTTAAACTTGGCTGCACATTTGTATCACCGGGGGAGCTTTAAAACTCCAGATTCCCACACAGACCCCTTGGCCAATTACATTAGAATTTTGGTATGAGATCCAGAAATATTCTCCACTAAACCTTTTCAAGTGAGTCTGATGTAAAGCCAAGGTTATGAACTACTGCCTTAGACAGAGGTCTTACCTCCATATTCTAACTTGACTTCCATGTAATACTCAGAGATACCATGATTCAATGACCTGTTTTCCCACTATCCCTCTCACTCCATCTCCTGTCCTCTAAATATTTTTACACCATCAACCCAAATAAGACAGAGCAGCTATTAAGGCAAAGTTAATGTAGTTCCTTCCTGTTCATCCTCTACATTTTTCTTTTACTAATAGACTTTCCAAGCCTAGAATAAAAGGCCACAGTAGGTTTAAAAAAATAGCAACAAATACTCTCTACAATCTTATCTCATGACCTTTGTCATTATTTCCTAATGTTAGCTTCGCTTAGTGACCAAGGATGTCTCAAAAAACCTTAGCAAACTTTTTCTATGAGCATTAATTGATACTGAGTAGTTGTGGTTCTTCATTTGACTTCATTTAGTTTGAATCATAAGTTCTGTATATTGTCCAAAATGTGAATTAAACTCTTTTGTTGTCTATTTGTGCAAGACAGGGAAGCCTGCAAAGTTCTCATGGACAGGATTACCCCTTACTCATTCATGTATCTGCATGTCCAATAGAGAACCCAACCTAGAGTCATGGCTCTTAAATGAATCAATTAGTTAAACATCAATGAACAGATGAACAAATGCTGGAATGCATGAATGAAAGCTAAGCACTTATTGAAGTCAAATCACAGAGAAGTTCATGAAGAAAGGCAGGTGGCATCTACCTACTTTGTGTGCACAGTTATCAGGGGAGAGTCAAAATAAGTTCAGACAAAAAAAAAAAATCCAAAATTCCAGAAGCCAAATTAAAGTAACAGAGTGTTGGAATCTAACAGACTCTTACTCTGTGTATTTCCTGGCAAAGCTAGAGCCAGCCCTTGGGGCCATCAGGTGTTACCTCTACAGGTTGAGCTGGAAGTGACTGCATTTTGACCCTATGGAAAGGGAAAGGGGAACACTGATTAGGAGAAAGCACCAGTATTCTGCTTTGTATATGATACTCTTAATTAAAACAAGCCAGTCAAGGATGAAGGGGATGGTTGTATAAGCAACTATATCCATTGCTTAAAGACATATTAACTTAAAGCCACCAAGACAAAACAAATTAGCTTAAAGACGTATATCTTTAAAGTTACAAATAGTTTGAAGACTGTTAAAGATGGATAAAGAAAGTTGAAGGTTTATAGATGACACCTATAAGGAAATGTGAGTTTTTAAAAAAATCGAAGATGATACTTATGATGGATAATTTTTTTTAATTTTAAAATATTTAGATTTTAGGTTCAAGTATTTAAAAATTTATAGGTACATTGATCAAATAATTCTTAGTATTTTACTTTATTCCTCCTAGAGCCTCGATTCATTAATTCCACAGACATTTATGGACTACCCACCACCCTGGAGTCAAAGAACAACAAGGCAGATATGTCTCTCGCCCTCATGGAGCAGGATTCTAGTGGGGGAGACCAATAATAAACACGTACAAACTGATTTCAGCTAGTGCTAAGTCCTGTGAAGAAACAGGATCCTTGGGTAGATGTGATTGTGGTGGGGGTAGGGATGCCTTTTGCTAAGTTGGTCTGGGAAGGCATCTTGAAGAGGTAATGTTAGAGATGAGACCTGATAATCATGAAAGGAAGTATTCACATGAAGATCTGCAGAGAGAATGCACCAAGCAGATGAAACAGTAAATGCAAAGTTCCTGGTATGGAAACATGCTTGCTGTGTTGGAGGGCTGCAGACAGTGCCAGAATGGCTGAGGCAGAGGTGTGGGGAGCAGCATGGGAGATGGGTTGAGCAAAGTCAGGGAGGGAGATCCAGAGGTTCCCTACATATGGGCTATAGTCAGAGTTTGGATTTTATTTTGATTCCTGGAGAAGCCCTTGTATTAAACAACCATACCAATTACTTAATAAATATTCTGTCTTCTTTGTCTCATTTTTCCCCTTCTCGCACCTAATTTCATTATTGTTGAAATGGCCAGGTTTGACAGTCTAGATTTTTTGGTCAACTTTGTGGTTGATATTTAATAAATGTTTGTTTCAGAAATAAACAGTATCAGACATGTCTCACCAAAAGTAGCAAATAAATCTCTTATGCTTTGGAGATACAAGAGATAAAGTAGGAGCTTTTGAGGCTGAGACATATATCATATGTCTAGTAGAGATCTGTTTTCATTGTGCTAGCCATTTGATAGAGGGGAGTTTAGCACAAACAAAATAGAAATCTTATAACCTTTCTGATACACCCAAGCTCAGAACTTAATAAACTTTCCAACCTCGGAGTCCAAGTTTTACTATGCTGTGTCTGATGGTTCTTATCCATGTCTGGCAATGTCAGGTGAGTTGAGGATCACCTCCAAAAACCAACGTGACCAAAGAGCTAGTTCTGACTTCCAGGAAAGCCAGAGTGGAATGAGCTTGCAGGAGGCTGTGCAGATTGGCTACTAGTTGCCAGGCGCTGTTCCAGGTGCGGGGTGTACAGCACAGAACAAAAGAGAAAAGGAATCCCTGTCCTCATGCAGCTCACAACCTAGTGATGGAGACAGACAACAACAAAATAAAAAAATCAAAGAAATTGTGCATCAGGTGGTGAGAAATACTCTAAAGAAAGACAAAGCAGGAAAAGAGGAAGAGGAAAATACAGAAAGCAGAGTGATCAAGGAACATCCTACTGAAAAGCCAGTGTGAGTGAGCAAAGACCTGAGAAAGGTGACAATGCAGAGTGTACTGATGTTGGAGGAAGATACTCCAGGGAAGAGGGAAGCATAAGCAAAGGTCCTGAGGCAGGAGCATGCCTGCTGTGTTGGCATGCAGGGAGCTGAGGCGACAAGAGTGCAGCAGAAAAGGTGGAGGCTGAAGAGACAAGATCAGTGAGGTGGTGGATGCCAGAGCACATGGGCCTGCCAGGCCATTGTAAGGATTGATATTCACAGGTGACTGTGGCTTGCACAAGAGGGGAACAGGTGGAAAAGGTGCTTACCAAAATTACTGAGTGATAGAAGTAGTTGCCACTCATGATCGCTGCTATATGAGGAGCAATTGGGAGTGTTCCCACTCGTGTTTCCACTCTGAGCAGCAATCATGAGTAGCAAGTGAGGATTCATAGGTGAGAAAGATTCATAGGTGAGAAGGATTCATAGTTTGGCTATGTTTTGGAGGGAGTTGATAGTCTTTGATTATGGGGGATGAGAGAAAGGGTTGCTGATCTGCTGAATCATTTCTTTGGTGTGAAGCAGCAGCTGAGCCAGATGTGTGTGTTTACCTCTGTAATAAAGGAGGCTGGCTTCTGCAGGATACCCATGTCACTAAGGTCAGGGACAGCAAGAATGAACATAGGTTTCAGTTCTTTTTGTTTGTGGGATTCCAGCCTCCTTGTGAACTTCCCTTTTGGATTACCTCCCATGTGGACTTTAAGCTCCAGTATCAGACGTGGAGGGAGCCTTCCTGAGACTGCTTAAACTGGCCTCTTATTTACACAAATTAATTCCCTTTAATGTCTCCTACTGGTTCTGTTTTTCTGATTGAACACTGAGTAATATACCTGGGTAGGGAAGACCTGGGCAAGAGGGAGGAATTACAAAAGAACATGAGGAAATTTTGAGTGTGATAAATATTCTCATTGTCTTGACTGGGGTGATGGTTTTACCTATGCATACATATGCCAAAACTACCTAATTGTAATTTTATTATATGCCCTTTATAGCTCAATAAACCTTTTTTTAAAAGTTACCAAAAAATGGCTGAGAGACTTGCATCTTAAGCAAGATGTTGCTATTTACTGATATGGAGAAGACTAGGTAGAAGAAGGTTTGGGAAAAGTACCAAGACTTGGGTTTAGACACACTGTGCGTTTCAGCAAGTATTAATCCAAGTGGAGGCCTAAAGCAATTCCTGACACTTGGTGTGGCAGGAGAGTAGACTGGAAAGTTTAACTGGATCACCACTGGACTGCATATAATTTATTAATTTATTCAAAAAAAGAAAAAAGAGTAGACTGCTGAAGTGGGAAGAACCTTTTAGCCGGTTTCAGGACACTTAACCTTAGCTCTAGTACTGACTAGCTGTATGACCTTAACAGTGTCATTTAATCTATATACGTTAGGGAATAATATTATCTTTAAACATCAAAAAGATGATAATTTTTGGAAGGCCAAGTTCTATAACTTTTGGATCCAGAGATGGGATGCTAATAGACGGAACTGTTTCCCCAAAATTTATAGGCTGAAAATCTAGCCCCCAATGTGACTGTATGTGGAGATGGGACCTCTAGGAAGTAATTAGGTTAAATAGGGTCATAGGGCTTGGGACCCTAATTCAATAGTACCTTGTCCTTTTAAGAAGAGGAAGATTCTAATCAGATATAGTGGTACATGCCTGTAGTCCCAGCTACTCAGAAGGCTGAGGCAGGAGGATCACTTGAGCCTAGGAGTTTCAGTCCAGCCTGGGCAACATAGTGAGAACCCATCTCTTTAAAAAAGCGAAAAGAAAATGAAGATTTTCTCTTTCTCTTTCTCTTTCTCTTTCTCTTTCTCTCTCTCTCTTCCATGTGAAGACACAGCAAGAAGGCAGCCATCTGCAAGCCAGGAAAAGAGCACTGATCAGAAACTGACCATCTCAGATTTCCAGCCTTCAGATCTGTGAGAAAATAAATTTCTGCCTATGAAATACCCAGTTTATGGTATTTTGTATGGCAACCTGGGATGATTACAAAGGGGGAAACAGCAGCCATGTACAAGTCACACAGAAGCCACAGGTCTGGAGTGTTGGAATGCAGCCAGCAAAGTTCTCATCCTTCCCCAGTCAAGATTGCTTTTTCTTGTTGTGTCAGTCAGCATGAGAAACATTATGCTACAGTGACAACCCCAAAATCTCAGTGGCTGACAAAGTCACTCTATCCCAGGGTGCCAGAGGCTCCATCTCAACATGTGCTTTTATGATCATAAAGACAGCCAGGCACGGTGGCTCTTGCTGGTAATCCCAACATTTTGGGAGGCCGAGGCGGGCGGATCACCTGAGGTCAGGAGTTTGAGACCAGCCTGGCCAACGTGGTGAAATCCTGTCTCTTCTAAAAAAACAAAAATTAGCCAAGTGCGGTGGCATGTGCCTATGATCCCGGCTACTCAGGAGGCTGAGACAGGAGAATCACTTGAACCCAGGAGGCGGGGGTTGCATTGAGCCAAAATGGTACCACTGTACTCCAGCCTGGGCAACAGAGCAAGACTCCATCTCAAAAAAAAAAAAAAAAGACTGTAGGACAAGGAGAGAGGATGTGATGACTCATGAACTGGCCCTTAAAGCATTTTCCCAGAAGCGTATACATCTGTTCACATTTCACTGGCCAGAGAAAATCACGTGGCCATGCCTGGAATCATGATGGACAGGAAAATGCACTCTTAACTATGTGCACAACGGAGAAGAGGAAACAGGTCAATGGGCCACACTGATGACTCTCCTCCGGGAGTGTAGTGTTGGGGATGGCCTGACAATCACAGTGACACACTACGGTCAACATGAAGGGATTCAGGAGGTGTACTATGGGACAGAAGAGGCCTAGACTAATTTCCCCAACCCCTGGGGTACCACAGAGAATACAAAAGCGTGTTACATGTTTTCCAGGAATTTTCAGTGGGATGACTGTGAAAACATACACATGAAAATAAGTACTAAAAGGCCAAGAGTAATAAAACATCAAAATGAGTGATGAGAAAATACAGTGAATTATGCAGTTTCATAGAAGATGGAGATTACTCTGCCATAAAATCATTAAGAAAAATTCCATAGATGAGATGAAGGTTTAAATATACACGCAAGCTTAGATACAGTAAGAGAAGGAAGAGGGCTGGGCACGGTGGCTCACGCCTGTAATCTCAGCACTTTGGGAGGCCAAGGTGGGAAGATCACTTGAGCCCAGGAGTTCAAGACCAGACTGGGCAACATAGTGAGACCCCATCTCAAAAAGGAAACAAAAAAGTAGAGGATTCAAGTCAGGAAAATGGCAGGAGGAAAGGATTGGAGAGTGAATTTGGGGGTATGTTCAAAAGGCAAAAAGGAGACAAGCCAAACTGAATCAGAAGTTTCTTTGTAGGAATAACAGACTTTGAATTTTGCTTTATAATCTTTGAAGGTCATGTCTGTGTGTCTTTGTTTAAGTAGGCAGTGGTGTGCAGATGTTTGCATTTCAGAATAATTTATCTGGTATAAAGCATGTAGGGAAAGATGAAATAAACCAGAAAAAAGGAGTCAATTTATTACTATACAATAGCCTATGTGATGAGCACCTGGAAATGAATGTTCATTATGGGAACTAAAAATAAAGTAGGATAACTAAAAAAAATTTAAGATGAATCAGTGGGTTTACTTTAGGACTGGTGTGTTCCATGAAACGAGGGGGGAAAAAAGCAAAGATGAGGTCAAGGTTTAAAATGTAAGTGATCCTCACTAAATTAGGAAGGAGATCAAGGGAAAACACAAATCTCTCCACATTCTAAGACAGCATCTAAAAAATCATCTTGTTAAGATTATAACGGGAATTTCGGTTACCAAACTAACAGGATGGAAAGGTCTGCTTATTTAAATGATCAAATCTTACAAGAATGCATCAATTACTAAGGTAAATTTGAGCAGACATTTGATTTCATTTATTTTCAGAAGCATGGGTCTACATTTATATCGTGAAATTACCTTCTAACTGAAAATATTCATTCAAAGCTTTCTGGTTTTATCAGAAAAAAATTTTTTCAGTAGCATGGTCACATATGCAATATATCCTGAAGATTTATATCCTCCTTGAACTTATAGTCCAGAGCAAATATTTAAGTGATCCAAATAAAACACAATCAGAAGGTTAACGCATAGAAATATGTTTGTATATCAAATTCACTTTCTGAATAAATTTCATTTGTTTTAACTCTTTCAGATGGAAAATTGATGGAAACATCAGTGTTCTTCAGTGGTATAATCTAAAACAAGATATCCTTTTAAAATGCTCTTTGCAATAATTTTTCCATTGCAAAGAGCAGCAATCACAAGTGTAGCAACTACTTTTGTCACTCAGTAATTTTGGCAAGCAGTATCAGCATTCTCTGAATAAAAAGAATTAATCTAAGTCATTAGATCATAGTTCTATATTCTCTTTTATCTGAGCCTTTATTCATTGTGCTATCTCATTGGAATTCATCTCTACTTGGTTAACGATCCACATTCTACCCTGCTACTTAAGGGCCTGCTCTAATATCATTTCCCTTTTTCTGAAATTTTATTGTACTTGCTGTCTTCATACTTAATGTAGACTTGTCATTTTCTATGCTTATTACTTGTTTTCTTTTCACTAGCAACTGTGGAAAAATCTTCCTCCAGGAAAGAGGAGCAAACTAAATGACATTTCTTCTAGGCAGTTCCAAATAGACCCAGAAGGTGGGACATTTTGCCGTTCAACTGGCCATGGTAGATGCTCAAATACACACTGTCTCTTCAACGAGACAATATGAAGAAAAATACTTGGCTATATGAAATAGTGTCTATGATATATAACAGGTGCATTTTGTGGTCCTGGGTATGAACCTTATCTGGACAAGTCAGGAATAAAGGATTTTTTCAGGAGAAAGATAAGAAGAAAACTTATGGACAGGAAAAGTTGGAGATTGCTCATTTAAAGAAGTAACTAACAGTCCAACACATGCAGTATGATCTCCTAGAAAAAGAGATTTGGAAGGATAATCGCTAAGAATGTAATAGTTATAATCAATGGGTGATAGGTCTTTTCATTATCTTATTTTTGTTTTCTCTCCTTTTTCTTACATTCTACAAACTACCCATTCTGCTTCTATAATAATAAAAGGTTTTTAAATTTTTTTTTTATTCTTATTTTTTTAGAAACAAGATCTTGCTATGTTGCCTAGGCTGATCTCAAACTCCTGGGCTCAAGTGATCCTCCTGCCTCAGCCTCCCAAAGTGCTGGGATTATAGGCATGAACCACCACACACTGCCAGAGGTTATTATTTTTAAGAGAGAGAAAACTCCCTGTATTCCCAGCTCTCCTATCCCTGGCCCATATCTCCTCACACTCCCTTATTACATGTTAATTACACCACGGAGCCCAACCAGGGAGCTGGGAGAAATCCTAGGTATTTCACTTTCCCTCACCCACCGCAGATTTTACCACCTAAATATTTCTCCAATTTGTTCATTTCTTTTCTCTCCTACCATTGACTTTCATCCAAGCTTATTACCTTTTACTGAGCGTGAAGAGTTTGTTTTCCACCCAATCTCCCTGCCTCTCATCAGGTTCTCTTCTCCACCAGAGTGAGCTAAAATGGCAACATCATTCTCTTGCTTAAAATCCCTCAGTGACTCACCATAAGATATGGTCCATGCTCAGTATGGATGGACTGGAGATCTCTTAGGACCCTGCCCATGAGGATGTCTTTCATCATCCCTTGCTCCACTCGGTCCTAAGTTCTAGCATTACTGAGCTCCACGTAGCTCCCAGCACACTTTACGCCCTGCTCTTTTTTCCCATGTGTTTCCCTATGCATAGAAAACCCACCTCTCTCTCCTTTGAATGTCCTCTTCTTTCCCTTACCTACAGATGGCAAATTCCTATAATCCCTCAAGTATTATTTCTCCAGCAACCCTTTCCTGACAGGCCCTGGCACTCGGGCTGAGTGTCCCTCTTTATGTGTTTGAGGTACTGTGAAGACTTCAGCTCTTGCAGTTACCATTGGCCCTGTTGTATGGAAATCATCTGCTGATGTGTCTATGTCTGTCATTCAACTAGAGGTTATTCCCAACAAAGACCATGAAGCATCTTATTCACAGACATGGCAGGTGCACAACACACATTTCAAAAGCTGACATGGGCCAGATGCAGTGGCTCACGCCTGTAATCCTAACACTTTGAGAGGCTGAGGCAGGAGGATCACGTGAGGCCAGGAGTTTGAGACCAGCTTGGGCAACATAGTGAGACCCTATCTCTACAAAAATAAGAAAAATTTAGAAAAGCATGGTGACATGTGCCTGTGGTCCCAGCTACTCAGGAGGCTGAGGTGGGGGAATCACTTGAGCCCAGGAGTTCAGAGCTGCAATGAGCTATGACTGCGCCACTGCACCTCATTCAGCCTGGGCAACACAGCGAGACCATATCTCAAAAAAAAAAAAAAAAACCTAAGTTGTGTGACTGATCAGTGAGCTCCTTCGGCAGTGAGTTTCCTTAGTCTTCCGCCAGCTGCCACCTTGTCCCAGAGCATGCCCAAAAAGTTGCACCAGGGCTGCAGACAGGAAACTTGTACTTGGAAAGAATAATGCCCACTGAGAGATGAAAAGGGCCATCTCTGTGTTTTGCTGGATTGTGAAGTGACTGGAAAGCCATCAGCCTCCTGCATTCCAGATGCCTGCCTGAGCCAACTCCTGGGATGTGGTTGTGTCCACCTGACTTCCTACCTGCCAGACCCTTTTCTCCTTCTTGCCATAGATAGACACAGATTCTCTATAGCTTTCCAAAAGTTATCTACCCTAGAACTTGACCCACTTTATTCAAACTTCCTATGCTCTAGTTTAGTCCCTAAGATGGGCTCTGGGACAGCACAGAGCCAGTTGGCCAGTTGCTCCCCTGCTTTTGCCTAAGCATCGCTAAGACGGTAAGCCTTCAATATCCAACTGTGTACATCATAAGCTCTCCAAGGACAGGGCCTCAGCTTTTCTACGTCTTTGTCTTCCTAACCCCTCTTAGCTCAGGGCTTTGCATGTAGTAAGCGCTCAGCCCATCTTTGTGGATTCAATCACTTCCTGAATATTTTTTTCAAGCCACTCATAATTTCATGCTTTATCTGCTAACAGTATTTTTAACTTTTCAAGAATAGCACTAAGTCTATTCGTTGGTTAATGTCTTTCACCATATCTCCATCTTCAGATGGTTTTATTTTTATTATTTTTTGTTTGTTTGTTTGTTTTTGAGACCGAGTGTCACTCTGTCACCCAGGCTGGAGTGCAGTGGCATAATGTCAGCTCACTGCCACCTCCGTCTCCTGGGTTCAAGCAATTCTCCTGTCTCAGCCTCCCAAGTAGCTGGGATTACAGGCACCCGCCACCATGCCCGGCTAATTTTTGTATTTTTAGTAGAGACAGCGTTTCACCATGATGGCCAGGCTGGTCTTAAACTCCTGACCTCAGGTGATCCATAAACCTCAGCCTCCCAAAGTGCTGGGATTACAGGTGTGAGCTGCCATGCCCAACCTTGGAGGGTTTTAAGGTCTACTCCCCAATCCTCTTCATCTACATAATCTCCATTAATTCTTCTCTGATTTATCTCTTAGTATTTGGAGCACATTTTAAAGCAACTTTTGTAAAAATCACACTGGGATCATCTATATTCCAGAAATAAGCATATTTGATTTTTTTAATTGCCTTCTACTAGATTATTAAATTCTTTTTTTTCTCTGCCAAGTTCTCTAGATGTTGCTTCAATATCTCACGTCCCACTGTTGGAGAGGAAACATCTCAAGCTAAGCTGGCTTTAGTTCTTGCGGTGGTAATATCTTCCTAAGCCTTCCCTTCTCCTCCCTCATGGAATGATAGACTGAGTGTCAGCCATGTGGCCAGACTGGGGCCTGGATTTCCCAGGCCAGAGTCCACTGAGTGCTGGTTTAACATTGAAATGCTGAGAAGACAGACTAGGAGCACCTGGAGAGAGAAAGTAGGGGCCCAGGCTGGGGTCCAGGAGCCAAATGTCTCAAAGTCCGGAAGAGGAAAACGTGGAAAAGCAGGGCAAAATCTGGCCCACCACCCACCCTGGCAGGGTTAGGAAGGAATCCTCGTCCTTTATTTCCTGAACCAGCGGGTACATGAGACAAAAGTGGAGGAGCCATCCTCAATTCAAGGGCTGGAGTTAGAGAGATTAAGATCCTTTTTAAATTTAAACATTTAACTATAATACTGCTGTGGTTTGGTTTGTCCCTACCAAAACTCATATTGAAATTTGATCCCTAATGTGGCAGTGTTGGGAGGTGTTTGAGTCATGGGGACTTATCCCTCAATAATGGATCAATGTCCACTAATGCCCTCCTGCTGGGATGAGTTCTTACAGGAGTGGATTGGTTCCCATGAGAGCAGATTGTTAATGAGTCTGGCTTCCTCGGTTTCACTCTCCTGCTCACTCTCTTGACACAGTATCTCTCTGCTCACTCCAGTTTCCTTTCCACTGTCCACTGTGAGTGGAAACAGCCAGAGGCTCTTACCAGATGTAGAGGCGCGGTCTTGAACTTTCCAGTCACCAGACTCATAAGCTAAAAAGCCTTTTTATTCTTTATAAACTACTCAGTCTCAGGTATTGTTATAGCAATACAAAATATACTAAGACAAATAGATACTTTGTTTTTTCATTCTTTGCGACATGTGGTATATTTTCTCTTTTTCTATTCCTTATTTCTGCCCTGCTCATGATTACCCATCTCAAGCCTTTGTTCTTGCATTTGTTTTAGATTTAAATTTTAAATGTTTTTAGATTTATAAAAGATTTATTTCTCTCTTCACTTTCATTTATCATTTCTGATTATTTGGTCTGTTTACTTTTTAAATAACAATAGTTTACAGATTGGCAGCACTCCATAATCTATTTTTAAATCTGCCTCTTTATTAAAAATATTTGCTTCAGAATGCAACAAAAACAAAAATAGATGGGACCTAATTAAACAAAAAAGCTTCTGCACAGCAAAAGAAATAATCAGCAGAGTAAATAGACAACCCACAGAGTGGGAGAAAATATTTGCAAACTATGCATCTAACAAAGGACTAATATCCAGAATCTACAAGGAACTCAAACAAATCAGCAAGAAAGAAACCAAATAATCACATCAAAAAGGTGGCTGAGGACATAAATAGACAATTCTCAAAAGAAGATACACAAATGACCAACAAACACATGAAAAAATGCTCAACATCACTAATTATCAGGGAAATGCAAATCAAAATCACAATGAGATATCACCTTACTCCTGCAAGAATGGCCATAATTTTTAAAAAATCAAAAAATAACAGTTGTTGGCAGGGAGGTGGTGAAAAGAGAACACTTTTACACTGCTGGTAGAAATGTAAACTAGTACAACCACTATGGAAAACAGTATAGAGATTCCTTAAAGAACTAAAAGTAGAACTATTTGATACAACAATCCCACTACTGGATATCTACCCAGTGGAAAATAAGTCATTATATGAAAAAGAAACTTGCCGGTATGGTGGCTTATACCTGTAATCCCAGCACTTTGGGAGGCCGAGGAGGGCAGATCACTTGAGGTCAGGAGATCAAGACCAGCCTGGCCAACATGGTGAAATTCAATCTCTACTAAAAATACAAAAAATTAGCCACACATGGTAGCACATGTCTGTAATCCCAACTACTTGGGAGGCTGAGGCAGGAAAATGGCTTGAATCCAGGAGATGGAGGTTGCAGTGAGCTGAGATTGCACCATTGCACTCCTGCCTGGGTGACAGAGCAAGACTTCGTCTCATCAAAAAAAAAAAAAAAAAAGAAACTTGCACACTCATGCTAATAGCAGCACAATTCACAATTGCAAAATTATGGGACCAGCCTAAATGCCCATCAGCCAATAGCATATAAAGAAAATGTGTTATATATGATACCATGGAATACTACTCAGCCATAAAAAGGAACAAAATAGTGGCATTTGCAGAAAGCTGGATGGAGTTGGAGACTATTATTCTAAGTGAAGTAACTCAGGAATGAAAAACCAAACATTATATGTTCTCGCTTATAAGTGGGAGCTAAGCAAAGGATGCAAAGGCATAAGAATGATATAATGGGCTTTGGAGACTAGGGTAGGGGCGGGAAGGATGGGAGTGGGATGAAGGATAAAAGACTACACATTAGGTACAGTGTGCACTGCTTGGGTGATGGATGCACCTAAACCTCAGAAATCACCGCTAAAGAACTTTTCCATGCACCAAACACCACCTGTTCTCCCCAAACTATTGAAATTTTAAAAGCAAACAGTAGAGCAGGTAATTACATATAAAAACAACATAAAACAAACAAAATACCGAAACAGTCTACATCCTAGGATTGTTATGAAGATTTATTGAAATAATGTATATGAAGTGCTCCAAGCCAGGCATATAGTAAGTACTCAATAAATACTGTTTTTAATGTAAATAAATAAGTACAGTATTTACTTCAGAAGAAAACACAGCAAAATATTCGTGTGGCTTTGGGTTAGTGCAAAGATTTTTTAGATAGCGGATAAAAAGCACAAACTGTAAAGGAAAAAAACCTGTTAAATTGAACTCCATCAAAATTAATAATGTTTGCTTCTTGAAAAATACCATTAAAAAATGAAAAGACGTCACTTTGGGAGGCCAAGGTGGGCAGATCACTTAAGGCCAGGAGTTTGAGACCAACCTGGTCAAGATGGTGAAACCCCCTCTCTACTAAAACTACAAAACTTAGCTGGGTGTGGTGACACATGCCTGTAATCCCAGCTACTCAGGAGGCTGAGGCATGAGAATCACTTGAACCCAGGAGGCAGATGTTGCAGTGAGCTGAGATGGCACCATAGTGAGCTGAGGGTGCACTCCAGCCTGAGTGGCAGAGCAAGACCCTGTCTCAAAAATAGAAAATAAAAAAAGAAAAGACAAGCCATGGATTAGGCATCTGTATTTATATATGAATATAAAATAAACATAGATATGACAAAAGATTTGTACCCAGAATATAAAAAGAACTCTTAAAACTCAGTAAGAATACCAATAATCCAGTTGGAAAAACTGGGCAAAAAAGTTTTGACTACACATTTACGAAATAAGAATAAATAAATGACCAAAAAGCACACAGAAAGATGTTTATTTAATATCATCAGTCAGTAGAGAAATACAGATTAAATCTAAAATTAGACACCACAATGCATTCATTAAAATGGCTAAAATTAAAATAATACCAAGTGGACAGGAGGATGTGGTGTGACTGGAACCCCCATCTATTGCTGGTAAGAATGTAAAATGCTACAAACCTTTGGAAAAACAGTTTGACAGTTTATTTAAAGGTTAAATATGCATTTACCATATGTACGTACCAATATACCAATGTACCAACTTTTTCATCCCTGGATACCTACCCAAAAGAAATGGAAACATATGTTCACATAAAGACTTTCATGTGAATGCTCACAGTAGCATTATTCATAATAACCTCCAAAATGGAAACAACCCAAATGCTTACCTATGAATAAACAAAATGTGGTGTATCCATAAAGGGACCCAGCAATAAAAAGCAATGAACTACTAAAATGAACAACATGAATGAATCGCAAAAACACTTCTGCTAAGTGAAAGAAGCCAGACCCTAAAGAGTATATACTGTACGATTTCATTGATAAACACTTCTATAAAAGCAAAACTAGTGACAGAAAGCAGATTCGTAGTTTCCTTGGGCTAAGGACTGAAGTGGGGGTATAGACTTACTGCAGAGGGGCTCAAGGGAAGGTGTGGGAGTGATACACGTGTTGGAAACCTTCTTGTGATTGCAGTTGCACAACTGTGTGCATTGACCAAAACTCATCCAACTGTATGCCTAAAATGGACATTTGTAAATGACTTAGACCTCAATGAAGAAAAAAAAAAATTCCTTCACAATCTAAATCATTTTCTTAAGCTAGTTATCTACACACGGTAGAGTTTTCTACAGTGTTAAGTCTGCTTTTTATTGCTTTTGATTAAACTTTTATCTCTGTGTGTGTGTGTGTGTGTGTGTGTGTGTGTGTGTGTGTGTGTGTATTCCAAATATCCTCTTTCATTGAGAACTAAAAGCATTAACTACATTATTCTTCTGTTTCATGAGCAAGTCTATGTCATGGGGGGAAATTTTTCTCTAAGCATTTATAAATTTACTGGAGAATTTTTCCAGAATTCCATTTGTTTTCTCTTTTCTCATTCTAGAACTTGTGTTGCTCTTTGATAACTATGAGAGGCTCTCTCCAAAGCCTGCAAGTTTGGAAGGAAAGGCTGAGGGCGCATGGAGAAGCAGGTCTGTGGAGCTTGGGGCCGAAGAATACCAAGCAGAAAGCAGGCCCAGGCTGGAGGTTGGGACACCACTCACCTGAAAATGGACAGCAGGACTCCTCCGAGTGTGGCCGAAGAACAGCCAAGCAGGGCAGTGCTTTTCAAGACTTGTCACCATGCTCACAGAACAGAGATTGGAGCTGGTCAAGGTGAGCTTGGGCCAGGGGGAGGAGAGGGAAGACAGAGGCAAGGGAGGGTGCCAACGCGTCAGGGGCTGCCTTTAATTTCCTGGGACAGCAGAGGATTGGAGACATGCCTATATAATCTGGAACACTTTCAGTTCTTCTGCTTCTCACAGTGGCTACTAGATATTCTTTCCTTTCCGGATGGACACATCAAAGGCTGGGAGAGAAGGCTTCTGCTCTTCCCATGCCTTGACCCCTCTTCTAAGTACTCCAAGTACTCTCTGTTGGAGCTCCTGAAATCCCTAAGCAGGATGAGTTCCTTGATGAGATCCCAAAGTGCATATGTGCTTAAGGAGACTTGTTTTTTCAAAGAAAAAAACAACAGTGTGAACAATGTCCTTACATCACTAAAAATTTTTTTCCTGTGGTTCTCTTCATGTGGGCAATATATTCCTAACAAAGAGGTAATGAAATAACTAATTTTCTGAGTTGCATCTTAGGAGCATCTGCTATTAGAACTGGCCTGCTAAAATCTCATTCTTGCCTTCTAAATTCTATCTTCATCTCCATTCCTGCCTTCTTTCTCATTTCTTACACAAGTAATTGTACCAGGACGCACCCCGGTACAGGTGCATGCATTGCAATGTTCTGCTCTGGAGGACAGAGACCACGTTAAAGGGCATCTGTGTGTTTTCAATGCATCTGGTCCCTTTAGTGACCATTCCTGAGCTATTGCTAAGTTTCATTTAATTGAGCTGGAGTCATCATTTGGGAAAGGCAGCGAGGCCGACAAGAATACGAAAGCCTCTCAATAAACCTTCACATGTAGGTGGGAAGGGAGAAATAGGAATGTATTAGAAGAAGGTAATTTCAGAAAGTAGGCAGGAACAAAGGACTCGCAGAACAAACAGGCTCCAAGAGAGTCTTAGGTACGAAGCAGCACCCGCTGATGACTGCAGAAATGAAGAGATGGTTATTATCTGAAGACTCCAATAGACTGGCATATTGTTCTGGCCCAGTGCCAGGCGCACGTGATGATCTGGCTAGGATTATCAGAGCTCTTCTGTTAAAGCTCAGATCACATGTGTGCTGAGAATGTGTTCTTTCTCTGGGTTTGAGGTGACAGACAGCCATATCACATGCCATCCCTTTTTCCATCCTGATTCCAGCCAGGCAGAAAACCAAATCCTCAACCAGTCTGTCTCCGCCATGTGGTTTCCCTAGCCAGCTGAACAAAATATTTTCAGAATGTGGAATGTAAACAAAGTTCCTACTGTTAGCAATTCTGTGTCATTTACTTGTGGTTTATTTTATTTTACTTTAAGTCACATTTAAATTCAAAAGATTGCCAGCCTGCATGATGCATGTAAACAAATCAGAAATATAGATTAGAATTGCAACTGATTAGTTAGCTGTGAACGTGTCTGTTCAAATGGAAGAAGGGAGAGGAAAATCTATTATGCTCCTGGGATATTGCTTCTCCAAAGGAAATTCAATTGTGAGAAGGGCTTTAAAAGCAATGACTTCCATCATTTGTGTTTTCTACACACTGGTTACTGTAAAAGCTAATAGAATACCTAGGCGGAATTTCTGCCTGGGCTCCCATGACACAGCTTCACAAGGAAACACAGGGAGCCACTGTAAGAGAGAAAAGGAAGACCTGCAAATATACCTCAGCAGACGGTGACCACAAAATAGGTGTCCCTCACACTATCGGAGATGTTTTTCAAGAAAATTCAATTTTCCAGGTTTATTATTTTTGATTGTTTAAAAGTGTATGTCTACAATGCCTGATACTGAACAATAAAGGTTGTACGAACCTTCTGATATTCACTAAGAATCCGAATCAAAGCCGGGCACGGTGGCTCACGCCTGCAGTCTCAGCACTTAGGGAGGCCGAGGCAAGCAGATTGCTTGAGCCTCTTAGTTAGAGACCAGACTGGACAATGTAATAAGACCCTGTCTCTACAAAAAATAAGAAAAGAAAATTAGCCAGGAGTGGTGGCATGCACTTGTAGTACCAGCTACTCAGGAGGCTGAGGTGAGAGGATCATTTGAGCCCAGGAAGTCAAGGCTGCAGTGAACTATGATCACGCCACTGCACTCTATCGTGGATGACAAAGTGAGATCTAGTCTCGAAAAAGAAAAAAAAAAAAGGAATCCAAATCAAGACTTGCCTTTGTTTATACATTTCGTCTAAAATATCCTCTGTCTTCCAAATCAATAGGGAGCCAAAGTGGGCATAACAACTTTACTATTAGATAATATTAGTAAAATATTTACCCACAGGCCTACACAAGTAATGTTTTCCTAGCACGGTGCCATGAACTACACATTTTCTAAAATCTTGTTGACACGTTAATTACACCATCCACCTTGTTCATATTATTTGGAAGCTGGTAAGCTAATGTGAAAATTAACTGAATGATACATTTCTTTGAGTTTTCTTGGTATCTTCTGAATTGTGGTCAAGTAGCAGTCCTAGGATCCTAGATGAGTCAGGCAGCAGCAGATGCAGATGCCGGTGAACTCACTGCATTTCATCTTCACTCAAAAGTAATGGTTCCCAGCTCACCCGAAGGGTCTTATTACACTTTCTCAAGTTATACCAGCTGTATCTTGATTCACAAAAGAATCTTCCTCAGAATAAAGCCCCATGAAAAAAGGTTATGTGCCCTACAAGATTAGGCACCTGGAGGATTGGAAGAACAATTACCTTGAACCACACATTATTTGGATCATTTGGCAAAAGGAAAAGCAACTTCCTCTAATGGGTGAGATTCGTTTTCATCCAGAAGGAGAAATAGATAGCTCAAGAATGGGAACTTAAGTCATGCGAGAGATAAGAGAGAGGATAATCTGTGTTTTGAGATCCAGTGGCTCTGCAGATAGATTTTGGTTCCAAGCCTGAGCATTCTGACAAAGAAGAGTGAAACTTCATTCTTAAAGCCCTGGAGCCAAATAGAACATTCCTACAGGGTGACAAACAGAAGTTTAATCTTCCCATACATTTCTGGTTTCTTTTATAAACAAAAATTTCAACTCAATCTTTCATTAATTTGTTCTGAAAACAAATCATTTATGATCAGTCATGGCATATTTATTGTCAATCTTGTTGAGTTACTGTACTACATTTGTCTATGTTTTCTGTGTCCAGAATCTCCTGTTTTTAGCTGTATGCCCCCCTTTTTATTTCTTATAGTACATGCATGAACAATATGGAAGTCTGACTTTAATTAGACATTCACTTGCAAGCCACATCTTGAACGTTTCCATGAGCACTGTTTTCATTGTGAATAATTCTTACTGAAAGAAGAGTCTTGCTTAGATCTAACTTGAATCTCCTTGATCTAAAATTAAAACCATGCTTGTCTATTTTATTATGAGGAGAAACGTTCATGCTTCCTACTTACAATTTCAACTTGGCTCATAGAAGAAGTGGCAACTACCTACACCCCATCAAAGAGTTTTGGGAAGGGATATTGAAGAGCTTGACATCCATTTGACTGCCTTTCACACATGATGAAGTGTCTCTACGATCTGTTTTGCCCAAATTCTTCACTTCCTGATGGACTAGAAGAAACCATGTTCTTTGCTGCTTCCTGTCCCCTAAGTGTGACAATGTGCAGTAAAACCTACTTGGTACTCCTCCCCCAAGGGTACTCTAGGGACTGGAAATATTAAAAAAAAAGAAAAGAAAAGAAAATGGTGGGCCAGGAGCCCTACTTTGGCCCCCAGTTGGAATTATGTATCTCTAGCATTTTTCCTGCACTGGAGATTTTAAAAAGTGGGAGAGAAGATTTGTTGATCTGGCCATTTTATGAAATGTGCCTGTTGGTCCCCATAAGCTAAGTCTGCATTGAATGCATCCATCAGAGGTTGAAGAAGGTAGATGTCACAGGCTCCAACATCTAACATCAATATATTCTTGGAGAGATTATTGTTCTTATAATTATTCTACGTGCAAAGTAAGGCTGTCTGTAGCAGTTAGCCCTCAACGAAATCTTGACTGTGCACCCATGGTGTAAGGCACTTTGTGAGATCCTAAAGAGAACAAGCCTGACTGGGCGTGGTGGCTCACGTCTGTAATCCCAGCACTTTGGGAGGCCGAGGCGGGAGGATCACCTGAGGTCAGGAGTTCGAGACCAGCCTGGCCAACGTGGTGAAACCCTGTCTCTACTAAAAATTAAAAAAAATAGCCAGACATGGTGGTGGGCACCTATAATACCAATAATCTGGAAGCTGAGGCATGAAAATTGTTTGAACCTGGGAGGTGGAGGTTGCAGTGAGCCGAGATTGTGCCACTGCATTCCAGCCTGGGCAACAAGGCAACAAGAGCAAAACTCCATCTCAAGAAAACAAACAAACAAAAGAAACAAGCTCTGGTCTCTAGCCCCAAGATGTATCTCCGCTGATTCAAGCAACTTTACTATTTTCCTTAGGCATTAGTTTAGAAGATATTTATAATTTGATCGCTTCCCTTGTGGATATTTCTAGTTTCTAAAACATGATTCTGAGCGTGCACAGAGAATTCCGCTAGGGTCTCATCAAAATGAAATACGACTTCCTGATCTTGCAGAGTCAAAACTTTCCGGTTGTGTTAAACTTTAAAAATAGCTTCTTTCTCTAAACAACAGGCCCCTCTTGGCTGTTAGTATAGCATCTGTGAGTAGATAATGCTCTCCGCCATTCTCACACTTCTAGAGCCATCCAGCTGGGAGCTGCTCTCCCTGACTCAAACACAGATGGGTCGTGCATCTTACCACTTGAGCCATCTATTTTGCTATTTAGTTAAAGAACAGCACACAGGTCCAGGGCAGAGCTATTGAAGAAGTTAGATTCAATGTTACTGGCTGGTTCACATTGTAGTGCTTTATAGAATTTGGGGTATTACAATGTCTCCAGAGTTTTTTTTTTTTTTTCAATTTTTGGTAAAATGGCTTGAAGTTATATTGATAGCACATTATGATACTACTCTGTCCCAGCTCCCTAAAGTGTTTTTCTGTTAATTTGGTTTTCTACTTCTTCTATTAGTTCATCAGTGGGTAGTATTCTCTCGAGCTGAATATGATAAAGTGTTCAAGGTGAATGTAGAAAAATTACCTTTCTGTCTCAATAGGAACTGACACCCCCTCGAAAATCTATCAAGGAACTCATAAATAAGATCCATCTTTTAAAATTTGAGACAGAACATATACCATTCACATAGTATTTAAATTAATAAAAGAATACAGGCTGGGCACGGTGGCTCACACCTGTATTCCCAGCACTTCAGGAGGCCGAGGTAGGCAGATTGCTTGAGCCCAGCAGTTAAGACCAGCCTGGGCAACATGGCAAGATCCTATCTCTACAGAAAATATAAAAATTAGTCAGGCATGGTGACACACACCTGTAGTTCCAGCTACTCAGGAAGCTGAAGTGGGAGGATCACCTGAGCTTGGGGAAGTTGAGGCTGCGGTAAGCTGTAATTGCACCACTGCACTCCAGCCTGGGTGACAGAGTGAGACTCTGTCTTAAAAAAAAAAGAGAGAGAGAGAGAGAGAGAGAGAAAGAGGGATAGTATATTTGATTTCATAAAAACAACCAATAGTCTGGGTTTGGCAGCTCATGCCTGTAATCCCAGTGCTTTGGGAGGCCAGGCAGAAGGCTCACTTGAGGCCAACAGTTCGAGGTTACAGGGAGCTGGGATCATGCCACTGCATGCAAGCCTAAGTGACAGAGCGAGACCCTATCTGTAAATTTGAAAAAATAATAATAATCAAAATGTAAGCATTCATTCTATATTACGGACTATTTAAAAGACCCAGAGAGTGGAAGATAGAAAAGGACAAATTACAGGGAAGACCAGGTGGTGAAAGAGATACAGAGAAATCCACACAAAGACAGGGAAAAGAGAGAAAGATAAGCTCAGATAAGCCAGGAACATAAAGCATAACAGCCCCAAACTATGGGGTTTTAATTTGTTGCTGCTAAACAATGAAACATTTGCACAACTAGAGCATAAGTGAAGAAATTATCCATGGGGACGTCATGCTAAAAATAGATAGTTGAGAAAGAACCTGAGGGCCAATATTCTCCCACTCCTGATTTAAAGAAAGAAATATTAGAAAACAGAACAACTGAGTGTGCATTATTTAGGGATGAGGATCATTTTAGACAGGAGTATCCAATAGGAGTTTGAAAGGGAAAAGAGTTAAGTCACAAGAAACAAGGGTGTTCCTTTAAGCTGGTTTCTATACACCATATAATCAGCCTTTCCTATGAATCTGAAGATACACAATCTAAATGTAGCAGAAAACCCTTCAGTGAAAACACAACAGTGATGCTAGCTAATCCAGAGTCCTCCCCCACCCCACCAGTGAGCCTCCCCATGTCACTCTGGTTCCCTGATAGAGTGACTCCTGGAGCCCCAGGCTCTCCTTTTTGTAGACATCAGTGTTGCTATGGTAAGATGAGATACAGAAGGTGCTGGAGCCAATTCACACTGACTTGTGAGAACCATGTATCAGTCCATTTTCATGTTGCCAATAAAGACATTCCCGAGACTGGGCAATTTACAAAAGAAAGAGGTTTAATTGGACTTACAGTTCCACATGGCCGGGGAAGCCTCATAATCATGGCAGAAGGCAAGAAGGAGCAAGACCCATCTTACGTGGATGGCAGCAAGCAAAGAGAGAATAAGGAAGACACAAAAGCAGAAACCCCGGAGAAAACCATCAGATCTCGTAGACTTATTCACTATCATGAGGACAGTATGGGGGAAACCGCCACCATGATTCAATTATCTCCTACCAGGTCCCTCCCACAACATATAGGAATTATGGAACTACAATTCAAGATGAGATTTGGATGGGGACACAGCCAAACCATGTCAAACCAATTATTAAATGTACCAGAATTTGGAGAACTAGCTGTTAAACCACCATTATTAAAAATTAAATTGGGCCAGGCACAGTGGCTCATGCCTGTAATCTCAGCACTTTGGGAGGCCATGGTGAGTGGATCGCTTTAAGCTCAGTAGTTCGAGAGCAGCCTGGTCAACATGGCCAAACCCTGTCTCTACAAAAAAAACACAAAAATTAGCTGGGCATGGTGGCACACACCTGTGGTCCTAGCTACTCAGGAGACAGAGGCTGGACAATTTCTTGAACCTAAGAGGTGGAGGTTGCATTGAGCCAAGATTGTGTCGCTGCACTCCAGCCTTGGCAACAAAGTGAGACCCTGTCTCAAAAAAAGAAAAAAAAAAAAAAACTAAATTGCATAAATGTACAATTAAATAAATCATATTAATAGCAAAGTTAATAAATATTCAGAATTCATCATTTCCTAGTTATTTTCCTACCTTTGACTACTACCGATGCTCTCATAGTTATTTACGTTTATTCTGTGGGTTCAGCGGAAATACTATACAATGATGACTTCCCATCTCCATATGAAGTAACATGATATTGGTAGCTTGAAATTAACCACAGTGGGAGTATTTACACCACAGAAATCAGCAAATGCTACACATCAGTGGTTTTTTCCCCCCACCCCACTTTTTTCATTTTAGAGACTGGGTCTTGCTCTGTCCCCCAGGCTGGAGTGCAGTGGTGCAATCATAGTTTACTGCAGCCTCAAACTTCTGGGCTCAAGCAATCCTCCTGCCTCAGCCTCCCAAGTAGCTGAGGCTACAGGCACTTGCCACCATGCCCAGCTAATTTTTTGTAAAGATGAGGTCTCGCTATGTAGTGCTTTTTAATTTCTGAGAGAACTAGAGGTTAAACGTTTACCAACACACCACCAAATGGAGGGGAGAAGCAACTGCCATTGTTTTTACTGCAAATGTAAAAGTTGCTGTTTTGTATGAAGATAGGAAAATAAAGAACAAAGAGGGAAAGATGGGAGTTACCAGTGTCCCAGGTGTGCATTAATTATTTTTCTACCGTCCATTACATCATGTTTGCTACCAACCGTATTGGCCAAAACAAGTTACATGGCCAGCCCAGAGTGAACACAGGCAGTCATGAACACCTTGGGACCATTCTTGAAATCAACACATTGCCCAAAAAAGCAGAAATACTAACATCTTGATGTTTCTTTTATAGCATTTCTCCAATATCCTCTCTTCTGTTGAATAGAACAGCTGTGAACTTTGAAAAGGAAGAATAAAAATCAATGTGGTGTGTACATGTGCATGGGGGCACACGTGTGTGTGTGTGTGTGTGTTAGGGAGAGATGATTTCTAATAAGGAAACTACACAGAATGCTAATTTAAAATGGGCATAACAGAATAGGCACATCTTGCCAGCTATGTATATCATACATTCTTCCTGGGCACCTACTATGCTATCCCTCCATTTTTCTCCTTTCTTAAGTATTCAGCATTTAATTATGTCTCTGTAGAGTTACAGGTGACCAATAGATAGTTAGATAGGTAGGATAGACAGATAAATGGATGGATGGATAGCTAGACAGATAATTGTCCTGACATATAAAATATTTTCACTCAGTTTATTCAGATATAGTCTAAGATCTTAGGAAGTATTTGACTCTTGTTTTGTTTTGTTTTGTTTTAATTTTTAAAGACAGTTTCACTCTGTCACGCAGGCTGGAGTGCAGTGGTGCAATCATGGCTCACTGCAGCCTTGAACTCCTGAGCTCAAGCGATATTCCCACCTCAGCCTCCCAAGTAGCTGGGACCACAAGTGTGCACCACCATGCCCAGCAAATTTTTGTATTTTTTATAGAGATGGTGTTTCACCACATTGCCTAGGCTGGTATAGAACTCCTGGGTTCAAGAGATCTGCCAGCATCAACCTCCCAAAGTGCTGGGATTACAGAAATGAGCCATCACTCCCAGCCCCTCTTTCTTAAAGACTAAAAACTTAAAAGCTGTAGACCCAGTAAGTCACGTATCTATGTACCTCATGAGCGTTGGGCCCAAGAGAAAGTAACTACCTGCCCATGTGATATATTTTGAAGGGTATTAGGAAAACCCCCTTACTGCCCAAATACTCGTTCATTTCCCCAAAGCACAAGGTACGTGCTTAAGAAAACTTCAAGTGAAACTTTTATCAAAGAGTTTTACAGCTATATATGTATATACACACATGTATATAATGTTATATGTATGTGTGTTTATGTATATATACATATGCACATACAGATACATATCTTGGCTGAATTCAGACCCAATAAAATGATGCATGAAATATGCACTTGGGTTGGGGCAAAATAGGTGAGTATCAGAAGCACAGAGAAAAAAACATTGAAAAGAGATTCAAAAAGATTATTTTAATATAACCTTTCCTTATTGTAAAATTTAGCTGAAGTTAATTTACAAGTTAACTGATAGTCTGTTAGCTGATAGTGATTTTCCTGGGGTGCACATTGATGCCTGTGATATCCCCCATGTACCATGTGGGTGATGTCATTAATCATGGCCACCAAAAAGCACACTTAGTTCTCAAGAGGCTGTAATTTCGTCCAGTTGTGTTTTAGAGCATTGAAGGGAGATCTGGTGTTCATCCCACTGTGGGTGAAAGTGCTGAATTAGCAGCTGCTAATTCAAGATATTCAGGATTATTATTTATTTCTAGCATTGCCTTTTTGCCACCACTACAATGGCCCTTTAAAAAAAAATAACAACTTGTGAACTTTGTTTTCTCTGTTTTAAAATCTTTACTTTGGGAGGCCGAGGCAGGAAGATTGCTTGAGCTCAGCAGTTTCAGATCAGACTGGGCAAAACAGTGAGACCCCATCTCTACAAAATAAAAATCAGCCATGCGTGGTGACAGGCACCTATTCTCCCAGCTATTTGAAGGACTGAAATGGGAGGATTGTTTGTGCCCAGGAGTTTGAAGCTGCAGTGAGCCATGTTCGCATCACTGCACACCATCCTGGGCAACAGAGAAAGACTCTGTCTCAAAAAATAAATAAAATAAAAACTTTAGATTATCAAATAATCTTCTGATTCCTCAAAAGGTGAAGTTAGTGGCCCTATCCTAACTTTAGTCCATTTTCCTGATATCTGTCTTTTAAAAGACGTACCCCTTTCCATAAACTAGTATCACTTCTTACCTTACCATAGAAGAGAATGTAAATTCAAGTTTCTAGTGCAAAACACCTTTATTTTTCAAGACCGAAGCTAGAAAGTCCTTCCCTTAATAATGTCATCTGTATCTTTCCATTTTCTAATAAGAAAGAGAAAACAATTTTCTGGGTCTTTTTTTTTCTTGCATTTATTCTGAGTTAAAACTTATTTTATCTTTGAACTACTCATGAAGAAAAAGGCTGCTTAAGTCAAAAATGAGCAAAAATCCAAGGACATTCATGTGGCAGTATCTAAGATAAGAGTTTTCAGCAAGTTCATGAAAATCCACTTGCTTACACTTAATGTAAAAATATAAATACATAGCTGATGGGAATGTAAAATGATACAGCATCTTCGGAAAACAATTTGGCAGTTTCTTCAAAATATAAACAGACACTATATGATCCAGCAATTGCACTCCTAGATATCAATCCAAAAGGAATCTAAACATACATCTGTCCAAAGACTTGCACACATAGCAGCATTATCATAATAAAAAATTACAACCAATTCAAAAGTCCATCAGCTGTTATATTAAGCCATTCTTGCATTACTGTAAAGAAATACTTGAGACTGGGTAATTTATAAAGAAAAGAGGTTTCATTGGCTCATGGTTCTGCAAGCTGTACAAGCATGGCACCAACATCACGTAGCTTCTGGGGAGGCCTCAGGGAGCTTTTACTCATGTTGGAACGTGAAGCGGGAGCAGGCAGTTCACTTGGTGAAAGCAAAAGCAAGAGAAAGACAGTGAGGGATGAGGCGTCACACACTTTTAAAGGACCAGATCTCACAAAAACTCACTGCCATGAAAACAAATGGTGGTATATCCATAATATGAGCATTATTCAGCAATAAAATGGGGAGAAATACTGATACGTCCAACAACATAAACGAACCTCAAAAGCATTATGCCAAGCGAAAGGGCCAGATACATAAGGTCACATATCATATCATTCCACCTTTATGAAATGTCTAGAAAGGCAAAATCTATAGAGACAGAATGCACATCAGTAGCTGCCTAGTGTTAGAGCTGGGAGTAAAAACCATCAGCAAATGGGCATGAGAGAAGCTTATGGATGACAGCAGTGGTCTAAAACTAAATTGTGGTGATGGCTGCAAAGTTTATGAATTTACTAAAGCTTTTCCAGCAGCAGAATGAAAGTGGGTGATCTGTATGCTATGTAAATTGTGCCTCAATAAAGCTGTTTTTCAAAAGGGCATACATAGCATTCTCCATTAGTAAGTAGAAGGAAAAATAAGAAAACACATCAATATCTCTTTGCCTTTACAAAAAGAAGCACAAAAGGAAAGATAAACCAGAAAATCACAAAGTTGGCAATGTATAAAGGGAATGTGGCACTAGGAACTGGGGAGGAAGTGGCACTTGTACAAGTAGACTTTTCTGTACAGTTTTTCTTTTGGAAACATGACAACCTTCTACATAGTCAAAAAAATAATTAATAAGAATGAGTTGAAGAAAATAAAATGAAGAGCAAACTGAAATCAACCCAATTAGATGACTAGTATAACCACTCAGATGGAAAGTAGAAAAAGAACTAATTCTAGCAGCATATAAATACAATATTTCGCTAATTTTAGCAGTGTATAAATACAACATTTGACCACCCTCCATTCATGATGGGATAATTGGGCAGAGAGGACATCAGAATTCCTGAACTTTTCTCAGAGGTCTGTTTTGTGTAGTGGAAAGCATGAAGCAATTCTGAAACTATTTTAGCTGTGTTAATACAATTGAGTAAATATATAAATAAGTCGTTTTGGGGATCTAGAGTTTTCACTGCAAAAAAAAAAACAAAAACCCTGCGAGGATAGATAGAAATTAAAATTATTGGCCAGGCGCGGTGGCTCACGCCTGTAATCCCAGCACTTTGGGAGGCCAAGGTGGCTGGATCACAAGGTCAGGAGATTGAGACCATCCTGGCTAACACAGTGAAACCCCATCTCTACTAAAAATATAAAAAATTAGCCAAGCATGGTGGTGAGCACCTGTAGTCCCAGCTACTTGGGAGGCTGAGGCAGGAGAATGGCATGAACCTGGGAAGCGGAGCTTGCAGTGAGCCGAGATTGTGCCACTGCACACTCCAGCCTGAGTGGCAGAGCAAGACTCCATCTCAAAAAAAAAAAAAAAAAAGAAAATTATTGCTGTGAACTCATGAATTCTAAAATATGTACATGTTCACATGTATATGTATTTGTGTATATGCATATATGTCTGTAGGTGTATAAGTTTGTAGGTAAGAAGTATAAATATCCTTTGACTTTTTGGATCACTCATCTGAAAGGTGCAAGAAGCAAAGATTCCCCAGTAGCAATGAGCATGCCTCACATCCAGAGCTTGCTCTCTGATACCTTTTTCCATTAAAAGGAACCAAGACACAACATAGAAACGGTTGAATTCAGGGCTGGGGCAGGTAGCTACTAGAAAAGCTTGGATGATCTCTTTACACCAGATATTAAGGAAGTGCTCAAAATGATGGAGGAATGTCATATATCACAAGAACACAGGAGCCAGCTCGGACGAGCTTCACTAGTCAGTCAAATCCAGGGCAATTTGAACACCAAAATCTTGAAGTACAGTAGTGAATTATAAGTCTGAAAAAATAGTTTTCCATGAGTCCATAGCGATGATAAATACATCAGTAACTAGAGATTAGGGATGGTTCCTGCTGAAAGTAGGATACTAAGTGTCAAATGGTAAATGAGGAGGGAGTGCTACCATTGGAAAATAACCATTTCCCTATCATCGTAGTAAAGACCCATTCTGCAGGAATCAGCAAAGACTGAACCCTAATGTAAACCATGGACTTTGGGTAACAATGATGCATCCATGTAAGTTCATCAGTTGTGACGAGTGTACCACTCTGGTGAGAGATGTTGATAACGGGGGAGGCTGTGCATGTGGGGAGCAGGAGGTACACAGAAAAGCTCTACATTCTGCTCAGTTTTGCTGTGAACTTGGAACTGATGTAAAAAAAAAAAACAAACCTATATTTTAAATGGCCCTGCATATATTGAGCTATCAGCTGTAAGCGGTCTTTCTCACTATCTTTGGTTTTCAGACTAGGATGTAGCTCAATATTATCTCCTATGTACTTCTTTTCCTCCACATACATCAAACTTTTTGAAACCGGCTTGAAATCTTTTATCTATTGAGAACATGTTTGTGCATTTCCTTTTCTAAGGTTAATTATTCCCTCAGTTCTAGCTTTTTTCCTTTTTTATTAATTAATAAACTTTATTTTTATTTTTGGGTTCACAGCAAAATTTGAGCAGAGAGTACAGGGAGTTCCCATATCCACCCCACTAATTGTGTCCCAAGTGTCATTTAAACTCTGTTTAACTTTTCTGCTGTTCATCGGTTGCTTTTATTAGGACATTTTCTTTTAGCCTCTCTTCCATTTTACTAATCACACTTTCCTGGACTCCTCTTGTTAATTTCTTATAATCCTCATGTCAGTTCTAAATATAAAAGAAGAATGGCTTTTATAAGGAAAAGATAGAAAAGCAGCTTTACAACATCTGAGTAGAAAAACTATTGTTTTAATGCAATAAAATTCTAAATACAAAGTAAAAAGAATAACTTGATCATGATAAAGAATGTGAAACGCTACTACTCATCAAAATATGTCATTAAAGAAGGAATTGAGAAACCCACAAACTAAGACCTGTTTGCATTATATATGTCCCATAAAGCACAGAAAGCCAGAATATAAAACAAATTCCTACCACTTAAAAAGAAAAACTCTGAAAACCCATTAGAAAAGTGGGTGAAAAACTTGAATAGACACTACACAAAAAAGAATATCCAAATGATCAATAGAAAAGATGTTTAACTTCTTCATCTTCAGGAAAATGCTAATTTAAATCATGATGAGATACCATTCTACACACACCAGTTCAGCTAAAATGAAAAAGAGCAATATCAAGTCCTGGCAAGTCCATGGGGCAACCAGATCATTCATGTACACGTGGTGGAGTTTAAATGAAATCACACTGAGAAACTGTGTGGCAGTATCTACTGAAGCTATATATGTAGCTACCCTGTTCCCCTTCACACAAACATCTATAGCAGATAGGTTCTCAAATGTTCTTAGTCCCAGGAGTCATAGGAGCTCTGTGGAGGAAACTACCCAAATGTCCATCAACAAGAAAATGGATAAACACCATGGTATCTGCACCCAGTGGAACACTAGACAGCAACAGAAATACCCAAACCAGAACCCTCACAACAATGAGGAAACTCACAGGCCTAATGGCAAGCTATACCCCAGGGAGTCCATATTCATGATTCCATTTACATAAAATATAAAATGAATTTTACAATTCATTTTATAAAATTGTCAAAATGAATGAATCTGTGGTGCTATTAAACAGTGGGTGCTCTCTTGAGAACTGGATGGCAGCAAAAAGTACTTCTGATATGTGGCTGACATTCTGTGTGTTGATTTCAGTGCTAGGCACATGGGTGTGTTCAGTTTGTGAAAGTTCTTGGAGATGAACATATATAATTTTTTGCATTTTCTGTATGTATGTGTAACTTTAGTAACAACTTGGGGAAAAAGAATGAAGTAAAAATATACAATCTGACATTCAAAATTCAGCAAAAATTATCAGTAAGCATATACGATGATAAGAAAAATATGCTGTGATATTTTTGCTAAAAATTCATATTTCATTAGCCAGCCATCATGGCAGATGCCTGTAATCCCAGCTACTCGTGAGGCTGGAGCAGGAGAATTGCTTGAACCTGGGAGGTGGAGGTTGCAGTAAGCTGAGATTGTGCCACTTCACTCCAGCCTGGGCAACGGAGTGAGACTCCATTTTAAAAAAAAAACAAAAACTATATTCGGTGTGTATTTTGTATGTGTCTAGAAAACCTCAAATGGCTGCATACAAAAAATAATTTAAAATTGGAAGGAAATAATGAAGAGGTAAAAGACAAGTTAAAAATATGATTTTTGCATTTTACTTTGCCTACTTGTAAGTATTTTACAGACTGTATATTCATATACATGAAAATGAGTGAACAAAATGTGGCAAAAAAAAAAATCTATGCACTGTACTAACAAAAGCATATCTCAAGTGAGTAAAACCAGATACCTCATGAAACTGTTAAGCTGATTTCCAAAATTGTCACTCCTCAGGTTGCTATTAAATATTCTGAATGATTTTTAATATTATTTGATTTTCATATTTAAATGTAACTTAAATGATATTTTAAAAATAAAACATGAAGATTTATTTTTAAAAAAACAAATTAACATCACCAATGAGGGGCACATGGGTATTATGTGCCTGCAATTGTGAAGGCAGAAACTCACGTAGTATTCTGGCCAAGAATGCATAACCTAAACGCAACCATGAAGAAACTTCAGACAAGCAAAAAATGGATGTTTTAGTTAAAAGTTGTTGGAGGGCCAGACTCCATTTTTCAAACATGTCAACATCATTTTGGTAAGAAAAATAAAGAAAAAGTTCCAGATTAAAGGAGACTAAGGAGACATGACACTTAAATTCAATCCCTGAACAGAGGCTAGATCCTGTACATGAGAGAAGAAAATGCTAAAACATTTCATTGGGTCAATCAGTAAAATTGGAATACCAGTGGCAGATTAGATAAAAGTATTGTGTCAATATTAAGTTTACTAATCAGATAACATAGAAAAAAATGAATAAATTCATAGACATATACAACCTACAAGACTATGAAGAAACAGAAAATGTGAGCAGATCAACAACATGTAAGGAGATTGAATCAGTGGTTAAGTTTCCCATCAAAGAAAAGCACTGCTGAATTCTACCAAATATTTAAAGAACTCATAGCAATCCTTAAGCTCTTCCAAAAAAAATTAAAGAGGAGGGAAACATTGATGAAAGAAATTAAAGACACAAATAAATAGGAAAGCATCTCATGTTCATGGACTGGAAGAATTGAAATTCGTAAGATGTCCATATCCAAAGTGATCTACGGGTTCCCTGTAATCCCTATCAAAATTCCAATAACATTTTTCACAAAAATAGGAAAAAAAAATCTTAAAATGTTACGTATCACAAAAAATATCAATTAGCCAAAGCATTTTGAGCAAAAAGAACAAAGCAGGAGGCATCACAGTAACTGATTTGAGAATATACTACAAAGCTATCGTAATAAAAACAGCATGGTAGTGGTATAAAAACAGACATATAATCTAATGGGACAGAATAAAATCCCAGAAATAAATCCATGCATTTATAGTCTATGTACTTTAAAAAAAATACTAAGGACTTACAATGGGGAAAAGATAGTCTTTCTAATAAATGATGCTGGGAAAACTGGATATCCACATGCAGAAGATTGAAATTAGACCCTCATCTCATATCATATGCAAAAATCAACTCAAAATGGATTAAAGACTTAAATATAAAACCTACAATTGTAAAACTAGAAGAATACATAGGGGAATAGTTTTATGACATTGGTCTAGGCAATAATTATTTTCATATGAGCACAAACACATAGGCAGCAAAAGTAGACAAATGGGACTGCATTAAACTAAAAACCTCTGCATAACAAAGAAAACAACTAGCAGAGTGAAGAGAAACCTACAGAATGGGAGAATATATTTGCAAATCATAATTAGCCTCCAAAATATGTGAGAAACTCAAATAACTCAAAAGTAAAAAGACAAATAACCTGAATTTAAAAATTAGCAAATGACCTGAATAGACATTTCTCAAGAGAAGACATACAAATAACTAATTAGGTATGTGAAAAAGAAATGCTCAGCCACGGCATGGGGCTCCTGCCTGTAATCCCAGCACTTTGTGAGGCCGAGGCAGGTGGATTGCCTGAGATCAGGAATTTGAGACTGGGCTGGTCAACATGGTGAAACCCTGCCTCTACTAAAAATACAAAAATTAACCAGGCATGGTGGTGGGCACCTGTGATCCTGGCTACTTGGGAGGCTGAGGCAGGAGAATCGCTTGAGCCCAGGAGGCGGCGGTTGCAGTGAGCCAAGATTGCACCACTGCACTCCAGCCTGGGCGACAGAGTGAGACTCTGTCTCAAAGAAAAAAAAAAAAAGCTCAACATCTCTAATCATCAGGGAAATGCAAATTGAAACCCCAATGAGATATTACCTTACACCTGTTAGGATGGCTATTACCTGAAAGATAAAAGATAACAAGCATTGGCAAGAATGTAGAAGAGAGGGAAGACTTGCACACTGTTGGCAGGACTATAAATTAGTACATCAATTGTGGAAAATAGTATAAACATTCCTCAGAAAACTAAAAATAGAACTGTCATATGACCCGGCAATCCCACTTCTGGGGATGTATCCAAAGAAAATGAAATGAGTGTATTGAAGAGATATCTGCAGTCTTATGTTCACTGCAGCATTATTCACAATAGCCAAGATATGGAATCAATCCAAGCGTTCAGAAAATGTGGTGTATATGCACGACAGGATACCATTCAGCCTTTAAAAACACAGACATCTTGTCATTTGTGACAACATGGATGAACGTGGATGACGTTATCTTAAGTGAACTAAACCAGGCACAGAAAGACAAACTGATGACCTCATTTATGTCTAGAATATTTTTTAAAAGTCAAACTCATAGAAGCAAAGAGTTAAATGATAGTTACCAGAGACTGTGGGTGTGGTAATTGGGAAGATGTTAGTCAAAAGAAACAAAATTTCAGATAAACAGGAGGAATGAGTTCAAGAAATCTATTGAACATCAAGACCATAGCTTAAAACAATGTATTGTATACTTGAAAATTGTTAAGAGATTTTAAGTATTCTCACCACAAAAAAGTATGTGAGGTAATGCATATGCAAAATGACTTTATTTAGCCATTCCACAAAGTATATACACATATCAAAACATTATGTTGTACACCATAATATATGTATAATTTTTACTTGTCAATTAAAAAAAGAAAAAGTGGTTGGGCGCGGTGGCTCACGCCTGTAATCCCAACATTTTGGGAGGCCGAGGTGGGCAGATTATATGAGGTAGGGAGTTCGAGACCAGCCTGATCAACGTGGAGAAACCCTGCCTCTACTAAAACTGCAAAATTAGTCTGGGATGGTGGTGCATGCCTGTAATCCCAACTACTTGAGAGGCTGAGGCAGGAGAATTGCTTAAACCTGGGAGGTTGCAGTGAGCCAAGATTGCACCATCGCACTCCAGCCTGGGCAACAAGAACAAAACTTCCTCTCAAAAAAGAAAAGAAAAGAAAAGAAAAAGTAGCTAAATGTACTGTATTTGTTAAGTGTACTGTGATTATAAAGGAGAATCCCTATTTTTAGGAAATATGCTGAGTATTTTCCCCTCAAAAGGTTCATAAATATATATACATATATATAAATATATATACATATATCTAGTTTACACACAAATACATATGCAGAGATAGATGATGTATTCTTAATGTATATATAAAAAGAGACTGAGAATAGTGAAGCAAATGGGGTAAAATGTTAACAATGTGTGAATCTGAGTAAACTCTTGCAAATTTTTTATGTTTGAAATAATTTTCCAAACAAAAGTTTAAAAATTGAAGTTTAAAAATCCTAAAAGTTATCTTTCACTCCCATCTCCTCTTCCAAGGAGTAAGCCAATATTAACAGTTTTATATGTGTATTTCTAGATCCATGTCTGTGTTTTTTTTTTTGTGGTAAAATATATATAACATAAAATCTACTATTTTTAAGTGCACAGTTTAGTGCATTAAATACAAAAATCTGGAGCTCTTCTTGAATTTGTGTGTCATCCTTGTTCAGGGGCCAAGTCAATTTTGTCTGTATTATTCCAATTTTAGTATATGTGCTGCTGAAGCAAGTACTCCATGCATTTTTAAACATACATGTTCCAATATTATAAATGTAACCATATTGTACCAAAAAAGAAAATGAAAAAGAAAGATGTTCCTAGTAAAATGAGAACAACTATGTCATCACCAGCAGAACTGCAGAAATGTTAAAGGAATCTCTTCAGTCAGAAAGAAAATAACTGATGAAAATCTTAATTCACACAATGTAATAAAGAACACTGGAAATGGCAAATATAAAAACATTTTTTTCCTACTTAATCTCTTTAAAAGATATTTGACTATTTAAAGCAAACATAACAAAGTCTGTGGGGTTCATTATCTACATAGAAGTAAAATATATTACAACTATGACACAGGACAGGAGGAGCAGAATGAAAGTATGCTGTTGTAAGTTTCTTACATGTCATGTGCAATGATACAATGTTTTCTGAAAGTAGACTGTGATTAGTTAAATATTGTAAACCCTAGAGCATCCACTAAAAAGAAACCATACAAAAGAAGTATTGCTAGTAAGCCGATAGTGGAGAGAAAGTAGAATCTAAAAAGTATTTGATTAATACAAATGAATAAAGGAACAAAGGAAAAAGAACACATAAAATAGATGGGACAAAGGGAAAACAAATATCAATATGGTAAATTAAAACCCAACTATATCAATAATTCTATTGAATGTAAATGGTGTAGACATTCCATCAAAAGACTGTCAGATTGGATGAAAAAGCAAGACCTAACTATATGTATATTGTCAATAAGAAACGGACTTTAAATATAAAGACATGGACAGGTTAAAAAAAGAATAACAAAACATTCCCGAAAATGTAACAAAAAAGTAAAAGAATGTCATGCAAACATTAAGCAAAAGTAAGAGAACTGGCTATATTAATATTACACAAAGTAGATTTCGTATTAGGGGATCGTAATGGGAAACGGATCAGAAAACACAACAATGCTCCCAGAGCTTCAAAATATATGAAGCAAAAACTGATAGTAAAAGAAGAAATAGACACAAGTACAGTTATAAACTTCAACACTCCTCTCTCAATAATTGTTAAAATATGTGGGGAGAAAACCAGTAAGGATGCATGAAACTTGAATAACACTACTAACTACTTAAATTCATTGGCATTTATAAAACACTCACCCAACAACTGCAGAATAAACATTCTTTTCAAGTGTACATGGAGAATTTATCAAGATAGACCATATTGTGTCCATAAAACAAGTCTCAATACAATTTAAAGGATTAATTTCTAAAATATATTCTCTGACACCAATAAAAAAAATCTCAAGTGAAATAAGAAAATATTTTGAACGGCATGAAAATGAAAGCGTATTCCCACACAAATAAAAAGTTTGGGAATCATTTAAAGCAGTGCTAAAAAGGAAATTTGTAACTTTTTTTTTTTTTTTTTTTGAGACGGAGTCTCACTCTGTCACCCTGGCTGGAGTGCAGTGACACAATCTTGGCTCACTGCAACCTCCACCTCCCGGATTCAAGCAATTCTCCTGTCTCAGCCTCCTGAGTACCTGGGACTACAGGCACGCGCCACCACACCTGGCTAATTTTTGTGTTTTCAGTACAGACAGGTTTTCACCACATTGGCCAGGCTGCTTTTGAACTCCTGATCTCAGGTGATCCAACCGCCTTGACCTCCCAAAGTGCTGGGATTACAGACATGAGCCACCACACTCGGCCGGAAATTTATAACTTTAAATACTTATGTTGGAAAGTAGAAAACTTTATAACTAAATGTCTACGTTTCCACCTTAAGAAAATAGAAAAGAACAATTTAACCCAAAGGAAGTGGAAGGGAAGAAATAACCAGAAATCAATAGAATAATAAATGGACAAACAGTAGAGAAAATCAATGAAAACAAAAGCCAGTCTTTTAGAACACAGCTGGTAAATCTTTAGCCAACTTAAACAAGAAAAATAGATAAAGAACACACAATTACAAGTACCCAGAATGAACAATTTCTATGCCCTACTAAAAGGATAATAAAGAAATGTTATGAATAAATTTAAAACAATAAATTCATCAAATTCAATAAAAATACATTCCTTGAAAGATCAGAACAACTAAAACTCACTCAAAGAGAAATAATTTAAACATCCCTATTTATATTAAAGAAAGTGAAGTTGTAGTCATAAACCTTTCTACAAAGAAAACCCATAGATTCAGAGGCTTGACTGATGAATTCTACCAAATGTTTAAGAAAGGAATAAAACCAATCCTGCACAAAAGCAAAGAAAGAAGACTTTCCAGTTCATTTTATGTGGCTAGTTTTACCCTGATAACACTAGAAAAAGAAATTTAAAAGGTAGAAAACTACAGACCAACATTTCTTATGAACACAGACACAAAAATCCTTAACATAATTTCAGTAAATCAAATCCAGCTACATATAATAAAATAATACATCATGAACAAATGGGGTTTATGCTAGAAATGGAATATTGAGTCAACATTCAAAAATCAATAAATATAATTCATCATACTAGCAGACTAAAAAGGAGAAACCATATGATTCATATGGTTTCATCTTAAAAGGTGCAGAAAAACATTTGACAAATTTCAACACCCATTCATAATCTAAAACAAACAAAAAAACCCTTAGCAAACTAGAAATAGGAGAAAACTTTCTCAATGTGATAAAGGAAATCCACCAAAAACCTACAGCAAATGCCATAATTTAAAACAGAATTATTTTATCCTAAGATTGGGAAGAAGGCAAGCTGTTCCCTCTTGTCACTTCTATTCAATGCGAGTTTCCAGTTAATGTTATAAGGCAAGAAACCAAAATAAAAGTCCTATCTTTTAGAGACACAACAAAAAAAGAGAATTTCAGACCAATATCCCTGATGAAAATCAGTGCAAAAATCCTCAATAAAATACTGGCAAACCGAATCCAGCAGCACATCAAAAGCTTATCCACCATGATCAAGTGGGCTTCATCCCTGGGATGCAAGGTTGGTTCAACATATGCAAATCAATAAATATAATCCAGGATATAAACAGAACCAAAGATAAAAACCATATGATTATCTCAATAGATGCAGCAAAGGCCTTTGACAAAATTCAACAGCCCTTCATGCTAAAAACTCTCAATAAATTCTGTGTTGATGGAACATATCTCAAAATAATAAGAGCTATTTATGACAAACCCACAGCCAATATCATACTGAATGGGCAAAAACCGGAAGCATTCCCTTTGAAAACTGGCACAAGACAGGGATGCCCTCTCTTACCACTCCAATTCACACAGTGTTGGAAGTTCTGGCCAGGGCAATCAGGCAGGAGAAAGAAATAAAGGGTATTCAGTGAGGAAAAGAGGAAGTCAAATTGTCCCTGTTTGCAGATGACATGATTATATATTTAGAAAACCCCATTGTCTCAGCCCAAAATCTCCTTAAGCTGATAAGCAACTTCAGCAAAGTCTCAGGATACAAAATCAATGTGCAAAAATCACAAGCATTCTTATACACCAATAACAGACAGACAGCCAAATCATGAGTGAACTCCCATTCACAATTGCTTCAAAGAGAATAAAATACCTAGGAATCCAACTTACAAGGGATGTGAAGGACCTCTTCAAGGAGAACTACAAACCACTGCTCAATGAAATAAAAGAGGACACAGACAAATGGAAGAACATTCCATACTCATGGATAGGAAGAATCAATATCGTGAAAATGGCCATACTGCCCAAGGTAATTTATAGATTCAATGCCATCACCATTAAGCTACCAATAACTTTCTTCACAGAATTGGAAAAAAACTACTTTAAAGTTCATATGGAACCAAAAAAGAGCTCGCATTGCCAAGACAATCCAAGCCAAAAGAGCAAAGCTGGAGGCATCACGCTATCTGACTTCAAACTATACTGCAAGGCTATAGTAACCAAAACAGCATGGTACTGGTACCAAAACAAAGATATAGAAAAATGGAAGAGAACAGAGCCCTCAGAAATAATACCACACATCTACAACCATCTGATCTTTGACAAATCTGACAAAAACAAGCAATGGGGAAAGGATTCCCTATTTAATAAATGGTGCTGGGAAAACTGACTAGTTATACGTAGAAATCTGAAACTGGATCCCTTCCTTACACCTTATACAAAAAATTAATTCAAGATGGATTAGAGACTTAAATGTTAGACCTAAAACCATAAAAACCCTAGAAGAAAACATAGGCAGTACCATTCAGGACATAGGCATGGGCAAGGACTTCATGTCTAAAACACAAAAAGCAATGGCAACAAAAGCCAAAATTGACAAATGGGATCTAATTAAACTAAAGCGCTTCTGCACAGCTAAAGAAACTACCATCAGAGTGAACAGGCAACCTACAGAATGGGAGAAAATTTTTGCAATCTACTCATCTGACAAAGGCCTAATATCCAGAACCTACAAAGAACTCAAATTTACAAGAAAAAAACAAACAACCCCATCAAAAAGTGGGCAAAGGATATGAACAGACACTTCTCAAAAGAAGACATTCATACAGCCAACAGACACATGAAAAAATGCTCATCATCACTCGCCATCAGAGAAATGCAAATCAAAACCACAATGAGATACCATCTCACACCAGTTAGAATGGCAATCATTAAAAAGTCAAGAAACGATAGGTGCTGGAGAGGATGTGAAGAAATAGGAACACTTTTACACTGTTGGTGGGACTGTAAACTAGTTCAACCATTGTGGAAGACAGTATGGTGATTCCTCAAGGATCTAGAACTAGAAATATCATTTGACCCAGCCATCCCATTAGTGGGTATATACCCAAAGGATTATAAATCATGCTGCTGTAAAGACACATGCACACGTATGTTTATTGCGGCACTATTCACAATAGCAAAAACTTGGAACCAACCCAAATGCCCATTAGCGACAGACTGGATTGAGAAAGTGTGGCACATATACACTATGGACTACTATGCAGCCATAAAAAAGGATGAGTTCAGCTGGGCATGGTGGCTCACACTTGTAATCCCAGCACTTTGGGAGGCCCAGGAGGGCAGATCACAAGGTCAGGAGATTGAGGCCATCCTGGCTAACACAGTGAAACCCCATCTCTACTAAAAATACAAAAATTAGCAAGGCGTGGTGGTGGGTGCCTATAGTCCCAGCTACTCATGAGGCTGAGGCAGGAGAATTGTGTGAACCCAGGAGGCAGAGCTTGCAGTGAGCCGAGATCGTGCCACTGGACTCTAGCCTGGGCAACAGAGCAAGACTCCGTCTCAAAAAAAAAAAAAAAGGACAAGTTCATGTCCTTTTAGGGACATAGATGCAGCTGGAAACCATCATTCTCAGCAAACTATCGCAAGAACAGAAAACCAAACATCGCATGTTCTCACTCATAGGTGAGAATTGAACAATGAGAACACTTGGACACAGGAAGGGGAACATCACACACCGGGGCCTGTTGTGGGGTGTGGGGAGGGGGACGGGATAGCATTAGGAGATATACCTAATGTAAATGAAGAGTTAATGGGTGCAGCACACCAACATGGCACATGTATACATATGTAACAAACCTGCACGTTGTACACATGTACCCTAGAACTTAAAGTACAATAATAAATAAATAAATAAATAATCCTATCTTTGGAAATATACATGTAAAACTGTCATTATGCACCGGCAACATGGCTGTTGATACAGAAAATCCTAAGGAACCTACCAAAAAGTAACCACAGCTAACTAAGAAGCAAATTTAAACAAGGTCACAGGATACAAGGTCAACACACACAAATCAATTATATTTCCATATGGTAGCAACCAACAATTGGAAATTTACATTTTAACAATGTGTTTAAAATGGCATCACAAAATATGATTTATTTAGGAATAAGCATAACAAAATAATGATGGTATATATAGTAACCAGATCAGCCTTTCCTTTTCCGCAGTTTTCAGTTATCTATAGTCAACTGCAATCCAAAAATATGGAGATATTTTGAAAGAGAGACCACATTCATACAACTTTTATTACAGTTTATTGTTATAATTCTTCTTTTATTATTAGTTACTGTCACTCTCTTACTATGCCAAATTTATAAATTCAACTTTATCATAGGTAAGTAGATATTAAACAAAAATAGGATATACAGGGGTCAGCACTCTCCATAGTTTGAGGCATAGCTGGAGTTACTAGAACGTGTCCTCCGCAGATAAGGGTAGGCAACTGCACAGAGAAAAGTCCAAGACTTTGCTGAGATAAATTAAAGAATATCTCAATAAATAGTGAGACATACATGTTCATAGTTCAGTTGATTTGGTATTAAGATGCCAATTCTCCCTAAATTGTGAGTCAGTGCTATCCCAGTCAAAGTCAAGCTGAATTTTTTACATAGAAATTTATGTAGAATTGCAGGCGGGGCGTGGTTGCTCATGCCTATAATCCTAGCACTTTGGGAGGCGGAGGCAGGCAGATCACCTGAGGTCAGGAGTTCGAGACCAGCCTGGCCAACATGGTGAAACCCCTAAAAATACAAAAATTAACCAGGTGTAGTGGCGTGCTCCTGTAACCCCAGCTACTCAGAAGACAGGCAGGAGAATCGCTTGAACCCGGGAGGCAAAGGTTGCAGTGAGCTGAGATAGCACCACTGCACTCCAGCCTGGGTGATGGAGCGAGACTCTGTCTCAGAAAAAAAAAAGAAAAAAAGAAAAAAATACATTTATGTAGAAATGTAGAATCCTAGAATAAGCAAAACAATTTTTTAAAAAAAAAAATCACTGGTCAATTTCAAGGCTTACTGTAAAGCTAAAATAAGACAGTGGGATGTTAGCATAAGCATAGACATATAGATCCATGAAACTGAGAGTTCAAAAATAGGCCCACACATAAATGGTCAATTGGTTTTCAGTTTTTAATAAAAGTACTAAGGTATCAAAAGGGAAACGGTGATTCTTTCTTTCTTTCTCTTTCTTTCCTCTTTCTTTTTTCTTTCTTTCTTTTTCTTTCTTCTTTCGTTCTCTCTCTCTCTTTCTTTTTTTTTAAACAGGGTCTTGCTCTATTACCTAGGCTAGAGTTCAGTGGCATGATCACAGCTCCCTGTAGCCTCAACCCCTTGGACTCACAGGTATGTGCTGCCATGCCCAGCTAATGTTTTAATCTTTTGTAAGGGTTCTCCCTATGTTGCCCAGGCTGGTCTCCAACTCCTGGCCTCAAGTGATCCACCTCAGCTTCCCAAAGTGCTGGGATTACAGACATGAGCCACCGTGCCCAAAAATGCCCTCAATCTTTGACACAAAATGTATTCTAGAAAAATTGACACAAAATGTATTCTAGACCTAAATGGAAAATCTAAAACCATAAAACTTCAGCAAAACAGGAGGGAAAACCTTTGTGATTGGGGCAAAGATTTCTTAGATGGGACAAAAAGTGTACAAACCATGCATTAAAAAATTAGCACATTGGAGATATCATCAAAATGTAAAACTTCTACTCTTCCACCTTATTTTGTTGTTGTTGTTGTTGTTGTTTTCGAGACAGAGTCTCACTCTGTCACCCAGGCTGTCATAGGGTGTCGTGATCTCGGCTCACTGCAACCTCCACCTCCCAGGTTCAAGCAACTCTCCTGCCTCAGCCTCCTGAGTAGCTGGGATTACAGGCATCCACCACCACGCCTGGCTAATTTTTGTATTTTTTTTTTATTAGAGATGGGATTTCACCATGTTGGCCAGGCTGGTCTTGAACTTCTGACCTCAAGGGATCAGCCCACCTCGGCCTCCCAAAGTTCTGGAATTACAGGCGTGAGCCACTGCACCCAGTCTCTTCCACTGTATGTTAAGTGAAATAAGCCAGGCACAGAAACGCAAATACTATATTATCTCACTTATATGTGGAATCTAAAAAGTTACCATAGAAGTAGAGAGTAGTACAGTAAGCAGTTACCAAAGGATGGGGAGGGGTCGAGGAGAGGAGAGATGGGGAGAAGTTGGTTTAGGGATACTAAGGTACAGTTGGATAGAAGGAATAAATTCTGGTGGTCTATTGCGCAGCACAGTGACTCCAGTTAACAATAATGTATTTTATATTTCAAAATAACTAGAAGAGAGGTTTTTGAATGTTCTCATCACAATGAAATGATAACTGTTTAAGGTGATAGATATGCTGATTACCCTGATTTGATCATTACACAATGTATACATGTATCAAAATACCACACCATACCCCACAAATATGTATAATTATTATGTGTACACAATACCCTATAAATATGTACAATTATTATGTGTCAATCACAAATGTTAAAAAAATTTCTGTTCCTCAAAATCATCCGGGTGTGGTGGCTCACACCAGTATTCCTAGCACTTTGGGAGGCCGAGGTAGGCTGATCACCTGAGGTCAGGATTTCGAGACCAGCTTGACCAGGATGGCAAAACCCCATCTCCATCAAAGATACAAAAATTAGCCGGGTATGTTGGCGCATGCTACATGTAATCCCAGCTACTCAGAAGGCTGAGGTGTGAGAATCGCTTGAACCTGGGAGACAGAGGTTACAGCGAGCTGAGATCAGGCTACTGCGCTCCAGTCTGAGCAACAGACAGAGACTCTGTCTAAAAAAAAAAAAAAAAATACAGTTAAGAAAGTAAAAAGGCAAAACACAGATTAGAAAAAAAACTTGCAAAATATATATCTAAATAAAGGACTTATATCCAGAATTTGTAAAGAATATCAAGCTTCAATAATGAGGCACATTACTTGATTTTTTTAATTGGTAAAAGACTTGAATAGACATTTCCCCTAAGAAGATATACTAATGGCAAGAAAAGCACATCTAAAAAATACTCAACATTATTAATCAGTAGGGAAATGCAAATAAGGACACAATGGGCTACCGCTACACACCCTCTACAATGGCTAAAATTGTTTGAATTGGCAATATCAAATGTTGACAAGATTGTGAAGCACCTGGGACTCTCATACACTGCTAATAGGAATGCAAAATGGTCCAGCCACTTTGGAAAAGTGTGTCAGTTTCTTATGAAGTGAAATATGTATTTACCATATCATTCTGCAATTCTATTCCTAGATATTAACCCAAGAGAAACGAAAATGTATGTTCACTTGAAGACATAAATGTTCATAACAGCTTTCTTCATAATAATCCCAAACTGGAAGCCCATCAAAGGTCATCAGCAAGTGTATGGAAAAGCAAATTGTAGCACACCAGCTGGCAATATAAAGTAACAAACTGATACATGCAACAACATACCACAATACACCACAATACATTATATTTTGCTTGTTATTGTTTTTACTTCCCCTCCCACCACACTTCTACCACTGTAAACTCCTTGAAATCAGGAATCATTTCCTCTTTTCCATCATATTTCCAGTGCCTAGCACAGGACATGATACATAGTAGGGGCCCAGTAAATATCTGTTGCCCATGAAGTTCTTATTTATGCCAGGTCTGCCTGTATAGTCTCAGGCAATGGGTTCTTTTCTCATGCACTCTGTCTTGGGGAAGACAACTAATTCATTTTCCTATAAAAGTACACTAACTCGGGCTGGGTGCAGTGGCTCTCAGCTGTAATCCCAGCACTTTGGGAGGCCGAGGCAGGTGGATCACCTGAGGTCAGGAGTTTGAGACCAGCCAGACCAACATGGTGAAACCTATCTCTACTAAAAATACAAAAATTAGCCAGGCATAGCAGCAGACGCCTGTAATCCTAGCTACTCGGGAGGCTGAGTCAGAAGAATCACTTGGACCGGGAGGCAGAGGTTGCAGTGAGCCAAGACGGTACCATTAACTCCAGCCTGGGCGACAGAGTGAGACTCTGTCTCAAAAAAAAAAAAAAGTACACTAACTCCTTGTTTGATTACATTAACGTGTGTGTGTGTGTGTGTGTGTGTGTGTGTGTGTGTGTGTGTAAATTAAACTCCAGAAGTGAACTCTTTTTTGTGGCACATTTCAGGGACTTCCAGCCTTCTGATTTCGGGATGACTGCTTGGCAGAGTGTGCAGGGATGGTAATCAAAGCCCCTGGACTCCCACTTCCTCCTCCTTTCCTCTTGATCCACAAGAGGTTTGAGCCAAGGTTCTCTTGGCCTTCCTTTTTAGGCTCAGGCTCTGTGCCAGCTCCAGCCCAGTCCCAGGGCTCAAATTATTTGCTCCTTTGCCCAAGCTTTGGGAGCCAACTTGCAATTTGGATTTTACAATATGTTCTTACTCTTTCGAGTGTGGTTGGACTCATCGATATTCATGAGCTTGCAAAGAAGAGGTTCTAGTCCCCGGGGAGGCTGGGTGGTGGTAGAAGGACCCTTTCCTTAGTCTCACTATGGCACCGGCCAGGCTACCATCTGCACAGAGAATAGCTGTACAGATGCTTCTTGAAGAAATCCTTAGGCTTCTTCCAGATGGGACACCTTGAGTTTGGGTATTTTGGCCTCCAGAAATGAGTACTCAGAAGTCCATGTCACCGTAGAAGATACAATTTTTTATCTCTTGGGGACTCTGATGTGTTTTTCATTCAGTTTTTTAAAATGTGTTCCCAGGTCCCACATCCCACAGCAGCTAAGAAGATATGCCAGGGCAGAGAGCAGTGTCCTCAGTGACAGAGGTTGTTGCAGTTCAGCGGGCCGGCAGCCAAGGAGATTGCTTTTTTGTGGGGGGTGGAATAGATTACTATTTCTGCTTGTGTGGGATTTTATTTCTGGTTAGGTCATGAACTTCTGATGCACACATGTCTTTGCTTCTTTTAATTCAACTAATTCATTTTCCAATAGTATGCTAACTCCTTGTTTGATGACATTAACATGTGTGTGTGTGCACGTGTGAGTGTGTGTGTGTGTGTGTGTAAAAGCTCCAGAAGTGAGCCCTTTTGGTGGCACATTTCAGGGGCTTCCAGCATATGAGGGCCTCCTTCTAGCTACAGTAAGATTATAATGCTAGAATGATTCTTCACATTTTAGTACACACTGTGCTAAGCACTGCGTTAGATGTTTTGCAAGATTTATCTGCTTTAATCCTTACAACACCCATGTGTGGTAGACTAGTATAGACCCACTTCACAGACAAAGAAACTGAGGTTTATCAAGACAAATCAATTTGCCCAAAGTCACCTCCAGGAATGATGGAGCTGGCTTTCAACCTCAACGACCTGATGCCAGAACCATTCCTTTTTTCTCTATGTTTTGAGATTGATGATTCAGCTCTCGGAATAAGACTATCCAACAGAGAGGAAGGACAGCAGCCACCTCTAATTCCATGTTATTGGCTGCAGATGAGCCACACACTGCTCTAAGGTAAGGGTCAAAGTGTCTGGACTCTGACTTAGGGTATTGGTTAATTTTTTGCAGAAGTTACTGCTTTCTTTCTCAAACATCCTCTAACCTAGACCCACAGGAACTTGACAAAGGTTCCCATGATATGAAGTGCCTGTGTGGTTTTCTAGGAGCCTGTGAAGAACTGCAGCTCTGGTGGGAGGACAGCCCTCTGCCCTTCTGAAAAAGCACTGGCAAGAGCTATTCCTTCCTTGATTCATCAAATATGGTTAAGCAGCTGGGCATGGTGCCTCACACTTGTAATCCCAGCTACTCGGGAGGCTGAGACAGGAGGATCACTTAAGGCCAGGAGTTGGAGACCAGCCTGGGCAACATAGCAAGACCTTATCTCCAAAGAAAAAGTATGATTAAATACCTCTTTCTGGGTGTGAGAAAGACAGCAACAGATCCTACTTTCGTATATCTTACAGTCTGGAAGAGAAGACAGACAATTAAATTAACAAATACTAGAGGGAACCATAAGAGTAATGCCAGGGGAACTGCTGGGTGCAAAAGGAGTGTAGCACCCTAGGAGGATGCTTCTGCTAAAGAGATGTAACAGACAACAGGGTAGGGGCAATGGAGAGCCATCTCCAGTACACAGGGGCAAACCCTAGGGTCTGCCCCAGCCATGAAAAGAAGCAGAGTAAGACCACTGGGGGCTGAGGAGGGCATTCTCTGGAGCTGTCTCAGGACATTTTAAATCACCATCAAAGACATTGTGTGAGCTCTCTTGGATACTGCAAGAGAAAAAGGCATCCGGGAGTTGCAGGATGCTGGTACTTCTGGCTGGTAGGCACCCAGAGCCCAACATTTTAAATTCTCATTGTGCTTGTCAACCACACTGCTAACTGGCTTTGATCTGTAGAAGCTTGATTACATCTAGCCATTGTTAAAAGAAGTTTCTTTTTCTAAATATAATTTTTTTCATATATGGGAACTGCCATCCTCCTAGGGAGAGTAATTCCTTTTCCAAGGTTGATTTTTCTTTTTTTTTCTTTTTCTTTCTTTTTTTTTTTTTTTTTTTTTTGGACAGAATCTCGCTTTGTCACCCAGACTGGAATGCAGTGGCACCATCTCAGCTCATTGCAACCTCCGCCTTCCTGGTTCAAGTAATTCTCATGCCTCAGCCTCCTGAGAAGCTAGGATTACAGGCATGCACCACCACACCCAGCTAATTTTTGTATTTTTAGTTGAGACGGGGTTTCACCATGTTAGTCAGGCTGGTCTCAAACTCTTGACCTCAAGTGATCCACCTGCCTTGGCCTCCCAAAGTGCTGAGATTATAGGCGTGAACCACCAGGCCTGGCTCCAAATTTGATTTTTCTGAGAAGTAAATTCTCACCGACTTTGAAAGACTAGCTGGAAGTGACTTGACAAGCCAGAGACTGCTGCAATAATTAAAGACCTCAGGGTTCTCCAGCTTTTCATCAAGTACCCCAACAACAGACGAGAGTAAAACTCTAGAAAGTTTGGAATATCGCTACAAGCTCTCAGAAATTTCTTTGAATTTCTTATTTTATTTAAAAATATTATTTAAATTTTGTGTTGATTGTGTAATATATCAGAGATTACTTTAAAGGAAAACAGTACATTGCCATAAAATCTCTGAGTAGTTAATGCTCCCATAAAATGAGCAGGCTGCATGCCCCAGGGTGAGAAAACCCTTTTCACTCTGTCATTATAATTTGCACTTTTTAACAGTAAAAACCATCACTAAGTATACGAAATGCAGAGTAAAATTTGAAAATATTCCACAATGCTTAACATTTTTTTCTTCTGGGAAAATGATCCCAAATCTAAATTAAAAACCTGGGGTTCATCCTAAATCTCTTTGAATTTCTGTTTTTGTTTCCCTCCTCCCACCCCCAACAATTAGATGTATTTCAGTGTAATTTAGACAAAGTGCAAAGAAAAACAATATCCTTCTAAATCAAGACAGAATTCTTTACAGAATTATCTGAAAGTCAAAATACTTAAAGTTTAAAATAGGTGATTAAGGTTCTGGAGATTTAACTTCTATTTTCAACTCCCCTGTTGACTTTAGGAAAGCATCCATACTTTTAGAAAAGCATGTATTCTGTAGTTTTTCTGACCAGTAGTTAGAAGAATAATCCTGACTTGTATGAAAATAGCAATAAAAATAACAGAAGTTAGAATAATTTTTAACTTTTATTCTAAGTTAAACATTATTCTAATTCTAAAAATTCCAATTCTTTAAACATACATCAGTGACTACTCTGTGTGCCATTCTTGACCGTACTTTAAACATACATCAGTGACTACCCTGTGTGCCATTCTTGACCGTACTTTAAACATACATCAGTGACTACTCTGTATGCCATTCTTGACCGTACTTTAAACATACATCAGTGACTACTCTGTATGCCATTCTTGACCGTACTTTAAACATACATCAGTGACTACTCTGTATGCCATTCTTGACCGTACTTTAAACATACATCAGTGACTACTCCGTATGCCATTCTTGACCATGTTTTTCTAAGTGTATTTGAGAAGTTTGATAAGCACCTGATGTGGTTTCTCTCTGTGTCCCTTCCCAAATCTCACGTTGAATTGTAAATCCAGTGTTGGAGGAGGGGCGTGGTGGGAGTTGATGGAATCATGGTGCACACTTTCCTCTTGTTGTTCTAGTGATAGATTTTCATGAGGTCTGGTTGCTTAAAAGTGTGTGGCACCTCCTCCTTCTTTTTCTCTCTCTCTCTCCCCCCTTCCCCCCTGCTGGCCATGTGAAGATATGCCTGCTTCCCCTTTGCATTCTGCCATGATTGTAAGTTTCCTGAGGCCTCCCCAGCCATGCCTCCTGTACAGCCTGCAGAACTGTGAGTCGACCTCTTTTCTTTATAAATTAGAAGGCTCTTTTCTTTACAAATTACCCAGTCTCAGGTAGTTCTTTATAGCAGTGTGAGACAGGACTAATATAGCACAATTCTGATAGGACAGGACTTCCTATTCTCCTGGGAACAGATGAAAAATGTAAGGGAAAGGGATGAGCAGTCCTGCCCAAGGTGACTTTGTAGCCACTGAACTGGCCAACATATGACTATTAATGTCTCTGATGTCCACTCATGGCAGACAACAGCACATCCAAAAAGTCAGCAAAAAGTTTGGCTGACAATTTCGAACATATGATCAAAGACTCCCTGAATTTCATCCTTTTAATTATTGCTCTAGAAGACTGACAAAATAAAAGGAAGGCTCGGTGCGATGGCTCATGCCTGTAATCCCAACTCTTTGGGAGGCCAAAGCGGGTGGATCCGTTGAGCCCAGGAGTTCGAGGCCAGCCTGGCTAACATGGAGAAACCCTGTCTCTACTAAAAATACAAAAATTCACTGGGCCTGGGGGCACATGCCTGTAATCCTAGCTACTTGGGACTGAGGCATGAGGATCACTTGAACCCGGGAAGCAGAGGTTGCAGTGAGCTGAGATTGTGCCAATGCACTCCTCAAATCTATAACTTATTTTTCTTCAATCACAATGCAGAAATTGGTATCAACAAATGAACTTTAAATAGAGGGTATTTGGTCATGTGCTATTAAAATAGATAAATATTATATTTTTAAAACAGCGCAAGAGCTAAAATAAGCCATGTAATGTAAATAAATGAATTCATTAGGAATATGAATAAATTCAACCTTCAAATCAAATTGTTTGCATAGTAAAATTGTCTTTTTTGTAAACACAACAAAAGAACTGTTAAATATTTAGTTATAGGTACTAAGAATTATTTTTATAGCCATATTCCTTTAAGTAAATTTGTTAACTTTAACTGTCTTAAATTTAGGAATCATTCAAAAGATTTCTTAGACAGTATTGAAGAAAATAAAACCCTATTACTCATGCAAAAAGTGTTCCCTCTTGCCTTCGTAAAAATAGTATAAAATATTACATAAATTATTATAGTACCCTGAAAGGTTATTATATTTCATTGATAAATATCATAGATAGAAATGGTACAGGAAACAAGCTAGATATACAAACTGACATTTTATTGTGCACATAAGATTCTCATTAGTCAGGTGTTAGATGTGTTTATATCATACGACATACCTATTGACATTTTCCTTAATCTCATTTATTTATTTATTGCCTTCATAATAACCCTGGTGCCCTGAAAGTAGAGTCTCACAAATTTAATCTTTTACTATTGGATTGCATTTTCATATTTACTGGGCTATTTAGTAAAAAGACCAGGGGAAATCTTTGTGCCAGATTGTCACATGAAATTAAATCTATGTCCTTAAAAATGAAATGGGACACTCAGCACATGGCTATGCTCGTACAGAATTAGATCTAGCATTGTTTCTGGTTTTCCATGTTGCTAAGAACTATTTCTTGCTGTCTGGAAAATTCCTGTCTGAAATTATCTATGCATTATTTCATTCAAATTGCAAGATGGAATAATCTTTTACATTTCGCTTCTAGAACTTCTATGTAAATAGGCCCATTAGCCTAAAGACAGAACACTAGCTTATATATGTAGTAAGAGACACAAATAGAAAAAGCACTATATTTCTGTTTAGCCGTCTACTGTTGATGCTAATCGTCAAGTATAATCTTTTGCCTGATTTAAATTGTTAATGCTTGAAAATCTATTTCCTGAAATTGGCTCCTTGTCATGAATATCAAGGCATGTGAATTTCAAATAACCTGAAGGAAGCAGGATCATTTTAATTACCCAGCAGTTATAATAGGATTTTTTCATATATGTGTGTTTTTATGTCACGATTATTAATACTAACATAAAATAATGTTAATAACAATGAGGACATGAATTTCTTGAGTGCTTCTATGTGCCAGGTATTGTGCTCAGTAATTTACATGACTTATCTCCTTTAATCCTCACAAAACTCTGAAGTAAAAACTGCTATCCCCATTTTACAGATGAAACTGAGGCTTCACATTAAGTAACTTGCCCAATGTTGTACAGCCAGCAAGTAGTCAAACACGAATTTGGAGGGAGACATTTTGACTTCAGATCTCATGCTTTTAAACTAGTATTCTACCTCAGGAAGAATTTAAGGTAGCTTTAGAAGACACCTACAGTATATCAAAAGAACATTGATTAGGAGCACATGAGAAAAAGAACAAAGAATAGGAATATAAATGGCACCAGAATTAGCCCAGTACATGAAATTTACAGTACTTGCTTAGGCTGAACTACAAATGTACTCTAAGTTTTCTAACCGTCTTCGCAAAGACCAAATAGAATATGGTGCCTACATTACAAAATCAAACCATTTGTCAACGGAAACACATCTATTATTTATATTAAGACTGTGAAGACAGTCTTCTAAGCATCCTCATAAACCGAATACTATGCAAGGTAATGAAGCCCCATTTTCAACAATATCCTTATGGTAAATATGATGATGAATTTCACTGGGCTATTTCTTGCTGAATGCTTAATTCAGTTAAATCACACCAAATAGCTTAATTCAGTTAAGTCACACCAAAGCACAATTAAGTTAAAGCAATTCTTCAGGAGGCCACTGTGACATATCCAGATATATACAAGGGCTGTAAGCAAGAATGACAGCATTAATGAAGCCAAGCAAACTGCTCTGAAAATAGAAAGCTAAACCACAATAATAACAATAATGATAATAATAAATTTACTATGTAGTTTTCCGTCATAAAGACAATGACAGATCTTTGTCTTTTTATCTTAGTAATAGATCTTTCGAAATTCTTGGTGTGGTTGTTGACCAAATTCACCCTGTAATTTCACATTTACTTGTTTTGTTTATATAATTTGTACTCATTTCTCAAATATGCTTTTTGATTTTTTCTCCACTTAAAAAAAATTCCCTTTTATGATCAGCATCCGTGACGCCTCTATAAATTTTTCTCTCACTCTGCTCACCTAACAGAATCAATCAAGTCTTATGCTGTATTTCCATAGCACTTTGGAAAGAGTAATAAAAGCTAGAACGGATTGAGCATTTACTATGCACCAGGAACTTCCCTTTAATTTTTACAACTCAGTAAAGAAGATACTAGTACTATCCCCATTTTACAATTGAAGGAATTGAGGCATTGAAGGTGAAATAATTTGCCCAAAGTCACACAGAGAGTAAGCAGCAGATTCAGCTTTCAAGGCCAAGGCAGTCTGGCTCCAGAGCCTCCACAGGTAGCTGGTGCACCATCCTGCCTGTAATATATACCACCAGTTATCACTTGGCACATGGTACTTAGTGTTTCTGTTTTTACTTCTCTTCCTTCTTCTAGTTGCCCATTCTAGCTTTCTCCATTTCTTCATATCCTAATCATTCCTCTACCAGTTTGGATCTGGCCTCTGATTCCCCCACTCCTTTGAAACTATGTCCAGAAAATGTTTGCAGACTATGCATCCAACAAAGGTCTAATATCCAGAAGCTATAAGGTACTTAAACAAATCAACAGGGAAAAAAAAAAAAAAACAACCTCATTAAAAAGTGGGCAAAGGACATGAAGAATTATTTCTGAAAAAGAAGACATGTAAGTGGCCAACAAGCATATGAAAAATGCTCATTATCACTAATAACCAGAGAAATGCAAATCAAAACCACAGCGAAATACCATCTCACACCAGTCAGAATGGCTATTATAAAAAGTCAAAAAATAACATGTTGGTAAGGCTGTGAAGAAAAGGGAAAGCTCATACACTGTTGGTGGATTGTAAGTTAGTTCAACCACTCTGGAAAGAAGTTTGGAGATTTCTCAAAAAACTAAAAATAGAATTATCATTCAATCCATTAATCCCATTACTGGGTATATATCCAAAAGAAAATAAATCATTCTACCAAAAAGATACATGCACTCGTATGTTCGTTGCATCACTATTCACAATAGCAAAGACATGGAATCAAACTGGGTCCCCATTAATGGTGGAATGGATTTTTTAAAATGTACATATACCCCATGGAATACTACACAGCCATAAAAAAGAATGAAATCATGTCCTTTGCAGCAACATGGATGGAGCTGGAGGCCATTATCCTAAGTGAATTCATGTGGAAACTGAAAACCAAATACCATGTGTTCTTACTTGTAAGTGGGAGCTGGCTGGGCAAGGTGGCTCACACTGCAATCCCAGCACCTTGGGAGGCCACGGCGAAGAGAATTGTTTGAGGCCAGGAGTTTGAGACTAGCTTGAGCAACACAGCAAGACAAACCTCCCTCCTCCCCGCAAAAAAAAAAAAAAAAAAATTATCCAGGCATGGTGTTGAACGCCTGTGATCCCAGCTACTTGGGAGGCTAAGGCAGGAGGATTCCTTGTGCTCAGGAGGTTGCATTGAGCTATGATGGAGCCATCTTGCTCTAATCTGGGTGGCACAGTAAGATCCCGTCTCTAAAAGATAAAATAAAGCAAGTACGTGGGAGCTAAAGACTGGGTACAAAAGGACATAAAGATGGGAATGGTAGACATTGGAGACTCCAAAAGGGTAGCAGAACGGGTGAGGACAAGGGCTTAAAAGCTACCTGTTGGGTATTATGTTCACTATGTGATTGACGGGTTCATTTGAAGCCAAAACTTCACATTACACAATATGTCCACATAACAAATCTGCATATGTATTCCATGAATGTAAATTTTTTTTAATTTTTATTTTTAGTTCTGGGCCACATGTGGAGGATGGGCAGGTTTGTTACATAGACAGACCTGTGCCATAGTGATTTGCTGCACCTATTAACCTGTCAACTAGGTATTAAGCCCAATATGCATTATCTATTTTTTCTAATACTCTTCCTCCCCCCACCCCATCCCCCAACAGGCCCCAGTGTGTGTTGTTCCCCTCCCTGTGACCATGTGATCTTTTTGTTCAGCTCCATAAGTGAGAACGTGCAGTGTTTGGTTTTCTGTTCTTGCATAAGTTTGCTGAGGATAATGGCTTCCAGCTTTATCCATGTCCCCGCAAAGAACAAGATCTCATTCCTTTTTACGGCTGCATAGTATTCCATGGTGTATATTTACCACATTTTCTTTATCCAGTCTATCACTGATGGGCATTTGGGTTGATTCCATGTCCTTGTTATTGTGAATAGTGCTGCAATGAACATACACATGCATGTATCTTTGTAATAGAATGATTTATATTCCTTATATACCCAGTAATGGGATTGCTGGGTCAAACGGTATTTCTGGTTCTAGATCTTTGATGAATCACCACATCATTTTCCACAACGGCTTAACTAATTTACACTCCCACCAACAGTGTAAAAGCGTTCCTATTTCTACACAACCTTGCCAGCATCTGCTGTTTCTTGACTTTTTAATAATGGCCATTCTAACTGGGGTGAGATGGTATCTCATTGTGGTTTTGATTTTTATTTCTCTAATGATCAGTGATGTTGAGCTTTTTTTCATGTTTGTTGGCTGCATAAATGTCTTCTTTTGAGAAATGTCTGTTCATGTCCTTTGCCCACTTTTTCATGGGATTGTTTGTTTTTTTTTTTTTTCTTGTAAATTTGTTTGAGTTCCTCGTAGTGAATCTAAATATTTTTAAAGGAAATTTTTAATAACTCCCCAACCCCCACCAAGAAAAAGAAACTATGTCTATATGGTCACCAAGGACATCGAGGTTCTCAATCAAACACTTCTCTGTCTTCATTTAATTTCTCAGTTGTGATAGAAATTTCTGACCCCTCTCTCCCTCTGAAAATCATTCTCTGCCTCGGCTTTCCTGTCCTGCTTTCTGTGTCTCTTTCTATACTGCAGGTTGCTTCCTCTCAGTCTCCTTGATTCTTCTTTTTCTGCCTACCCTTAAATTTTCCTTCTGCCCCACTCTCTGACTCCCAGTCCAATCCTTACCATTCTTTTCTTTTCTCTTTCTACAGTTTTCCCAGGGAGACTCATTCACCCACAATTATTGTTTTTCCAGCACAGATCTTTCTGTTGAGTTCAACATTCATATAATCATGTTCCCTGACAACCCCGGGTTTTAGATGTAGACCTGTATTATAGCACTTCTCTTTCATCTTTCTATTCTTAGCACTTGGCACAGAGTAAGTGCTCAATAAATATTTTTATAAGAGAATCTAGGTAAACCAGACTAGAGGATGTTTTGGCAAGTCAGGCCAAACAGATGATGCTATAAACTATAAAACCTTCTACAGATGGAACTGGACTCAAAAAACAGAATAGGTTAGCCTTGAAGACCGATAAGATACGGTTCTGGGAGCAAGACTCTAATATAACCCTTAGGCATCTGTCCCACGCCACTGGGTATCATGTGTGCAAAGAGAAAAGGCTGGCCTTTTCCTTTGGTTAATTTACCAGGTAATTGCCAATATTTTCTTTTCTTTTGTTTTGTGCTGCATGGAAACATTCTGCCATGCAAAATAGAACCAAGGGAGGAGGATGTTCTCCATATGCCATTATTTAACTCTGCCATTTTACCAGCCTATAAGCTCCATGGGAACAGAAGCCCTGTTTCTTTTGTCCTAGTGCCTAGCCTATATCTTGGGCACACAACAAATAAGGATTATCTTTAATTGAATACCTTCTATATACCAAGTACTGTACCATATGCTTTGTGTATATTTTCTCCTTTAATACTCACCAAAAAAGAGGGTCATTTTAGGGCTGAGGATGCCAGTGCTTAGAAAGGTTAAGTGGCTTGCTCAAGTTTAGGGTGCAAATAGCTAAGTCAATAGTTAAACCTAGATTGCCCTGATCCAAAGACTTCCCTTTAATAAAACACCATATGATCTTCCTATATGTGGTTAAAATTTCCAGGAAAGGGGGCTGCTGTAGCACATGCCTGCAGTCCCAGCTACTCAGGAGACTGAGCTGGGAGGATTGCTTGGCTCAGGATTTCTCGGCTAGACTGGGCAACACAGCAAGACCCTATCTCTAATATACATATATATATATAGATATTTTAAAATTCTGATGATAGAATGAAAGAACACCGTATTCACATTTGGGGATATATTTTGATGTGTTTCATTGAAAGGTTTTCTTCCTTCATGAACTGTTATATGTATAAATATGACCATTGAAAATGAAATGCTTTTATGTCTAAGGTCTTTCAGCTCTTAATCAAATTCTTGAAGTGTTATTTGACATTTTTAAAAATACATAGATGGAGCAGATTCTCCATAATTTTGTGTGTGTTACTGTTTCCTATGGCTTGAATATTTTCCCCAAATTTCATGTGCTGGAAACTTAGTCCTCAAATTCATATGTTGGTGGTATTTGGAGGTAAGGCCTTTGGGAGATAATTAGGATTAGATAAGGTCACCATGAGTCCCTCATGATGGGATTGATGTCTTTATGAGGAGACGAAGAGAGACCTGAGCTAACATGCTTGCTCTGACTCACCATATGATGCCCTCTGCCACATTATGATGCAGCAGGAAGGCCCTCACCAGATGCAGCTGCTTGATCTTAGACTTCCCAGCCTCCAGAACTGTAAGAAATACATTAAAAAAAAATAAATTACACAGTCTGTGGTATTCTATTACAGCAATGCAAAATGGACTAAGACCCAATTGTTATTGTTACTGTTGCTTCTTAGGGAAAAGAGATTGTTAGTTATGAACAAAACTGCTACTTCCTTTCTTGGTGAGACTCTAGAAGTAAAAGTACTTTCTATATGTGTCCTAAATCAGGAGGCCTCAGAGTAGAGAAAATTTGGAGGGGCTTTCTGCAACTGAAGAGGAAAGAGAAATGAAGATAGGTACACTGGTAGAAAATTTTAAAATTCTCAGAACACAAGAGGAGAAAGTTGAGGATAGGGAAGAAGAGGTGAGACCAAGAGATGCCATACAGCAAAAGTGTAGCTAGCTGTGACCGAGAAGGAGCTGAGAGGGGACTATTCATTCTCCAGGACCGTGTTCTCAGAAGCAGTGCTGCCTTCTTGGCAAACCTTAAGTTAATGAATTGTCTTGACAGTTAAGAATATAATGAGAAGGTATTAAAAGCAGAGGTGAAACAGCAAGCCTGACCATGAGAAGAGGGTCCAAAAGTTCAAACTCTTTGCATGCTTGTTTCTCTGTCAACCAATGGCCCAGATTCTGCTCCCAGTCCAAGTTGGACCAGCCCAGACTTGACTTCATCTTATACACACACACACAGCCCAAGGCATTGCTGAGTGAAACCCCAGCCACAGCAGCCACATCAGTCCCCCAGATAATGGCCAAGAAGCCAAGGGAAATATCCAGTGCCCTCCTATTGGCTCTTTATATTTCTTACATATGCTGAGACACAAACTAGAAAAATGAGAAGAATAATATCTAAGAATGAGGGCATGAGAGAAAAAAATTTTATCCTAATAGAGTGAAATTGGACAGCCTTCTAGGCTGTTTCCTTTTTAAACAATCTCCTCTTCTTTAAAAAAAAAAAAAAGTTATTTAATGTCCCAGAAAGCTTTTTGAGAAAAGCAGTTTGTCCCCTTTTTCTAAGCCAAAGGCCAAAAATAGGAACTATTTGGCGATCTCTTCTGAGGCAGATCTGGATATGCCTAGCCTGAGAAAATCCTCCTTGACCATTAACTCAGGGAACTGTCATGAAGGAATTCTGGGAATCACGGTATGCATTTATACACAGAATGTCTAAATGGGAAACAAAGCTTGACCTGGTTTTCTCAGAGCCAGACCACTCTTCTTTTTTCTCTTTTCCCTTAATAGATGAGAGAGAGGAAACCGCTTCAAACCACCACTACCTTCCAAATTCCCCATCAACTTGGGTCACCAAAAGGAAGATGGCCAGGTACCTGATATAATCTGATTTTACAGTATTTTACCTCTGATAGAATAGAAACACCTTCCTTATCCCAATGACACATTAATTAATAATAGCTGACATTTACTGTCTGCTTCCAATGTGCCTGGCACATCTACTAAGCACTTTACATGCTATCTTCTTTATCTTCACAATAACTCTACAAGGAAGTACTATGATGATTCTCATTTTACGAATGGCTAAGTTGAGGTTTAGAAAAGTTGGATAATGTGGTTACAGTTAGTAGAAGAAAAAGCTCAATATTAAACCCAGGCAATGGGACTGGAGCCAACACTCTTGACCACCTGGCTCTAAAGTTACAACTCAGTTATGGAGACAGAACAGGAGCCTACAAATATTTAACAACACTTTAACTTTTCCCCCCTCTGTGTGCAAATAAAAGTAATATTTAACAATAGAATTAGCATATCCTTTATGCTGAATAAATGGAATGAACCACCACTTCTATGGAACACAGGAAAAGGATGCTTTCGCACAGCAGAGCCTAGGATGCAGGACCCAGGGAGCACTGGCTCTTCAAACAGCAGATTTTATTGGTATTTCCACCATTGGCCTCTGCTGAAAAACAGCATGAAAAACATCTTTGGAAGATTAAAAAGGAAGTAACTTTTTACAAACACTTTAAGTTGTGATCTACTTGTAAAGCCAGCTATATCAACAAGCGATTGATCCCCAGAAACATATGCAAAGGAGCCCCTCAGTTTGTCTCTGATCCCCTTCCTTCCTACCCCCTAGAGGGATAGGCTCTTTGATTTTAAAGCAACTTCCACTGAGGCCAGGAGTTAGCTGCCTGGGCTGTCAGTTTCTAGCAAAGGGCAGCCCAGAATAAATTTGACTTTTTATGTATTCTACTCTGGAACAGAAAGAGGCAAAGGTCTCCCTGTCTCCTCCCAACTTCACACACACTTAAAATTGGCATGCCCCTTCTGCAGTTTTTAGCAGACCTTTCAGGAAATATTAAGTTAGACTGAAAATTCAGAGGTCCTCGTGACTGTCTGGGCTACTTTAAAATCCAGCATATTATGAATACAACCTAAAAATTGTTAAACATTGATTCTATTTATTTTAGCAAGATAGTGACTACCTAGAATCAGAATTGAGAATTATAAGCTTTTAAAAAATAATAAATTTTTACAGGACCTAAAATGTCTTACTCGATAGATATATTTAATAGCTACAAAACACCTCACTCCACACTCATATTGACTTCAAAGAAGGGTCAAAGTATTAAGATACGTTATTACCTCTTTCTTGGCCTCCCACACAGAACGTGGGACTTGCCTATAGCACTGTTGGCCAAGACGAAAAACTTCTGTACCACCTAACATGGCAACTGCAATGGTCTAGGCTGCAAATATGTTCTTCCTCTTTGGGTGCACGTTTAGCCTGTCTTCAGAGGTCAGATTTGGAACAAAAGAAAAGGAAGTGAGAGAACAATTTCATCTTTAGATGTAGCAAACAGTGTGTAACCGAAATGGGAATTTCAGGGGAGGTCTCATTTGACACGATATATTGCCTTTTTCTTTTTTGGCCCTCAGTTACCTTCATGCAAATGTTCTAAGATGTCAGAATTGCAGATATTTTACATGTTAGGAGAATTCTCTCATACCTAAATTCTCATGCAGATTGTACAATTCTCCTTAATCTCATCACTGATGGTACTCTTTCCAAACCACTAAAGTGTGACACAATGTGTACCTTACTGAAACAACATGTAAGCATTTCATGGATGAGTCCCAAAAATTGATGAACTATTTTCAGACACGGTATTTATGAAACTACCAAAAACTCATTAGTCTCGTCATTTCTTTTATAAGTTGAAAAGTAAGCACATGTTATTTATATCATTGCTCTAGAGACACTAGTAATTTTGGTCTGGAAGACATTTGCATTTAAGATACACCATGCAACTGGCATCAGTTTATTTTTTAATATTATATTTATACAGTAATCTATTACTAGCAATGGAAATATGGAAATTTATCATGTGTTTTGTCTTTTTTTTTTTTTTTTTGAAACAATCTTAATCTGTTGCCCAGGCTGGAGTGCAGTGGCTCCATCTCTGCTCACTGCAACCTCCGCCTACCAGGCTCAAGCGATTCTCCTGCCTCAGCCTCCCAAGTAGCTGGGATTATAGGCACACACCACCACACCTGGCTAATTTTTGTATTTTTAGTAGAGATGGGGTTTCACCACGTTGACCAGGCTGGTCTCGAACACCTGACCTCACGTGATCTGCCCACCTTGGCCTTCCAAAGCGGTGGGATTACAGGTGTGAGCCACTGCGCCCAGCCTCATGTCTTCATTTGATAAATACATTTGGAGAATCTTATGCTTTGAAGTGAGAGCAGCACGTCTAAGTGGACATTTATAATACATTAGTCTCTCCACTAAACTAAACCAGAAGGAAAACAGGACCTCAGAACAAAAATTACCCTGAATTCTTTCTCTTCTGTAAAAAGTATTGGACTTCCCTTTCCATGTGGAATAGATAGAGAACTTGTTAGAGCTGACATATACTGTACATGCCAAAGAGACAAAAGATGCCATGCATCAGTGACCGCTGGATGTGAGAACATCAATGCCTAGTATAAAGTGATGGACACATTTTATTTCCTAGCAGTGAACTTCAAATGAACACACTCTCACAGTATGTGTGTGTGCGCTTGTGTATGTGTATGTGTGTTACATGTACACAGCTTGTCATTTACGGGGACTGTATAATGCTGGCTTCCTTCTCCATGGGACTACCACCAATTTCATGTCATACTTCAGAAGCTTTTGCTGGAGATGAAGTTTTGAAGCATCCTGAAGTCTTAACCACTGATAAGTGTGTAGCCATCTTCAACAGTCCTGGGTGAATTAGATAGTGTTTGGCAGGATTGTCAGATTTCTCCTGTCTTGGAAGCCTGAGTTTCTGTTCCTGGCACCCTAGTTGTTTTGCTTGATTCTTGATCCTTAAATCGGGCTCCTCCCTCCTGGATCATTGAACCCTTTCTCAGGCTTATTTATCTGTGTTGTTATTTTGATATACTCTGTGGGTCATTACTGGGAATAACAGAGCGAGTCATAAATGCCAAAACTTAATTAAACAAAGGACCCTAGGTCCTTTCCTTTCCCTGCCTATCACATCCAGTTTATCACCATGTCCTCTCAATTCTACCTCCTAAGTTCATCTTGCCCTCTGGGCTCCACCCACACCATCCCCTCACCTTAGGACCTAATGGCCTCTTCTGGGAATAGCTGCAATAGGGTCTTTTCTAGCCTTCTTCAAGTTTGCTTCCAAAATGGGAAACCCTCTTCCCAGATCAAGGGTATCACACTAAAACAAAACTATGATCATAGCTATCACACTGCATAGGGTATGGACCCCTTCTCTGGTTCCCCATGGCATTCAGAATGAAGTGAAGGCAGCTTGCTATGCACAAAAGGCCTTTCCCCAGTCAGCTTCTTCCCAGTGTCCCAGCACCACCCCAACCTGCCCCACTGCACAACTGCAGCACACCCCACCCCCAGTGCCATCCCACAGGAACCCTTCACTTCCTAGTCACCCTGCCCAATCATTTATGGAATTGTTGTTCTCCTTCAATGCTCATTCTTTTTCTTTTTCTTTTTTTTTTTTAATGGAGTCTCACTCTGTTGCCCAAGCTAGAGTGCAGTGGGGAGCTCTGGGCTCACTGCAACCTCTGCCTCCCAGGTTCAAGTGATTCTCCTGCCTCAGCCTCCCGAGTAGCTGGGATTACAGGTGTGCGCCACCTTGCCTGGCTAATTTTTGTATTTTTAATAGAGACAGGGTCTCACTATGTTGGCCAGGCTGGTCTTGAACTCCTGACCTCAAGCGATCCACCTGCCTCAGCCTCCCAAAGTGCTGGGATTATAGGTGTGAGCCACTGCCCCTGGCCAACACTCATTCTTTTTCTAAAATATATTTTTATTGAGACATAATAGTATGTATTTATGGGAGATGTGGTATTTTGATACAAGCATACAGTGTGTAATGATCAAATCAGGGTTATTGATCACCTCAAATTGATCACTGCATTTTCTCAATTCTACTTCCTAAGTGCATGTGCCATCTGCCCTCTGGGCTCCATCCTCATTATCTTCTTCCTCTTGGTGCCATGGGAAGCCAAATCACCTCAAACATTTATCATTTCTTTGTGTTTGGGAACGTTTCCAATCTCTTCTAGCTATTTTGAAATTTGCAATAAATACTAGTTAACTAGAGTCACCCTACTGTCTTACAGAATGCTGGAACTTACTCCTTCTGTCTAACTGTATTTTTGTACCCGTTAACCTCCCTGTGCCTTGGGACCCTCCTCCCCTTCATCCAGTTATGCTTCATCAGGGGAGCCCACCAGGCCTCCCCAGGATACAAACCCCAGAGCATGGACCACATTGTGAAACTATTGAAAACTGTTCAAACTTGGGTTATGTGCATAGCTGATAAAACCATTAGAAATTCTGAGGTAAGCAAAGATATCACCATCAAAATCTAATCTGAAAGAGATGACATTATTTAAATCCAGTAAAACAATCTAAGGAAGATTTTTAAAGAACAAGAACTTTTTTTTTTTTTTTTTTTTTTTTTTTTTTTTTTTTTTAAGACACAGGGTCTTGCTCTGTTGCTCAGGCTGGAGTACAGTGGTACAATCATGGCTCACTGCAGCCTCCATTTCCTGGGCTCAAGCGATCCTCCCTTCCTCAGCCTCTTGAGTAGTTGGCACTACAGGTGTGCACCACCACACCCAGCTAACTTTTTCTTTTCTTTTCTTTCTTTTTATTTATTTATTTATTTTTTTGAGATGGAGTCTCACTCTGTCGCCAGGCTGGAGTGCAGTGGCACAATCTTGACTCACTGCAACCTTTGCCTCCCGAGTTCAAGCAATTCTCCTGCCTCAGCCTCCCAAGTAGCTGGGACTACAGGTGGACACCACCTACATCCAGCTAATTTTTGTATTTTTAGTAGAGATGGAGTTTCACCATGTTGGCCAGGATGGTCTCGATCTCTTGACCTCGTGATCCGCCCACCTCGGCCTCCCAAAGTGCTTGATTACAGGTGTGAGCCACCACGTCTGGCCCCAGATAATTTTTTAATTTTTTGTAGAGATAGGGTACTGCTATGTTGCTCAGACTTGTCTCAAGCTCCTGAGCTCAAGCAATCCTCCCACCTTGGCCTCCCAAAGCATTGGAATTACAAGCATGAGCCACTGCACTCAGTCAGACTTTTGACTGGAATTCTACTCTCAAAAATACTTTTATGCTCAAGTGGATGGCTCCTATAATATCTTTCCAGCTGCTTCTTTTTCCCAAAAGCGTCTCTCTATTCCCCTAATGACCACAAGATAACTATGTGTAAGAATTTTTTTTAAATCTTGTCCTCAATTAAAACCTGGGTTTTATGTGCAGAGTTAGGCAACAATCACAGCGTTATGTGGCCAAAATGAATTCTGAATGGACAGCCCTGCTCCCTCAGATACCCACACAATCAATCAGATTAAAGGGCACAAGAAGAGAAAAAGTGTGAATTTCAGTTAGGAGGCGTTCTGAGGAAATGTGCGTTTGACAAGCATGGGATGGCATTTTGGTCTCTCCCCCTCTGAAGGGTGTGATTGCAATTCCTCCTCTGTTCTCATCTCTGTCTCTCTATTTAGAGAGAAACAATGAGGAAATGGAAAGATCAAACAAACAGATCTTTGTGAAACAACAAAGCGGTACAGTGGGGTCCTGGGGCTGATGGAGGGATGGAGACTGCCTCTGGTTTGCATTCCTGGCTCAGGGGGTGAAAGAGAGAGGGGACCAGATGTGGCAGCTCACAGGAGTTGGAGGGGGTTTGCTCACCTCCCCCTCTTCATCCCCTAACTCCAGCTGTGGTGGTGAGCTGCTCTTTGAACACAAGAGCGTTCCACTTAATGTATCTTCTGCTGATGTTGCAGTTGGTGCTGACATATGGGGAAGGAGGGAATGATAGGGAGATGAGTCACACAAAGATCTTGTCCTTTAGTTTTCTTTTACAGATTTGGGGTGAGGTCATGCTTGGTGGCTCGCATCTCTAATCCCGGGACTTTGGGAGGCCAAGGCAGGCAGATTGCTTGAGCTCAGGAGTTTGAGACCAGCCTGGGCAACATGGAGAAACCCCATCTGTAAAAAAATTACAAAAAATAGCTGGGTATGGTTGGGGGCACAGCTGTAGCCCCCACTACTTGGGAGGCTGAGATGGAAGGGTCAATTGAGCCCAGGAAGTCGAGGCTGCATTGAGCCGTGTTCACATCACTGCACTCAAGCCTAGGCAATAGAGTGAGACCCTGTCTCAAACAATAAAAAATGGGGGTGAGAGAGAGAGATACCAATGAAGAAATACTACCACAACCAAGGAAAAGATACCTCGATAAATGAGACACTAGAGCCCAACCCTTATCTGAGTCATTCATGCTAAACATCCCATGAGAAGTCACATTTAGAGGGATTAAGAACACACACTCTGAAGCCAGATGGCCCAGCATGGATCCTGACACTCACACCTACCAGCTTTATGATCCTGGGCAAGTTTCTTAACCTCCCTGCGCCTCAGTTTCATTGTCTTTAGAGTGAGAGTGAAATCATACCAACCTCCCAGTATTGCTTTGAGGGTCATATGAGAAAAGATTAACATAAAGCAGTCAGAAGGTTAAGTCTCAATGCATGTTAGCTATTATTATGGTTAAACAAGTTGTAGAATTATTTTGTGCCTTGGTTTTTCTTTTCTCTCTCTTTTTTTTTTTTTTTTTGGAGATGGAGTCTCGCTGTGTTGCCCAGGCTGGAGTGCAGTGGCGCAATCTCGGTTCGCTGCAAGCTCCGCCTCCCGGGTTCACGCCATTCTCCTGCCTCAGCCTCCCAAGTAGCTGGGACTACAGGTCCCTGCCATTACACCTGGCTAATTTATTTGTATTTTTAGTAGAGACGGGGTTGCACTGTGTTAGCCAGGGTGGTCTCGATCTCCTGACCTCGTGATCCACCCGCCTTGGCCTCTCACAGTGCTGAGATTACAGGCTTGAGCCACCTACCCTGGCCGGTTTTTCAATCTACAACATTGAATTTGTTTTTTAAATCAACTCTACAGTCCTTAGAAAAATTAGGAGAGAATTATGGAAAAGCTTAGAAAATATGACTAGCATGTCAACTTGGAAGACTTACTTAGAAAGGCTTTGCTACTTAGTCACCAAAGTATGTAACAAACAAGAAAGAAAGAACCTTGTCAACACTTTCACGCTCTTCTTTTCAAATACATCCCCCTAGAGCTATCATTAATTCTAACTGCTCTACACATGAGCAGGCTGACAGAAAACAATCATCTGACTTGAGAAGATAAAAATGGTGTTTCCCTACCAACCTTCCAAGTTCCTATGAAAACCAAGTCCAGAAGAGGGGCTGGGTTTCTTTATGTTATTTGGGCATGCTGTCTGAATATTCAGAAGTTAGTAATCAGCTAGAACTTGTTAAGTACATACTATGTGCCAAATAATGTGTTAGATATTTTACATTCCTATTGGTAGGACTCTTAGGAGTAAGAACTATTATTATCCTATTTGACAGAAGAGAAGACTCAGGTATTAAAAGGTCAAGTAAGTGGTCAGGTCTGTCTGACTCCAGATCCTGTTAGCGCAATCACTGCATTATGCAGCTACTTTGGATGCTAAGTATACTGAATAATGTTTTTCACCATATACTTGCAACATTTGATGTTAATAATTTTTTTTTGTTTCAGACAGGGTCTCACTCTGTTACCCCAGCTGGAGTGCAGTGGTACCATCACCGCTCACTGTGGCCTCTACCTCCCAGGCTCAAGTGATCCTCCCACCTCAGCCTCTCGAGTAGCTGGGACTACAGGCACATGCCACCACGCCCACCTAGTCTTTTGTATTTTTTGGAGAGAGAAGATCTCGCCATGTTGCCCAGGCTGGTCATGAACTCCTGGGCTCAAGTGATTAGTCTGCCTTGGCCTCCCAAAGTCCTGGGACTGCAGGTATGAGCCACTGTGCCCAGCCCCAACATTAATAATTTTGAAATATTTTTTAATTGCCAAATCCATATTCTAAGAAACATTTCCAGATATACTAAATGTTCTTTCCTGGAAGACCTGTCATTGTGAAATGAAGTTTTCCTACTTTCGGGGATTAAAATGCCTTTCTGAAAAATGAAATAAAAGTGTTGGCAGATTATATATTTTCCCTCTTTTTTTTTTGAGACAGAGTTTTGCTCTTGTTGTCCAGGCTGGAGTGCAATGGCACGATCCCGGCTCACTGCAACCTCCGCCTCCTGGGTTCAAATGATCCTCCTGCCTCAGCCTCCTGAGTAGCTGGGATTAGAGGCATGTGCCACCATGCCTGGCTAATTTTGTATTTTTAGTAGAGGCAGGGTTTCTCCATGTTGGCCAGGCTGGTCTTGAACTCCCGACCTCAGGTGATCCGCCCCCCTCAGCCTCCCAAGGTGCTGGGATTACAGGCGTGAGCCACTGTACCCGGCCCTATAGTCCCTCTTTTTAAAGAACAAAACAAAACTAAAAAAAAAAAAAAAAAAAAGTATGGATCTTGCCAGTTTTTTCTTTTAATTGATGGACTATGAAATTCACACATCTAAGCATGTTACATCATACTTTGCATAATGGTTTAATGTTTGCAAACAGCCATTAGTTGTTGAGACTGGAGATCTCATCTCTGTATCATTGCTGTTTTCTGGAATCACAGGAACACAGTCAGTCATCTTATTAAAATACATGCTTATAATATGATGTGAAAAAACAGCATGAAGAAAAGGTATTTTGAAAGCAATTAGGGAAATTAATTATGGACTGACTCTTACATGATGCCAAGGAATTATTGTGAATTGATTAGGTATGATGATGGTATTGTTGTTACTTTTTAAAGCCCACATTTTTTAGAGATGGAAATTAAGTCAAAGTAAAATTATACATCTGGCACTTGCTTAAAAAATCTTCAGCAAACTGAAAAAAGTAAAAGAAAAGAGAGATGAAGCAAATGTGTCAGTCTTAATAATTTTTTAATCTGAGTGATGGGAAGAATGAATTACAGTCATCCCTCAGTATTCTCAGGGGATTGGTTCCAGGATCAACCCTTGCCGCCACCCCCTCCCCACGGCCCACTCCCCCATGCCAAAATTCACAGATTCTCAAGTCCCTAACATAAAATGGGATAGTATTTGTATATAACCTGAACACATCTTCCCATATAGTTTTAATCATGTGTAGTTACTTATAATACCTAGAACAATGTAAGTGCTATGTAAATAGTTATTATACTGTATTGTTGAGGGAACAGTGACAAGAAAAAAAGTCTGTATGTGCTCAGTTCAGATGCAACCATCCTTTTAGTTTTCTCAAGTATCTTCAACCAGTGGTTGGTTGGATACAGAGGGCCAACTCTACCACATTTGAAATTATAGTACATGAAATTCTTCTTAATAAAGATATATATAATCATATGTAATATTCGAGTCTTGTCATCAACATTTTTTTCCATTATTAACTCTGTGGACTTGAGCAGTTTTCTCTTCTGTAAATGGGGTGAGGATATCTAATTTGCATATTGTTGGGAGATCATACGAGATGCCTGCCCCAAAAGGTGTTCAATCATTGTTGCTACCTTTCTGCCCAACTTTGCTTCTTTTCTCACATGTTGTAAACAAATTCAGAGTTACAAAATGATATTTAGGCAGTAGCTATTCACATTTTTCCAAATGGGTTACCATAGACTTTTTTTTTTTGAGATGGAGTCTCGCTCTGTCGCCCAGGCTGAAGTGCAGTGGCGCAATCTCGGCTCACTGCAAGCTCCGCCTCCCGGGTTCACGCCATTCTCCTGCCTCAGCCTCCTGAGTGGCTGGGATTACAGGTGCCCAACACCACGCCCGGCTAATTTTTTGTACTTTTAGTAGAGACAGGGTTTCGATGGTTAGCCAGGATGGTCTCGATCTCCTGACCTCGTGATCTGCCCGACTTGGCCCATAGACTCTTTAAAAGAACAAATTTCTCTAGTGCACCTAGATGATTCAGTTTATAACCATAAAACACAAAGGCAACTTTTCAGACACAGAATTTGTGTGAAGTGAGATGTAGTTGGAAGAGGAAATGATAGTCATCAGACACAGTGGTTATAAAAGTGTTGCATGGCAATTAAACTTTTAGAAAATTCTGCATCCTTTCAATGTTCTATTTTAAGTTTTCGATAAGAAGTATATTTCACTAATTACCATGTTTATGCAACTAGAATACAGCTTATATAGCATTAGCAAAGTCCTTCGATTTACATCAGGATTCAATTGCTTACATTTCTCAACTTCATACAATTTTACAGAAATCTTTTGAAATTGTGATGCTGAAAAGTCAGCAACTTTTTTTTAGCCAACAAAAAAAATAGGTTTCTCTATTAGTATAAATAATTATGTAGTAATTTTCATGGGCATATTCACTCTTTTTATTGGTATAATGTGGTACAGTTCTTAATGAATAAGAATGAATTATTTCTAAATTACGGAAAGAATCTTTGAAGAGTTTGATGAATCACAGCTGCAAAGAACACTTTTATAAAAATACTAGTCCAGAAGGCAGATTATTCTAGTTCATTCCTCAGATCACCCTAGTCTTGCTTATTGAGTATCAATGTGGTGCTACACAAGGCACTCATTTTTGAAACTTTTGCAGAAGAGCAAATGCATTCACTATGCTTTGCCACATGGTTATTTCAAAATTTCAATTAAGAACAAACATTCATCATTTTCCCTAGCATGTTCCTATGCCCAGACCGTTTGAAAGGGCAGGAGAACAATTTAATAAGTTAAATTCTGTCAAAAATAACCTATCAAGCAGATGACAAAAGGAACCCTTGCTTTGAAGCTTGAAAAAAAAAATTGCATTTCACTATGAAAAATCACCTGTCTTTAGGATCTGTTTCATGTTTCTTCAAACGATTCATGTCAGCCTTCCCCCAGAGCAAGATTTGAGATGAAGTTGTGTAATTTATTGTCATGCTTTAAACATATTATATTTATTTGTCCCTTTGATACCCTTTTTTCTCTTAGGTCCTTGGAAGCAGTGAGATGACTGTGAATTGACTCTTCCTGTGGTTAATGGAAAAAGTGGCAGGATTTGCTGAAGGTGAGGAAGGTAATGAGTACAAAAGAGGAGATGGAATGAAGAAAAAAAAAGGTAATGTTGCAGAATGAAAGTTTTGTTAGTGTAAGAGTTGAAGGATTTTCATTCTGGACCTAAAAGTAGAAGATCAACCCATAGGTAAATATCACAAATACCAATGGGGTGGAGTCTTTGCGTCTAGTGTAACTTCACCACCAAGTCCAACATTCTGTATTGTGCAAGAGAAGGGAGGAGGTTGGGCAAGGTGGCTCACGCCTGTAATCCCAGCACTTTGGGAGGCTGAGGTGGGAAGATCACCTGAGGTCAAAAGTTTGAGACCAGCCTGGCCAACATGGCGAAACCCCGTCTCTACTAAAAATATAAAAATTAGCTGGGTGTGGTGCTGCACACCTGTAATCCCGGCTACTCAAGAGGCTGAGGCAGGAGAATTGCTTGAACCCAGGAGGCGGAGGTTGCAATGAGCCAAAATCATGCCACTGTACTCCAGCCTGGGCAAAAGCAAGACTCTGTCAAAAAAAGAAAAAAAAAAAAAAGAGAGAGAGAGAAGGCAGGAGAAGTTCTTGGATGTCTCTGAGGTGCCATGAACTGCAGTGGGTAGGCCCTTTACATATTTATCTTGTGTCATCCTCATGACAGCTCCATGAAGTAGATGCCCTTTCCCAATATACAGATCAGGAAACTGAGACTCAATGAAATTACAAAATAGATTGCAAGTAACCTTTGCCACAGAGCTGAACTCTAGTCTGTTAATTCTAAAGCTCACAATTCTGCAACGGAAGTCATCATGTGTTAATATGAAAATCCTGTTCTGTCTGTGGCCAGCCTTTTACTCAGTTATGGTCCCAAATCCATCAACAGCGTATCATGGAATGTGATGTGAGAAGGTCCTGTCAATGGAAGTCTTTTAAGCCATAAATGAAAGAAAATCAATAAGGAAATGCATCCGAAATAGGACACAGACAAATATCAACAACTTCGGTGAGAGAGTTTAAATGACACATTGATCATCCAAATTAATGGTTCAAACTTTGTTTGAATTATGGGACCCTTAGAGCTTCTGATGACAGCTATGAAACTAAACATTTATACAACCTTTCAGAGGGCTGAAGAACCACCACTTCAGTTTATTTAAAAATAATATTATTTAAACTCAATATTATTCTTTTTTTTTTTTTTTTTTTTTTTTTGAGACGGAGTCTCGCTCTCTCGCTCTCTCGCCCAGGCTGGAGTGCAGTGGCCGGATCTCAGCTCACTGCAAGCTCCACCTCCCAGGTTTACGCCATTCTCCTGCCTCAGCCTCCCAAGTAGCTGGGGCTACAGGTGCCCGCCACCTCGCCCGGCTAGTTTTTTGTATTTTTTAGCAGAGACGGGGTTTCACCGTATTAGCCAGGATAGTCTCGATCTTCTGACCTCGTGATCCGCCCGTCTCGGCCTCCCAAAGTGCTGGGACTACAGGCTTGAGCCACCGCGCCCGGCCTAAACTCAATATTATTCAAAGTGCGAAATGTATTTAAACATGAAAATGTTTAGGTAGGGTGGGCACCTGTAATCCCAGCACTTTGGGAGACCAAGGTGGGGAGATCACTTGAGGCCAGGAGTTTGAGACCAGCTTGAGTAACATAGTGAGATCCCATCTTTACAAAAATTACTGAAATTAGCCAGATGTGGTGGAGTTCCAACTACTCAGGAGGCTGAGGCAGGAGGATTTCTTGAGACCAGGAATTCAAGGTTACAGTGAGCTATGATCATACCACTGCACTTCAGCTTGGGTGACAGAGCAAGACACTGACTGTTTATTTTTAAAAACAAGTTATGCATATAAATGAGGACTTTTTAGATACCTTTATATACTCTGCAAACATAAATTATCTGAAGCTTGACCACTGTGATGACACAACTTTTTAAATTTTTATTTAATTCATAATGTTTTTAGAGATGAGGTCTTTCTACATTCCCCAGGCTGCCCTCAAGCTCCTGGGATCAAGCCATCCTCCACCTCAGCCTCCCAAGAACCTTAGTCTACAGGTATGCACCACCACACCTGGCTTATGATGACTTAACGTTTGAATGAACTGCTCAATGTCAAGGGTTACTACTAGGGGCCTTGGATCAGAAATCCATTAAACTTCAAGAAACCACATTAGAAGGGAATCATTTAAGAAGGATGATGCTGGCACGTAAAACCAATAGCGGTAGTCTACTCCTCACAGTTCTAGAGGAATAGAACTGAGCGTGAATGCTAATTCAGTCGTTAATTTCATTTTCACCCATTATATAAAGTTACATCCTATTATTTCATGTAAATTGGTGCATGATGGGGCAGGGCAGGCCCAAGGGCCAGAGCCTGAGAGACCCCACAGCCTGGATGCCCCAGCCAGCCTCCTCCTAAAGGGGAAGGAAGTTGTAAGAGGAATAGGATGGTCTCTCACCACCACTTCCCTTCCCCAAAAAAGTGAGAAGCATGGAGAAAGGCACAGGAGAAAAGTGAGGCAGCAGAGGGAGACAACAACACAGCCCGCACAAGAATGAAGGATGAAGGTGGTGGCGAAGCAGGTAAAGCACTTTAACCAGCTTCCCAAGCATGGCGCACTCTTAGGTTAGAAATGCTCTGCAAGACATAGCATGAAAACACACTCCGGGGAAAATGAAACTGGTAAGTTACATTCCTTTACTTGCCTGCCTCCTTATTACTTAGTTTTCCACATTTTTATACAAAATGTTTATTAGTTAATGTTACAGACTCAGCAAGGGGTTTCTATGGTTGGCTCTGCTGCCAATTTGCTCTGAAAACTCAAGAACTTCTCTCTGGCCCGTGGTTGAGTCCAGAGGAGTGGACTAATGAGACTCTTCCAGTTTTCCTAATGTTCTGAGAGTCTGTAATGCAAATGCAGATGGAAAACTGTCTATTGGTACGACACAGGAAACAGGAAACTTCTGCACCCAGTTAAGACGAAGGGTATTCCTCGTCCTCCCTGCCTGAAGTAAAGGGATAAATAGAAGTTTGTCTTCCTGGGAAAAACAAACGGGACGTTTGAATGGATCATTTTTTCCCCTTCTAAACTAGAAATTAAAACCTTGAAACATGGTGAAATATAGACAATTTATCAAAGTAAGCGGTTTATTCCTTGCACTGCCCTAACTCTCTTGCTGCCCCTCTGTGCCAACTTGGGAGCCTCATGTGATATATCCTTTTCTCCAGTTCTCTCTGCCCCCCACAAAAGCGTGGCTACTACTTGGCAAAGCTCAGCATTCCTTGGCTTTTGAATTGCTTCACATCTCAAAATTCTTCCACAACCCAAGCAAACTTGGCAGCTTTTATTTCTTTTAGGTGCTTTAAGAAAAGCAACTTTATTGAGCCTTACACTAAGATACAAATGACTAATAATTCTTGAACATCCCAAAGACATTTGCACTTTTAATAACACCAACAGAGAGAGCGAGATTTTTAATTGGTAGGAAGTTGAGGAAAATAAAATGAAATTTTAAAAGAAAAAAAAATTCTTTTAGTTTGAGAGAGATCTGAATGCGTGGACAGACCAGGTCTCCTGAATTCAGATTCTTACACTGTTTTTGCACAATTTCTTTCCTTCCTCCTGTTCTGAATCCTGGGAAACTAAATGTTCCTTCCTGACCCCTTCCCACTGGCATGACAGCTTTTATGGAAATGACTGAGACTCTAGCAGTTGAGAGAAGGGATAAACATTTGTAATTGTATCGGTTATTTATAAGTCTGTTATTTATAAGTGAAGAATTGTTTATATTGATAAAATTTTTAAAATCCCACAACTAAAATGTGACAAATAAACTGCTTTCTCAAATATCAAGTGAATGTTTAAAAATCAAATCAGGAAATGGAAAACATCTTTCTTTGAACCATTTTGTTCTTACATTGTTTCTGATCTTCTGAAAAGGCCAAAGGGGGAGGGAAAGAAAATACAAAAAGTAAAAGAGACTCTTAATAGCCATTTACTTAAGAACTGACAAGCACATGATTTGGGAGATTACCACAAACTGCAATGTTTTCATGTTCCTTTGAGCTTTTTAAAATGTGATTTTGAAGAAACTAAAACAAGAACTGCAATTTTCCAAAAATTGCTCAATATTGGAGAAATATATATATACATGCACATACATACACACATAAATATGGAAATTATGTGTATATGAATTTATGTATATACACATGTGTATATGCATGTATACATATGTCTATGTGTGTACATAGGTACACACGTACACATAGTTGGATTTTTTCTAAATTCGTATAGTTTATCATCCAACTTACTCACTCATGATAATTGAGAAGATCATTTTGTAGTCCTTTGCATTAGAATATTAGCATTTTTATACTACTGGTCACAGAAGATCAAAAACAGCAAATATGGTTAGCAATGGCCTGAAACTGAAAGTTACAGCTTTCATCCTGTACCATGCAGTTCTGTTAACACCAAAACTTTTAAACTATTATATAAATAACTGCCAAAAGAAATAAAACATTCAATTACTCTCTCTCATGGCTGAATTTGAGATCTGGATTAACAAAGGTCATTTCTATCATACACCATGGCAACAATAACCAAAATACCAAACACGTATTCTTCCAAATATCTAAAATCATCCTAATCTAAACTATTTTAATAGTTTAGATTAAAAGTTTAGATTAATAGTTTAGATTTAAAGACTCCTTAAGGGTCTTCCTTTACTGGCTCAGCAAAAGGTCACCTAGACAGGATACTGTTTAGGTGGTAGAGACTCCATCAAAGACTTGAAAGAAGACTATATAATCTTTCCTTAATAGTCCATTTTTCTTGCAGGGCCTCCTCCTCACTGTTGGAAGCTACCTTAAGGAGATTTAGGAAATTATTAATAGTAGGCAAAAATCAACAAAAGGGGAAAGGGAAATAGAAACATCCCAATGCTTCCCTTTGCCTAGGAAAAGCTGTACTTCTCCAGTGATGTGACCTTCCCCCTGGCATTGGGCCAGATCACCATTTAGTGAATATGCAGTCTTTTCTCTAACAGAGTCATGTGCTCTGAAACTCTGTCTGTCAGTACCAAGAAGATGTATGTTTTCTCTGTACAATTCAGCCACAGGTTGAATCAAGGGAAGAAGGGTTGGGTAGTAGAAAGAGTCTGGAGTCAGATATCACTTCCAGTCCTACTTTTGCCACTCATTAGGTGTGTGGCCAAGGGTACATTTCTGAGCCTCAGTTTTCTCATCTGTGTAATGGGAATAATAGAGCCTGTCTCATAGGTTGTTGGTGTGTTATTTATGTGATGCACCTAGCATGCAGCAGTAAGGGTGGCTGTGGACCTTACTGGCATGGCCGTAATATAATGACCTGAGAGCTCCAATCTACCCTAGCCTGCTCTTTATAATCTGGAAGGATTTTATGGTTTTGTGCATTAAGACTGTTCTTCTGGGTAACGTGTCATATGACAGAATAACTGAGATGCCTTTTATAGGCTCTTCAGACAAGTAGGATTGTAGAATAGAAATGGGACAATGTAATAATTGAGTTTGAACTTTTACCTAATAAGTTAACATTTTTAAACATTAGCAGAACGATTTGGTGGAAAGAGTATGGAATTTGTTCCCTCTTCATTGTCTCCCATTAAGAGCCCCCGGATTAAGCCCAGTTCCTCCACTTATTAACTACGTGGCCTTGACACAAGTTCACTTACATCTTGAAATTTCAGTTTCCTCATACGTAAAAATATCTTAGTCATCTCTCAGGGCTGTTGTGGGCATTAAAATAAGATAATGCACACAAAAGAGCTGTGTAAGCTCTACAGTTCTAGACAAATATGATCGTATTTGTTATGAAGATTAAAGTCATTCAGCAACAATATTCAAACCTTGCTATAGAATGACTAATCACAGTATTTAAGGCAGATCTTTCTCAGAGTTCAAAGATAATTTACATAATGAAATCTCTCACTGGCTTCACTTTAAGGGAACATGGATATGGATAAAGACTAAAGATTATTATATTATATTATATTATATTATATTATATTATATTATATCAGAAGGCTCCAAGCTTTCATGTTTTCCATGCCTTGGGACAGAAGTCTTTTTCATATTTGTACTTTTAAAACAATTAATACAAGCCCAATAATGAACACACTGAATATGACTGTTAGTTAAAATGATTACCTTTTAAAAAATGCTTGCTTTCTTATTTCAAAAAACCTGCATTTATGTTATGTGTGTGACTCTCACTACGAACCTAAAATGTGAAAGGCCTTTTCATGAGTGACATGGTATTTTAGGTTACAACTTATCTTTTTAATATACTGCATATCAATTTATAGAGAAAAATATCAGCTACAGAACTTGTAAGTGTTATCTAAACTATGTTTCATATCTTTTTCCTTCAATAATATGCCACAAATATTTCCATGTCTTCAAAATGACATTTTAAGAGCTTTCTAATATTCTGTTGAGGACATATCCTATTATTTATTCAACCTAGCCTTTATGTGAGATGGTTTTGTCTCCATTTCTTTCTGTTTTGAACAGACATATCAAGAACATTTTTGCAGCTGTATCTTTCTACATATCCCTGATTATTTCCTTGAATAAACTGCTAAAAGGGAAATTAGTCATTCAAGTGGTAAATGAAATAATAAGAATTCTGATAAGTATTGCTAAATTTCCCTTCATATGATGTGCCAACTGATGCTTACACCAGTATTTTGTTAGTACCTATTTCTTCCTATTATTATCTATTAAATATTTATCTAAGGATGCTTTAGAAACATAAACAAAAAAATTAAAGCCTCCATAATCTCACCATGTGATCAACCATTGTTAACATTTTGTTTCGTTTTTCAGAATATTTATAAATATTTATTTTATAATGTGTATTTTTAAAAATTCTTCGGTGAATTATCTTATTACTTTGTAAAAGTACTTACATGAAACATATGTTGCAATTTTATCCTTTAATTTTTGTTCCTGGGATAATTTGGTGTATGTTATGTTTTTATGTTCATTACTCAAATCTATCCTTTTGAGATTTTTGAAGGGAGGGATAAAAGAGATTTGTTAATGGATACAAAATTGCAGCTAGACAGGAGGAATCAGTTCTTGTGGTCTTGCAGCACGTTAGGGTTACTGTAGTTAACAATAGCATATTGCAGTTTCAAAGAGCTAGAAGGACGTTGAATGGTCCCAGTGTAAAGAAATGATAAATATTTGAGATGATGGGTATGTGAATTACCCTGATGTGATCACTATACATTAGATGTAGTGAAATTTCACTGTGTATTCCATAGATATGTACAATGATTATCTGTCAATTAAAAAATAAAATTTTAAAAAGACCTTCACCTGTTGTATCATGCATGAAAAGGCCTTTCACATTTAATAAAATTTTCATTTTTGCTAATCTCTTTTTACATTTAACTCCTTAATCTTTAGGGCAGTGTTATGATCAGACTGACATTTTAGAAAAAGCGCTCTGGCAGCTGTCTAAAGAATATATTGTGGCTGGGCATGGTAGCTATACTTCCAATACTTTTAGGGGCTGAGTTGGCAGGATCGCTGAGGTCAGGAGTTTGAGACCAGCCTGGGCAATATAGCAAACTCCCATCTCTACAAAAATAAAAAATAAAAAATTAGCCACATGTGATAGAACATATCTGTAGTCCCAGCTACTCAGGAGGCTAAGATGGAAGGAACTCTTGCCCCAAGAATTCTAGGCTGCAGTGAGCTATGATTGCAACACTATACTCCAGCTTGGGTGACAGAGCAAGATTCTGTCTCAAAGAAAAAAAAGTATTGGGGTAAAATAAAACTAGAAGCACAACAAATAAGCAAATGAGGAGACTTTAGAAATAAAATAAGAAAGCTATGATGAGGGAATGGGAGGTATCCAATGAGGTGCAATTGTTAAGATTTATTGCCTGTGGATTGGATATATAAACTGAAGAAGAGGTGATTCCTGAGTTTTGATGTATATCATTGTAAAGGAAAGCACAAAAAAGATTGTTTGGATGTATGCCAGAATTCCACTTAAATGAATGACATTCGATCAGGAGATTACAAAGACCAGCACCCATGTTTATTGTTTCTTTAGGATCAAATAACATGCAAAGAAAAGAGCAGTCTGACATTTTTATTTTTATTTTTTGAAATAGGGTCTTACTCTGTTGCCTAGGCTGGAGCTCAGTGGTTCAATCACGGCTAACTGCAGCTTGGATCTTCTGGGCTCAAGTGATCCTTCTGCCTCAGCCTCCCAAGTAGCTAGAACTACAGGTGTGCACCACCACGCTTGGCTAACTTACTTTTTTTTTTTTCCATAGAGACAGAGTCTCCCTGTGTTTCCCAGGCTGGTCTCAAACTCCTAGGCTCAAGGGATCCTCCTGCCTCAGCTTCCCAAAGTGCTGGGATTACAAGCGTGAACCACCATACCCAGCCCAGACCACCATTTGTCAGAAAGAAGTGATGATGTATGTGCCTCACATTTGGAAATAATTGCTAGGAAGAAAAGAATCAAAATCTCAGTAACCATCTCTAAAGGCATTAGGGACTTTGAACCAATAACCTAAACCCTGGTGAGATTCTCTCTTGAAGATATTGCTTCTGAGCCTTTGGACTCCACATACACAGATGACACAAAAATGTATGTTTCCAATCAGACCTCTTCTCTAAGCTCCAGCCCTATCTAACCAACTGTTCATGTGGATATCTTCTTGGGAATCTCAAAGGTATCTCAATGTCAACACTTTAAAATCCAAACTTCTGATTACTCTCCCCAAACTTGATCTTCTTCCATTGTTCTCTAGCTCAATGACTGGTATCATCCACAAAGAAAGAAACCCAACAGTGACCCTTGAAATTTCCCTTGAAACCTGTTGTTCCCAACATCCCATCAATCACAAAAAAATTGCAATCTTACTTCCTAACTATCTGTTGAATCTGTCCAATTCCCTCCACGCCCAGCAACCAAGGGATGCACCATATCACTCCCCAGATCAGCATTCTCATAAGCGATCACAGAGTGACCCTTATAGAGTTGGGCAAGGTTGTGATCCTGTCACCATCCCCATCCTAGTGACATGATTATTGTTTCTTGCCTGGCTACCGTGAGGGACCCTCAACACTCTCCTTGTTTCTCATCTGGCCCCATTGAATCTGTGCTTCATACTTCAAATGAATTTGCAAACCCAAATGTACCTGTGCATGCTTCCTGACTGAGACCCTTGTGAGATATCCCATTGCCCTTAGAATAAAGACTCAAGTCTTTAACATGTTCCATAAAGACTCAAGTCTTTAACATGTTCCATCAGGCTCTGCAATGTCCTGTCCTTATCTACGTAGACCCAGTGCACATCATTTCCCCAAGATGTTTATGATCCATCTACAGGTGTCTTTTGTCAGTCCCAGAAACCTGCCATGCTCCCTGTTCACACAAAGATTCACACATGCAGACCTCTGTCCATAAAGTCTCTGTCTGGTTAATACCTACTCATTTGTATCAGTTACCTATTGCTACTAATAAACACTTCAAAACTCAGTCTCTTCAAACAACAGACACTGATGGTAGCTCACAGATCTGTGGGTCAACTAGATGGGTCAGTGGCTCTGGGCCAGGCTTGGCTGATAGCTGGGCTTGATCATGAGACTGTACTCACCTAGCAGGGCAGCTGCAGCCTGGCTTGTCTTGGATGGCCTGTCTCACATGTCTGGCAGTTAGGTAGCTGTTAGTGAAGATGTCAGGGGCAACTAGACCAACCATGTGTCTCTTTTTATCCAGCAGACTAGACCAGCTTATTCCCACGGATGGCAGTGTTGGGCTTTTTAAGGAGTGAATGGCCTCACACAAAGCTTCTTAAGGTCTACATTCAGAACTGACTGAACATCACTTCTCCTGCATTTTATTGGCTAAAGTAAGTCACGAAGTCAGCCCAAATGAAAAAGGTCATGAAAAAGATTCTCCTGATGGGAAGAGTTACAGACTCACCTTGTAAAGGGACAGAAAGAGTCAGGACAAGTTTTGCAATAAGTCTACCACATTATCTTTCAGATATTGGCTCAAGATAAGATTCCTCAGGGAAGCCTCTCACAAGCTACTTGCCTAGACTGCATTGCCTCATTATGCCCCTTATGGACTCACTCTATGAACCACTTCTTCATGGCACTTGGCACAGTTGGAATGTCATATGTGTTTCTGTGATTATTTGCCTAAGGTCAAATCCTCCCTTCCATACACCTCTTCCCCTAAGACTTAGAGGTCAACTAAAGGCCAATGTCCTCTTTTCCAGTACCTGGTACAGAGTAGGTAGTAATCCATGAATATTTGTTAAAGAATGATTTCACTTCCCATTGTGTTATTTTGATAATATACTTTCTGTTCCCTGATACAATGCTTTAATTAAAAAAAAAAAAAAAAAGAAAGACCTTTTGCTTTTTGGGAGGAGGCAGTGAGAGGATATTGAGTCCTGTGCACAGCAGAAACCCCAAGGGATGAAGTGATTATCATTGCCTCTTTGGGACCTATGGCAAGGGAAAAACTGCATGGGTTGGCCATTGGGGGCTAGAAAGTAGCTTTAGAACTTAAAATACAGAGACTCATGTGGGGTCTTTTCATGAATTGAGACCCACGAAAGCAAAAAAAAAAAAAAAAAAAAGCAGGTTATTGGAAAAAGATAATGGGTTTCACTGTAGATTTGTTGAGTTTGAGGAACATTCATGAATCTAACACTTGGAAAAGAGCTGGAGATTGGACAAGGTATTAGTCTGTTCTCACATTGCTATAAAGAAATACTTGAGACTGGGTAATTTATAAAGAAAAGAGACTTCATTAGTTCACAGTTCCTCAGGCTGTATAGGAAGCATGGTGGCATCTGCTTGGCTTCTGGGGAGGCTTCAGGAAACTTACAATCATGGGAGAAGGCAAAGGGGTAGTTGGCATGTCTCGTGGCTGGAGCAGAGAAAGCGGGGTGGTGGGAGCTGCTACATAGTACACAACTAGATGTCATGAGAACTCACCCCGTGATCCAATCACTTTTCACCAGGTCGTACTTCCAACATTAGGGATCACAATTCGACATGAGATTTGGATGGCGACACAGATCCAAACCCTATGAAATATCTAGAGTTGGGAGTTCACAGTGTATATACTTAAGAGCAATCTCAACCGTAGAAGTAGATGAGAGTGGGCAGAGTAAGAAAAGAAGGCTAAGGACGGAACCTGAAAGAGAATCACATTTAAGAGGCAAGAGGAGCAAGTAGGTCAAGGGGGCAATGAGGAATACTCAGAGAAACGAAAGCAGAAGTAAGAAAGAGCCAGTCTCAGAATTAGAGGAGGGAAGAATTTCAAGAAGGAGGAAGTGACCCCTAACACCAAACGTAGCTAACAGATCAAAAGATAAGACACAAGAAACACTCAATTCAAAATGACATACGCTGTGAGTGTTATGAATTACTTTTCCTCAAAGGATTATTTGTAATGATGTGCATATCTTAAAATTCTTAAATTTAATATGGCGTAAGTTTCAGGAAGGCAATTTATAAGGCTAAAAATCCAGACACAGTGTCCATTTTGTATCTGAATTTCTACTTTGAACGATTTTTAAGCCCCATTCAGATTCCTATCCTCTTCCCACAATGCCATTTGGCCTCTCATTTCTATGCATATGTGGAATTAGTTATTTTGGTAATTTTTACTGCCACTCATATCAATAAAGAATACCAGTATAGATTAAGTCTAATTAATTCCCATATTCTACTTAACTTAAATGAAATGTTAACCCCAATTTTTTTAAAGGCCAGAATGCTAAATAAATGCTCACTATTGAGCTGATCAACTAAAACATGTTTAGAATTAGCTCTGGGTTCTGTCTTTCAGAGAATTATACGTAAAAGCAATCAAAAGGGAGGAAAAATTAAGCAAGAAAATACTGAATGTACCAAATGTTAAGGATGCCTTTATCTTCCTTTATAGTTTTTTTCTTTTTTTTTTTTTTGTTTTTTGAGATAGAGTCTTGCTCTGTTGCCCAGGCTGGAGTGCAGTGGCACAATCCACTAGGCCATAGCCAGTTGCACTGTGAAGGAGTCAAAGGGAACACTCCCTTAGTTGAGGGAAGATGTTACTACATCTAGAGTGATGAAACTTTAGTTTTCATTGTTCTAAAATTACAATGGGAATATGGACGTTTCTCCTTATGGATATTTTGAATATTTTAGAATCTATATATTCCATTTATCTTTTTATGGAGCTTAATTCTGAGAGACACGTGAAAACCTGAATGTTACTGATTTTCAGGGGTTTTTTTTTCCCTTTTTTTCTTTTTTATTATACTTTAAGTTCTAGGGTACATGTGTACAACGTGCAGGTTTGTTACATATGTATACATGTGCCATGTTGGTGTGCTGCACCCATTAACTTGTCATTTTCATTAGGTATATCTCCTAATGCTATCCCTCCCCATTCCTCCCACCCCACAACAGGCCCCGGTATGTGATGTTCCCTTTCCTGTGTCCAAGTGTTCTCACTGTTCAGTTTCCACACCATCATTCTTAGCAAACTGTCGCAAGAACAGAAAACCAAACACCTCAGATTTTCAGTTATTTTAAAGAAAATAAGCATTATCAAGAAAGTTTAAAATGTAAAGTAACAAGAATGTAATTGCAGGGTATCTATCTGTAGCAATCATACATTCTACTTTGAATGCTTTTGCATGTTGAACTCTCATCCTCTATTGACCACTGAGGGCCATGCAACTGTTAAGTAACAATGCGAAATTCCTGGCTATCTCTGCAATTTAGTTGAACAATCATCTAATATTTATGCAGAATCATTAACTTAACTGGACAAGCAGGTTTCACAATGTTACACACTCCGAGTTGAAGAAAATTGTCCACCTTTGCAATCCTAAAACATTCAACATAGCAATGTATAAGTGTAGGCAAACAGCACTGGGTGAATATAAACTTTGAGGATGGACTAATTTTTTTCCCCATTGGGTACTATATTAACAAACAAGGTGCAATATAGTAGCCACTGAATGAGAAGTCAGATTTAGGGTGAGAGGTCACATTGTATTATGTGGGAGTGATTCCAGAAGTGCATGGAACTCAGAGAAAATGAAAACAAAGAGCAAATGCGTAGGTGTCCTGAGTCAGCCATGAGGGTGATTAATAGGGAGCTGCATTAGGAATAGTCCTCACAACCAAACTCCTTTCTTGTCCTTTTGTTTTGTTTAGCACTGGGCAACACTGTCTTTATTTTATTTATTTATTTATTTGAGATGGAGTCTCACTCTGTCACCCAGGCTGGAGTACAGTGGCACCATCTCAGCTCACTGCAACCTCTGCCTTCCGGGTTCAAGCGATTCTCCTCCCTCAGCCTCCCGAGTAGCTGAGATTACAGTTGCCCACCACCACTCCCAGCTAATTTTCCTATTTTTAGTAGAGACGGGGTTTCACCATGTTGGCCAGGCTGGTCTCAAACTCCTGACCTCAAGTTACCTGCCCGCCTCAGCCTCCCAAAGTGCTGGGATTACAGGAGTGAGCTACCATGCCTGGCCGCCTGGCCAACATTGTCTTTTTTTTTTTTTTTTTTTTTTTGAGACAGAGTCTCACTGTGTCACCCAGGTTGGAGTGCCGTGGTGCAATCTCGGCTCACTGCAACCTCTACCTCCTGGGTTCAAGCTATTCCTGCCTCAGCCTCCCAAGTAGCTGGGATTACAGGCGTGTGCCACCACACCTGGCTAATTTTTGTATTTTTAGTAGAGATGGAGTTTCGCCATGTTGGCCAGGATGGTCTCCAACTCCTGACCTCAAGTGATGCACCAGCCTCGCTCTCCCAAAGTGCTGGGGTTACAGACATGAGTCACCGCACCTGGCCGCTTTGCAGATATTCTTATCACCCTCTTAGAGCATTTATGTAGGTGAAGAGGCCCAGGCTAGCCTCCTTTAAGATGAGAGACAATGTGGAGAGAGAAGCCCAGCTAAGAGTCGGCTCTAATAGCCAGACACATGGTGAGGTTCCAGTCAAGCTGCCATGTGACTGCACCTGAATGAGTGGTCCCAGCAGGACCAGTGGAAGAAACCCCCAGCTGGGCCCAGCCCAAAGAGCTGACTCACTGAAATATTATGCAATATATGGTGGCTGTTTTAAGCCACTGGGGTTTGGAACAATTTCTTATGTAGCAGTATATAACTAGTGAATACAACAAAAGTACATTTGAATGGCAAACAGAAAACAAATCCAGTGTTGCTGTTTGCAAGAGTTCCAAAAAAAATAACAATACAGGTAATTTGAAAATAAAGGGACAACAACATGCTAGCCAGAAAGCAATATTAAAACAGAAAATAAATTGAAAAGGTAAACATTTCGAAAATAAAGAAAGATATTTTATATTGGTGAAATGTACATCTTACCAGAAAGGTACAAAAGTCATAGACCTTTATACACGTAATGATGTAGTTTCAAAACATGTTAAGTAAAAATTGTTTTAATATAGAAGGAAATATGATAAAACAACTTGGAAGTAAATAAATTTAAAAACAAGTAAAAAATATAGAGGGTTACAGTTACACAATTAATAAACCTAATTGGAGAGTTATGTTTTAAGAAAATCTGTGCCAAACATGTAGGAAAATGCATTAAGTATTCTTATTTATCTTCATTTTTATGTATTATTCCCAACATAAAAAATACGGAGAATCATATCACAACATATACCTGCCAATGAGATCTTTTTTAAAGGTTAACTTTTTTGCATGTTTATTTAGATCTTTTGGCTTTTAGAGAATAAAATGCTACAGATACAATAATCTCTACTATCACATTTACCTCTGTCACTCTCTGAAGGGCACAACTATTCTTATTAAAATGATGAATTTCCCACCCTGTTTTTATTTATTTTTTTACATATATGTGTTTCTGTAATTAATACATAGGTTGATTTTTGTTGTTGTTTTTTGGAGACAGGATCTCTGTCACCCAGGCTGGGGTATAGTGGTGTCATCTTCGCTGCAGCCTTGAGCTCCTGGGCTCAAGGGATCCTCCTGCTTCAGCCTCCCTAGTAGCTGGGACTAGAGGCCCTCACTCCCATGCCTGGCTAATTTTTAAATTTTTTGTAGAGACTGGGTCTCACTCTGTTTCCCACGCTGATCTCAAACTCCTGGCCTTGTGTGATCCTCATGCTTTGACCTCCCCAAGTACTGGGATTATAGGTATGGGCCATGATGCTTGGCCTTATTATGTGCATTTTTAGGATTTACATTGTGTAGGGGAAGGAGGAAAGAAACCTTTTTCTCTACCCTCTTAGTTTCAGCATCTGGGGCCCAGAAAATGAAACTAACATAGAGCATCTTAACAAAGAACAATAAATTTGTAGAGAAGTGAAAAGACAAAAGGAAAAAGGGTTTAGGTTCTTAGGAGTGGCAAGCTACAGGAAGATAAGTATATAGGGGAAATTAATGAAGGATGAGGACTGTTTTATAAGGTTTGTCATGCAGATTCCTGTCTGGGCTGATACTTAGAGTCTAGAGTCATCTCTGGTGACTAAGACTCCTGGGGATTAAGAGTGGTTCTCTTCCTGATAAGGGAGAGGGAGACACCTTAACAAATGGGAATTTATGTTCTGCTTTAAGTCAGATAGGGGAGGGCAGAGAGCTTTATTTTCTTATGTCTACTGTCTCTTCACTACCTTTGGCTCAAAATAATTCTTATGCCACAATGGCATATTTTCAGCTGGCATATCCTGATCCCCTACAACATAAAATTTTAAATTTACATAAATATGTATCTTTCTGCAATGTTTTTAAAATTCAAAATAAAATAGCCATGCTGTATTCACTTGCAAGCATATGATGAAGTTCATTCATTTTTTTAGCTGCTGTAAAGTATTTAATTCAGTGGTCCCATCTCCTACTACTGACGGCTTAGGTTGCTTCTAATTTTTTGCCATTATGTAAGTCTGCAGTGTGTACCTTTGTATACACTTTTGTGGATGTATGTAAAAGCATTCCCAGAAAACTGGAATTGCTAGGTCATAGGTAATACAAACCTTGAGCTTTGCTAGATATTGCCAAACTGTGCTAAGAAGTGGCACCAATGTTATCACCCTACAATGTAATTACCAATGTATACTCCAATAGTGGCTGAGAGTTCTGATTTCCCTATATCATGACCACCACTTTGTATTGTTAAACTTTTTAAATCTGCGCCAATTTGTGGAAAGTGAAATGGTATGGTTTAGTTTAGAACTGGCCAGGTGAGTAGCTCATGCCTGTAATCCCAGCACTTCCAGAAGCCAAGGCAGAAAGATGGCTTGAGGCCAGGAGTTTGGGACCACCCTGAGTAGCAGTGAGACTCTCTGTAGAAAAACACTTTTTAAAATAAGCCAAGTGTGGTGGCATGCACCTGTAGTCCCAGCTACTTAGGAGGCTGAGGCGGGAGGATCACTTGAGCCCAGGAGTCTGAGACTGCGATGAGCCATGACTATGCTATTGCACTCCAGTCTGGGTGACAGAGTGAAATTCTCACTCAAAAATATAAATAAATACAATAATAGAAACCTAAGTAATAATGGCATTCCCATTGTCATCTGGCATCTAATGTTGCAAATGATAAATACACTATCAGTTTACCTGTCATTCTTTTTTGGCACCTTATTATTCTGTTTTAATATTTTGTCTTTGTCTTTGTCTTTGTCATTGTGCAGCTTACAGTAACATCATTTTGTGTTTTTTGTTGTTGTTTTTGAGACAGGGTCTCCATCTGTCACCCAGTCTGGAGTGCAGGAGTGTGATCATAGCTCACTGTAGTCTTGAACTCCTGGTCTCAAGTGGTGTCCCGATTCAGCCTCCTGTGTAGCTGGGACTATAGTCATGTAACCACACCCAGCTAACTCTTTAAAAAATTATTTTTGTAGAAACAAGTCCAGGTTAGTCTTGCACTCCTGGTCTCAAGCAGTCCCTCTATCTCAGCCTCCCAAAGTGCTGGGATTATAGGTGGTATTGGTTTTTAAATTAATTCTGTTGCAGACTAAGTATCCTTCCTAAATTATATTCTAAATCATTATCTTTTTAAATGCTGTCTCCTGACTTCTGTTTCCAGCAATTTGGTAAACTTGGTGTGCCCATTCAAGTATAGAACCATTTTTAAATGACAGATAAAAATAGGAAAAACATATATACTTCAAAAAATGTTTTGCAGCTTTCTGGAAAGTAAAGGAAAATAACTACAGGCTGAAAAGCACTAGAAATCATGATTTCATAAGCGCTCAAGCCAGCATGTAACCTGAGGGCATCTGCAGATCCCTGATGGCCCCGCATCTGAGAGTCAAGTAGAGGAAAGGGTCAGAACGAGCTGCCCACAAAAGCCAGGATCTTCCACTGACAATGACATCAGAAGTAGGTGAGTAGAAAAGATACCCACTGAAAAAGACTCTGCCCGTTTTGACCTTGGCTTTGGGTAAATGGAGAGGGGCAAAAAGTCTCTTAATCATTTGTAGCCACAAGTCTGCACTCACCCAGCTTGGGAGACAAATCCACAATATTTGTGAGGCACAAAAAGGCCCAAGCTAAAAATCCTCCCTAGAGGAACTTCCTTTAACCATAGGCCTCAAACAACTCCAACATATAAAGTTCCAAAGAACATATTCTCACAATCAAAAATCTCTACACGCAGGAGGAAACAAGCCACAACGAATGAGAGTTATAAAGAAAGATAAAATGTAAATTCAGACACACAAAGAGTACAGAAATCAAATATAGTGCAGAGGAGAATCCTGAAGAGAAGGTAACATTTGGGTAAAGACATGAAGAAGGTGAGAGAGTGAGCCATCCAAGTATCTCAGAAGAGGTGACCTTAGTGGAGAAATCAGAATTCAAAGGGTCTGAGGCAGGAACATGACTGAATGTTCCAGAAACAGCAAGCAATTTGACCTACACTTCTAAAAATATCTTTCTGGATTCTATGTTGAGAATATAGAGGTGAAGGACAAGAGTAAAACCAGGTAAGCCAGATAGATTATGAATTCATGTGAGATATGATGGGTGAATTAGACCAAGGATGTAAGGGATAAAACTGAAATGTAGACAGATTCTTTTTTTTTTTTTTTTTTTTTTTTTTGAGACGGAGTGTTGCTCTGTCGCCCAGGCTGGAGTGCAGTGGCCGCATCTCAGCTCACTGCAAGCTCCGCCTCCCGGGTCTACGCCATTCTCCTGCCTCAGCCTCCCGAGTAGCTGGGACTACAGGCGCCTGCCACCTCGCCCGGCTAGTTTTTTTTGTATATTTTATTAGAGACGGGGTTTCACCGTATTAGCCAGGCTGGTCTCGATCTCCTGACCTTGTGATCCGCCCGTCTCGGCCTCCCAAAGTGCTGGGATTACAGGCTTGAGCCACCGCGCCCGGCCGACAGATTCTTGAAGGTAGGGTAGACAGGATCCGATGATGGATTGAACGTGGTTGAGAAACAGAGAGAGAAATCAAAATCACTTTTCACCTACAATGGGAAAGAAGAAAGATGAAGCATGATTGGGAGAAGGGTAGGGGCTTTTTTTCTGAACAGGTTGTGCTCAGATCACTAAATTGGGAAGTTAAATAGACAGTTGGATATATGAATATGGACTTCAGAAGAGAGGACTTAACTGAAAGTTTCATTTAGGGGCTGACATAAAGATGAAGCTAATGAAAAAAAATCTCACATTCAAGAAGAGCAATGCATCTCTAGAAGAATTAAAAATAGGATCTGGGACATCAGGTTTCAGCTCCAGTACGTACATGGATTGGAACTCATCACTGCCATATACACAATAAGATAAAAAGGTGAAGAAATGGAAAATCAATGACTTTTTTTTTTTAACTCTTCAGAGAATTGATGTTGCAGAGCAAATGGGCACCCTGAAATCCGGAGAGAAAGACAAATACAAATAATCACAGCCAAGATCAGTTTGCCGGGTTTTTGAAAAGGTAAATAAGATTAACAAATCTTTAGCTAGACTAACTAAAAAAGAAAAAGAGAGAAGACTCAAATAAAAAAAAATTACAAATGAAAGAGGAGACATTCCAACTAATATCACAAAAATACAAAGTATCATAAAGAAGAACCATAAACAGTTATACAGCAATAAATTGGATCACCTACAAAAAATGGATAAATTTCTAGACACATACAACTTACCAATCATGAAGAAATACAAAATTTGAACAGCCCGGGCACGGTGGCTCACACCTGTAATCCCAGCACTTTCAGAGGCCAAGGTGGGCATATCACGAGGTCAGGAGGTCGAGACCATCCTAGCTAACACAGTGAAACCCCATCTCTACTAAAAATACAAAAAATTAGCCGGGCATGGTGGCGGGTGCCTGTAGTCCCAGCTACTCAGGAGGCTGAGGCAGGAGAAGGGCGTGAACCCGGAAGGCAGAGCTTGCAGTGAGCAGAGATTGTGCCACTGCACTCCAGCCAGCGTGCCTGGGTGACAGAACAACACTCCGTCTCACAAAACAAACAAACAAACAACAAAAAAAAACCTGAACAGACCAGTAATGAGTAAGGAGATTGAATCGGTGATTAAAAACCTTCCAACGAGTAAAAGCCCAGGACCCATTAGCTTCACTGGTTATTCTACCAAGCATTTACAGGATTAATGCCAATCCTTCTCAAATTCTTCCAAAAAATTCAAGAGGAGGTAATTCTTCCAAACACATTCCATGAGGTCAGCATTACCCTGATATCAAAGCCAGAAAAATACATGACCAAAAAAAAAAACAAAACAAAACAGAGCAATATTCCTAAATGAACATAGATGCAAAAATCTTCAACAAAATACCAGCAAACCAAACTCAACAACACATTAAGAGGATCACACACCATGATCAAGTGGGATTTATCACTGAGATGAAAGGATGGCTCAAAATACATAAATCAATAAATGTGATAAACTGTATTAATAGAATGAAGGATAAAAATAATATCATCTCAATAGATGCAGAAAAAGCATTTGACAAAATTCAACATCATTTCATGATAAAAAAAAAAAAAAGCTTTCAATAAATTAGGTGTAGAGAGAAGGAACCTCAATACCATAAAGGTAATATATATCAAGCCCACAGCTAACACCATATTCAATGATGAAAAGCTGAAAGCTTTTCTTCTAAGATCAAGAACAAGACAAGAGTACTTCTATTCAATGTAGTATTGGAAATCCTAGTCAGAGCAATTAGGCAAGAAAAAGATATAAAAAGCATTCCTATTGAAAAGGAAGAAGTATAATTATCTCTGTTTGCAGATGACATGATCTTATATACAGAAACTGCTAAAGATTCTACCAAAAAGTTGTTAGAATAAGCCAATTCAGCAAAGTTGTAGGATAAAAAAATCAGCATACAAAAATCAATTGTTTCTGTATACTAACAAATAAATAAATAATAAAAAATAAAATAAATAAAAATAAAAAGAGATTTGTAGAGCTAATTAAAAAAAAAACCTAATTATACACTGCCTTCAAGAAACACAGTTAAGATAGAAAGACATAGATAGGTTAAAAGTAAAGCAAAGGAGAAGGATATTCCATGCTAACATTAAGCAAAGAATGTTGGAGCAGCTATATTAATTTCAGACAAAACAGATTGCAGAACAAGGAAAATTATTAGATAAATACATTCACATAATCTGAATAGGCCTATATCTATTAAAGGAATTGAATCAATAATTAACAACCTAGCATTAAAAAAAAAGCAACAGACTCAGATAGTTTCACTGGTGAGTTCTACCCAGCATTTAAGGAAGAAATGATACTAATTCTCTACAAGCTTTTCCAGATAATAGAAGAGAGAATACTTCTTAACTCATTCTATGAGACCAACTCTATCCTAATATCAAAATCATGTAAACACCACAAGAAAGAAAATTTATAGACTAACATCTCTCATTAATATGGTTGCAAAATTCTCAAAAAAATATGTTAGAAAATTGAATTCAACAAAGCATAAAAATAATCATACACCATGACTAAGTGAGTTATTTCAGATATAGGATGGTTCAGCATTCAAAAATCAGTTAACCTAAAGCACCACATCACCAGGCTAAAGAAAAAAAACCATACAATTGTATCAACTGATATAGCAAAAGCATTTGACAAAGTCCAACACCCTTTCACGTCAAAAACTCTCAACAAACTATGAATAGAGGGGAACTTCCTCAATTCCAAAGAAAGCATTTACCAAAAAACCTACAGCTAACATGATACTTACAGCAAAGAGTTTGCCTCTTATTACTCCCATTCAACATCATACTGGAAGTTGTGGCTGGTGCAATTAAAATAATAGTAATAAAAGGAAACACAAGACATATGATTAGGAAGGAAGAAACCAAACAATCTTTGTTCAAGGCTGGGATCTATTTAGGTAGAAAATCCCAAATACAGAACACTATTAATATGTATAAAAGATATTAATTTACAGGAGAATACAATGTAGAAATTTATATCAATAAAATATGAAAAAGTGGTTACTTTCCTAGAAAAATATATTATCAAAATTGACTCAAGAAGGTGGAAAACTGAACCAATAAATAACCATACCCAGACCCCTGAAATAGACACTATACCTTTAATGAACAGATGACTAATGTTTTATTTAAATAATTCCACAAAGAGAAAAAACATATAATGTTTTCCAACTTATCTGTTACCGAAACTGTGTAAGAGTTATTGATAAGAATATCACTATAAACCAGTCTCACTGGTGAACATAGCTACAATAAAATGCTAGCAATGAAACCCAGCAGATTCATAATATATTTTCTCACTGGAAGAAAAGACATAGTCTATTGACAAAAGTGGGAGGGAGAAGCAAAATACTTGAAACTTAACAAGAAATGTGTATTACCTATGTGAAGAGAACTATAAAGCTTTACTGAAGGTCATAAAAGGAAACTTTAAAAAAAAGACAAATGTATTATGTTCAGAGATAAAAAGTTTGAGTGTAGAAATATCTTAATTTAGTCTGTAAATCTAATGCAATCTCAATAAGACAAGTTCATTCTCATGTTCATAAGAACGGAAACATGCTTCTTAAGTACAATTTTAAAAATTTGAAAAAATTGTGCAGGAAATTTCACCAACCAGAGAGCAAAATATGAAAATACGGTGATTTTTGCATGAGGTATTAAAAAAAGAATAGGCCGGCTGTGGTGGCTCAGGCCTGTAATCCCAGCACTCTGGGAGGCCGAAACGGGCAGATCACCTGAGGTCAGGAGTTTGAGACCAGTGTGGCCAACATAGTGAAATCCTATCTCTACTAAAAATACAAAAAAAAAAAACAAAATTAGCTGGCTGTGGTGGCACACGCCTGTGATCCCAGCTACTCTGGAGGCTGAGGCAGGAGAATCGCTTGAACCCAGGAAGCAGAGGTTGCAGTGAGCCGAGATCGCCACTGCACTCTAGCCTGGAGGAAGAGCAAGACTCCGTCTCCAAAATAGATCACTGGAATTGGAGAGTCAATAAATATTCCATCTAAATTAAAATTTAAAGTATCTTAAGTATGATCTTTTACATCAGTCTATAGAGAATAGTCTATTAAATATATGGTGCTGTGATATTACCTCATACCAGGAACGAAAATTAACTCCAGAGCAATTAAAGAGCTACACATAAAAAAGATAAAAGCATAGAAATAGTCAAAGAAAGCAAAATGTTTTTATAATCTTGGAAAAGGGAGATGGACAATTTTGACCTTATTGTAACAGATCTTTAAAATAAATGACCCTTTAACAAAAAAGGCCAGCAGTAGACTGAGATACAACACAGTATATTTTGCAACATATATAACATACAAAGGATTAATATCCAGAACAAAGTCCCACTACATATCAATAAGGAAACAGAAAGACTATAAACAGGCAATTCACAAATTAATAAATACGGTCAATGTAATACATGCTGTGCTGTGCTCCAGTCCTGAAGGATTTATTCCCCCAGCTGCTGAGGGTGTCCATCCTCTCTGGGAATTGCCGTCAGTAGAAGGGACTCACCTTGCCCAAAGGCATGCCTCCTAGGGCTGCCCTCATTCAATGACTGGGGATGCAGGGCTACGCTGGCCTCACCACCATGTTCTAAGTTGGACAACTGGAAAGCACCATTCTAGCTTCAAAGATCACCAAGAAGACAGCTGAGGCCTTAGTTGTGACCGAATGGAAGCCCAATTTCTTCCTCTGCCCAGTCCTGCTTCTTTCTCTCCCAACTTGAGTGTTAATCAAGAGAGCGGCCGGGCGCGGTGGCTCAAGCCTGTAATCCCAGCACTTTGGGAGGCCGAGACGGGCGGATCACGAGGTCAGGAGATCGAGACCATCCTGGCTAACACGGTGAAACCCCGTCTCTACTAAAAAATACAAAAAACTAGCCGGGCGCGGTGGCGGGCGCCTGTAGTCCCAACTACTCGGGAGGCTGAGGCAGGAGAATGGCGTGAACCCGGGAGGCGGAGCGTGCAGTGAGCTGAGATCCGGCCACTGCACTCCAGCCTGGGCGGCAGAGCGAGACTCCGTCTCAAAAAAAAAAAAAAAAAAAAAAAAAAAAAATCAAGAGAGCACTTCCTCATAACTTCCTGTACCCTAATTTCCATCTCTCCGCCCCCTTTCCGGGACCTGACCTGCAACAGTCAGTGGACATTAAAAGATACCTTGCTGGCCAGGGGTGGTGGCTCACACCTGTAATCCTAGCACTTTGGGAGGCCGAGGTGGGCGGATCACGAGGTCAGCAGTTCAAGACCAGCCTGATCAACATAGTAAAACCCTATCTCTACTAAAAATACAAAAATTAGCCAGGTGTGGTGGCACACTCCTGTAGTCCCAGCTACTCGGGAGACTAAGGCAGGAGAATCGCTTGAACCTGGGAGGCAGAGGTTGTGGTGAGCCGAGATCATGCCACTGCACTTCAGCCTGGGCAACAGAGCCAGACTCCATTTCAAAAAAAAAAAAAGATACTCTGCCCCAGTCCTAATAAAATCAAAGGTTCTATTTTGCTTATTAGATTGGCAACATTTTCAATGGCTGATAATATCCACGGTTAGTGAGGGTGAGAGTAAATGATCATTTTCATACACGGTTAGAAAGTAAATTGGTAAATCATTTTGGAAAGCAATTTTCCATAGCCTCTCAGTTCCACCTTTCAGTACCTATCTACAAGAATTACTGATGCATCTGCATTAAAAGATATATATAAAGCAGTTCATTGAAACTTAATTTTTAATAGAGAAAAACTGCAAACAGTACGCGTGCTGTTTTATCATCTGCTCAACATTTCCTGCTTTGGGGAACCACCTCTTTCCATCTTATTATGAGACGGTGGGACTGTTCATCCCAATAGCTCCTTCCTCCATCTGGGTACAATGGTGAGCACAGAACCCAGCCCTGGCAAATCACAGCATCTCATTTCCCTGGACACAGTGATAGGGCCATGGGTGGGCACCTGATCCCAATAGGGCCAATCTTAGAACTGCTGTAGAACTGACAGACGGATACCGGTGCAGAGAAACTTCCTTTGCAGAGTGGTGAAGCCAGGGACTCTCAGTGACTGTCTTCCCTGGAATGTGAAGAAAACGTGTGTGTGATGTGGAAGCAATGCACACAGTGAGGCTGATCAAGAGCTGGGAACATTGATCTTTAAAGCAATCGTCCAGTCTCTAGATCCAGCAATGTCTGACTCTTCCATTTCAATAAGCCAGCAATTTCCCCAATATTACAAAAACTAGTTTAAAACAAATTTCTAAACCTTGCAACCAAAAGAATATTAATGTGATTTGTTGAACATTAGGGGATTAGTTAAATAACTAATATTACCTGTATACTAGAAGTTGGCTTTTTTTTTTTTCTTCAGGAAAGAGCCAAAGAGTAGTTATTTTAGGGTTTGCAGATCATGTGCTCTATCTCAGCTACTCAGCTCTGCTGCTGAGGTGTGAAAGCAGCTATAGACAATACATAAATGAATGAACGTAACTGTGTTTCTGTAAAACTTTATTTACAAAAGCAGACAGGATTTAACCCTCAGGAAATAGTTTGCTGACATGTCCTAGACAATGAAATCATGAAGAAGCTTAAACATCATGTTCTTTATAAATAAAAATGTAATGAAGTAATATTTTGCAACATAAACCCATGGTTTTTGTTTTGCTTTGTTTGAGAAAGGGTCTTGCTCTGTCACCCAGGTTGGAGTACAGTGGTGTTATCATGGCTTACTGCTCACTGCACAGCTCACTGCTCACTGCACAGCTCACTGCTCACTGCACGGCTCACTGCACAGGGTCATCAGGGCTCACTACAGCCTCAACTTCCTGGGCTCAAGTGATCCTTTTGAGTGGCTGGGGCTACAGGTATGTGCCACCATATCTGGCTAATTATTTTATTTTTTCTAGAAACAGGGTCTCTATATGTTGCCCAGGCTGGTCTTGAACTCTTGGCCTCAAGCAGTCTTCCCACCTCACCCTCCCAAAATGTTAGGATTACAGGTGTGAGCCACCAGACACAGTCAACCCATGGGTTTTCATTCTTAGTGACTCCTTTTAAGCTTTCTGCATCAGAACCTCTGCACTTACAGGTACTTTGCCTGGAATATTCTTCCCACAGGTATCTGCATGACCTGCTGCCTTCCAACTTCATGCCATTACCCAAATGTCTCCTCCTCAAGACTTTTGCTGGTCATGCTATCTAAACACCTTCCTTACTTTATGTTTCTCCGTATTTCCCCCATCAAATATACTACACATTTTTTTACTTTGAAAGTTCCATGAGGACAGGTATTTTAATCTGTTTTATTCACTATCACAGTCCTTAAAACAGAGCCTGGCACATAGCAGATGCTCAATAAACATTTGCTAAATGAATGAGTAAAAAGGGTTACATTTATTGGGCACTTACTATGTGCCAGGCACCATTGAAAGTGCTTTCTATTAATCATAATCCTCACAACACCGTTTATAGCAGGTGCCACTATTATTTCTATTATTTGATGTGTCCCTAGGTAGTGACAATCCCAAGGCCTAATGCCACACAGAAAGGCCAAAGAGCAGAAAATATGAACCCAGAATCCTTGGCTTTTCCATCCAGAATGGGTTCTTGAAACTCACAGTGAAGATAAGGTCTTGGAAGACAAGGTTTTTCCTTGCAAGATCTGACCTTTTAAAAATAAAAATGAACAAAAGCTTTCTGATGAATACTTGCATGGTCAGTGGTGCCTTTTAGAAGGAGAGGTGGGGAACACACTGGGTGCAGTGGGGAGAGTTTCTGAGAGTTGGACAGTGGCAGAACTGGCCCTGGTGTGGGCCAGGAGGTGTCCCACATCAGAGCAGACCTAGGCCTTGATTACTAGGTATGTCCCAGGAGGCTGAGCTCCGCTGAGAAGAACCAGAGCAGGACCAGAGCATGGAATGTTACTGGCTGATTGGGGTTCCAGAGGAAGGGCTGAGGGCAGCCCAAAGTCCTCATGATCTCTCAGGGAGGCAGAGGCGGCTGAGAGGGGAGGGTAGACCCACAGGGAACTGAAGTCAAGCTGAGAAGTTTCCAGAGCACAGGGACCTCGAGAGAAGAGACCATGGTGTGATGGAGGTTACCTGGGGGAATCTGAGGCAATCAACAGGCCAACGACACATCCACAAAGCCACAACACATAAGCCTCCTACCCGCATCTCAGATTGCTCCTAGCGAGAGGGGACTTGACTTTCATTAAGTATTTCCCTAATAGCGGCTTAGGAAAACTCAGAATTTGACCAAGTTTATCTAGAAGATAGTTGATCAAGTCCTCTACTGTTCAGCTAGCAACTGAGCTAATAGTGAAATGAAGTACAGGATGGATGAAGAAAATTATAATTTCGTATAGATGAGATTTGTGATAATGAGATTTGTCACTGATATGGAATATCTCGGAGGCACAGTGTTGAGTAAAAAGGCAGCAAGTTGTAGAACAATATGTACGGTATATTTCTGTTTATACAAAAATCTAACATATGGCGAGGGGTGATTCAGCCTGTCGTCCTTGCACCTTGGGAGGCTGAAGTGGGAGGATCCCTTGAGCCAGCCTGGACAAAATAGTGAAACGCTGTCTCTATAAAAAATGAAAATTAGCCAGATGTGGTGGTACATACCAGCTATTCAGGAGGCTGATGTGGGAGAATCACAACCCAGGGGAAAAAATAGTAAACAAAACAAAAAAAGTAAGCATATATTAGTGTACATATATGTGTAAATACATAGAAATGACGTGACCCACTCAGATATAAACAGAGGGGAAGGGACTGGAGGCAAAGTGAAGGGATCTAGGAAATGGAAAACAGGAGTGGAGGAGAGGGAAGAGAGACTTTCCCTTTTTAGTCTATGATGCCATTCTGTGTTGTTTGAGCATTCTTTTCTTTCTTTTTTTTTTTTTTTTAGACAGGGTCTTGCTCTGTCATATAGGCTGGAGTGGCAGTGGCGTGATCACAGCTAACAGCTCACTGCAGCCTCCAACTCCTGGCTCCAGTGATTCTCCCACCTCAGCCTCCTTAGTAGCTGGAACTATAGGCGCATGCCAGCACACCCAGCTAATTTTTAAATTTTTTTGTAGAGACGGGGTCTCATGATGTTGTCCAGGCTGGTCTCCAATTCTTGGCCATAAGTGATCTTCCAAACTCTACCTTTCAAAGTGTTGAGATTACAGGTGTGATCACCGCACCACATGCTACTCGTATGCTTCTTCCTCCCTCTAAGCACTTACAGCCCTATCTCTATTGTCTTGCTATAGAAGGTACCATATTGCATTAAAGATGGTTGGTTTATGGCTTTATCTTCGCTACTTAATTATGCACCCCTCGAGGGCAAGGGACGAGTCTTACTCATCTTTATGCTCAGAATCTTCTAGGACCTCAACACATATGTGATGAATGAATGAGCAAAAATGGTAATAAACTTACCTCTGATTTCAAGTTAGTCCCTGAGTTCTAGTTTATCAAATTTGTAAATACCAGTACTATGACCTACTTAAAATTTGAATTTGAACACTAAAACGTAAAAAGCCTGAGTTAGTAAAGGAAAAACAGGACTCTTCATTGAAAGTTAGTTGTGAAATCAACTCTCTAAGGAGAAGCCATCCCATAGTTAGGTGACAGCACAAACCAGGGGCATGAATATTGTGAATAATCAAGAGTCCCCTATCTTTAAAATTCAGACCTAGAATTTTATGTAACAAGGATTTCATCTGTAACTTCCTTTTATTGCAACACTCAAATGTTAGCTAGTGCTAAAAGTATGGAAGGGTGTTTTTTTGAAACGGTGTTTTTCAGAGTCTAAAAATCCCTCAAGCCCAACTCCATCTCTTCTGAGATTTTATGAGACTTGCGAAACTGACTAGGGCCACGTCTGAGGGTGACAAGATGAGCATCAGATTATTAATTGAAAGTAACCGGCACTTTATATCAGGTACTCAAATCCAAAACTATGAGAACTCAGGAGGCTGAAGCAGGAGAATCGCTTGAATCCAGGAGGCAGAGGTTGCAGTAAGCCAAGATTGCACCATTGTACTCCAACCAGGGCGACAGAGCGAGACTGTCTCAAAAAAAAAAAGAAAAAAGAAAACTCATGGGGTAGAATTTCATGATGTTTGCACAGGTGACAGGAGAGAGGGTTCCATGGGTTTGCAGACTTCTATGTAACTGGGGTAAAACTGGATAGGCTCCCCAAGTTTGGGAGCACGGGTGTGGGTGACAGATGGATCTAGGAATGCCTTTGCAGTGGGGACCTCCTGAGTGATTGTTCTGGGGCTGCTTCTGCAGGCTACAACCACAAATTTTAGGAACTGAGAATGGTGAGGAGGAAGTGGAAACAGCCTGGGTAGCACCAGGAATCTCTCTGGGACCTCTTGTTCCTCTCACCTACCTCAATTCTTCCTCCTGGGTTGACGAACAGGAACCCCACAGGGTTCACCAGCTCATACCCTCAGCGCTCTGGGAAAGCAAGGCCTTAGTCCCTGGCTAACTCTCAAAACTGTTGTTATGTGTCTTCCATTTGGTTCTCGAGGGCAGTGGAGACCCTGGGAACTGCCCCATCCCTGACCACTGGACACAGCAGCGTGAAGAAGACTGTGATCCTTTTCTTACGTTGATCTCCAGTTACATTTTTTTAGATGCTTTTCAAATATGCACATCAATTATTTTTCTAGGTTTTCTTCAGTGTAGCATCAGTACAGTGTATACTATATTTTAGAATTAAAAACTCCATGAAAGCAGACTTCAGGTGAGATTTCCCTCTAGGTGCCTTCCCATTAAGAGCAGTAGGCACATAAATCAAGAGTGCCCCTTGATTGCAGGAACGTGGAAAGCACAAATAAGGCCAGGTGCGGTGGCTCATCCCTGGAGCGCCAACACTTTGGGAGGCTGAGACAAGAGCATCGCTTGAACCCAGGAGTTCAAGGCTGCAGTGAGCTAAAAAAGGCATAAATGAAGGCATGGCTGAGATCTTCCACTATACACTGCTTTAGGCAGAGAAGCTAGTTTGCATTTTCTCCTTGCTTCCTGCTTCTGGACTTTTCCTTTGCCCAGGACAAAAGCCTCAAGCTAAAATCTTCTGATTCCATTGCTTCTTGGCCTTTTGGCTAAAATCAAGTGTAAAATCTTCGAATTCCTCTGGTCTTGGCATTCAGTGTTGGCTTCAGATCTGAAGGTCACACTAATTTGTCTGGACCTTGCTGATCAACAAAGAATAGAACCTTTCCTCGCCTTAGCCATTTAAAAAACTCTCCTATGGGCTGGGAATTCTTATATTTGGAGGCTGCAACCCTTCAGTGTATCAAACATATGAAAATGCATTCACAGTCCACATTTAATTAAACATTTTTGCTGTAAAATACATTAGAAAAGATTTTTATAATTTTGCTCTAAAAATGTTTAGCTGTGACTTTTTTTTTTTTTTTTATAGATTCAGAATCTTAATCCACCCAGACTAGAGTGCTACTGATCACAGTTCACTGCAGCCTCAATCTCCCAGTCTCAAGTGATCTTCCCACCTCAGCCTCTCAAGTAGTTGGGACCACAGGCACACGCCACCATGCCTGGATTTTATATATATATACAAAATATATATATATAAAATATATAATATAAATATATATCTAATATATATAATATAAATATATATAATATAAATATATATATATATATATTTTTTTTTGTAGAGGCAGGGTCTCCCTATGTTGCCCAGGCTGGTCTCTAACCCCTAGGCTCAAGCAATCCTTTAAAGTGCTAGGATTACAGGCATGAGCCATGCCTGGATAATATATATATATATTTTTTTGTAGAGGCAGTGTCTCCCTATGTTGCCCAGGCTGGTCTCTAACTCCAAGGCTCAAGCAATCCTACCACCTCAGCCTCTTAAAGTGCGGGGATTACAGGCATGAGCCACCATGTCCAGCAAAACATTTAATTTTTGATTGAGTGTATACTATCTTTTTTATCAATAATTATGCACACTTGTAACATAAGAAAAGCTAACTCACAAATTGTTTATATATGTAATGACTTTTTAAATACTAAATTCAAATTTAATTAACTTGGCAGTATTATGTTTTGGCAACATTTAGTCAAATGTTATTATTGCTATCACTTTGGTAGTTTTCTTTTGGAATCAAAACTTTTGTTTTCACATCTCAAATTTTTTCTAGGTCCCCGAAAAACTCATAGGGTCTATGCATTGGGAAGACGATGCCCAATAGATAAACAATTTGTAAACTTCCATTTGCATAAGGACTGTTTGTGAACACCGGAGGTTCCCTTTTACCTACATATAGGAAAATGGTCTGTTTACTATAGGCTTAGTTTGCCATTGCCTCAATCATACAGCGACTATTATAAATGGCAAGGAACAAGTGAAAATGCTTGTCTCTTATTGGAATTGGGTTAGTATGTTAAATGACATTATTGTGTTACTTATTTAACTAGGAAAGACAGTTGCATTAAAAACATTATTATAAAAGTAACACATATGCATCTTACAACATTTGGAAAATGCAGAAATACATTTAAAAAATCGTCCATAACCCTAACTGCACCCCTGATATAGCACTGTCAAAAGTATGCTGTGTTTTCTTTCAGTGTTTTACATGCACACACATTTTATAATATAATTTTTACTTTTTCAAGATTTTTAATCTTTATTTTGTAAAGATAGGGCCTCACTATGTTGCCCAGGCTGGTCTTGAACTCCTGGCCTCAAGAGATCCTTCCACCATGGCCCCCTAAAGTGCGGAGATTATAGGTGTGAGCCACCGTGCCTGGCCTATTGTGTAATATTAAAACCATAGCATATATACAATGTGTATCCTATTTTTTCACTTATATTAATATCATGATTATTTTATGTCATTACACTTTCTGTGAAAATATGTTTATTGGATGCATTATATTCCACCATGTGCTCTCCCAATGTTGAAATTTCCATTTCTATAATAAAGAAACCTTTCATATATATGAAGGTATATATGATCAAGATATAATGTCCTTCACACAGCTTCCTGTCTTCCAGTGGGGGAGGCTAGCTCAAGTTCTCATGCTGCTGCTTGGGGAGTGGAGAAGGTGGGGTGGTCTGGGGAATGGTTAGTCTGTGCATTACCCACTTTTTACTCCATATTCTCCCAGTCCAATCTCCCCAAGTCTGGCTAACCAGATAGGTGCCAACTAACTGGTATATTCCTGGAGTGGCTGCCACTGTGCAGGAAGTCCCAGCCAGCTACAGAAGCCAGAAGAATCATCATCAATATTTAAATTGGAGTGGAAAACCCCAACTGGCCGGCGCCAAACCACAGCCAGTCCAGGAAGGGTTTGGATAGGTTAGCCAGACCCCTGGAACTCCCAGACAGCAAGCTGTGCTGCATCATGTCAAAAACTTCTCCCCCCAAAAGTAACTCACATGTCACAGTTGAATTTTTGGAGCCCATTGATTGCATTTGTGGCTTACTTATTGCCTTTTGGTGAGATTTGACAGTTGATGCACTTTCAGAATGGTCTTTCAACATAATACTTTTGCAAGGCAAAGCTCAGGGTGACATTGTAGAAGACTGAATGGAATTGTCTCACATCTTGCTCTGATCTCTTCATGAAGCAAAGAAAGGCACAAAGCTTCCAAATAGCACTAAGTCAAAAAAGCTACCAGTTTCCTTTTCTCAAGGAAGAACTGGAATTGGAATTATTCAATTGATAGTATTTTTTTTTTATTAAAAAGGGTAATATAAAAAAATCAGAGCATCTACCCTATTCAACCTCTACTTTTGGTCTTGTATACCTTAGACAACATAATATTTACACCATACAGTTTTATGATACTAAATAAGGTTGATTACAGTAAATGTAAGCAAAAACAAAACCACAACAGTAAAAAGCATAAACAAGTCAGTATTGTGGGCTGTGCACAGTGGTTCACGCCTGTAATCCCATCACTTTGGGAGGCCAAGGGCAGGGATCACTTGAGACCAAGAGTTCCAGACCAGCCTGGGCAACATAGCGAGACCTTGTCTCTACAAAAAATACAAACATTATCTGGGCATGTGGTGTGCACCTGTAGTTCCAGCTATTAGGGAGGCCGGAGGCAAGAGGATCGCTTGAGCCCAGGAGATTGAGGTTGCCACGAGCCATGATTATGCCACTGTACTCCAGCCTGGGGCACAGAGTGAGACCCTATCTCAGAAATAAATAAATAAATAAATAAATAAATAATAAATCCAAGTCAGTATTGTGAACCTTTTAAATCCTCTTGATATGTCCTTCTTTCTTCTTAGTGAACTTGGCTGCCGGAGCCTTTCTTCCCTTTGTGATGGGTTTGCTGTCTGGATGAGTAACATCCCATCAGGCCAAATGCAAAAGGGTGTGGCTGTTGAGGAGGGCATGGCATTCTTCTTGACTGACACAACCGCATGCTCTTCTTGAAGTCACACTCCCTTGATCTTCCTTCTCCAGCTATGCCTCTCTTCCAGACCTTTGGCAAATGTGGATGGTTTGGGTTCTTCAACCCTCGATAACGTAAGCAGCTTGAACCAGGTGGGCTGAACCAAGAGCAAGCAGGACGTAACTTTGTCTCATTAGCATGCAAACTCCAAAGGAAAACAGTGATTAAACTGCTAGGTGGCTAAATCTACATGTAGTATCTAGCCCTGGAGTTTAAATATTATGTCCAACCTAATTTCCTAACAAAGTATTTCTGAATGGAACCTTGCACAAAACATTTTCTGGCTATGTAAACTTTTCATGTAACTTTGTTATGAGAGATAAAAAATTCGGTTTTCTTTATTCACCAAAATTTCACCACAGGTGCTATGGGAAAGGGAGTATTCAGGGTTCACTGAGAGGCCCTAGAAGCAGGTACACCACGGTCCTTGCCTTCAAAGTTTCTTATTGCCCAAGAAATTACTTATTACATTTCTCTAGATCTCAATTGCCTATCTAATGCATACAATTTGAGAATTGGATTACACATTTTGAGGTCACTTCGTTCTTCTTTCTTTTTCTTTTATTATTTTTAGACAGTCTCACTTTGTTGCTCAGGCTGGAGTGTAGTGGCACAATCATAGCTCACTGTAACCTCAAACTCCTGGGCTCAAGCAATCCTCCTGCCTTGGCCTGCCAAAGCTCTGGGATGACAGGCATGACCTAAGGTCATTTCTGTGACTCTAGAACTCTTGCATCACACACACCCTCCACAGACCACAAAGCTAATGTGAAAGGTTATTGGCAAAATCATTTAATGAGGTAGGAGATGGCTTGAGGCCAGGAGTTCAAGGCTGCAATGAGCTGTGATCTTGCCACTGCACTCCAGCCTGGGTGTCAGAGTGAAACCCTGTCTCAAAAAATTAAATTAAATAAACGAACAAATCATTTAATGATGTATTTGTGAATGGCATTGTGTTAGATGCCATTCAAAACATGTGAAATCACCAGAAATTCTGTCCTTTGAAAGGACAAGTCTCCTTATAACTATCTGCAAGTCTCCTCATAACTACCTAAAAATACCACACCACGCCGCTATCTGTTCCTCACATGGTGCTATTGGCCTCTGCACCCACCCACAGATTGCTGCTTTCCTAAGGAGGAGCCTCTCCTGACAACAGGTATCCATCTCTTCTTCCTCTAGGCTCATTCAGCACTCCGTCATCACTAAATTCAGTTTTTTGGCAGGTGCAGCAAGCCTGTTGTCTTGCATTATTAATATAAAATTAAGTATAATATAGCCATTATGAAACAAATAAATGCTATGGAAGCACTGAGGTGGAAGGATTAATTTGAATTAGGAGGATCAGGAAAGCATCAGGGAAGAGAGAATTTCTGAGTCTAATTGTTTTCAAGGGCAGGATCCAGTAAAGGAGTTTAGGTTGGGTGGTGGTGAAAAGCAATAATTGATGATGATGGCAAGCCTTCAAGCCTGGTCAATGAAAATTTGTTAAATAAAAGAACTTCCAGCTCGGGTAACTGAGTGATATGAATGCCATTTCCAACATAATACAAGAAATAAAGTAACTTGTGGGATGGGGAAAGATGTCAAACTTGGTTTTAAGTTTTTTTTTTTTTTTTGAGATAGGGTCTTGCTCTGTTGCCCAAGCTGGAGTGCAGTGGTGCAGTCACAGCTCACTGCAGCCTCAGTGATCCTCCTGCCTCAGCCTCCCAAGTAGCTGGAACCACAGGGTGCATATCACCACGTGCAGCTAATTTAATTTTTTTTTTTTTTGTAGAGATTAGATCTCACTATTATATCAAGGCTGCTCTTGAACCCCTAGGCTCAAGTGATTCTCCCACCTTGGTGTCCCAAAAGTGCTAGGATTACAGCCATCAGCCACCACGCCCAGATGGTTTTAGACACTTTTAAAAGATGCCTGTGGACAAATAATGTACAAATGTGCAACCAGGCACTTCTCTGAGGTCAGGGGAGAGTTTATGAGTTACTTGCAAGCACGCTACGTTTTCTATTGTGTTGTCTGGTTTACAAAGGGCTTTCATGGCCATTATCTACCGTTGGTTTTGATTCTAACAAACATCCTATAAAGTAGGTAGGGCAGGATTATATTACCAGGTTCAAAATAGTTCCTAAAGTGACATTTGTGTCTGATGATACCTATCGTTAACATAAAGAACCCGAGGCTGGGAGAGGGTAAGTGATGTGCTCAAGTAAGTGGGAGAGCTACAGCTCAGTCCCGTGTTGTCTCACTAAAAATTTAGGTTTTGGGTTTTTTTTTAAACCACTAAGAGTAGTGATGGTTGATGCTGGAGAAGCAGATATCATTTTGGATGAAAGCAAGCAGGAAATTACTATGAGGGGACTTTGGGGGTAAACTTGTGTTTAAAAAACAGTCAAAGAAAGAATAGGAGCAAATGAAGGTGACTACATGACCTCCCCTTAACCCCTGAGGAGACTCAAGATTCTCAAGGGATAATGGCCTGTCATCCTTCATCTCCCTGATAGGACCAAGCAGTCTGCCAAGGGCACAGAAGGTATCTACTATATTTGAGTGGAGTGATAATGACAACAGACAACATACAGCAGGTCCTCAAATAATGTCATTTTGTTCAACGTTGTTTTGTTATAATGTTGATGAGAAAAGAAATGGATTTCGGGCCAGGACCACTGTTTGTATTTACAGGTTCTCCCCGTGTCTGCAAGAGTTTTCTTTGGGTACCCTAGTTTCCTCTCACATCTTAAAGACATTCATGTTCAGTTCATAGGCTTGTCTACATGGTATCAGTAGTTTTCTTTCTTTCTTTCTTTCTTTCTTTTTTTAAGAGATGGGGTCTCCATCTATCACCCAAGCTAGAGTGTAGTGGCATGATCCCAGCTCACTACACCTCCACTGTAGGTGGACTGCCTGGACTCAAGCAATCCACCTACCTCAGCCTCCTGAATAGCTGAGACTACAGGTGTGTACCACCATGTCTGGTTAATTTTTGTATTTATGGTAGAGATGGGATTTCACCATATTACTCAGGCTGGTCTCCAACTCCTGGGTTCAAGCAGTCCACCTGCCTCATGCCTCCCAAAGTGCTGGGACTACAGGCATGAACCACTGCCCCCTTCCTAAATGGTCCCAGTTTAAGTGAGAATAGGGGTATGTGTGTGGGGGTGGGTGTGTCTTGCAATAGAATGGCATTCTATCCAGGGATGGTTCCCACCTTTTGCCCACGCTGAGCTGCTGGGATAGGCTCCCAGTGTCTGTGACCTTGAACTGGAATAAATGAGTTGGAAAAATGAATAAATTCATGAAACAAATGACTCTAAAATAAAAATATGTAAGTGTACATTAATCATAAAAATGCATGACAATAAACAAGATAGGAGAGCACTCAGCTACCATATTTGTGATTGTTTTTGAATCTGATGGTAGCAGCAGGTCCTCCTGACAACTTTTGCTCTGCAAACACTTATTCCTTGATTTAACCCAGCACCACAGCAACCATCGCTCACTGACTCACCAGAAATTTGGCAAACCATTATCTTGTTTTTATCAATCTTTTAAAAATGTAGGTGGGCCAGGTGCAGTGGCTGGTGCCTGTATTCCCAGCACTTTAGGCTGAGGTGGGCAGATCCCTGAAGCCCAGGAGTTCAAGACCAGCCTGGGCAGCACAGTGAAAACCCATCTCTACCAAAAATACAAAGAGTTTATCCAGGCTCGGTGGTGCACACCTGTAGTCCCAACTACTGGGGAGTCTGAGGTGGCAGAATCACCTGAGTCTGGGGAAGTGGAGCCTGCAGTGAGCTGTGATTGCACCACTGCACCCCCAGCCTGAGTGACACAGCGAGACCCTATCTCAAGGGAAAAAATAAAAATAAAAAAGAGGTATAGCTCACATTTATTTTAATGTTTAATATTAGAAGTGTTTTGAGTATTTACTTCGAAGTTCGGTGATGTTTTTGTGACCAGAAAGAAAGCTCTAGGAAGCTTTCTTTTTTATGTCAGCCTATGGCAAATTTGGTTTTGTTATATGGTGTTTTGCTTAAGGTGACAGTTTCCAAGAACCTATTCAGTGAGGACTGGAGGCCTGTGTCAGAGTAAATACATAGCACAGAATGACGACTGCAGGGACGATATGGGGGCAGCAGGGTTTTAGACATACTTGGAATGGCAGCTTCCTGAGGTAGACCAGGTATTCTCAGCATAATAAGGGCTACATTTAGGTGTATCTGGAGGAAGACGGTGAAGATTTCCATGGACGGTCAGTGCACTGGAAAACAGGCAGGGATGGCAAGGACCATAGTGATGGATCGGAAGAAGGTGCACTTTAGGGCATGATTCTCCTGGTTAAGCCAATGGCTCTCAATGAGGGTCCCAGGGTCCTGCCCCGGGCACGGAGTGGGTTGGCAGTGACAGCCCAGCCTATTAGGTGGGAGTCTCCCTCTTGAATGATTCCAGGAGGCCCATATCGAGGGTCTGAAAGGCCAGACCGTTAATGGCACAAAGGTATTAAGTTCATTTCAGGGACTGACCCGGCAACGTGCCCCGGTCCTTCCCCTCGGTGCTGGGAAGCCCTAGTCTCCCTGTAGCATTTCACACCTGGCTGGGTCTCCTGACTCGTGGCGTGGGTGAGCGCGTGAGCCTTCCTCCTTCAGCTGATCGACACCTGGGGGCTCCTCTGCCCAACCTCCTCACTCTGTCCACCCTGTCCTCTCCCTCCTCGGGGAGCGGCAGGGGACGCCCGGCCGGGGTCCCCAGGTTCCCCGCTCGTAACCCGCGGCCTCCTCCGCGGGCCGGGAGCGAACGCCCGGAGCTCGCCCGCGCACAGGCGGCGGTCCGGCTGCAGCGAAGCCGGGGCGGCAAGGCACAGCCTAACGGTCCAGCTGCCGCGCCCCGCGTCCCGCGCCCCGCACCCAGTGCCCCGCCCGCGGCGCCGCAGCCACCTCCCGCCCGCCCGCCCCCTGCGTCATGACGCCGGCGCCCAACGCGGAAGCCGCTCGCGGCGCGCCGGGTCCAGCCGCGGGCTGAGCGCGGAGCCGCGGCGGGCGCGGGATACGGGCCGGGGCGCGAGCCGAGCGCAGCCTGCCGGGCCGAGCGGGCGGAGCGAGCCGAGCGGGGCCGAGCGCGCCGGCAGCGGCGGCGGGCGGAGCGGAGCGCGGCGCGCCGGGGCCGCCGCCGGGGGGATGCGGCTGCCTCCCCGGGCCGGGGTGTAGAGAGGGCGGGTCCCCGGCCTCGGGAGCGCGGCGGTGGAGGGGACATAGGAGGCGGCCATGGCGACCCCTGGCAACCTAGGGTCCTCCGTCCTGGCGAGCAAGACCAAGACCAAGAAGAAGCACTTCGTAGCGCAGAAAGTGAAGCTGTTTCGGGCCAGCGACCCGCTGCTCAGCGTCCTGATGTGGGGAGTAAACCACTCGGTAAGGGCTCGGCTGCGGCGCGCGGTCCCCTTCCTCCTCCTCCTCCTCTTCCTCCTCGTTCCCCTCCTCCTCCGGCTGCAGCTGCTGCGGGGCGGGGAGCCGGAGCCAGCCCCGGCCCTCCGGCTGTTCGCCTGCCTCGGAGCCCCCAGCCCTCCGGGCCGCCCAGGCACCACTTGCGTCCCCTTTAGATCTAGGGCCAGGTGCGGGACGGGGGTCCCGTGTGCATGTGGATCTCACGGTGGGTGCCAGTGCCGCCCCCAGTCCGCCCGCCTGCGGGTCGGTCCCCGCTGCCTGGGAGGTGGGAAGTTTGTGCGGGGCATGGCGCCGCCTCGGCTGTCAGCCCGGGCGGGAGCTGCTGGGGGCCGGGTCCCGGCGACCGCTGCCGGGTGTGGGGGCGGCGCGGCGCCCGCGTCCTCCGCCGGCGGGCAGGTGTACCTGTCGCGGGCTGGGCGCGTGCGAACCTCCCACTGGGACACTGGGGCGAGGATACCGGAGCGCGAGCAGATTTGGGGCAGCAGCTTTAGTGCTTAGGTCCTTTCTTTTTCCTTTAAAGGCAATATTACTGGGCACAAGTCGGCCTTTTGGCAAAGCAGCAGCCGATGTAAATATGGCTCTGGCGTCGGGCGGCATCCCTGCGCTTCTCCCGCATCGCCCTGCCGCTGTGCGGGCTGGAGAGCCCTTGGCGGGGAGTCTTCCTCCCTTCGTCGCCTCCCCCCACTTTGAGGAGTCGGGCAGAAGTCGCCTACTGCAGAAGGGCGGCCGGGGCAGGGACAGCAGGCGGGGGTCCCGGAGGGCGCGGGCGGAGGGGGTCCCGAGTTGGGCGCAGCCGCTGTGGGGGGTGTGGGAAAGGCTAGAGAAGAACGCGTGGAAAGGTTAGCGTCACGCACAGTCGGGGTTGGAGGATGCGCCGCTGCGGGCTATGCGGACTGCGGTTTGAGGGTCTGAAATAGCCTCCTGCTGATCTGACAGCGAGAAACTCCTGCAGTTTTAATCCACTTAGATAGGATCAGGAAACATGATCGGAGCTGTTGGCTCAGCCAGGAAAGTTTAAATGAGCTGTGAATTTTGACCATGACCTTAGTCACTGCAGTCACTTAGCATCTGGGGAAAAGTGTAAGTCCGCTTTCCCTGCTTTTAATTTCGATGGATGTCTATATGTCCTTTTCAGCGTAGTGGAAATGACAGAAAACCATGCTGGCTTTTTGAAAAAAAACACACTCTCAATGTAGTGAAGTTGTTTAAAATGCCTAAAAGCATCGTTTTTGTATTTTTCTTCCCCAAGCTGCGTAGGGGGAAGGGCGAAACAGTATCAGGATCGATCGTGTTTGCATGGTGTGAGTATTTTTGAAGAAGTTGAGAAGTGATTATTTTTATCCAGCTTAATGACTGATTCACTGAAGTTCATTGTAACTTCCTGACAACTTCTTTAGCTATTTGGGACTGTAAGTTGTTACAAGAGCATGCATTACTGCACCAAAAACTCCTCTCTCAAGTTTTATTACAGAAAATGAAATGCAGTTTTTCCTAGGTAATACGTTTACAATGTAGAGTTACGTATAATTTTGTTAAGCTTTTTTATTCTTTACGTTATTAGTTTTTGGGTCCCTTATTACTAGAATAGAAACTTATAATTTAAAAAAGGACGAATACTGTAGTGCTTACTCATATCATATTACTCATGTGCCTTTATCTCCTTTGGAGTTCTGGTGTTTTGGTCAGGAGAATGTTTCTGTCTCGGGGTTTAATTTAGTAAGGTGGTGTCAACAATATGCTGCCGAAAGAGAGTGTGCTTTCTGGGAACTCGTCTGAATTCCAGTTTGCCTTTAAAAATATTGTACTTGTGTATGTTTTACTGTAAAAACTTATGTTGCTACCTTACATTTATGAATTGCTACATTTGTTTTAGAGTTTCTTGCTAATTGGAAATATTTAACTAAAGTGCTTCGTAGTGTATGACTTGTAAATAGTACATTTGGTGTTATTTTTCTTTTGCTCTCAAGAGAAGTTAGCGATTCTAAGTATCCACAACCAGAGGAGTGAAGTTTCCATTTCATATAAATGTAAGCATGTTACTCACTCAACAGATACATATTGGGCACATACAGTGTTAGCTACTATGGGAAGGATTGCTAAAACACCTCTAATATTTTTGTCCAAATATCTTTATTTTGAGGGCTCTGAGTTGACATAAGAAAGGTCTGTTTCACAGCCTTCTTTTTCAAAATGTCTATTTTCTTTAGTATATTATTTTTGAAAAAAGAATGGAGGTGTAATATAAACATGAAATCTAAGCACTTATGCTGTGTATTTCTGGTTTGATTTCATTTTAGGTGACAGTGTCTGATATTAGGTAAATGTGTTACTAAGGTTTTATATGACCTTCTGTGCACCAAAGTTTATAGTATAATGTGAGAATAAATAACGTCAGCAGTCTTAAGAACAAACAAGCATGGTGTTGTATATGAGCATCTTCTGCGTCCTGTGGTAAAACGTTCATTGGATCTGCGCTTTAAATTTTTCTTAAACTCTAACTGTTGACCTTGGGCATGTTAAGGTCAGGTTTTGGCATCAGTGTTTGCACCTGTGAACTGAGGTTGTTTGGATGATTTCCAAGTCTAACTCAAGAGTCTGTGTTTTCAGTCTACTAGGTGCACAGTGTTATACTAGGATTTGTAGAATACTATATATAAAAGTTGTCTTACTATTATAACCTTCCAAATGCAGCAGCATTCAGGGAATTTTCAAGACCTTGACTAGAGGAGAAGGAAATCTATGGTGATTTTAAGAGACTGTGAACTAAGAGTTTGTTATATTGAATGTAGCTGAACTGCACTGCAGTCTATTAAGCCAAAGTCGATTTGATTGAAACATAACAACTTGCAATTAAGGTGAAAATGTTCAAGTCCATTGAGGTGGTAATGAAAATCTTGATTTGGGCAATGTTCATCGTTGGGAGTAAGCCCGCCATTGTGTGGTTAATTTGATATGTTACTGCTTTCTAACTTAAAATACCCATCAGTGAATGGATCAGTGCCAATTTTTAAGTATTTTAAGCAGAGAATATAACTGAATACATAAAGGAAAAGACTGAAGGCAGTTTTGTCTTGTTACATTTAGAATTAAACTAAAAATGATCAAGCAGTAAGCGTCTTAAGATGATATTTTAATAGTATGGGGAGCATGTTGAATGATATGAGCCAAGACTTATTTCAAATAGATATTCTAAAAGATTTTTATCCACAGTGAAATGTGAGCCTTTTAGAAATTAGTATTTTAAAACCTATTTAAATATCCAAAGGAAAACATTATCCATATAGAAAAATCTTAAAGCACATAAAACTTGTTTAAAATATATACTATTTAGAAGTAGCTAAGTATTGATGTTAGAGGCTTTTGGTTTAAAGCTGTAGAAGTTCAAATGAGCTTTGGCAAAAATGTCAGGTATTGAGGGGTTTGGGGGGCCTATCACAGTAGAAGGAAAGGCTGGTTATGGAACCATGTGAAGAGCTGGGTGCTTGAGTGTGTGGATGTGTGAGTGCGTGGGACTTTTCTGTACCCTTTGGCTCAGTTCTCCTTCATAGCTGGCTGGTTCCTCCACAGAGCAGGGAATGAACGGTTCCTGTATTTCATATTTTGTCATTTCTGCTCTCCAAAAAGGGCTTCCTGTCTCTAATTCAGTTATAAAAATACCATGGAAGGATTCCATTTGGGATTGGTCTGGCTTTGGTCATTTGTGGCCATCCCTTGGACTAAACAGTTATAAAAACATGGCAGCGCTTGCCTGTTGGCGTTGGGGAAAGAACAGTCCCAGAGAGGGGAAAGGGCCTGTCAGGCAGTGTCAGGCAGGTCTCTGTCCTAGTAATAGAGCTGGATGGTTCTGGACATCCGTGGGTCCTTACTGTGGGGATCTGTGAGGGCCAGCCTGAGGAACACCGTGTGCTGTGTTGTGTGTGGACTGGAGAATGCATGGTGTCTTTGGTGGAGCATCAGTGGCTTTGATTGTATTCTCCGCAGGCTCTGGTTTTTGGAATAAAGACCATATTATTGGATGCATCATAATTTTTTTTTTTTTTTTTAGGTTCATGGGTTTTTATTTGGGCACTGAAAGAAGATAAGGAAACTAAGTTTTAAAGTGATGTGAGTGACTGTGAAATGACTTTGACTGAATAGGACATAATAAGGCAATTACATTGAAATTAAAATTAGACATTAGATGAAATTCTTGAGTGGAACTCAGCTACCATTCATTCAAGAACTAGTCTCCTCAGACTATTTTTTTGTTCTTTTTAATCTTCAGAGGAAAGAAACACACCAAGCAGACATACAGAAAGTTTATTAGAGAAGTCATTTTATACTCCCTAAAACTTGGGATTATGACCAGAGAACAGAATACATTTTCCTCTCCATTTGTCAGATACTTTAGAGTGAACTCTAAGTATTTATAGTTAGTACTTAGTGTCACTTAGTACTTAGAGTTACTAAACTTCAGTACTCAGAATGATGCCCATGTCAGGTCAATAATTTCTATTTCCAGGGTATCCTGATCTGCTGTGCCTTTAGAAAGGTTGCCGGCAATAATTATAATAAACCACCAAAATCTTCTTTAAGTTGATTAGAAAATGCAGTCAACCAGAGTAATTAATTCTGCCAGCATAGCCTTCGAAATACAAATTTTGGAATTGAAGGGAATTGGTACAATTTGGCAAAAGTGGTTTGTGGTTGGACAGATGAGGTTCAAATGCTAACTTTGGCATTGATGGGCTTGAGCAGGTGATTTAGTCACTTGAGCCTCAATTTTTACATTCTTAAAATGGAGATAATGATTATGATTCACAGGGTTGAGGGTTAAATGAGATACTGTATTTAAGGCTTAGCACTGTAATTAGCACATCATAAGGATTCGGTAAATGATGCCTAAAAGTAATAAAGTTCAAATGCAGTTTGGATGGTGATATATTAAAAGAACCAGATCCCTGTTCCTCAAAATTTACGGTGCATATCAATCACTTGGGGACTTTAAAAAAAAAAAAAAAAGTCTGCTAAATTAGACTCTGCTGCTGGGCAAGTGGCTCATGCCTGTAATCCTAGCCGTGCATTGGGAGGCTGAGGCAGGAGGATCACTTGAGGCCAAGATTTTGAGACCAGCCTGGGCAGCATAGCAAGACCCTGTCTCTACAAAAAAATGTAAAAACTTAGATGGGCATGGTGGCACACACCTGTAGCCCGAATTCCTCAGGAGGCTGAGGTGGGAGGATCATCTGAGTCCAGGAGGTCCAGGCTGCAGGGAGCCATGTTTGTACAGTGTACTCTAGCTTGGGTGACAGATGGAGGCTCCAACTAAATAAGAAACAATACAAATTAAAATGCAGAGTCTAATTCAGCAGATCCAGTGAGGGTGCTGCCTGAGACTGCATTTATCATACTCTCTGGTGGTGCCGATGCTGCAGGTCCATAGGCTACGTAGCAGTGGAAGGAAGAACTTTGCCACTAAGGATCCCTCCCCCCAGCCCCAACTGTATGTGATGAGCCCTTAGAAGAATGGTGGCCCCATGATAGATTAGAAAATTTGGGAGAAGAAATTGTAGGTTGGAAAGGGAGACAAGCAATTTAGATTCAAGAATGTGGAATTGCAGGTGGTGGTGGGTGGATCCTGCAGTGACACTACCATGTGCGATGCTGGAAAGGTGTGATTGGAGCTTGGGAGCCACTAGGGCTGGGATAGACCATTGAGACCTGCGTGTACAGAATTGGTAAGTCACATCTCCACCAGAGGAGCGGGGACACTGGGGACACTTGGCTTTGAGGGAAGGACCGAGGAAGAAGAAACAGGAAGAGGAAACAGAGGTGGGCAGAATTAGATGCTCCCAAGTGCTTGAGAGTCATGGCTGTGCTTGTGCTAAAGTGATTGGGGTTGGGGGCGGGTGTGAAAGCTTAAAGACTTAAGGAGCGAATGAGTGGAAGTAGAGGCAACTCCTCTTTTTTGGAAAGTAAGTAGAAGGAAGGTGAAAGATGCCATTTTGTTAGGAATACCTGGGTAGTTTCCTTGACTCCTCTCTTCGTTTCCTTCTCACTTCTGTCACTCCTAATCAGATTTGTTTCCCTCTTTCCTCGACTGATATTGAAACCCCCTAGCTTATTTCCCTGTATCTGCCTTTATCCTTATTTCTTTTCGTTTTTGTACCAGGGACTCCTATGGCAGTCCAGTGAAGGCCATAGACTCCTTTTCAGAATGAGGCTTTTAAAGGAATAAATGAAAATACAAAGGATATGTCCTACCAAGTTCAAGGATCCCTTTAATTCTATCCATGGACCACTTGGGAGTTCATGGGACCCCATTAAGAACCCTTCCAAGAATAAGATGGGGATAGTGTGGGGGGAGCACGCAGCAGCCAGGAAGAATACTCTGGGGGGAACACGCATGGGCTGAATTGATTACCGCCTTGGTCACAGTGCCTAGTACTTGAGATTCACAGCTGTTCCCTTAGCCACTGAGCTGTGCTGCCTGGGCCAAGCTCAGGAGTCATTCATTGCTTTGAGTTCTTTTATTTTCTTAATTTTAAGAGCTGTTCTTGGATGGACAGAGTATTAGCTGTTAACACGGGAGAAAACTACTTGAAAAACTATATTTCCCTTTATAGAAAGAAACTCATTGTTAATGTTCAGAGCATGTAGGGTGAGAACCAGTACATAATTTGTTTATGAAAAATGTTGTAGGGAGTTTTAAAACAGTAACTTACCTGCAGCTAAGCTTTGCAATTCTAAATGTTTATCGTTTTTCAGCTTCCTGGGCACAGTGATTAAGAGCTGTGGAGTCAGTGTTCAGTTGGCTATGTGACCTTGAACAAGTTATTTTGCCTCTCAGTTCCTTGTTTATAAAAGAAGGTAATAACAGTACCTACTTTGGAAGTTTGTTATATGGATTAAATAAATTTATACCTGTAAGATGCCTAAATAGTGCTGGCACATGGTAAGTTCTTAATATGCTAGCTGTCATTATTACTATTCTTTAAAATAGAGACAGGGTCTTGTTATGTTGGCCAGGCTGGTCTCAAACTTCTGGCCTCAAGCAATCCTCTCACCTCGGCCTCCCGAAGTGCTGGGATTAGAGGCTTGAGCTACCATGCCTATGCTATTTTTTTTTTAATGTTTTAAATGCTAAGATGTAGCAAATTATCAGATTGTATGCTAAATCAGTGGTTACTTTATCCTGTTTCGTAGAACATCACCATTGTACTTGGCATCCTTGTGTATTTTTGAGTTATGAATTATCATTTTAGAGTTATCCTTGTGCCCTTGCTTTACTTTATCTATTTTGTTATGTTCTTTCTTGTATTTTTCACACTTCCACTAGCGATTAGGTTCTTTGAAGTGTCAGAAATCTAATTCACATTCATTAGTTGCAAGTTGTGTCAGCTATTGGCTTGATATTTCACCTTGTCTTTAAATATGGAGACACTGCAAGATGCTTCAGATGCAAAATGAATATATTGTGGACCTTGCCCTCAAATTGTGCATAACTACAGGGGACACAGACACAAAGTAAATATATGTATAAATAACTACAGTGTCTAGAATGCTGGGGGTGGAGGGTATTGAATAGACTGTGCCGAACATTGAGCAAAGGCATGAAGTCGGTGAAGGGTTTAGACAGGAGGCAATTTGGGAGAAGAGCATTTCAGGCAGAGGGGTCAGCTGGTGCAAAGGCCCTGAGGCTGGTGCTTGCTTGGCCTGTTACAGCAACTGCAGGAAAGCTGGCATGGCTGGAGCACAGCAAGAGGCGGGGATATAGTGGTTGGAGATGGGGCCAAGGTGCTAAGCAGGACTGGATCATGATTACTTCTGCCTGGGGGACTTGGAGAAGCCTTGAGAGGAGGTAACAATGCGGAGGACCTTGAAGATTAAATAGAATCTCCCAGCTGCAGAAGATGGGTGATATGGTTCAGCTGTGTCCCCACTCAAATCTAATCTTGAATTGTACCCATAACCCCCAGGTGTTGTAGGTGGATCAGCTGGAGATAATTGAATCATGGAGCCGGTTTTCCCCATCCTATTCTTGTGATAGTGAGTTCTCATGAGACCTGGTGGCTTTAAATAAGGGGCTTCCCCTTCTGCCATGATTGTAAGTTTCTTGAGGTCTCCCCAGCCCTGCAGAACTGAGTCAGTTAAACCTCTTTCCTTTGTAAAGTACCCAGTCTTAGGAATGTCTTCATAGCAGCGTGAGAACAGACTAATACAGTGGGGAAAGGCGTATGCAGCCGAGGGTCTGACAGCCGGCAAAACCAAGCAGCGTGGAGAATGTAAGTAGTTGGCTTTGGCTGTGGCCACAGTGGCAGTACCCAGGAACATGTTACAGATGCAGAGCTTGGGCCTCTGCAGACCTAGTGGAGCAGAATGTACATTTTAACAAGACACAGTGATTGTCAGCATATTTAAGTCTGAGAAACACCCATCAGGGTAAATCTTTGGTTTCAAGCCCTGAGGTTCCTTAGATGTGCCTCAGGGGCTGGTGGGAGGGGACTGAGCAGGTGAGGGAATTTAGTCCTACCTCAGTTTCCTCCAGAACAGCCTTGTTTTTGTCCTCTCTTTTTTTTTTTTTAACTGGGGCACAGAATATAATATGTAAAGGGGTTAAAAAAGATTCTGCAGCCAAGAAAATTGAAAACCACAGAGGAACATAATGGGAATGTCAGGAGATGGTTGAAAGAGTAGTTTGTTTGAAGCCACCTTTGAAGGACCAAGTGGTTGATGTTTGCCAGAGAAAAGTCAGCAGTTCTGACCAGGGTTACTTTAAAATTTGCCACAAATCTCAAATGACACTCGACCCGGAAGAGTTACTGCCTCCTTTAATATGTTCTGTACTCTCTGAAGTCATTTCTTCCTTGTCCCCTCTCCTTCAACTTCCACCTAGTGTCCTGTCCACCCGTCCTCCCTTCAGCATATAACCTCATTTAGAAAGCATTGATTGAACAAATAGAAGCCATCAGCTTTTGCTCTTCCCACCATCCCATTTAAATTTTGGACAGCTGGGTCTGTCAGTCTACAGCCATGCTGGAGGGGCTGCCCTGCCTGGTTTGGTAGCTGCTAGCCACATATGGCAATTTAAATTTCAGCTAATAAAACTTAAAATTCAGTTTCTCATATCAAGTGCTCACTAGCCACATGTGGTTAGTGGTTGCTGGATTGAATAGTGCAGAGAGAGACGATTCCCACCATTGCAGTACCTTCCACTGACATGGCTCACCGCTCTGGGGCCTCCCATCTTGAAAGCAGAATAAACTACAACAACAGAAGCTCTCCTTCACCCTTAGTCTCGCATTGTAGTGTCTTCTCAGGTTTTCTGTTCCTTTTTTTTTTTTTTCCTTGATAAGGTCTTGCTTTTTGGCCTGGGCTGGAGTGCATGGTGCGGTCACAGCTCACTGCTGCCTCAAACTCCTGGTCTCAAGCAGTCCTGCTTCAGATTACCTAAGTGCTGGGATTACAGGTGTTAGCAACCACACCTGCCCTGTTCCTTTTCATAGCAGGAGTGAAAGGCCTTGTGTACAGGTGAGGTCTCCTGTTTCTGTGCAGACACCCTACCCGCCAACCCTCAACTTACTGCCATGGTCTCCTTAACTTACTCCAATCCAGCTTTCACCTGCAGCACACCAAGGAAACTGCTCAACTCAGCATCGCTGGCGGTGCTCACGTTTTTCAATGCAGGGGGCTCCTTTTTTCTGCTGCTTGTCGTCCTTCTGCTTCACTAGCCACTCCTTAGGCACAGGCTCCTCCTCCTTTGCTCTGTCTGGAAACGCTGGAATGCCCCAGGCCTCTGTCCAGGATCATCTTCTACAATTACATTTACTTTACCTACATGGCTTTTTTTTTTTTTTTTTTTTTTTTTTAAACCATTTTACAGTGATGATTGAGAAATGTTTAACTTCAGCTCTAACTTTCCTCTCGGGCTCTGTATTCAGTTTCTCACCGGGTATCTTCACATGAATACCTAATAGACATCTCAGATGTCCCAGGCAGGCCTCTTGATTTCCTCCCTGCACTCTGCCTCATCCCCCGTCATAACCTAAACTGGCCTCTTCCCATCTCAGAAAATGGACCACCAGGAGCTCCAGCTTAAACGTAGGGACTAACCTTGATTATGCTTTTTCTCCCCACTCCTTCCCCACATCCCATTTTCAAGTCCTGAGTCTGCATGCTTGTGTCTGTTTGAATCCTCTTCTCAGGAGCACTGTGGTAGCCTCGTGTTTGGTCTCCCGGCATTCAGTTTTGCAGTTTCAGTCCGCCTTCTCTGCAGCAGTGGCAGAGGAATCTTGCTGAACTGTAGATAAGTTCATGTCATGTCCTTAGTTAAACCTTCCAAAGGCTTTACATTGCATTTAGAATAAAATCCAAACCTTTTCTGACCTGCATGATTTTACTGGCCTGGGCCCCATTTTCCTCCTTGCCCTCATCCCATGACATCCTCTTCATGATTCCTATGTTCCAGCCACCTTGCGCTTTTTCTGTTCCTAAAGGCAAGCTTAGAGCGGCCACAGTTCTTCAGTCTTCATTTTTCTCTTTGTTGGAATGTTTTTCCCTCTTTTATTTATTTTATTTTTTTGAGACAGGGTCTCGCTCTGTTACCCAGGCTGGAGTGCAGTGGCGCGGCCATAGCTCACTGCAGCCTTGAACTACTGGGCTCCAGCGATCCTCTTGTCTCAGCCTCCGGTATAGCTGGGACTACAGGTGTGCACCACCATGCCTGGATAATTTTTAAACATTTTTCTAAGAGATGGGGGTCTCGCTATGTTGCCCAGACTGGTCCTGAACTCCTGGCCTCAAGTAATCCTCCTGCCTCAGCCTCCCAAGGTGCTGAGATTACAGGCATGAATCACCATGCCTAGCCTTCCCTCAGATCTTTGGAAGGTTAGCTACTATTAGTTATTTTAGTCTCTTAGCTAAGGGGCTGCCTTCTCAGGTGGCCTCTCTGACCTCCTGAGCTAAGGGAGCCCCTCCACTATCATACTGTTATTTTCTCTGTGACACTTAACACTATTTGAAACTGAGTTGTGTACATTTTTATTGCTTATCTCCTTCAACTACAACAGGAAATTTCCTGGCAACTGAGACTTTTCTTATTTACTAGCTGTATCCCTACATCTGAAACAGTGTGTTTAGGTAGTAGGCGCTCAGTACATATTGTTGAATGAATGAGGGGGGCTGGGATTCTAAACCATAGACCATTAGTTCTCAGGTGGTGTACCATGAGGCCTCCCATATTCAATTTTCATCAACGTGTAGAGTACTTTTGTTATAATCAAGCGTAGAGCATTTTAGAGCATTTTGCTGAGCGGGTTGTGCAATGCATTAGAGTGGGGGAAAACTTGCTGCAAATTGGTGATAAGAGGTATGGGGTAACTGCAAGCCAGTGCCAAAGAGGTTATGTTTACAGCAGCATGCAAGAACTGTGTCTTGTGAACATGACAGAGAAGGTTCAGAAAGTAAACAGCTCCTCTCAAACAGTGTCAGATGTTGAAGGGGCGCCAAGTGAATTGCGTGAAGACTATGAATGCATTTCTAAGTAATCTAAGATATTATTATGTAGAAGAGTGTGCTGCAGTGCTGTTACTGACTTGTTCTTTTAATGGCTTCAGACATGCTTCTCAAAATACTAGTATGCAGAAGTGTGCCATAAGTTAAAGATTCCATAAACATTGTAAGAATAGTGATAATGTCAATATCTCAGGCCTTTGTGGGTCTTTTTCTATTGTGTATTGTTTCTGCTGGTTCTTCTTCATGGTGCCTTGTTGCCGTTTATCTTTGGTTCATTTTGGCTCTTAGCTGCTCACTTCCCTTGGATAGTTATTCAGGGAGCATTCTTCAAGTCTTAGGATAAAGACGTATCCTTCCAGAGGAATTGTTTGTTTTTGCCACATGTCTAGGGGTACTGGAGACCAAGACCATTTGAAACTAAATTCACAGCTTGGAATTTTTTGGAACTCATGATGATATAAAATTGAGCTGCAGTCCCTGGGGTGGAATGATTTTATTTTTGGTAGACCCATTGTAGCCTTATGGAGAAAAGGTTTCCTATTAGACTTCATACCTTGGGTGGGCCCTAGGCTTTGTCTTCTGTTCCTGTCAACCCATGAGACCATCAAAGCCTTTAGAGCCAAAGTGGCTTCCATGACTAATTACTCTTCCTGCTTCCAGTTTTCACTAAGATCTTGGCAGGCCAACTTCTCTCCTCCCTCTTCCAACTCTTTGATGCCTTCAAGAAGATGTTTAAGAAAATGTTTTATTCAAGACGTTTACTTATTTTCAGTGCAGAGCTGACCTGAATAACCCTATCAGCAGAAATGCAAATCGACCTCAAAGTTTCAAAAGAGGGAAGCCAACAGTAAGTGAGACAGTGAGAAGCCAAAGCATGGTGGCGCTTCTGCGGCCTTCCAGGGATGGATCTGTGAAGGGAGTCAGTGGGACAGGAGGTGGGACTGCAAGAAGGAAGGATGCCATTGCTGTCTTCCAGAGGTGATGGGAACCTGAGCTTGGGCAGGTAACAGACAACCAATAGACATTGTTGCCTTTTTTGTTTCTAAGGATAACCAGGTATAGATGTGGTAGAAGCTGTGGTGTCTAAGTGGCCCATAGCCTAAAAGGTTTGAAGATACTGCTCTAAACAAGCAGACAAAGGATGTGCTTAGAGATATTTCAGGTAGAATCAGCTGGATTTGGTGACTGTGTTAGGTAACAGATAGGAAGGAATCGACAGTGACTCACGTAGGTCAGTTTCTTACCATTCACGCTCTCCATTACATTACTGTTATTTGGAGGCTGTTAGCTCCTGGCGAGGTACCCCGTCCCCCTTGCCACGACTGGGATTGTACACACAGATACTGTGAGACAGCAGAGGATTAATGAACTGCTCTGGGAGAGTTAGTGGTGGGTTCTTGAAATTCTTCAGGAATTGAGTTAGAGTTAGCGTGATGGATGGAGAAGCTGGAGAAAACACGTTACAGGCAGAGTAATGCATACGGAAGCGTAAAGGGTATGTGGCATTTCCAGGGGACTGCCAAACCCTTCTTCAGGTGCCACTGTACTTCTCTCCTTCTGATTTTATGGTTTTATTTGTGTCCATTCTTATGGAGGTGTTCTTATTTACATTACTTTTGTTTGCGTTAGTTTCTCTAGGCTTGGTCATTTAGGCTTAGAAACATATTTGCAAGTTGCTAGACACACTAATTCAGAGCTTAGTTTATTTGTAGTTGTAATAAATAAGCCTTGCTTTTGTTTTTTCAACTTGGACTTTGAGGAAGGTGTTTGGTATTAGTCAACCCGAGAGTGACCTCTATAGCATTCCACATGACCTGCGCAAAGGCTGCAGGTGGTGGGAGCAGGTGGGGGCTGACATCAGTATTGCCACCTGCACACCATAGCAAGGGGCTGCATTAGCGGGAGACAGGCACCCTTTTTGTGAGTCGTCCGCAGAGGAGGCTCATTTTCTGATGTGCACAGAGGTGCCTGTGTGCTAGCAGCTGCCCCGTTTTGCCCTGCTTTTCTTGGATCATGCATCCAAAATTTCTCATGTCATATTCCCAAGCACTGGTGTCTTTGGAGGAGCTTTCAGGTGGTGTTGAGGCTGGACAGAAGACAAGACAGTGGGGTTTAAAAAGTCCCCTTACACATTTGAATCTGCTTTAGAAAATGTACCACTGTGCAGTCTTTGCTGCTGCTACATACATGCTTCTATAATGCAGATGCACTTGTATGAGATTGGCGTATCGGGAATGTGGCATAGGATGTAGGAATTGGTCCGTATGCAGTTTTCCTTGAGTACGCCACTGCCTCCAAGTATCAGCAGCTAGGTGCAAAGTACACTAATACAGTCCAAGGCAGCAAGCCAGACTGGGAAACAGGACTGTATACCTTGCTGTTGCATCCGTTTTCTTCCTCCTGACTCCAGCAGCCGGCTGCTCGATCTTGGAAGTACTCATTTCAGGGTTCTCTCCCATCTTTGGACATTTTCTCCTAGTCTGTGTGACTTAGAAGCCTGGTTACTCCTTATATTCCTTCCCTAGTGATCCTCACCTTTCTATTTCTAAAGTCCATTATATATCTATTAGAAATTACACTAAAATATTGTTTATTTTTCTATTTTTAGGATTTTTATTTTTAAGCATTCTGGTGATAGAGTTTCATAGTCTTTATGTGGTCTGCCTAAAATCTGGATTTTAGTGTGTATGCAGAACTTAGAAATTTTTCAGAAATACATATATTGCATTACAATAAAAGTGTTTGTATTTACAATGTATTTTGAACAACTATATGCCCAGGCTGGAAGTTCCCCAAAGAAAGGTGTAATCATTGTTGTTTTTTGGTTGGTTGTTTGTTTCCAAGGGTAACCAGGTATAGATATGGAAGAAGCTGTGTTGTCTAAGTGGCCCATAGCCTAAAAGTTTTGAAGATACTGCTCTAAACAAGCAGAACATTAATTTCTTTGTCGGCTCTTTGAGTTTTCTTACTAATCCTCCTCTGGCCTGACCATATGTCCCTCCTAAGTTGCGCACGTTCCCAGGTATCTAGTGTGTTAGGATGTCTCCCTGCGCTACTCAGCAGCTACCTTTTTCAGCATTGGCCTTAGCTTGCTTCTGTGTCCAGGAACAGGAACAGAAGTTTTCTTCTCAGCTGTCCCCTGTCTCTCTCAGACCAAGTCCACATGCTCTTACTACATTAGGCCTTGGAGTACATTTCCTGTAGAATCAAAGGGCCAACTTACAAATGAATGTTTGGAACACAACCCATTCATAAATTAGGTTCTGCCTGCACCCAGATGGAAAGTTAAATGCTTTGGCATCAGAAGAACTGTTGGGAAACAGATATTGTTTCTGAAAGTATGATAAATCCATAAGGCACTTGCTTTTTTGGCACATTGCGCCAAAGTAGGAGGACAGGAGCAAATTTTAGGGACATTAAAAAAAAATAGGTTAGGAGAAGCTAATCTTTTTGTCTAATTCACTTTCTCTTGCAGTTCTGGCATCAGATACTCACAAATTTAACACATGCCAATGAATATTTGAGCCAGGAAATAGCCAATAGTGAATATTTTTATTATGTGTTATATAAAGTTTCTTCTTATGCTTATTTAGGTGAATTCGAAATATGATTTCAGTGGAATTTAAGTTCTAATAAGTACAGATATATAGCATATTTTCTGAAAAACTTGAAACACACACACAAATATAAAAAATTACCATAGCCATTCTATGAAGAAGCAACCAGTGTTAATGTTTTAATGTGTTTCTTTCCAATATCTTTTAAAAAAATCTCATTGAGACTATTCTGTCTATATATTTCATCTTACTATGTATTCACAGTGATTTTAACTTTTTGATCACTGCTTAATAATTAGGTTGATACAAAAGTATGGTTCTTGCCATTACTTTCAGTGGCAAAAATTGCTATTACTTTTGCACCAACCTAAATAGTTTAATAAAGTTTAATAGTCCAAACATTGGTCCCAGTATTTTGCCACCATAAATAATGTTGCTGTCAGCATCTCCCTGTATGAAACTTTCTTATTTGGGATGATTTCCTTAAAACAGATTCTCTTTTTGGGGAATTTACTTGGTCAAAGGGTATGAATATTTTAAGGCTCTTAGTACGTGTTGCCAATTTGCTTTCAAAAAGGGTTATACCAGATTATAACCCTAGCAGTGTGGCTAAGAACTGCTTTCCCACATCTTCTGCTTTCAGGCTTCTAAGTTGAACAGCAAAGATTAGAACAAAAAGATATCCTTTTTTTCCATATCCTTTTAACCCACTGAAATCTCTTTATAGGGATTTTCAGCAGTTTGACCAAAGATGTACGCACACGGGCAGTGTGGGAGTATCAGGTCTGAGGTTGGAGGATGGCTCCCACATAGGCTGCCTGGCCCAAGTCTGCCCTCTCAAAAGAGCTGCTTTCAACTGACCCACTTCTCCCAGCTTTTCTTCATCGAACTCTAGGCAGAGAGTGCCTGGATCCCGGAAGCAGGTCACCGTCCACTGTCTATGGTTGGTTAATTTCTGCTGGCCACAGCCCACATGATTTATATTAAACCCAATCCAATAGCATTTAATGGCAGGCAGAGTTCTCCCCATGTGAGTAGACTAGTCAGGAATTTGCAGTTCGTTATTCAGTCTGCCTGCTTAACGTTAGACTCGACCTATGGATGATTCACATGAACCACTTCAGAAAATATAATGTGACATCTTCTAGAGTCCATAATTACAGTATATGGACAGTATATGTGTGTGTGTTTTTAATTAAAAATTTTTTTGAGATGCAGTTTGCTCTGTTACCCAGGCTGGAGTACAGTGGTGTGAATCATAGCTCACTGCAACCTCGAACTCCTGCGTACAAGTGATTCTCCTGCCTCAGCCTCCTGGAATAGCTGGGACTATAGTTGTGTGCCACTGTGCCCAGCTAATTTTTAAAAACAAATTTTCGTAGAGGTGGGGGTCTTGCTATGTTGCCTAGGATAGTCTCAAACTCCTGGGCTCAAGTGATCTTTCTGCCTTGGCCTCCCAAAGTGTTGGGATTTCAGGCATGAGCCACCACACCCAGCCTTGCTTTTTAAATGTTGGATGTTACCATCCCTCTACTGTGGTCCTATAGTTTGGCTTGAAGCTTGATTCTGTGTGCTGACCACTCTGTCCAGCATTATGTAGTAGAAATAATGCCGGTCACTTGTGCTGACCTCACAAACATTCTGAAGCCTGGCAAGAAAGGTATGGAAGCTCAAAGCTTTGCTGCATAACTGTAAGTACTCAGGCTTCTTTCTGTTTAGATAGCAAGACACTCAGAAAGGAAAAGAAATGCAATTTTAATTTTTAACTCTTTTACTTAACATACAAAGTAGACTTTCTTTTTTTTTTTTTTTTTAAGCTGAAGGAAATGAACTCCAGAGAACACTGAAGAAAAGTGAAGGAAAAAAGCAGGGCTCTTAGAAAGAAAGGAAAGGTCATGCTTATAAACTGTAGCCATCTAGATACACTGTTATTTCCACTTTATGTGGATGTATTTTATTGTGACAGTGCTAACTACAGTTGCCAATTTTCAGGAGGCCTAAATTACTGACTATTTTAGATGAATTCAGGCTTTAAAATTAGCCTTGGGATAATATATTTCTTTTAAAATGGAACCTTAATTGATCCTTATTTTTTAAAGCTTGAATTAAGTAGAAAATTAAGGGTCTTTTGTAAAAGATAATATATATTTAACTTGGATGATTACCTAATAGAGAATTATTCCTTGTTCTAGTATTTTAAAATATTAAATGTTTGACACAAAAACAGACCATTCTGAATAGGCTTTGGGAAGTAGGTGACTTTTCAGTATGAATAAACTATATGTAATTTTTCATTAACTTCAAAATAAGAACTTTACAAATTATGGATATAAATTTTTATGCCCTATTTTAAGAAACTACCCTTTTTTTCTTATGTGAAAAATGTCTGCAAGATTGAAAAAAGCTTCCATATAGAGGAATATATTGAATGAAATAAATTGTGTTCCACTTAACCAGAGTGGCCAAAGGCTATTTCAAAACAAATTTATTCCCATTTCTGAACCTTCAGAACAAGAGACCACTTAAGGATTCATTTCAATTTGGTAATTTATAAGAAGATAAGACTCTTCTGATGGCATGTAGAATGGTCCTAAAGTAATTGGCTCAGCTAGAAACACACTTATAACTGTTGGGCATGTCAGCTGAGGAGAGACCCTTATAACCTGTGTTTCCTACAAAAATCAAACAAACAAACAAAAAAAACAGTTCTTTTGTGAAAGTAAAGAAGTTGATGGGCTAAATAAAATATGTTACCATATGTTGAAATATTCCCTAGTTGTTACATACGTTGGCTGAGATTGTTGTGCTGATCTGGCCACATGACTGATAATGTTGAGTGGGAACATAGCCAGTGTGCCTTTAAAATATTATGTCCCTCTGAGGAGGGATTACAGATGATTTTTTGCTTTCTACTTACACCTTTTTATAGGTTTCTTAAAAAAATATTGAGCATGCAGTCTTCTTATAATTAGGGAAAAAACTCAAGACATGTTCTAAGGTGAGATGGGTGGTGGGAAGAAATCTGTATACAGTCAGCCCTCTGTATCCAAGGCTTCTGAATCTTCAGATTCAACCAACCACAGGTCGAAAATATTAAAGGAAAAAAATAAAAAATATATAAGTAAAAGCACCAATACAGTAAAACAGCTACTTACTGTGACCATTACATTGTATTATGTACTTACACATGGACTAGAGATGATATAGAGTATATGGGAGGATGCATGCAGGTTTTACACAAATAATATTTTGTATTAGGGACTTGAGCATCTACGGAGTTGGTATCCTGGGGGGTCCTGGAACCAATACCCCAAAGATACCAAGAGAAGACTGTATATTGAATTCAGTGAGGCAGAAATGACTTGTACATTTTGGTTTGTGAAATAAAATATTCTCTTGATATAGGGGATTTTTTTTCTCTGTGTAGCCATCCTAGGAAATCCCTTGATTAAAAGAAATATTGATTGTACTGGGAGAAACAAATAATAAATAATTCTAAAAGTTGTCACTTTTGTGAGTTTGGGAAAAACAAGGATAAACTGCAGTGATTACCACTAATTTACCTACAGGTATCCCAGTTTTTGCATCTTAGCAGTGAAAAAATCTGAGCATGTGCTCTCAATATACAATTTTTTTTTTTAAAGTTTTCCTCTGTGTACTACTGAATTATTTTGTCTTATATGCAGAAATTTTAACAGGATGCACTGAAAGTAAATATTAATAACTAAAACTTGTTAAAAATTATTGGTGTCATTAAAAATTATCATTAGTGTGTAGTGGATTTTATTTTTTCAAATGAAGTTTGTGTGGATGAGTTTGTATCACTGGTTTTAAAAATGATGAATATTTTATGATAAAGCAGTTTGAAAGTCTGGTCCTATATTCATTTTGCTATTTGGTTTTAATAGCTCAAAAAGTTACCTACAAAGGTATACTGATCCAGTGCATTGTTGGCTGTGCTTATTAACTGGTGATTCTCATTTTCACATTGTCCGCCAGTTAGATAAAAATTTTGATTAAAATTTTTCTGGCAAATTTCTATTTTTGTGGATAGCACTAAGTTCTCATAAAATGTGTTCCAGTTTATATTAAGGATAAAGAGGGTTGAAAATAAAAAACGTTTTACATTTATTGAAAATTTTAAAACAGATGAGAAGTATTTTCTAAGTTGTTTGTACAAAAGATACAAAAGCACATCTCTTTTCAAAATACTTTCTCTGTAGTCTGAGTTTCTCTTCAAAAAAGCGGTTATTTTCTAGCACTTTTCTTAAAACCTCATTTTTACCTTGAAGGGACTGATTAAGGTCATTGAAAAAACATCTGCCAGGTCTTACTGACAGCCACTTGCGATCAGAGTAGGTCAGGAAATTTGGAGCAAATTGTATTTATGTAAGGGAAAAATGTGTTAATCATTCTTAAAACAATTCTTCTATGTGTTTTGCCCACGAGAGAACTGTAACACCTCTGTATGTTACAAAACATTTTGGGGTCATGCCCCACCTCACTACTGAAAGGTTTTGTTTTTTATACTGCATAGATGGTATCCCTACGTGAATAAATTGAACAGATGACAGAGGGGCCCACTGCCACATCCTGAGTTATTTAAGTGGCATGTGACATCTAACCTATGGACCTAAATAAGGGCTGTCAGTGTTGGTAAAAGCTGCATTTCTTAGCTTTTAAGGTAAAATTAAGTGTAAGTAGACATTCTGACAGTTTCTTCTTGCACTCAGTGGATTGTCTTGCTTACCCCTCCCCCATACACATCACTTAGATTTTCAGGTACAGTAACCCTTCAGTATCCCTGGGGCATTGGTACTAGGATCCTGCAGACACCAAAATCCTCAGATTCTCAAGGCCTGCAGTCACCCCTGTGGCACCCAGGGATATGAAAAGGTAGTCCTCCGTATCCACGGGCTCTGCATCCAGCCAGTACTGTATTTTTGAATTGCCTTTGCTTGAATCCGAGGGCTCCGCATACTCAAATAAGGGGTGTAAATGAAGGAGAGAGTGACTCTGGACTTAACACCTTTTTTATCAGGCTCCCTTCATTTCTTGGCTTCCGTTAAAAAAAAATCATAAAACATCAGAACCAGATGGTAGTTGTGATTTTTTTTTTCCCTAATCCGTTCATGTTGTAGATGAGAAAGCTGAGACAGTGAAAGAAACAGTGCTCAGTGATAGAGCGAGGACCAGAATTATGTCTCCCCACTCAGCACCAGGCTGGGTGTGTGTGTTAAGGTCATCTGTGGGTAGTGTGTTGATGACTAAGCTCCCCAGATGGGAACTAGTGGAGATCTGTTGATATCTAACTTCCTAAAAACTAATTTCTCTCTCAGATCTCTCGGCTCTGTTCTTTTGTTTCCCAAACATATGGCCTTGAAATCATCTTCAGTTTTTGTCTTTTTGCTTTCTACTTCTAGACACATGCTTTGTCTAGCTATTACTGAAACGTGAAGAATACTCATAAATAGATTCTCATTTCCTGAGAAATTGCCTTCTAAGTGAATCAAGATGCCATGTAGAATCACTCTCGGACTGTTTTTAGTGATGAAGGTGAAATCCTTGTATGTGTTACTCTCCAAAAGCCTTAAAAGTTTAAACAAGAATGCATAGGTAAAATAAAGCAAAATGCAGTCAGTTAAAAAAAATCATAATCAAGTTGTAAAGACGAGGAGAGAAAAACACATTTAACCATAAAATTTTTCACGGTCCTGGTTAAGGAAACTGACATTGGAACTTGAAACTTAGGTCTGAATTTCTTAGTAACCATGACAAATCTGTGATCTAACTATCCTGGTCTAATGAGAGGACAAATACTGGTTTATTTTCACTCCCTGATTCTAAGGAAAACTTATGACCCCAATCAATTAAAATAGGACTAAAATTAATGGATATGCAGAACTATTTGTTATTGAGTCTCATGAAAGCCATGGCAAAATGGGACACACACCCAGAGTGAGGTAGCCCAGAGGTACGGCTTTCTCCCAGCCCGGCTGTAAACAGAGATCAGCCTTGAATAGATGATTCCTTCAAGAACATTATCCAGTCCAACTCGGTGAAAAATTGAGATCTCTACTGAGTGCCTAAAGGACATGTTTTCTGCATTGTTGACTGAAAGCAGATTCGTATACCATAGTTACCTTTGCATGTAGGTAGTAAAGACCTGGTACCATAGGGTCAAATGAGAACCTGACTTGTGGTCTTGTAGGAAGGGCTGCTCCATCTCTAAGGGAAGGCCATAGGTGGGGCCTAGATATTTCTGAGAAAACATTTGACGGTAGTACTCTATTGAAGCCCTGAATTCTAAGCTACAGAGCAGAAAAGATGATGTCTAGGAAAAGAGACACCAAGTGCCTACCCCTTTCACGGAAGAATCTAGATGCAGCTACTGTAATATATTTATTTAGAATCACATCCCACCCTGCCCTGGTTCTCAAATAATCTAGTGTGGATTTTAGACAATGTTCTATTATCTAAGACAGGGATCCCCAACTCCTGCTCCACGGATGGACCATTAGTGGTCTGTGGCCTGTTAGGAACTGGGCCACACAGCAGGAGGTGAGCAGCGGGCAAAAAATCAAAGCTTCATCTGTATTTACAGCCGCTCCATTACTCACATTACCGCCTGAGCTCTGCCTCCTGTCAAATCAGTGGCAGCATTAGATTCTCATAGGAGCACAAACCCTATTGTGAACTGCATGCGAACGATCTAGGTTACTCACTCCTTATGAGAATCTAATACCTGATGATCTGTCACTGTCTCCCGTCACCCCCAGGTGGGACCATCTAGTTGCAGGAAAACAAGCTCAGGGCTCCCACTGATTCTATATATTATTGAGTTGTATAATTATCTCATTATATATTACAATGTAATAATAGAAATAAACTGCACAATAAGTGTAATAGTCTTGAATCGTCCCAAAACCATCCCCACACCACCCCAGTCCCTGGAAAAATTGTCTTCTACAAAACCAGTCCCTGGTGCCTGAAAGGTTGGGGACTGATGGTCTATAGGATGGTTTTCTATTACACAGTCCAGACTTACAATGACAAGAAATTTAGAATCTCAACTATTGTTCTGTTTCCAGCAGTTCTTCCTATTCGGTAACGATGAGAAACATATTTTTAAGAAGGCTTATTTTTGGGAAGTTAGAACTGTGTTGTTTAAGGTATGCTCCTGAGAGCTGTTTACTCAAACCCTCATGGGTCAAGCTTTACGCTGAGAGCAGGGTTTCCCTTGTAGTCAGGAGTTTATACCTGGAAACAGCAAATGACACAGTGGGAGAACCACCTCACTGTGGAATCGGGTAGGGTGTACATACAGAAATGAATTTTAAATGTTAAAGTATTTCTATTTTACACAAATGATTGTGTGAGGACTTAGATTTTTATGATAAAAAGTAAGGAATAAAATTTGAAAATGCTTAATAAGAACTTCTGGAAAACAAAAGCAAAAACAAGTCTCCTCTGGTATAAAGATGCATATGCAGTGGAAGGAAAGGTACTAGGGTGGCAGTCGAGCATCCTGGGAAGAGGAGAAGGGGCAAGAGTCAGAATAAACATAGGGCTCTATCATGTGTAGGTCTGAAGAAAAGAGGGCTGGCATATGGATGAGCATTTCAGGCCTTTTAACTACAGAGCTGGAGGATAATGCAGGTTCCCAGGAGGTAGGATGACGAGGACAAAGGAGGGCAGGCCTGATCTCTTCAAGGGATGAGCTGTGGGCTGTTCTGAATCGCAGATGCCATCCTGAATTGCATTTGGATAAAATAGGCTGCAGTGGTTCATGCACACAGTTGCTTCCATTTGGCACACATTGTTTGAACCTCAGGCATTTCTTAAGAATACCGAAACCACTCAGTTTTCTTATGTGTAAAATCAGGATACCACCACCTCTTCTGTCTCCCTTAGGGTGTTACATGGGGGACCAAATCCTTTTTTCTACCCTGGAGCAAGTGCCGGGACAAGGGAGGTGGTAGAAATGTTTGCTCAGGTGCCCACAGCCAGTTGATGCCCCACTGCTCTTGTGTTTGTATTGAATCCCTTTGTTAATTTTTTTCTTGTTTTGAGGAAATACATAGGGTGATTTTGCAATCAATGCAGCATTGCATAATAATTAAAGGGCCAGCCTTGGGGCCAGACTATTTCAGATTCTAACCCTCCCATTTGCCTTGCATGATTACTTATCTCAAGCTCAGTTTTCTCCTCTGTAAAATGGTTATTTCTTGCCATGTTATTAAGAGGACAGAATGAGGTAAGCACTGCCCAAGTGTTCTGAGTTCACTCAGTGAATCTTAGGGTTTTTCCTCCTCTTCTTTGGTATTTGAGCTCTTTGAAGAAAAATCCTCTTGAAAGAGGAGATATGTTGGGTTTTTGTCACTCTCTCCCACAAGAGGAGATATAAAAACCTTTCAAAATTTTAGTATTTCAGCTTGTGGAAAACACATTAAGATGGCAAATAATCTTAAATTAGTGGAGTTAATGATTTCCAAGTAGGAGGAACCCTAATAATTTAAATATGCCCTGATGCTGTGTTAACTTACAGAGCGTAGCATAGTGCCTCAGATTTAGGAGCCTACTGACTGGACTCAGCACTTACTAGCTCTGTTACCTTGGGCAAGCACATTAATCTCTCTGTACCTCAGTTTCATTATTTATACAACAGGGCTAGTATTAGCACCTAGATTGTGGGATTGTTCCCCCAACCCCTACTCCAAAATAGAGTATTTTTGAGATTTAAATGAGTTAATATACATTAACCCTTAGAACCATGCCTGGCCCTGTTTGCTGTTATTTATTATTGTTATGATGCTGCTGCTGTAGTGCGAATAAGGCCAAGAGTAATTTAAGTTTTGAGAAATATTTAATTATAATAAAATGTCTTTGGAAAAGCAGTTATAAGGACTTTTTTTTTTCCCACCCCTTCAGGGCTCAAGTGTTTGAAAAGAGTAAGTACATTCCAGCCTTACTCAGTGATGTCCTCACAGGGATTCTGCTTTTGTGCATCAGGCTTTTGTGACATGAAAATGTTGCTAAAGAAAAACTTGAGCAGTTAGTAGAGACATCGCAAGGTGTTACAGCAACAACCATCAATTTGCAGTGATTATGCTATGGTTGGTTGTTCTCATATGCTTCCACTTTCTTTGCAGTAATACCTGTATGCATTATTTACAATTCCAAGTTGAAGCCATCCATTCCTTTACTGCCATGCATCTTGAAATCTGTGTGCAGTCATCCCTCAGTATCTGTGAGGGATTGGTTTCAGGACCACTCCCCATACCAAAACCCTGAAGATGCTCAAGTCCCTGATACAAAATGGCATGATGTTTGCATTTAGATTGTGCACATCCTCCTGCATGCTTTAAATTCCGTCTCTAGATTACTTACAGTACTTAATACAATGTAAATGCTATGTACGTAGTTGCCCTACTGTATTGTTTAGGGAATAATCACATGAAAAAAAGTCTGTCCGTGTTCAGTATAGCTGTAACCATCATAGGCCTAGTTACATTTTCCATCGGATGCGGAACCTGTGAATATGGAGGACCTACTGTATGGGCTTCATCTAGGGGATTAATGACATTTCAGAGCAGTGTTTTTCTGTTTTTTAAAAATATTTTTTGATGTCCATGCCTTTATTGAGTGCTCAGGAGTAAGCTCAGTGTGTGTCACCAGCGTGGAGAAGGGGAAATGCTCCCAAGGAGAAGAGACGGGGTGAGGGGCAGTGTGGGGAATGAGGAGGAGAGGAAGGACAGGGGGACCAGGGCTAGCCCCCCACCCCAGACACCCTAGCTCCTGAAGGGTTCCACCAGGCCACCCTTGTGCTCCTCGAAGAAAAATCTGCTAAGGAAGAAGAAAAAGATGGGTTAGTGTTTTTAATGTGACAGACAAATGAATCTTTAAGTGATTCCTTGCATGAATCTAATTCTTGATGATAGTCAATTATTTGAGATGTGTGCTAAATTATAACAAGCCCAGACCTTTTACCCTTGGCTGTGGGTATGCATATATGTAAGGAACTTAGTGGTAATAGGAACACCCCGTTATCCAGTCTACTAATAAACCACTAATTGTACCAGATAAAAAATACTATGAAATGAAGACCTAAGATTGAAATGTCACAACTTCTATGAGTAAAACATTTCAGCTGGGCACGGTGGCTCATGCCTATAATCTCAGCACTTTGGGAGGCTGAGGTAGCAGGATCACTTTAGCCCAGGAGTTCAAGACCAGCCTAGGCAACATAGCAAGACCCCCGTCTCTACAAAAAATAAAAAAATTAACCAGGCATGGTGGTGAGTGCCTGTAGTCTCAGCTACTCAGGAGGCTGAGGTGGGAGGATCACTTGAGCCCAGGAGGTCAAGGCTGCAGTGAGCCGAGATGGTATCAGTGTCCTCCAGCCTGCAGAGCAAGACCCTGTCGTAAGCAGTTAATCAGTATTTCATGCTTGTAGATACTCTGTGGCTTTCCCACCAGATACTGTCACTACTACCAAAGAACCACATAAGCAAATTCTGTAAATCGTTCTTAACTTTGTGCCGGACACCTGAGAACGTGCACAGGTTTATTAGCTATAGTGCTTCATCTTGAGTCTGTATAGAATCCTGTCCTCTACTGATACTGTACATAAGTCACTCAGTGTTGCCAGTTTTCTTTTTTCTTCATGCTGCTTTCTTACTGTATTCAGAAAAATTTCTTCTTTAAAAACGTTTCAGATTATTGTCACTTTTGGCCCTTTACTCGTCTCTAGTAAAATGTGAACTGAATACATTTTCAAGTAAGATGTTTCAGTTCATGCTACGGGGTCTCCTGTCTGTGTGAAGATCTGACCTGTGGTGTACTTACTCTTCATTTTTTCCCGTATTTCTTTTTCTGAAATTATTTTTATTCTATATATGTGAGGTTTACAACATGATGCTTTGGGATTCACAGAGATTACAGTGACTATAGTGAAGCAAATTCACCTGTCAATGATCTCGCACAAAGTAGGCCCTTTGTATCTGCATGTTCTGCATTTGCAGATCCCACCAACCACAGATCGAAAATACTTGGGAGAAAAAACAAATAATATAACAATGAGAATAATACAGATTTTTTAAAAATGCAGTGTAACTATTCACATAGCGTTTACATTATATTTGGGATTACAGAAATGATTTAGAGTATCCAGAAGGATGTGTGCAGATTGTATGCAAAGCTGCGTCATTTTATATCCGGGCCTTGATCATTGTGGATTTTGGTATCCTGAGGGATTCCTGCAATCAGTTGCCCGCTGATCTCGAAGGACGACGGTAGTTAATTTGTGTGTGTGTTTGCATGTGTATGCGTTTGTGTGTGTGTGTCTGTGTTTGTAACAAGTAACTAAAACCTACTTATTTAACAAAAATTCCCAATACAGTTTTATGAACTCTAGCCCTCATGTTAATACATGAGGTCTACATTAGACCTCTAAACTTGTTCATCCTCTGTGTCTGCTATTTTGTATCTTTTGACCTCTGTCTCTTCATTTCGTCCGTCCTCCCTCCACCTCAGCCCTGATAACTATTGTTTGATTAAATGCATACCTGACCTTTTTAAAAAAAGAGTTCACATATAAAATCATGCAACATTTTTCTCTCTGTGCCTGGCATATTTCACTTAGCTTAATGTCCTCCAGGTCCCTTCATGTTGTGGCAAATGGCAGAATCTCAGGAACGGTTTCTCTTTCATCTGAGGTCGACATTTCCTTCATCCTTTTTTTTTTTTTTTTTTTAATTTGACTTATTCTTGCCTACTTGAATTGCAGATTAGTAGAGTGTCACATAGCATGCAGCATCAGGATATCAGAATATCACATTTAATGTATAAGAACTTAAACCAGTAAAACAAATAAGGTCTCATCTGCTATTTGAGTGAGCATGTATGTGCTAAGTAACCGGCGCGGGAGACAGAGTGCGTACATTCTTCAGCTGCGGAACACCGCTCATAACAGACGGCCCTAAATGCGCTTCTGGCGTCTCCAGACATGAAAAATTCAAATAGTCTGATTTAGCTGCGTCAACATGAGAAATTTAAAATGTTGAAATGTTACCTACTTTGTACCATACTCTGTTCCTAGATTAAAGAAAAAAATAGAGGCTGGGCACGGTGGCTCACACCCGTAATCCCATTCCTTTGGGAGACGGAGGTGGGAGGGTTGCTAGAAGCCAGGAGTTTGAGACCAGCCTGGGCAACAAAAAAGCAAGACATTGTTTCTACAAAAAATTTTTTTAAAAAATAATCAGTTGGTGTATGTCTGTGGTACCAGTACTCAGGAAGCTGAGGTGGAAGGATAACTTAAGCCCAGGAGTTCAAGGCTACAGTGAGCTATGATTGCAACACTGCAATCCAGTTTGAGCGACAGAGTAAAACCCCATCTCTTAATTAAAAAATGAAAATCCAGTAAGAAGAAAATAGAACTTACTTTCTTCAGTTATTGAGTGACTCCTCAACCTAGTGTAACTAACGGGAAGAAAAGTCTTTTTGATGCCTACTGATGTCACTTATCAGAACCCTGAAAGGAATCCAGGGGTTTCAAGTCCCCTCTCTCAGATGATTTGTGGGGTTTAGTTAAGAGGTAATTTGTGGAATTTATTGGGAGATTAGATTTCCTTTAGGAGAGAAGAACAACTATCTAGGAGTTCAAGTTGTCCAAGGATTTAGCCAACTGCCTTTGGGAATAATGAGTTTCCTCTTCCTGAAATTATACGAAATGTGCCGGTTCAGCATGTTTCCAAGTTGTTTTCCACAGTGATAGACAAGATGGATGAACACTCACAAGCAGCGCAGACTCCCGTGGGCACTGTCGGAAGTTTGTAGCAATCTTGACACACCCTCTATTACTCTATCCCTGCCTCACTTACGGTGAATATTGGAATGAGAGGGAAAGGATGGCATGGCATTGAATCTACTCACATTTATATATAAAAAGTAAATTAGAGAACTGTAATTCTTATTAAATTACAAAGAACAAAATAGATAACTGAGTATTGCAATCACCAGTGTGAGTGACTGGAGGTGTTGTCTGCCGACCTCAGGGCCTGCCATTGCTGAGGGGTATGGCACCAGCCAAGTGATAGGACTAGGTAGCTCCCCCCGCCGCCCTCCGTTTCTTCTCTTCTGTTGTCTCTTCTTTTCTTCCTTTTTTTCTGAGACAGTGTCTGTCACCCAGGCTGGAATGCAGTGGCGGGATCATAGCTTACTGCAGCCTCAATCTCTTGGGCTGAAGGGATCCTCCTGCATCAGCCTCAGCCCTGCCGGGTAGCTGAGACTAAAGGCACATGCCACCACGCCCAGCGAATTTTTAAAGTTTTTTTTTTGTTTTTGTTTTTTTTTTTTTTTTACTGATGGGGTGTCGCTTTGTTGATCAAGCCTGTCTTGAACTCCTGGCATCAAGTGATCCTCCTGCCTCAGCCTCCTTAAGAGCTGGGATCACAGGTGCAAGCCACCATGCCTAACCCTTTTCACTTTCTTAACCCTGAGATTTTGATTCTGTCATGACCAAAATTTCATAAGGAAAATTTTCTTAATGATTTGCCTTCTGAAATTTATTAGTATTCTGGTTCATTAGTAGTATGACTTGATGCTAAACATCAAAAACATTGTTTAAGAAAAAGAAAATTAGTTGAAGGGTATACACTGGGACTGTTAAACTCTTAAAAATTATCTGGATACAATCTCATGCTGTGTAATTATAAGTTGTACTTTTTATCTCATAACTTTACCCTCCAATTCAAGCAGAACCATTTTCAGAATCAAAGTCCTGTTGAAAATGTAAACGTTAGACTTCTTGAAAAAATGTATACATGGCAGATCTGCTATGGTTGAAATTAAATAACGAGTGTCACCAGTAATGAGGTTTCTGTCATTGCACAGGTTCCACAGGTGTAAAAATAACCCTTACTAGCCCCCTGTTTTACTAGCTGGACACTTGCCGAAGTGGCCAAGAACACAAAAGTGAAGCAGCTGTGGATGGGACAGCTGCGGACAAGATGTCCATGAGCAGTGCCATAAGGACACACCAAAGCACAACTTCAGATGACTTGGCAGGGCGGTGACATGCTGGGAAGCAGCAGTCATTGGCTGGGCATTTTCCCAGAAGTATTCAAGGAACTCCAGGGTAATTTACAAATGGCCACTTTGCCATATGCCTGAGACATTGGAAAGATTTTTAGTGGGTGGCATCCTGTAGACCAGGGATCTATAGGAGCTTGAGCTGATACTGGACATTGGAGGGTGTGTTAGGCTTTCTGATAGACAAATTATGTTTCACTAATAAAATGTTTCGTTTGAGGTAGGGAATATTTTTAAGAGGACAAGGCAAGCCAATAGGTATATTTTTTAAAATTATGAACATATATTTATAAGAAACAGTATAATGAAACAAACAAGTGCATTACAAAGAATAATGGTAAAACACATTGAGTGTTAGCTTTTGGTGGAAGGAATATAAGCTTAAAAGTTTTTTAAACAACTTTCTTTGGCAAAAGAAGTAGAGGGAGTAGCTATCAAAGGGAAAAATAAGGGATTGAGACAAAGCGTACCTAGTATTAACTGTTAGTACCACAGATACTAATGCTGGTTTTTAATTAAAAAGACCCAATCACTAACGTCTTTGAGATTGCTTAAATTTACATTTTGCTCTCAAGTATTTTTAAGTCATAAAACAGCAAACCAGTGGGGAAAATAAACTGAAAGATGGTTCGCCACAGGCCTGAAACTGAGAGTGAGGAAGTTGTCATACTAGATTGTAATACAAATAAATGTGAGGTAATGCATTTAAGGGAGAAAAAAAAAAGACTACATTATACACACAAAGTAATGGTCTGCAGACTTCTTGTGAGTATTTCAGATAGGAATCATTCAGTTTCTAATGGGTATTTGGCCGTTGTGGTGCTTATTGTAGCCAGGAACGTTCCGGGCAAGGAAGTGCTGGGCGGTTCCAGGAGAGATATAAAGAAAATATTTCAAGATCTTACTTTGAATCGTGTGTGTGTGTGTGTGTGTGTGTGTGTGTGTGTGTGTGTGTGTGTGAACTGCTTGTTAGGAAAGCTACAAGAGAGACTGGGAAAAGCTAAGGGAGGGGCGACCGAAAGAGATACCAAACCATGAGAAGAAATTACAGTCACGAGGGACCCTTCTGTCTCGAAAGATGAAGCTGTGATTAAAAACCATCACAGACATGGGCTCAACAGACTTCTTTATCAAACCCTGCAGAACGGAACACAAGAGAGCAGTTGCTGCTTAAGGGGGAAAGTTAATGGAAGAAGAAAATAACTTACTTTCAACAGTGGAGAAGCAGTTTCACCTTTGTCATCTCACCTGACCTGTACCCAGCACTGAGGAGAAGGGTGGGGACAAGTCATTATTCACATTTGACAGATGAGCAAACACATCAGACTAAGTGACTCGGCCAAGCCCACATTGTCAGCTCTGCGGTCAGGATCAAACCTGGCTTGCGCTCAGGTCCACTTGCGATTGTCCCACCTCTGGGTTGCGAAAACTTGGGGTCCATACCACAGCATGGAAGACTTAGGATCACTGTGAAAAACGGCAAATGCAAATACTGGTAAAGTCTTAGAGAAAAGCCTTGACTCTGTGGCATGAGCAGAACTCGGGAGAGTTGAGTCAGGTGTCTTCAGCTCAGATAGCTGCCCTTGTTAGAGGCTGCTGGTTGAACAGTAATTTATCAATTTGATCCAACATCAAGTTTCTTCATTTTTATTTATATTGTACTATCATGTGTCAGCTGTTTTTTTTTTGTTGTTCTTTTTTTTGGCTTCAGAGATGGCCTCAGCTACGCAAAAATAAAGAAGGATCTGAAAGATCAGTCTTGTTGTAAAGAAGATGGCAGGTGACATGGTAGATGGCCGCACGTGGTTCATTCCCAAGGTCATGGGTAGTGCCAGGATTTTCAGACGCAAATGATGCGTGTGTAAAGATAACTGGACCATCTGTGTCTCTTCAGATGCCTGTTGAGATTACCAAGTGTTCCCAGCAAGGGTTAATGTGGTGTGTGAACCTGACTAACCTCGGGTTCTAGTTCTCCCTGCCTGAATAGAGAGTCTGGGAGCCAAGTTCAGACTGGCTCAGTCTGGAGGAATTCACAAGTGAGGCAGGTTTCATGGAAGAACAGATACTCTGAGGTTTTGGAGGTCCTGTGATGTGCTTGTCAACAGGTTCCTGCTTCTGCCACCCCCACCATCCAGCACCAACCATATGGTTTGTGCTTTGTGTACTTTGTTAGCTAAACTCTTGAATGTCAAATTGATGGCACTTTTTTTGAGGTTCATGGACAGTGTTATTGTCCAATAATTTGTTAGTCACCAATACTTTGTTTTATCAGTAAAATATAGCACTATATTAGCAATAGCATGATCAGAACAGGGTTGTTTCCTAATTTTTAGATTGCTGGCCTTTTCTAGAAAATAAAGGCAAGGTATGCATACTTGAGGTTTGAGGGTTACAGTTGCCTCCTGGCAGAGGAAATGAGTAGGCCCAACAGTTGCTAGGTTAAAAAGAAACAATAGTTGAAGTACTGAGAAAAGTTTAATGAAAAGTAACATTGGCTCTTAAGTAGAACAGTTTGAGGACCTTGAAAAATTCAGTAGCTAAGGGTTGTATGCTGTCTTTACAGGGATGGTGTGTGGATTTGTGGATAAGGTATGCAACAGAGTACTCCTCGTTGGGCATTTTTATATCTTGACTTAACTATAGCACAGGAGTTGGCAGACTATGGCTTGTGGGCCGGATCTGGCCCGCTGTTTGTTTTTGTGTGGCCAAAGGATAGTTTTTATGTATGTACAAAAAAATGGTTTTTTAAAAAAAGTATTTTATAACGTGAAAATTCTATGAAATTCAAATTTCCGTGTCCGTAGATAAGTTTAATTGGAACACAGCCACACTCATTTGTTTGCCAGTTTATAGCTGCTTTTGCACAAACAGCAGAAGTGAGTTGTGCCAGAGACTGTGACCCACAAAGCCTAGAATAATTTACTGTGTAACCCTTTACAGGGAAAGTGTGTCAGTTCCTGCTACAGTAAAATATTACTGGTAGCTGAGATTAGGAGTTTTCACCTTTTTTCCTGTGGTTTTTTTTTAATTTAATTTTTTCATATTTTTAGAAATAGGGTCTTGGTCTGTCACCCATGCTAGAGTGCAGTGGTGCCATCATGGCTGAATGCAGCCTCTATCCCCAGGCTCAAGGCATCCTCCTACCTCAGCCTCTTGAGTAGGTGTGACCACAGGTGCATGCCACCACTCCTGGCTAATTTTTAAAATTTTTTGAAGAGACAAGGTCTCACTATGTTGCCAAGGCTGTCTCAAACTCCTGAACTTAAGCAGTCCTCCTGCCTGGGCCTCTCAAGGTGGTGGGATTACAGGCATGAGCCTCTGTGCCTGGCTGAGAAGCCAAGTCTTAAGAAGCCAGGTGGCCCAGAAGGCCTAGCTGACAGTGTAGGGGAGACAGAGCTCCCCTCTAAGCCCCCTTTAGCTCTTAGTGGGCTCTTCAGCTGGATCTAGAAGCCAAATTGACATTAGGCAGATTAACAAGAGAAAAGTATACAAATTTTCTTAGCGTTACATGTACCTGGGAATCTCTAAAAGAAAGGGAAATCCGAAGGAATTGGCCAAAGCAAGACACTTTTATGCTGAGAGGAATACATTTGAGAAGAAATGACAAGACAAAATCTGTCTGGGGCAGTACATTTCTAAGGGAGTCACTGGGAGGATACGTGAGGAGTATAAAACAGGTGGAAGATAAGGGTTCCTTCCAGAAATTTCCTTATTCAGGTCAGTTGCAGCTTCTAAACCCCAGTCTCTGGGATAAGGGCTATTTTCTCAATTGAATAGGTAAGGGACCCCTCCCAAAGGAATCTTGGTGGCTTGCTACATGCAGGAAGAGCCAGGTCACCTGGCTTGTTGGGGTCAAGTTGGAATCTACAACTCCTTCAGTGTTTTCAGCTCACACTAATCAATATAAAAATCTGGCGTATTTTGGGATGGCATGTCCTTTACTGTTTCAACAGCATCACCACGACCTCAATACATGTGTAGGGTGACCTTGGATCACCAGCCCTCGCCGAGCTGTTGCAGGAACACTATGTTGAGCCTCCTTGAGTTCTTGACCCATGTCATTATGAGCCAATAAAATGTTAGTGGTTTTAAGCCATGAAGTTTTGGGGTGTTTTTTTACGCAGTGTTAACCTAACCGAAAAGGACTAGGGATGTATGCTAGCCTTTTTATTGTCATTCATGACAGAGGGAAAATATCCTCTTATCCAGGATGTTAGTAAAGACTGTAGTTAAATCCTTCTGCCACTGGATGCTTGAGTTCCTGGTACGTGTGGCTCATCTAAAACATTAAATAGCTGTTTTTATGATTGTAAAAACAATGCATGCCTATTGGAGGAGATTTAGAAAAGGATAGAAAATTCTAAAGCACAATATTTAAATTACTCATAATTCTATCTAAAGATAATCACGATTAGTACCAGCCTTTTCTTTAAAAATATATTCTTGTTTTATAAAATTTATTTATAGTACTCTGCTTTATTCATGGAATAAGCAATTAAATGTATTTCAAAAACATAATTTTTAATGACCACAGCAGCCCTTTTAAGTGGATTTAAAAACCCACATAATTCAAAAGTAGTACATGGTCTTCATTTTCTGTTTCCAGGTTTGCTAGAGTATTTTTTTTAAAGGAATCCTTTTTTAAGACAGCTGTATTGAGATGTAATTCACATATGATATAAAGTGTACAATTCAAATACCATTTAGAGTATGCAATTCATTGCTTTTTAGTATATTCACTAAAATATACATTTTTATATACTATTTAAATATGGGGGTTGTATAACCATTCTCACAATCTAATCTTAGAACATTTTCATCCTCTCTAAAAGAAACCCAAACCTTATTTCTCCCCAACCCCTACCCCCAGCCCTAGGCAACCACTAATCTACTTCCTGTCTCTGTAGATTTGTATGTGGGCTTTTGTGACTGGCTTTGTTCACTTAGCATAAGGTTTCTAGGGTTCATCCACGTTGTATCTTGTAACAATACTTAATTCCTTTTTATGGGGGTCAAGTAATACATATTCTGTTGTGTGGATAGACCACATTTTGTTTATCTTTTCACCCATTAATGGACCTTTGGATTGTGTCCATGTTTTGGCTGTTACAAATAATGCTACTATGAACATTTGTGTAGAAGTTTTTGTGTGGATCCATGTTTTTATTTTTCCTGGGTACATACCTAGTAGTGAAATTGTTGTGTTATATGGTAACTCTGTGTTTAATTTTCTGAGGAACTGCCAAAGCAACTGTATAATTTTACATTCTTACTAGCAATGTATGAAGTTTCTAGTTTCACTACATCCATGTCAATACTTGATATTGTCTGTCCTTCTTACAGCCATCCTAGTAGGTATGAAAGAGTGGTATCTCATTGTGGTTTTGATTCACATGTTCCAAAGGACTGATGATACTGAGTATCTTTTCATATGCTTATTGGCCATTTTTATATCTTTTTTTGAGAAATAGCTGTTCAAATATTTTGCCCATTTTTAAATTATTGAATTGTAAGAGTTCTTTATATATTTTGAATAAAAATTACTTGTCAGATTTGCAAATATTTTCTCTCATTTTATTAGTTTTCTTTTCACTTTGATAGTGTTTGTTTGCAGCATTAGGTGTAAATTTTGATGTCAATTAGGTGTAAATTAGGTGTCAATTCCTCTGTTTTGTTGCTTCTGTCGTTGGTGTCACATCCAAGAAATCATTGCCTAACACAAGTCACAAAGATTTTAGAGGATTTTTTAAAATGTTACTTTATTCATTTATTGTACTCTTTATAGCTCATTCTGCCGTATTTTTAAAAGGCAGATCCTTCAAGGACAATACATATGGAACCCATTCTTTTTCACAGGTGTCTAATACTCTAGGTATAAATAGACCTTAATGTATTCAACCATTTCCTATTGATGGACTTAACCTATTTCCAGTTTTTTGGGTTTTGCCGCAAATAAGACTGCAAAACTGTGTACATTTATTATGTTGTCTTTATTCCTACAGGATACATTACCTAGGGCGGAATGGGAAGCTTCCTTCAGAATCTAAGTATCAAGATTTATCTGACATTAGAACTTGAGCTCTCTAGTTAGCTGGCTAGGCAAAAAAGAATAGGAATCTGCTGGAGAAGAGTTTTCATCACAGCAAACTCATTTCATAAAGCTGGGTTGCCTTCACATTCTGTTGCTCTTTCAACAGCTTATTTTTATTTATTTATTTATTTTTATTTTTTACTGTCTTTAAGGAAGTAAAACAGACTTTTTTCCCATAGAACAACAAAGGAAAGAAATGCAGAAAGGTTTGGGAAATAGCTATTAAGAAAAGTATGCCAGTGTTCATTCTCAGTCTTGTATTTGGAGTGTGTGTGTGTGTGTATGTGTGTTCTTTTTATCATGCACTGCTAAGAAGAATTCAGGGACTACCTGAAGACACGCACCCGTGTGGAGCCGTATCTGCTGATGTATGAACCTAATGGGATCACTGAGAAAGTGGAACCCTGCTGGCTCTGCTCTGGTCCCTGGTATCTCATTTCTCTTGTTGAAAGGGGGATTGGCAGGGGTAACACCGTGAAGGCAATTGGGACAAAATAAAGATTTTTTTTTTTAAAGTCCAGCAGTTAAAATTGAACATAATTTTTATATCTTTCATTCCTCATGGTTTAAAAGTAAAAAATGTACAGGAGCTTTAACTGATGTCTGCCCTGTAAAATCTGTGTTACTGTGATTAATGGTCAGCTATTCATTTAGAGGAGCCAAAGTAGCGGATGAGTGTTTTCGTATTTTTAGATTCTTTTTAAGAGCCCTTAGTGGCCTATGATATCGACTCTTCCTTAGACCACACGCAGCCTCCTTTTAGCAAACCTCTGAATTGTTACCGTCATTTAAACTTTGGCTAGAAGCCCACTTTAGGACCTTACTGACTGATTGCGATGCTAAATTATATTTTAGCTGCATCTTAGAAACATTTTCTGATGGTTTGAAGGATCTGTTATTGCTTGCCATGAACTGAGTAAGCTAAGTGAGTAGTTTGTAGGAAACTGACAAGTAGAAGTGGTTTTGAGGACTTTTTTTTTTCTTTTACCTTTTTATTGAGGGAAACTTAAAACATTCCAAAAGTACAGGGAATATGCATGAACCCGTCACTCAACTTCCACACTCATCCTCTCAGAGCTCATTATATTTCATCATTCTGCAGGATCCCGCATGCAGCCACGAGCCACGAACCACGTGTGGCTGCTGAATACTTGCCTTGTGGCTCTCTGAAGGGAGATGTGCCCCAGTGTAAAATGCAACCTGAGACCATGTTCCCGCAGCCTACTCTCCCTCTGGGGGGCGCCTCATAACTAAACAGACTCTCGCCCCAGCCCTATCTCTGTGTAAGCCCCTCCTTTCCTTCCTTTAAAACACTTTTGTAACTTGTCACATTAAGTCTCAGTCTGATTCCCTGTGATAATACAGTCTCCAGGAGGGGTCAGGCCTGTTGTGGAATCGGTGCCCAGAGCCCACCCAGTGAATGAACACACCCCAGTAGGAATTCTCAACCCCAGCTGGACCCAACACCTCCTTTGCCATGTGATGCAAACATGTACATGCAAAACATGTACATTGTAACCTCCTTTAATATCTTGATGTGAAATTCACAGATGATAGCTTTTCAAAAATGAATAGAATGCCCTAGGTATAACTGGAAAGGGAAATATAAGGAAAGTAATTTGCAATAAAATCATGCTTTTTCATCTCCTATGTCTAGATTGGTGGCATAGATAATGCCAGACTAACCTACCAGCAGGTAACAAATAGTTGTAAGCATCTTAGGCAAACAGCATCTCCCAGTATTCAGCTCTTCCCATCCCTCTGAACTAAGCCTTTCTCCCCTGTAGCACTTAGTACCGAGTGACATTCTGTTTTTTAATTGTCAACTTCCTCCTCTGCTAAGAAGCTCCATGAGGGAAAGGAATGCTTTCTCTTTCATTCAGCACTGTATCCTCAGCACCCAGAACAGTGCCTGGACTATAGCAGTTGCCCAGTTAAACAAATGTAACTTTTATTTCTTGTTCTTTGATTCATCAGCAGGAAGAGCCTAGGAAAGGTCTCCCTTATCAGCCCATCACTGAGCCAGATGTTCCCCCTGGTTAGTCTCTTGCCCTTGTTCCTCTCTGCTGGATGAGATGATGTAACAGATGAAGACTCTCCACCTATAACTCTGTCGTGCCACATTCGGATTTTTAGAATGCCCCTCTTGATCTGGCCATATCTACATTACATGCTGTTTTCTTCAAGTAGTGAGACAAGCCGAGAGATGATAGGTTTAAAGATTGGTTACAAATTCTGATGAAGACTGGTCCTTGAAGTCTTCGCGCTGTTACATGGCCCTTTGGGAGCAATAGGTCATCACTGTGAACAGCTTCTGTAGGTACTGGTTTCCATCTGAAGGGAATACATTTTGATGACTTTAGATGAAGTCTTAACTTTATTTGCTGTTTAATGCAAGTCGGTCAAGGGTCTTATTGAGCAGAAGAAACTCAGGAAATGAAAGTACTGTTACTGGGACCACAGTTTTTGAGCCTCTGCTGTCAGTGGAAACAGACGCTTCAAAAACGCTCTCCACTGAGGCTGAGGAAGAGATGAAAAGACAGGAAAGAAGAGACCAAAGACAGGAAAAGGAGCTCCATGTGCCATTATGGAGCACAGGGACAAACAAGTGGCCAGGAAATGGCAACAGTGTGTGTGTTTCCCTGTTAATGGTTGGTGAGAAGTACTAGCCACAGTTTCCAAAGTATTTAAGGAATAGAAAATGTACAAAAAATTATTTGATTTTTTTGTAGATCGGTTTCCTTCTTCCAAGTCGGGAAATGTCAGAAACACTGTGTTGTTCAAGGATGACAGCCAGGAACTAGTCAGGCTTCAGCACCTCCTGGCGTTGCCCCTCTTCTCTGAGCGTTATGTAGAGTGGACATGAGGGCTCATTCATGGAACGTGTCGGGAGAATTATACTACACTGATCATTTAAGGGAACGATTCTGCTTGTTCGGGAGAGTCTTTTCATTACTTATAATGGCTTGTTTATTGACATTTCTTATTTACTGTTTCTCCTCAACAGTTTTTGTTTTGTTTTGTTTTGTTTTCCTGAGACAGAGCCTTGTTCTGTCGCCCAGGCTGGAGTGCAGTGGTGCAATCCTGGCTCACTGTAACTTCCGCCTCCCAGGTTCAAGGGATTCTCCTGCCTCAGCCTCCTGAGTAGCTGGGATTACAGGCACGCACCACCATGCTCGGCTAATTTTTGTATTTTTAGTAGAGATGGCGTTTCACCATGTTGGTCAGTCTGGTCTCGGACTCCTAACCTCGTGATCCACCTGCGTCAGCCTCCCAAAGTGCTGGGATTACAGGCGTGAGCCACCACGCCCGGATTCTCCTCAACAGTGTTCTAAGAGGTAAAGCAAAGGTATCAGGTAATACTTCATTGTAATGGTACCTAGGATAGAAGAATTTCATTTGCTTGCTGCTATCTCCACTCTTACATGAATACAAATATTCCCAATTTTTAGTCAATGTAGTAATCAACATTGAATGAATCATATGTAAATTATAAGAATGAAGGGTCAGAAAGATGTCACATATCAGTGATGACCGTTCTGAGCTATGTTCTCTTAAAGCAATAAAGTAAGTTCTCTTTAATATTTACGTTGGGTATCTTTTAGCTGCCCATGAAAAATATACTTGGACTTTTTTTTTTTTTAAGACAAGATCCTAGAGTCTTGTTTTGTTGCCCAAGCTGGAGTACAATGGCGTGATGATAGCTCAGTGCAGCCTCAAACTCCGGAGCTTAAGCGATCTTCCTGCCTCAGCCTGCTGAGTAGCTGCGATCGTAGGCACACCACCACTCCTGGCTGTTAATTTTTTTTTTGGTAGAGACTGAGTCTTGCAATGTTGCCCAGACTGGTCCTGAAATCTTGGCCTCAAGCATCCTCCCACGTTGGCCTCCCAAAGTGCTGGGATTACAGGCATGAATCACTGTGCCTGGCTGGAAATTTCTTAGTATGACAAAACTCGTTAGTGGTTCAAATATATTTTCGATGCTGTAAAGAATATAAAATTCCATTTTCAGAAAACATTTCTACCTATTGTCAGCTAAAGCTACGAGTTAAAGAACTACACCTAACATAGTGACTGGCATAAAGTAGACATACAATAAGTATTTGCTGAATGTGTAACTGGATGACTGAAATGAACTTGGAGTAGGAGAAACAGCTGGTCTGGTCTTCCGTTTTTTTTTTAATTCCCAAGTCTCTTCTTGCGTTTCTGTGATCACCACAGCATGGTTCTTAGGAGTCAAAGTGTCTGGTATGTATGGAAACAGTGTTTTTGGAGGCAGAATTCACCAAAAGAAGATGATATAAGCCTGAAGGGGTTATTAGAGGAGAACAGTGTTGATATGAAGGCTAATTAATGCTTTGTGAATATCCGCCATGCACAAGACAGTGTCCGCTGGTTGCTGGAAGTCCAGGATGATCAGTCTGTGTCCCTGTGGCTAAACGTTTGGTTGTTAGTTTCCATGAAATAGATATGACACCAAATTAGAAATAGGAGAAAGCAGCAGAAGAAAAGCAAAGGTTCTGTGTATAACCAAAACAATGGGGTTAAAAAAAAGAAAAAACCTCACATTTCTGAAGAAAGTAAGTTAAGTAAGTTGAGCTTTCATTTGGCGAAATGACTTTTTATTTGGCTATAATATTCCTCTGAGATGACTCTGTGAATTCAGTAAAACAAAGCTAAAGAAAAACCTATTCTGTTTGAGGGACCGTATAATTACCCATAGAAATTAGTGCCATCCAGTATATTACCAAAGAAAAAGGATTAAATAGTGTTATGAATAAAAATAGTATCCCTTCTTATTCTCCCTGGGCTAAAATTATAAGGACTGTCAGTCATTTTGTTAGGGTCATATTATTGGCTGTGTTGGGAACAGTGCCTTCTATCTTCCTATTACATAATAGTCCACAATTACATGAATCTTGGAATTTTTTTTTTCCCCTCTGGTGTTGAGGGGCTGCAGGAGGAGAACAGGGAAGTTATGGTTGTTTTGGAATTGTGTTTGGTGTATGTTTAAATTGTATTAGAATAATTTTTATTCCTTTTAAACTTTCTGGTTATCTCATGCTACTTTGAGTTTAATATACCCTCGGCTTGATGCAAGACCCCTGGGCCAGGGCCAGGGAACCTGGTTCTAGTTCTAGGTCTAGCTTTGACTGCTGTGGTCATTTTAATTAATTTGTGCATACATATTTATTGCATTTTCCTGCACTGAGTCCTGGGCATACAAAAATGAATAAAACCCAATTCCTTTCTGTAAGGAATCAGTTCGTTTAGTTGGAGGATCACAGAGATAAGCATAATTATAATAAAGCTTAGATAGAGATGTGTATGGAGTATTTTGTGACGTAAGGGAAGGAACCCAAACCATCCTTGGCGGGAAGTAATGGGAAAGACTTCCTGGAGGGGGTGATGTCTGAATTAGGTAGAAGTCATCACTGTGGGGATTGGGGCTTGGTAGGGCATTCTGGCTAGAGGCAATCAAATAGCAAGGCAGATAGACCCCAGGTGTGTTCAGATCACTCACCAGTTCAGGAGGTGGCCCTGGACAGGGAGACAGGAAATGAGGCTGCAGGAATGAGAGAGATCACTGGATCTCCGTTTCCTTAGCTGGAAGTGAAGCTCTGTTAATACTAGAAGGCTTCGCAGGAACTCATTTTCTGGAAAGCTTTCATATTGCTGCTTGTTGGAGAATGACATGTTAACCTGCTGCTCACCTTTTTAGGATGTTGAGGGCTGGGTGTTAACTGTCTTGAGTTTGGCAATATTTTGAATAAGGACATCCTAAATTAAGGTTGGTGTGACTTGCATGAGTTATCAGATTTGTATCCGTTGGTCTTTTTCTTTGCATCTGTCTGGTTGTCTAGGCCTTTGTGCTTCTCTACCCCTTCTTAATAGGCCCTTCTGGAATTGATCTCCACATCCATCTCCTCTGGACGTAAATGTTCATTTCTGTTTTCTCTGACCCTTTCCCAGCTCCCATGCCCCTTGTGTGCAGATGCGTCACAGATGTGACTGGATTTTCCCTATCCCTGTATGTATTCACAGGTACACCTGTGACATTCAAGTATTGTAATTACAAAAATCGGCATTAGCAAGAAATATGCACATACACTTCAGAAACTGAAGTGGGCGTGTTCTCCAGATTAAATCACTATAGACAAATTTCTTTATCCATTTTTGTAATTCTTTGGAAGTGGTTATGAAGGTGTGAATAGTTCACTGTTCAAGGACAGTGCATTGGATTCTGTTTTTTAATCTCGTCCACCCCCGACAACACCCTCCCCCCGCCCCTGTCCCCCGACTCAGAGCTGTCAGGGCAGCCAGGGGGAACCTTGTTTTCAGAATGCTGATGCTGATATATTATTCATGATGTAGCGGCATTAAATGTGTTAGATGACTGGCCTCGTTTTATTCCTTTAACAATAACTGCATATTGTACTTTGTAATTCTTATTCTATTACAGAAAAAGACCAAAGAGTCTTTGGAGGAAGAACAGTGCTTCAGATTGTGATATACCTTATATTGTTTTTGTAGTTAGAGGCTATATGTAAAATATAGCTGCATATTTTTCTAATAGCTTTGACTTACACTGAAACATTGGTTGCCAAAAACAAATTATTTCACATTAGCAGATATTATATTATTAGTTATTTTAATGATTTATTCCTCTCAGTGGGTGCTAGTCCAGACATTTTTTGTGTTTCTTGGTGGTGATGGGCCTGTCTGCTTCATGAAAGAACCACAAGCTAGAAAAATATTCTTGGAGGAGAGTCCTAGACCACCTGTGTGTGTGTGTGTGTGTGTGTGTGTGTGTGTGTGTGTGTGTGTGTTGTGTGTGCATGTGTGTGTATGTATGTATTTTCCAAGTAAATCAGAAAATTCAGGCAATTAATAGTGAAAACTGCCTTCTCAGTAACCTTTTCTTCAAGTCTTAACATAAATGACATTTCTTCGAGAGGACCCCCTAGATCTGGTTGTACCCCTCTGCCTCCCAGCATCCTGTGTCCTCTTACGATGCCCGTAATGATTCGCACAGCCTCGGAGCTCCATGTGGCCCATGTGGCAGGAACCAGGTGGGCAGTCTTGTTTATCACGGTGCCAGGCATCAGGCTGCTGCCTTCCAGTGGCCCACCCTAGGAGTGTGGTTCTGAGGATGCAGTGAGACGGTTTAGGCAAACTCCTCAGAGCAATGGCTGACCAGAGCAAGTCATTAATAAGTGCCAGCTCTTAGTAAAAATTCATCAGGTGTACTGTCTCCACCCAGAAGAGACTAGTAGTTAAGGTTTACCAGGTCTTTCTTCCCCCTTCTTTCTCTGCGTTGTTATTTACTCATATTTCTTTCTATAATGGTTTATTGCCAAAGGCATTCAATAGTATGTTGAATTAACCATTTCTATAATATTTTAGACTAATATTAGTGTGTGCGTATATATAAATATGTGTAAAGGTATATATATGTGTGCACGTGGGTGTGTGAATTATATGTATATAATATATGTTTGCTTTCCCTGGCTTTGCACTAAGAAACATGAGGATTTACCACAGTATCTCTTGGGTACTCAGTGAAGGGAAAGGCATTCACATCATAGCCAGTAGTTACTGGATGCCCGATGGGATGATGCCAATATGATGACTGCTTCTCTGCTCTGCTCTTCTCTGAGCCAATTTATTCCAGGAACTTTGTGCTCACTGCAGCTGTGACTATACTTGCAAGCAAATTATAGTTTCTAGTGTCACATTTATATTTGCTGTTTTTTAAAAAAAGCTAGAATTATGTTACTGTCCTTAGCAGGAATTTTTAGTGGAAGGAGATAATCAAGTGTTTGTATTGATTAATATCAATTGGTTGTAATACGTGAAAAGTCCACAGTATTTTTAAATATTTCTAGGGTGTGTGGTGAACTGTTTTTGAATACTATGGAGAAATATAAAAGTGAGTTTTTACTAAATTAGCTTTAAAATTATGTAAACAACATATTATGGAAAATGCAGAAGATATGGGTGAGAAAAAATTTTTGAAATTACTGTTAATTGCACTGTTAGTCCCTGGAATATATTTTGATACTCTGTACATATGCAATAAATAATTGCCGAGTAAGAGGACAAATAAATGAACCCATGTCTTTGTAGTGAACACCCCATAGAAGTAAGGTCACAGCTGTTTACATATGGAAGAAGTTTGTCAGTCAGGTAGACCTTAAAGAGTGTGTTTGCTGTCATACTGTTTTGTTTTTGTTTTTTGCCCAGGCTGGAGTACAGTGATGCCATAACAGCTCACTGCAGCCTCAACTTCCTGGCTCAAGCGATCCTCCTCCCTCAGCCTCGCGGATAGCTGGGACTACAGGGGTGCACCCCACGCCTGACTAATTTTTTTAGTTTTTGTAGAGATGGGATTTCACCATGTTGCCCAGGCAGGTCTCAAACTTCTGGGTTCAAGTGATCCTCCTGCATTGGCCTCCCAAAGTTCTGGGATTACAGGCTTGAGCCACAACACCTGGCCTGTCATACTTAGTTGTCAGAGTGAGTTGTAAATTACATGTGGTATGATTAAGACTGCAGTTAACGGAAGCAGTAAGAAACACAATAGGTCATGGTAGCCCGGGACTCTAATTTATGTATGGATCATGCTGAGGTCCCATAATGTCTAGATGAAGTGCTCTGCTTCTAGTGACTGGCCCAGCCTGGCTTTCTGTATTCATGGTCAGCTTGTGAACTGACAGGTCATAGTCATTCATTTTCACTGAGATTCTGCAAATAAACAAATATGCAGACTAGAAATCAGAAAGCCATTCATATTTTTTGCTAGCAAAAGATGTTTGATAAAAAAGTGATTGCACAAAGTCTTCCAAGCTCTACTGCCCCAGTGACTGCACGTGGAACTTGGCAAGTTGCAGACCATCTGTATCCTGCATCCATGGTGTCCTCTGAGTGTGCATGGCCTCTCCAGTGGGCACGTCCACAATAAACCCAGTGTCCATAGCCTCAACTGCTTTACCTACAGGGTTTGTTGTCTTGACTCAGTGGAGAGGACTTAGTGGGGACGAGTGCTGCTTTTCCTTCTTTCTTTCATAGCTTCGTTTTTGCTTCTGACAGTTGTGTTGTTTTGTGTGTGTGTTTTTGTTTTTTTTTTTCATTTATACATAGTCATGTGTTGCTTAATGATAGGGATGTGTTCTGAGAAATGTGTTGTTAGGCGATTATGTCGTTGCGTGAACATCACAGAGTATATTCACATGAACCTAGGTGGTGTTGCCTGCCACACACCTATAATCTTATCGCACCACTGTCGTGTGTAGGTGGTGTCCTTGACTGCAGTGTCGTTATGCGGCTCATAACTCTACATACCTTTCCTCCTTTCCTTTTTTGATCTTCAGTCTCTCCTAATTTCCTTTTTACTCATTCTCTTTGTGAGCCAAAAATCTCCCCTCATTATAGTTGCAAAGCATATGGCTAGTACTGTCACACTTCCCTATCAAAGGATTTCAGAGCTACATTATTTTTGAAGCAAAGTGAAACTTGAATGTAGTGTTCTTAGTCCCCAGAGCTCTTGAAAGCTCCACAGACATGTTCAAATTATCAACTAGCAACAAAGAGTGTTAAAACCAGGAGTGTTTTATTAAAAATGAAATGTATTAAAACAGAAAATTGAGCCAACAGAAGCAAAACATGAAGAAACATTCCCAAAGTTTACTGTTAAAATATCTTATTTGGTACTTTTTCTTTACAAAAACAGCCCAAACCGTGTTTTGCTTGAAGCATCAGGCTTCAAGAGAAGTTAATGTTTCTTATATGAATTCCCATTTGTGTTTAATGTCTACTGTTGCTAGTAGACTGTGTATTGCAAAGGAACTTATTTTCTAGTATTTTCTGCATTGATCCACATGCATAGTATTTCATTTACATGGTGGGTCACATAGAATTTTGCAGACTAGTTCAGAAAACCAACTTCTATTTATAGCATTGAATTTTCAGGAAAATGCATTCTGAGTTCCAAATAATGAGCTTAGAACTTCACTTTTGAAACACAGCCCAATTGTATGTTGGGAGCTGCCTACCCTGTAAGCCAAAGAAGGGTTTTTACTTTGTATGGTATTTAAATATGATCCAGAAGCATCTAGTTCATCTAGCATACCATTAAAAACAAAAACAAAAAAACACTGTGCTACTTAGCCAAGAGAGGTCTTAGTTTTGCTTTGACTTCAGCCCATTGTCTATTTAGTTGGTGATAATCTGTGATGAAAAGGCCTACTGGGAAACATTGAGAGAATCTTTTAAAATTTTAATGCAGGGAATTTTAAAGACCAATTTTAAAAATACTACTTAGGGTTGGGCGCGGTGGCTCACGCCTGTAATCCTAGCACTTTGGGAGGCCGAGGCAGGCGGATCACGAGGTCAGGAGTTCAAGACCAGCCTGGTCAACATAGTGAAACCCCGTCTCTACTAAAAATACAAAAATTAGCGGGAAGTGGTAGCATGCACCTGTTGTCCCAGCTACTCGGGAGGCTGAGGCAGGTGAATTGCTTGAACCTGGGAGGCGGAGGTTACAGTGAGCCAAGACCATGCCATTGCAGTCCAGCCTGGGTGACAGAGTGAGACTCTGTCTTTGTCTCCCTCTCTGTCTCCCTCTCCCTCTCTCCCCCTCCCTCTCTCTCCCTCCCTCTCCCCCCTCCCTCTCCCCCTCCCCCTCCCTCTCTCCCCCCTCCCCCTCCGTCTCTCCCCCTCCCCCTCCCTCTCTCCCCCTCCCCCTCCCTCTCTCCCCCCTCCCTCTCTCCCCCTCCCCCTCCCTCTCTCCCCCTCCCCCTCCCTCTCTCCCCCTCCCCCTCCCTCTCTCCCCCTCCCCCTCCCTCTCTCCCCCCTCCCCCTCCCTCTCTCCCCCCTCCCCCTCCCTCTCCCTACACACACACACACACACACACACACACACAATTACTTAGAAGTTCACTGAAAACTTCAGGATTTTCTGTGGCTAAGAGTCATTTCAATCATGAAAGTATGATTTCTAAAAATTTTTGGAGGAGTTTTAAAATTGTTACAAAGCTTTTTTTCAAAATCCTCTTTTTACAAATATTAGTTTCTGGGAAAAGCTGGAAGACACATTTTCTAGTTAAAAAATAAAGGCAAAGGATTCATTTTCTAAGATAATTTTAATTTTATAACCTCCCAGATTACTGTCTTGGTGTATAAATGTGTATCTCACGGAATGTGACTTGAGAGGCACGTCATTTGTTAGGTGCTAAATTTGTTTTTAGGATTATCAATTTTATAAGTGATCTTCAGTTTGTTGAAGAATGAGTAAAACCACATAGATGTTACTTTCCCACTTTAATCTTTTGGATGAAAACAACACATTCAAAGCCAAAGGACTCAGAGTAAAATCTTAAGGTATTTGCTACCATAATTCTAATTTGGTATTCATAAAAATTATGTAATATTTCAAAACTAACATGCTCTGTTTGAATATACACATCAAAACTCTGTGGTTGCTTTCTTTTTTCCACTTGAGAAACTAAATTAATTTAAGGCTAGTTAGTGGAATGTAATCGAACACTAGTTATTTTAATTTCCTTGCGACTTGATCAAGGTCTTGCTCGTTTAAGCATCATGTGAAACCATTAGTGCCCACTTTCACCTGGCAAAATAAGGGGTTTTACATGATCATGGCAAATATTCTGAATCTGATGAAGAACTTCTGTGCCAGTCAACACATTATTATTTTTACAAAGTTATAGTCTGAGTTGGAAATGTGGGTATTTTTTTCTTTCCATGTTATTTGGTATAGTTATTAATATTAATTGGAAAGTAATTGTTATTAAGCAAGTAGTGAATAGATTCACCTGCCCTTTTTACATGCGCCTCATAGAATGACACTGTCAATGATTAACTTTCTTGCAGAGATGCGGATGTTGGTTGTTCCGATGCTGTATTGGCATATTATTCCTATCAGTATAGGACTATTAAAAACTTTCTACAAATGTAATGGATGGGAAAATGTACGTTTGGGGAGCAAAGGGGTAGTAGGGCTTATCAAATGCAAGTGACTACTTGGTGAACCCTGTTTCAGATGAGGCCTGCAGGGAAAAAAAAAAATGTAGGTGCCGGAAACAGTGCAGGGAGAACTTAAGAAGAACCGCACTTGGGGTTTGTGCAGGCTGAAGAAAGCATTTGATGATAAGCCAGCTGCAGGATGTTGACACAGGGGCTGTGTTAGCCTGGGTGTTTGGAATTGCCTTCTGAGTAGAATTTTAGAGCTGTTCCTTGGTTCTACTTAAGGATTTGATAATATCTTTTGGGATTGATAATTTTTCAAAGCAGGCTTCCTAAATTAATGCCTTCCTGCTGCATAAAAAGCTGTTCCTTTGGGAAGTTGGGAAAAGAGCATTGAAAGGTCATGGTTTCTCCCGTGACTTTTATATGAAGGTATGTTTTTCTCCCCCTGTGGTTTAGATGGCCAACATAAAAACTGGTTGATAATCAGTGAGTTATACAATATATTTTAAAGTCATCATAACTCTCAACACTTCTCAGATCTTATTTTGAAATTCATGGTGGAAGAATTTGTGTAATGTATTCTTTTCTGTTTCCCTATGTAATATTGGTAAAAGTGTTTTTGGGAAATAAGGAGAGTAATGAAAGTAGCATCAAAACTTATTGGAGTTAGAGGAGAATAATCAAAATGTGTTGTATTAGATTTTTTTCCTCAAGATAGGTGGCAAGGCAACCTTTCCTTGGTCAAGTTTATTAGAAACCTATCTCAGACATTGTAGAAAATGTTTTATGTTTATATAGCATTCCTGGAAAGCCATCTGAAAATAGTAATCAAAATTAATATATATGGCCTTTGATCTACAGTCCCACTTCTGATAATCTATCCCATAGAACTAAAAGCACTGGTTAGTAAACTTGTGTGTGTGTACACGTATATATGTATATGTATGTGTCTGTGTGTGTGTGTGTATATATGTATATGTCTATGTATATAAATATATTTATAGCATCATTGTGTATTGCATCTAAACATTGGAAACAGGCCAGGTGCAGTGGTCTCACACCTGTAATCCCAGCACTTTGGGAGGCCGAGGTGGGAGGATTGCTTGAGCCCAGGAGTTTGAGACCAGTGTGGGTGACATAGTGAGACCCCATTACTTTGTTCTAAAAAAGAAAAAAAAGAGCCAGTGGTGGTGGTGCACCTCTGGAGTCTCAACTACTTGGGAGGCTGAGGCAGGAGGATCTCTTGAGCCCAGGAGGTTGAGGCTGCAGTGAGCCATGATGGTGCCACTGTACTCCAGCACAGGTGACAGAGTGAGACCCTGTCTCAAAAGAAACACTGGAAACAAAGTGAATGACAGTCAGTAGTGGAACAGCTGAATAAATTATAGTGCATTCACTCTCTGAAGTAATATAATTAAAAGCGAGCTAGACCAGTTGTGTAGGAGGGATCTGTATGACATAGTTTAGGAAAAGGCAAGTTCAGAGAAATACATGTAATGGGATTTCATATTTTTAAAATGCAAAGCATTTCTCTTGTTGCCTTGGTTGTCACACATACGAACCAAGCTGCCCACCTTGGCTTGCGAAAGTTTGAAAGTCACAGGATGGTTAGAGGGAAGAAAGTAAAGTGATGAAGACAGATATCATAAAGCCAATTTTTCGTTTATGTAAAAATGTATGTGTGTGTGTGTATATGAATGTATTAAATATATGCATAAACATACGTATACAGAAATCAAAATATTGTGGTTATCTTGGGTATTGCTATTAAAATATGTTTTTTTCCTTATTTTTCTCTACTTGAATTTTTTTCAAGGACCCTATGTTTATGTAATGTAAAAGAAAAATAAAACTTTTCATGGAGTGGGGGACAAAAGAACAATGATGTCCAGTTTTCCATTTTGTGTTATTAGTATTCTAATATAAACCCCAAAGTTTTAATGAAATCTGCAAATTCACCCAAATAGAATTCTCACTTTCAAATGTAATATATTTTAAGACCTAGAAGATATTTGTGGCTCTGTGGTAGTACTTCATACCGAAACCATACAGCTAAATGTTTATTTTGTGTTGAAACTCTAAGACATTATTTATTAGCATTAAAAAACAAAAGTAAAACATTTTGAATTGTAGAATTTTTGTTTAAAAGCATGTACATACCAAATAGAAAACAAAGGGCTTAAAGACTAATAGATTTAACCACATAAGAGTGAAAACGTCTTTTATCAATGCTTATCATAAGTAAAATCAAAAGAAAAAATGGAGAAAAATTGGCAAGCATGAAGGCATACTATTGTGTGCGATCAACAAGAAAAAGTAATTCTGTAGAAAATGGAATTTAAAAAAACCATGAAGAGGAAAAACCACAGATAAAAAATATAAATAGCCAGGAAACATGAAAATATGTTCAGTCACAGTAGTAATCCATGTAAATTAAAACAACAGTAACACATTGCTGATGAGAATATAATTTAATAGTCTTTCTGAACAATAGCTTTGTGTGTGTGTGTGTGTGTGTGTGTGTGTGTATATATATATAGAGAGAGAGAGAGAGAGAGAGAGAGCTTTAGGCATACCCCTGACCTTAGTAATTCTTCCTCTAGGAATTTATTTTGATTTAGCTAATCAGGAACATCATTTTAGAAGAATGTATATACAGTAATATTTATCATGCAACTCTGTTTATAATGGCCAAAATGAGGGGAAAATTGTAAATGCACAACAGTGAGATTAAATGGTGGTGTAGTTACACAGTTGAGTCCTATGTCATTACAAATCATGTGACTGTGTATTTATGTGGAATATAAATGAAGAATTAATTTGCAAAATTGTATAGTATACTTTCCACTTTTATAAAAAATATTTATAGAACATTGTAGAGAAAAATGTCTAGAAGAATATATATCAAAAACATTTATAGTCAGTGATTTTTATTTTTTTCTCTTCATATTCTTTTAGATTTCTGATATAAGCCCTAAACTTTTAATGAAATATGCTACCTACATACATTTCTCAGTTTACAAATATAATATATAATTTGTTCTTTCTACAATGAACATGTGTTACTTTTATAATTAGAAAAAAAGTTGAATTGGCTTTGTTCATTTATTAAGAAAAAGCCAAACAACCAACCATGTGAAAATTATACCCAAAAGATTTCTCCAAAGTTAGAGAGGAAGAGGAGGATCAAGGTAGTGAACGTTTATTTAGGCTCTAATTGTGTGCCAGTTCTTCGCTTACATTATTTCAACTAAGCCTTGATTTACCACCTTAGCAAATATATATCAGATAACTCTTCCTATGTTACAGTCACAACAAAGAGTCCTTCATGCAGAAAAAGAAATAGTCTCAAAGACGTGACCTTTGAGATCACACAGCTAGTTAAGTGGAAAGCCAAGAATTTAAATACAGCTGGAATTGTCAGGATCCTCTCAATTTACTGCTGACACTAAGCTCAAATGACTGATGTACCAGAGGTCACCATACTGTCACTAGGAGTGGCAGAACCCAAAAGAATGTGCATCTAATTCCAGATTTTTTGATTCATTAATTGCCTCCTCTCTCTCCTCACCCTGGGGCAGCGTAGGCCAGACCTTGCAGAGCTGCGTGGGGGCTGCGTTGCTGCATTACCCCATGTAGATGTGTGCTTATCTCTCTCAGCCCAGGCTTAGAGTTTGAGTTAGAGTTTTCTAACTTTCCTCTAGCTTGGCCAGGTGATCAGATTTTGTGGGAAGGGACAATTTATATCATAGTCTTTGGGTGTCTTCACCATTGTGGCGGGGGAGTTTTAATTCCTCGCCCCTGTGGTGTCTCTAAATAAACTGTGCTAGTATGATTTCTCCATTTTCAGGTGAGTGCCCGTGAGTTTTTTCAACCATTCAAGCGGTCATCGGGCTAAAGTTTTCTTTTATATTACTTGACTCAGCAAATAAGCTTTTAAGCTAGCTGAAGAGTATCTTTTTTCTCCCAGATAAACAGTGATGTACCCTGCATATTAAAGGGCAAAGCTGAACACTGAAGGCAAGAACCCATAATTATGTGCAAAGTGTTTTTAATCGAATCTATTTGGCATACGCATAAATACCAAATTTTGATGTTGTCCTTTGGAAACCTCACAGCACAACATTTCAGAAATCTTCAGCGTTCAGCAGAATCTCCCTGAAGTGTTACACCCAAACCAGAGAGAAAACTCTTGTAATCTTACAAAAGTTTCTTGATTCTATGAATTATATTTGGGATAAGGGAAAAGGAGTTGAAAGGAGTGTGGGAAGATAGGTGTAAGTGATGGAAGAATGCAGTCTGGTGGAAGAATGGGGATGCCTAGATTAAACAAATGACGTTTGTAAAAATGAAAATGAAGTGGAATAGGAGTGTACAGAATCTGGCAAATAGTAAGTGATGCAAAATCCTATATCAAAAGTAAAGACAGCTTTTCCCCCTCTACTTCCTGCAGTATAAATGGTGGGTATATTTTTGTTTTCTTCTTGTCATTCATTCCTTGCACCCAACTTCTCAGAGTTGGATTTATAATAAATGATCAAGGGTGTTGTTTTGACTGTTAAGAAATTTTAATTTCCCAAATTGTGAGATCCATTTTGGTATCCAACTAAATTTTACAGAATTCCTTTCATGTCACAGTCTTGTTCCTCATGTTTCACAGTGTTTGTCTTTTGCTTTCCCTACTGAGATTTGTTTTCTAATTTTCAGCCTCTTCTCTCTGGTCCTTCATCCTAGAATTTGCATACAGTGTTAGTAACTTCTGGCTCAGAAACTGTGAAAATAAGATACTCATTTACTGATTGATTCATCCAAACAATAATTGGGTACTCACTACATACCAGGTATCAGGGGAATAAAGAGCAATGAAAAGCAAGTCCCTTGTCCTCAAGGAGCTTAGTTTAACTTAAAAGTGTTCTCCTATTTAAGGCGGGTGAGTGATTCACACCTGTAATCCCAGCACTTTAGGAGGCTGAGGCAGGAGAATCATTTGAGGCCAGGAATTTGAGACCAGCCTGGGCAACAAAGTGAGACAGTGTCTCTACAAAAAAAAATTTTTTTAAACTTAGCCTGGCACAGTGGTGCGTGCCTGTAGTCCAGCTACCCAGAAGACTGAGGCAGGAGGATCGCTTGAGCCCAGGAGTTCGAGGCTACAGTGAGCTATGACTGTGCCACTGCACTCCAGCCCGAGCGACAGAACAAGACCTAATCTCTTTAAAAAAAAAAAAAAAAAAAAAAAGCAGCATCCTCACAGATAGGTATAGACTAGTATATCCAAGTCTGAATTGAAAACAAGATGAATTTGGAGGATAAATGTTGCTTTCATGGGAAAACTCCATCTGATCAATTTTGAGGCACTTGGAGTTAAGTGATTTTTGTCACATTGTGCTTTGCGACTGCAAAGATGAATACATGGTCTAAGTTGAAACATTTGACTCTTTAACAATGTGGATTAACTGAAGGGGTGTTCACTTTTTAAAAATCAGCTTTATTTTTATAACCATTTTAATTTCACAGCAAAACTGAGTGGAAAATATGGAGAGGTTCTGTATAAACTCCCTGTCCCCACAAACACACAACTGCCCTCCTGTTGTCCCACACCAGAGTGACTTGTTTGTTACAATTGATGAACCTACATTGACATGTCGTTATCACCAAGCCTGTAAGTGACCTTAGGGTTTGCTCTTGGTGTTATATGTTCTGCGGGTTTTGACAAATGTTTAATGACAGGTATCCACCATTGTAGTTTCATACACACTTTTTTTTTTTTGCTTTAAAGTACTGTACATATTCTTGCGTTCTAGAAGTACAATGTATTTAATTGTTGATGTCATGAGTTAGGAGGCTGTACAGATTATTAAAGAAAAATGTAAGGAAAGGCTATATTTGAAGTTAAGGTTAGGTTCTTGGAAAATATTAGGAAGCTGAATCAAGGTATAAATCTCTCTTACCTTTCAGGAACACATCTCATCTTTTGTGCAAAGTGAGATAGGGCTGTGCTTGGTATTTGTTTAACGGGATCCTGTGAGTCATAAAGCACATGGATCACCTAGATTCTTGCATCTCCTTTCCTGCCTGCCTTTCAGGGAAAAAAAAAAAAATTAGGATTAAGTAAGCGTTTATTTATTTTTTATTTTTTTGAGATGGAGTCTTTGTCACCCAGGCTGGAGTTCAGTGGCATGACCTCAGCTCACTGCAACCTCTGCCTCCTGGGTTCAAGCAATTCTCCTGCCTCAGCCTCCCAAGTAGCTGGGATTACAGGTGCACACTGCCACACCTGGCTGATCTTTTATATTTTAGTAGAAACGGAGTTTGACCATGATGCCCAGGCTGGTCTCGAACTCCTGAGCTCAGGCAGTCCGCCCACCTTGGTCTCCCAAAGTGCTAGGATTACAGGTGTGAGCAACCATGTCCAGCCTCAGTAAGCATTTATAAACACTGACTATGCTCCAGGCACGGTAGCAAGGAGTAGGTGCTGGGGATATAGGGGCAAATGAGACGGTTTCCATTTCTGCCAGAGGCTCACATCTATCTAGCAAGGCAGAAAGTCCTGGAAACAATCATCAAAGTGTGTGGGGGAGGTTAAGGACACAATGTCTGTACCTTGCAGCCAGGAGGGACCCAGAGCTCTGCTTTGCAAGACAAGTGATAAATGATGTTTAAGCTAAATTAAAGGTAGCCAGCCCTGCCTCAGTCTGAAAACAGCCCTAGGAAGAGATCACTAATAGACCTGCCCTTTAGGCTATTAAATCAAAGCATTTTTTTGTTTTGTTTTGTTTGTTTGTTTGTTTGTTTGGTGGGGAGGAGGCAGGGATGGATAGGGGATGGAGTCTTGCTCTGTCGCCCAGGTTAGAGTGCAGTGGCACAATCTTGGCTCACTGCAACTTCCACCTCCCAGGTTCAAGCGAGTCTCCTGCCTCAGCCTCCGGAGTAGCTGGCATTACAGGGGCCCACCACCATGCCCTGCTAATGTTTTTGTATTTTTAGTAGAGACGGGGTTTCGCCATATTGGCCAGGCTGGTCTCAAACTCCTGCTCAGGTGATCCACCCACCTTGGCCTCCCAAAGTGTTAGGATTACAGGCATGAGCCACTGCGCCCGGCCAAATCAAAGCCTTTTGTCTGTAGTCCTCATGGTGCTTGAATCCTTTTGTGGCCAAAAAGACATGTAGTGGTATGTGCTTAGGAAAAGAAAAAAATCACTGTAGACTGGGTAAAGCTAGTTTTTTCCTATGGAATCCAAATGTTAGCCAGAAGGAACCAGGGCTCATTCAGTCCAGCCTCTTCACATTAGGCAGAGGGACCTGAGGCCAGAGGAGTGGTGGTTTGACAAACCAAGGTTACCAGTCCCAGCCTCGGAGCCAAGGCAGACACAAGTTTCTTGGATTCTGGTGGGGGTACGTTCTGCAGCCTTGAGCTGCCCCAAGGGGCCTGGAGATTTGCTTAGGAACCTATGGAGCCCTTATCAGATGTGAAAAGCTCCAGGCTTTGTCATCTGATAGTCATGGAATTAAATATGACCTTGTGACCTCAGGGGAGTTATGTAACTTTTCTCAACTCAGTTTTTTCTTCTATAAAATGGAGACAAAAATTCATATCCACCAGTGGAATTGCTCTGCAGACTTTTTGAGGTCATATATGTAAAACGCCTGTGACATTCCTGGGCTTAGGATAGCTGCTGGAGAGATGTTCTCATTCTCATTCCTATGGGATCTTTTGCTACATAACGACTATATGATCCCAGTGGATTGATGAAATAGATTCGATAAAGATCTAGTCTAAGAAGCTTTACATTTTTTAAAAAAGCACGTATAGAATAGCTTCTGATTGCAGTTCTTGAATTCACTGTCACCCTGTATTTTGTATGTTTGGTAGTTAAGCCTATTATCCTTCCCGCTTTACTTCTTAATTTATTTGTATCAGTTTAACAGGTAGTATTTTAAGTTCTCAGATTCTTAAAGGTATATAAAACATTAATATACCATGGTCCCTTTCTCCTCCAATACATGTACCTCAAGTGTTAGAGATGGTGGTATTTTGCAAAGTATTTCAATTCTTTCTGGTAATAGCCTTGCTTGTTATCCAAGTATTTCTTCTGTTTCAGTTTATGTCATATTCAACACTTTTACTCTCCTTTTGTAACTGTTAACATTTTCTAGTCAACGGTATTTTTCCAAAATGATTTGTATTGTATGACATTTTGATGCCACATATTCAAAGTAGAGCAAACCTTCAAATGTCTAATTCTGAGAAGATCAACAAAGGAAGTTTTTAGGAAACATTTTCCGTGTGGGGTGAGTAAAGTATTCTTGCATTTTATTCATAGCTGATTGCTTAGAAAAAAATTACACGTTTCTTTTCCTGTCTGTACTTCTGGCGCCACATATTTCTGTAGTAGTGATCTCAGTAGGGTTTCGAGCCTGAAAAAAATAGGTCCTACTTTCTGCATCAAGCTAAAAAATGATTTCACAATAGCATTAGTTTATATCCAGAAAAAGAACTACTAGATTTGAAATTTAGCAGTGGCACCCATATTAAAAATTGATGGAGTGTTTAATAACAATGTTCTTAACTACTGTCTCTCATTCCATGCCTGGGCAAAATGGGTTTTAGTTTTTCAAGTGGGCAGGCCAGCTATACTTCCTGCCTTTCCAAGTAGTCACATGGATAAGGACATATTTCCAAAATTCAAGCTATGACATCAAGTCTTTGTTTTATTTGGTGAAGTATGTTCTTTTAGAAGACATTTATATCAAGGCTAAAGACTCTTTGGTTTACCATTGTAAAATCTAAATTGGTTTTAGCCTATTTTTTTTCTTGTCAAAGCAGTCTGTCTTTCTTTGCTTTGGAATAGGGAGTTGAAAGGCATCCTTTTGGAGATCCTTCAGGTGAAGAGAAAAATCCCAGATTGCTCTAGGAAGACCTGTTACTGACCCACAACAGTCAAAAATAAAATTGAAGTTCCTTGAAAAGACAAATATTAGTCCCTTGAATATGGAGTCCCTTTTGATAAGGGCTGATGGAAGACTGGTGTTTTGTTCCAAAACATCATTCATTGTCTTAAGTGCTTTGAGGTGATTCCCAGCTGTCTCCCGTGGATGTCTGGAGGTGAAGGCATCCCATTGCAGAGGGAGGAAGAAGTCCTGCATTGCCAACAGAGTTGTTTTCACCAGCTGTCTGGGGCGGTTGGTACTTCTGAGAATGTTTTGTTCCAATTGGAGGCCTGAGTTCTACAAAGTAAGACACAGATATTTGATGTGTCAATCACATTATTAGATGTTGGAGCAGATACAAAGCAAAATAAAATATGGCCCTAGAGCCAAAGTGTACATTAAATACTGAACACTGCTCTTGGCCCTGTTGGGAACCGGGAGAGGCTTCTTCAAGCTCAGGGAGTTTAGAATCTAATTGGCAAATCATTTAGGACTCTATTTTGAAAGTCAGTTTTGAAAGTGACATAGAGTAACTCAAACTGACATGATCAGAAAGAGAACTTCAAGTATAAAAAAATCCAGGTGTAGTTCTACCTAGAGTCTCATATAGTTTACCATGGCCTGACTCTTTCTTTTTTCTTTGCTTTTGCTTTTTTTTTTTTTGAGTTGGAGTCTGGCTCTTGTTACCCAGGCTGGAGTGCAGTGGCACGATCTGTGCTCACTGCAACCTCTGCCTCCCGGGTTTAAGCTATTCTCCTGCCTCAGCCTCCTGAGTAGCTGGGATTACAGGTACCCGCCACCACACCCAGCAAATTTGTTTACTTTTAGTAGAGATGGGGTTTTGCCATGTTGGCCTCGAACTCCTGACTTCAGGTGATCCACCCGCCTCAGCCTCCCAAAGTGCCGGGATTCCAGGTGTGACTCACTGCACCTTTATTTGCACCCTTGTAGCAGCAAGATGGTCTCGGCATCTCCAGCCTTATTGTGTTCACCACTGCGTCCAGCAAGACAGTGTCTCTTCCCTTAACAGTGGAATGAAAGTCTTAGGCCTGACTGTCCCTGCCCCAAATTGGGTCATATGTCTGTCCCTGAAGCAGTTGCCATGTCCAGGGAAATGGAAAGTGCTTATTTTTTAGGCACAGTTCCCCTCTCTCACTTCTGGAGCTGGACTGGGAATTCGAGAGGGGCCGGTGCCCCAGGTGGGGACACAGGACCCTAACCAGAAGGAGCCGAGTAGATGCAGAGGAGCGGGAACAGCCAGTGTCCCTCACATGGAGACAGAACTCATCCACAAGGAAACAACATGAGATGAAACACTTAGGAGTAATTCTGTATTATTTCATTAAATGTGCCACAGGCGTTGAGAGGAGGATGGCAGCAAGGTCTGGGGTCTTTGAGGCCTTAATGCTCCATGGAGCAGATCGATAGGAACTTTCCCCTTAAGGGTTGGTGGATTCTTGGTTTGATTCCCCCGGGATGCTAATGGGGGAATGCCTGGAGTCAGAATTGATGCCCACTCCAGCGCTTTGTGCCCGTCCAGTGGAACGATGCAACACTACACAACACACCCAGCTCTTAAGGCTGACACAGGAACCCAGAAACTCCATTCTTGCACAAATCACAGATGTACTAAAAAGCCAGGGTATGCTTCAGCAGCAGTCAATAAGTGAATAAGCAAACGAATTGCGGTACAGATGCACGTCGGAATGTTTTCTAGCCATCCAGTCATATTTACACTTTAATAAATAGTCGTTGAACACCTACTGATTAAAATATTTGGAAGAAGTTTTAAATGAGAAAAGCTGAGCTGCAGAATTGTTTACAGGATGAGTTCAGCCATCTGCAAACAACTTAGAACACAAAAGCCTAGAAGGAAATACATCAAAAAGATATGTGGTTGTCTCTGTTCTTCATACTTACCTGTAATTTTAAGACAAATGAAAAAGACCGCACAGCGGTGAACTGGCTAAATCAAGAGACAGCATTTGAAACATGGGGCGTCAGGCTTGTGCAGAGAAGAAACATAAATTATCATGGTTCTGGAAGGCAGGGCAGCAGTCACAAACAGACCTCCACCTCCTGCCGAGGGCTCCAGCTCTGAAGATCTCATCTCATGCACGGCTACATAGACTGGGATCAGTGCCTGTTACACTGGGCTAAGAGCTTCAGCTTTTCTTAAAAATCTTCAGACCTCTGCCTTAGAGATGGTATTTTGCAAAGTGTTTCAGTTGAGTCAAATTGTTATTTTTCCACCCGGTGGTATCCCAGGGCTTCTATTAGTTTACTTTGTGTATGTCCTGTGTCCCCCCTCTTGAGGCACCATTTCCTTTTTACATTTTTGTTTTTAAATTTTAAATTTTCTTTTTTAGAGACAGAGTCTCACTTTGTTGCCCGGGCTGGTCTCAAACTCCTGGCCCCAAGTGGTCCTCCCTCCTTCGCCTTTGAAGGTAGGGATTACAGGTGTGAGCCATCCTCCTGGTGCACCGTTTTTTCAGTCCGCTCATTTCTGCCCCCTGCTTTTTCCTTGAGTAAAGCCCCAGGCCCACTTTTGCCATAGTCTTTTTTGATTTGCTTTAATTTGAACTTTCACAGGTAAAACCTTTCATAGGTTTCAAAGCAGTCTCACACATCTCATTTACTGCCTTGCAATTTAGCTGAATGATGCCATCATCCCTATTAAAATGTGTGAGGGGAGGGCTCAGAGGTGTTAACTGCCCAGAATTATACAACCCCAGTCTCCCGACTCCAGCTTGCAGGGCTTCCCCACCGTGGCCAGCAGCTGGGCCAGACCCTTCCTTGGGAATGTACACTTGACTCCCCGTGAATCACTGTCAAACTCACCTGGCTCTGAAGACATTGTTTCTCAGAGACAGCTTCACTAGCACTGTTCGGTCTTGTTAACCCCTTTCCCTCCTGTTGCCCTTTTGATCCTGAAATCTTAGTCCATATGAAGAATGCCTTTCGCAGATGTCGTTGTTACTAAGATTCTCCGATTTTTAGCTTTGTGTACTTAAGATTTGGGTCATTTGCCCATTCTAAGTATCTATTTTTACACATCTTTTTTTTTCTCCATACATGGTAAATTCTTGGAAAGTGAGAGCCGTGTTTTCCATTTCCTTAATAGTGGATATTTCTGCTAGGGGGGAGTTTAATCTGAGTGAGTGTCCAGCCGACCTTGAGGAAATAAAATAATTCAACCTTGAACATTTTCATAGCATTTTTAAAAATTGAGATTAGGTTTTCCTAATCTCAAATTTTACGGAAACATCTGTTTTTCAAAATTAAGTTGGAAATATTAATGGCCTTGGGCATCTGTGGCCAGCAAAGTCATTTCCATTCCAGAACCCCTCACTGCAGGGTTTCCTTTTGTCCATTTATTAAATCTAAGCCCCGTAGCGAGGAGAGACACTGCGGCACTCACCAAAAAACCACTGTTTATAAAACGCTCGGGCACTTCAGAGACAGCAGCTGTTTTCTCTCGGCATTAACACTGATCTGCAGATTGCCAGTTGTTGAGAATACAGACCTTTCCCAAATCTCCACTAACTTTATTTATTTATTTATTTTGAGATGGAGTCTCACTCTGTCGCCCAGGCTGGAGTGCAGTGGTGCAATCTCGGCTCACTGCAACCTCCGCCTTTTGGATTCCGGCGATTGTCCTGCTTCAGCCTCCAAGTAGTTGGGATTACAGTAGAGACGGGATTTTGCCTTGTCGGCCAGGCTGGTCTCGAACTCCTGGCCTCAAGTGATCTACCCACCTCAGCCTCCGGAAGTGCTGGTATTACAGGGGTGAGCCACCATGCCTAATCCCAAATCTCCACTAACTTTAGGCGTGTAGGATAGACTGAGCAATTATGGAAATCCCAAAGCACCAGGGCCTACCTCCTTTCTTCTGTCTGCTTCCCCGGCCTTCCCAGCATGCATCTGCTGAATTGAATCATTAAGAGAAAGATTAAGATGGGGGGAAGGTGAACCTTTTGTTGCTGACAGTTCACTTTCCCCAGTGAAACTGTCATGAAGACAAAGGGATGTTGAAGTTTTAGAGTAAGTGGCCCAGTGTCTTAGGGGATCCTGCAGTGTGACGCTGGGTAGAAAGAGGCGGAGGAGAAGGAAGGAAGTGGCCTGGCTTGGCTGTCATGCACTGACTTCCTTCATTTCCTTACCTCCCACGTACTGCCCTCTATCTGAGGCAAGAGGGGAGGAGTTTTCCCCTTTCCGTATATTCTTCTTTATTCTTTGAAACTATTCTTCTTCTTAGAGTTGTCTTTGGTGGAGTGGCCCTTAACTTCACGTACAGTATGATTCATACTCCCGGGGATGATCCTTTCTCAAACACTTCTTTCTTTTTTTTTTGAGACATTCTGTTGCCCAGACTAGAGTGCACTGGCACCATCACAGCTCACTGCAACCTCAAACTTATGGGCTCGACCCATCCTCCCACCTCAGCCCCCTGCATAGCTGAGACTGAAGGTGTGTACCACCACTCCCCGCTTATTTTTGTGGTTTTGTAGATATGGGGGTCTCATGTTGCTCAGCCTGGTCTCAAACTACTGGGCTCAAGAGATCCTCAAGCCTCAGCCTCCCAAAGCTCTGGGCTTATAGGCGTGAGCCACCGTGACAGATCCCTCATAAACATTTCAAGCAGCATTGAATCAGAACAAGGAGCAGCGTTTTCAATTGGGAATTCATTGTGTATTTTTCATTGAGAACATATCATTTTTTAACTTATATGTTTATGTAACCTGAGTTGCAAGATGAATTTATCACACAGTGACAGACTTTTAATTTTTGGTTTTAATACACATTTGCGTATTTTAAAAGCAAATGTACCTTCAGCCCGTGAAATAATACGCTAGATAATTACAGGTACTTAAACTTTGACTTCAGTTATGTCTTAGATTTATTATAACTACAGTGTTGATTACTTTGAAGACATTGCTTTGCAGACAGAGATGTCTCTCGAAATGTCACAGTTCAGTGGTTTATTATCAGACAGTTGCTGAAGTGGATAGTTAAAAATTGAGGCCTGACGTGGTGGCACACACTTGTAATCCCTGCACTTTGGGAGGCTGAAGCAGGCGGATCACTTGAGGTCAGGAGTTCAAGACCAGCCTGGGCAACATAGTGAAACCCCATCTCTATTAAAAATACAAAAAAAAAAAAAAGGCATGGTGGTGTGCACCTGTAGTCCCAGCTACTCAGGAGACTGAGGCAGGAGAATCACTTGGCTTGAACCTAGAAGGCGGAGGTTGCAGTGAGCCAAGACCACGCCACTGCACTCCAGTCTGGGTGACAGAGCAAGAGTCTGTCTCAAAAAAAAAAAAAAAAAAAAAAAAAGGTGTGCAGTTTGTCAGTTATTTCATGACTATTAGTGGTTATTCAACACAAATTAAGCACTGTATCAGTTATAGGGTTCAGTTAGATAATACAGAATCTACAGGAGCTGATTTAGATAGCAAGGCATGTACTAGTGAGTATTAATAGTGGCTCAGTCTCTGCAAATGCTGAAAAAGCAGCTCTGGATAGTGCTAGCAGGTGGGGAATCATGATTTTATATCCAGATCACTAGTAGCAAGGAAATCTGAGAAATTAATTTTTAGTTCCCCAGACAAAGCAGTGCAGGAAGTCGTACAAGCAGTGAGCGGTGGCCCATGCATCTGCCCTTGGCACCCTGCAGCCACAACACAGACCTCAGTAGTTATGGCCCTGCTCTCACCGGTTCCACTGCCGGGGAGACAGATGTCAGATACATCATACAAATACCAGTGATGACAACTGCATGAGGCTAAAAGACAGGTCCACAATGCTTAGAAGTAAATAATAAGGGGACAGAGTCTAAACTGGAGGTGGGGTGGACGCCTAGGAAGTCTGGAGGAAGATGCATCTAAGCTGAGAGCTGGCCAGGAGAAGCAGAGTGAGGGAGTGAGAGAATTCCAGGCAGGAGAGCCGCGTGGGAGGCCCCAGGCTTGCTGGGAGAACAGAGCAAAGACCAGGCTGATCGGAGTGAAAGGCCACAGGGCATAGAGTTGGGGACAGGGTGGGTCAGGTAGGGCTTTGAGGTCACCAAAAGGATTTTTCCTAAGAATAATTGGAAGTCATCTTTTGAGGCTGGGAATAGTGGCAGATGAGTGCTTTTAAACAATCACAGCTGCTGCAATTTGGAGAAAGTCTTGGAGGAGGGACAGAGTGAAAGGCAGGAGACCAGTTAAGGGTCTGCTTGGTGGACAGACTTAGTGAGTCCAGATAGCTGGTGGGGCTTAGGAGGTGGAGAGAAACTAGATAGAGATCCACTCACCCAGACTCAGAGCATGGTTTTCTGGCATAATTAACTTTGTGGTAAGACTGCCTTTTTAGCCCTCTGAGTGGAGATGTTAAGAAAGCCATTGGTTGTGGAAGTCTGGAGCTCAGAGGGTGGGTAGGAGCTAGAGCTACAAATCTGGGAACTGTGACCTCCAGATGAGATTTAAAGCTGGGTGGTGAACCAGGTAGGCTTGAGAGAGGCTGTGGCCTGAGGTGGCTCAAGCCAGACCACTTGGACGTGTAGAAGCAGGCTAGAGCAGGAACAGCCAGCCAGTGAACGGTAGGGGGGGAAAAAAAAACCCAAAAAACAGTAGATTTCCAAAAAGAAGAAACTCTCCATCTAGTTTAGGAAGGAATCTTTTTATGTTTGGAGATAGACCATTTCTACAAAGTTTAGAAGTTGATTCAAGTATCCCATTCTGCTAGCAGCTAGGCTGTGCCTGGAGAAGTTAATTTAAAATGAAGAATGAGTTTCTCTCTGTTGAGAACATTAACTGTCTTGCTATACCATGAATGACACCTAAATGAGACTATATATTGAAGCCAGAAGTCCAGCTTGTTTACAATATCACAGTAAAATTGAGCCCAAATATGTCCTCTTGTTTATAGAGTGCTATGTAGAGTGCTCTGATATTTCATGGTGAACTACATAGGGCAGATACTCCTGTTTCCATTTTATAGTTATGAAAACTGAGGCAGCCTGGGCAACATGGCAACAAAAATTAGCTGGGTGTGGTGGTGTGCCCCTGTAGTCCCAGCTACCCCGGAGGCTGAGGCTGGAGGATCCCTTGAGCCCGGGAAGTCGAGGTTGCTGTGAGCTGTGGCCATGCCACTGTATACTGCAGTCTGGGTGACAAAGTGAGACCCAGTCTCAGAAAAAAAGAAAACTGAGTCTAAAGAGTAAGTGATATGACTGTAAAACCTTCATACCTGCTTGTAAATACCTCTGATAGATCAGAGCCAGGTCACCTGGGAAGTCCCTAAGGGAGTGGCCCACAAGGGAGGCCACTTTTGAATCTGGAATAGCCTAGAAGATTTTTGGACACACACTTAGTTTTATTGGTCAAATGTTTGAGCCAAATCCCATGGATGGGTTCTGGGGAGATACACAGCCCCTGTCCCCAAGGAGTTGATGGACTAATGAGGAAGGCAGATAGAACCATGAACTCTGGGTGTTCCTGCCATTCTCTTGCAGGGATACAGGGGACCTTTTGTGACCCGGTGGGGCAGGAGGGTGATTGATACGAATAACCATAAAGGAAATACTGGTGGTGTCGTTTGCTGAAGAATGAATCTACTTATAAAGTATTTTTCCTGGGGCAGGTCCTTCCACCTGCGTGTGCTGTATAATTTAGTGAGGAGGCTGATGTGGGTATGGCCATCCCTCTTACCGAGTAAATCTGTCCCGTTATGTAGCTGTCCACCCCGTTCCTGGTTGTGCCCCTGAGGGAGCATGCCCTGCCTTGGAGGTGACCTAAGTCAGGATGTTCAGGTTAACCATGAGCCTGCGTTTGCTAATGCTTTCAGACTTCTTCCTTGTGTGTGCAAAGTCACCCGCTAGTTACTTTATTAACTCCTGAAGGACAGGGAGCATGTTTTCTTATCCTGCTCTTGGCCCCTTGCACTGTGCCGGGTGCAACATGGCACTTAGGTGGAAAAGAAACAGCCATTTGACGCATGTTTTGGCTCAGGGGTTTTTCTCAAGTTCAACAGTAACTCTACTCACTCAGCCCTTTTATATGGAAGATGATTCATTTGACAGCCAAGTTAATATTTTAAAAGTGTGAACTTAAAACAATTAAGAAACTTTTTGGGAGCTGGAAAATCTATAGTCAAAGGAGAAAGAAACAGATATCATAGACCCATCTGATTGTGGAATACAGGAACATGTTAAATTATTCATAAGTTGCTTGATAACTGGTGAATAAATGTATGATGAAACATTTAGAATTTGGCAAAGCCTTCTAGAGAATCCATTAAATGCATGCAATAGCAAGAAGTTTTGGATACATTTTTATTTTTATAAAGTGGATGACATATAGCTAAACTCAAATTAGAACTATCAGTGAAAATATTCCAGTGCCCAGATTAGTAAATTATTTTTACTAGTGCTTTCTGGCTCTAAAAACTGGTATTTTATGGGAAATCAGAGGGTTAATTCTTGAAAGTATGATATTGATGTCCTAGAATGTGCTTTCTGCCCTCAAGCAAATGGTATGGCTTTGGGCTATGTTTTGATGATCACAAGTATCTCTGAATTGCTTTCTGTTTCAGGAATGTGTATCCTCTCTCGTCTTCATTGGCCAGATTGATCTCTGAAAGACATTGTGGTCTGGCAAAGCCGCTTCTTGCTCATTAAGCTTGGGAGTATGTTTTAAATAGTTATATTCAATTGTTTCCTTGAAGCGTGTGAAGGAAATGTGCCTGTTTCAGACCACAAGAGCCAGGGAATTTTTTGAATGTTTGATTGTGGTTAATCAGTTTTCTGTTCTTCCTGGAGATAAACTGCGTAAGAAAAGGTCACAAGTTTCAGGCCCCCTCCCGCAAAATCAGAGATAGTATAACATGACAGGAAGAGTATTTTCCAAGAAAATACTTGGAAAACGCAGAATGTTCATTATCTGTAACAAGTGTTTAAAGATTTCAAAGACACTCATAAAAATTGAAGAATAATAATGAAAAGAAGCTGTCCCATGGAAGAAATATTCTTCAGATTACTTTTCCTCGTCTTTGATACTGTAATAACTAGAGGGCTATTTAATGTCAGCTAATAAAGGATTCACAGAATAACTACTAAGCCGACTTAAGGAATTAACTCTCCCCACACCACCCTTAACTGAGTTTTTTCGTTGTCTGAATATTTTCTGTATATATTCTCACTTATTATTTGGCACTTTTTTTTTTCTTTTTACTTAGTAGATTTTAAGATACAACCTTTGCAGGAAAGAAGAGAGAAAACTGTATATTTAAACAGACTGAATTGTGTGTTAACTCTGAAAAGACAGAGACTGGAAGGAAGGTAAGTCAGGGCTTGAATATTCCAGGAAGGCTTTGAGGAGGAAGGAAATAAAGTCTGAACAGCCTTGAAGAATGGGTAGACATATAGACATAGAAAGGATTCAGGAAGGTCTTTAGATAACAAAAGTAGAGATCCACTGCCTGAGATGTTGTCGATATTTTATTTTTACCTTCTTTTTTTGGAAGATCTTGTTTCTTTTCACACATTGTTTTTCTTTTGTTTTCCCCAGCTGTCTGCTTCCAGGGCTAATGGTGAGTTTTCCTGCAACTCACTGGAGATTTTGCTGTGTGAAATCCCAAAAGGTCGCTTGCATGTACTTGTTGCCAGTAGCCTGTTTTCATTGGGTCATTTACTGTGGTTTAATATGCCACTTCCTCAGTGGACCTGATGTGAAGAAAGTCCCCACAATCCCGTCTTCTGTGACCTTTCCGAGGCCTTTCCCTTGTTACTTGGAACAAAGATGTGATAGCTGATTGGGAGGAGGGTGTTCCCTGTCACCTATCACACCCATCACTTTGTTTTTCTATATTGTTGAATGCAGATTGAGTTACTGTTGTGGCCTATGTTATTGTTTTCCACGTTGTGTAGATCCCGTGACTCTCCGATGGTGTTTGAGATGGGATGCCTCCGCTGTGAAATCCCAGGAGAGCTTGTTTTTCTCCACCTCGGTCCTTTCACTTTCTTATCTGCTTCCCTGCCTCCTCTGTCCCAAAAGCCTTTCACAAAATAGTAACACATGTGCTTTAAGACAAAGCTTGAAAACACACGCACGTGTGTGCGCGCACACACACACACACACAAAGTATTTAGAAACGATATTGAATTACCTGACAAGACTTAGAATTTGTTTCTTCTACCCTGTACCGTGCTACCAAAAATGGCACGTGGGCACACATATACACTTTTAATAGGCGACTTAGAGCCCATGAAATAATGAGCAGAGTAATAATAATAGTAGTTACGAAGCCTTGCATTTCCTATTCTGCTTTGGCCAGAGAACAATAAAGCCTCATTTAAAAAGCAGCTTTTCATCTTTCTTTGAAAAAACTTTGTAGTAGAAGTAAACAATTCTTTTTTTTTCAATGAGAGAAAACACCCATGGGTCAGCCAGGTTGACAGCCTAGTCAGCTTGCATCCTGTTTTTGTTTTTGTTTTTGTTTTTGTTTCTTTGTCTTGCAGAGTTTTTGCTGAAGGAAGCCTTGGAGTTCTACTTAATATGCATACAATAGAAAGCAGTAATTAAGGAAAAAGATATATCAGGCAACCTATCTTTTTTTTTTTTTTTTTTTTTTTGAGACGGAGTCTGGCTCTGTCACCCAGGCTAGAGTGCAGTGGCCGGATCTCAGCTCACTGCAAGCTCCGCCTCCCGGGTTTACGCCATTCTCCTGCCTCAGCCTCCGGAGTAGCTGGGACTACAGGCGCCCGCCACCTCGCCCGGCTAGTTTTTTTTTTTTATATTTTTTAGTAGAGACGGGGTTTCACCGTGTTAGCCAGGATGGTCTCGATCTCCTGACCTCGTGATCCGCCCGTCTCGGCCTCCCAAAGTGCTGGGATTACAAGCTTGAGCCACCGCGCCCGGCCCAGGCAACCTATCTTAAGAAGGATCTAACTAAATAACCTTTGTCTTTAAGACAGTCCTAACTCTCAGACTCCACCGGTGGGTGCAAACAACAGTGCTCCCCACTGGAGCTCCTGGGGCCCACTTTGACTTGCCTTGGAAAAGGGAAGACAAAGTGTCCTTCCCAAGTTACAAATGCAGGTTGTGTACTGTGGCTTTTACTCTCTGATAACCAGGTTAGCCGCCTAAACAGCTGTTCTCAGCAGAAGTAAGGGTGGTCTTGATATTTTTTTTTCCATTTGTACTAGTCTGCTTCCTGTCTCTCAGAGCGCAAGGCTGTTTGTAAGAAAAATGTGTGAACTGAAAACCACCACTACCGCCTATTAGATGAGTACAAGATAACCAGAAACAAAATACAAAATGAGTCGTCAGAGCTGTTGATAAGCTCCTTGTATGAAAGGAAAGAATAAAAATGCAGCAAAAGGCCAGATAATTATTTTTAAAAGTAAAACTGTAGACAAAAGTCCGAGGAAATCTCAGTCTCCCTTTCTCTATTCCTCTTGTGTCATTCTCCAGCCAACTTTAGGGACAAGCAATGTCTTCATCGAGAGGCACACCTCGTCCCCCGAAGGTGGGTTCTTGGTGACCAAAGTACCTGCCTACAGAAAGCAGAGAAGCCTGTTTTCTTCCTTGTGTCTGTAGGAAAGTTGTCTTTCAGATATAGTCCTCTTTGTTCATCTGTTACTGTGCACTGCCAGGCTGACCCCTTTTCTCAGGCAGGTTGATCATGAAATTAAAAGTGGTTTACCTGAGTTAATTATATTATTAGGCCGGGCACGGTGGCACTCACCTATAATCCCAGCACTTTGGGAGGCCACAATCAGTGGATCTCTTGAGCTCAGGAGTTCCAGACCAGCCTGGGCAACATAGGGAGACCCCATCTCTACAAAAAAATAAAAGAAAAAAAAGTTAGCTGGTGTGGTGGCTCATACCTGTAGTCCCAACTACTCAGGAGGCTGAGGTGGGAGGATCAACTGAGCCCAAGAGGTCCAGGCTGCAACGAGCCCTGAGGTGAGATCTCACCAGCTTGGAGTGCAGACCCTGTCTGAGTCCCTGAGTGAGACCCTGTCTCAGAAAAAGAAGAAAAAAGTACTATCTTCATTTTTTTTTCCAAGACATTTTCCACTTGTTGCTTAACAAAGTTTACAGTGTTCTACTTGTTTTCATTCCTTCAAAACTAATCTTTTTTTTCCTTTTTTTTTTAATTTTTATTTTAAAGAAACAGAGTCTTTCTCTGTTACCCAGAAAAGGAGCACAATGGTGCAATCATATCTCATTGCAACCTGAAACTCCCAGACTCAAGTGATGCTTCCATCTCAGCCTCCCGAGTAGCAAGGACTACAGGTGCCACCACCATGCCTGGCTAATTTTTAAAATTTTTTGTAGAGGCAGGATCTCCCTATGTTGCTCAAGCTGGTCTTAAACTCCTGGGCTCAGGTAATCCCCTCACCTCTGCCTCCCAGAGTGCTGGGATTATGGGCGTGAGCCATCACGACTGGCCCTAATTCATTTTTAATAACTAACCAGATATACTACTGGTGTTATACATAAGCATTAATTTTTTTTTGTTATCGTCACCCATTTTAAAAAAAAATTATGTTTTCAAAATGAGTTGCTTCAACCTAGTGTGGATAATCAAAATTTTAAAAGATCAAAAGTTTGGTGTTTTAAACGTCAGTTCTGACCAGTTATAGTGATTTGGTTCCACCTGATAGTTTAGTATTTCTTTGCCCTCTTAGTAAGTCCCCAGGTGACCAAAGTACCTGCCTACAGAAAGCAGAGAAGCCTGTTTTCTTCCTTGTGTCTGTAGCGGGAAGGGGGTAGGTAGTAAGTCTTAGAAACCAGCGTCTTGTGACTTTACTGATTCTGATGGATTGGGAATTTCTCGGGATATCTGGAAATTAACCGAAGCAGTTCTTTTTTTTCTCCAGTTAAGGGAAGTTGCCATGAGATAAATAATGGTGACTTGGTTGGTTCATTGAATTCATTTATTTATTGAATATTTATGGCCTGCCCACTAATTATCTGGCACAAGTGTAGGTCCTAGAAGATACACACTAGGGAAAAAATAGACACACAGACTAGATCCCTACTCTCCTGTCTTACATTCTAGGAGGGGAGAGAAAATGTTAAAAATGAACACAGTAAGTTGTCATGTCAGGTGCTACCAAGTGCTAGGGAAGGAGATTAGAGTGGTGGGTGTCATCTGGATCGGGTGGTCGGGGAGCCCCGTCTGCTAAGGTGGCATTTGAGCGGAGACTTGAGGTAAGAGACTGGGAAGTGAGGTGGGGACTGAAACCTGACCAACTAGCCGTGGGCAGACCAGACAGGAGCTTAGCCAAGGTGAGGACTTACAGAAGAGTTGGGCAGGGATGTGAAATAATTAGATTAATGTTCTGCATAGGATGCCCTGGGCTGCAAGGTGTGGAACTGATAAGTCAAGACCTCCCAGGAGGCTTTGCCACCATCTGCAGAATCATGCTGATGGCTTTGAAGAGAGAGGCAGTGGTGGTGAGAAGTGGCTGATTTGGGGCATGTTTTGAATAAAGAACCCACAGATTTGCTGAAGACTTGACTGCAGGGTGAGAGGGGAGTGGAGGTCGACTCCGGGAGTTTGGGCCCAAGCTACTCTGTGCGTGGAGGTGCTGCTCTGCGCATGGTGGTCCCACTGGCTGAGAGAGGGAGGGGTGAGCAGGAGCTGGCTGCAGGCCAGGGGAGAATAGGACTTCACATTTGGATGAGTTGTTTGGTTTTGGGGATGTTTGTTAGAGATCCAACTGAGGATGGTGATTAGCGGGAGTTTAGAATTCAGTGGAGAGATGAGGGCTAGAAATGTTTTAAAAAGTGAGAGCCATTGCACTGCACATGGTGGGGCAGGCTGGGTTCTGGGGGATGATAAACACTCCAAGGGAAGGGGAGGTGGCCAGGAGCCTTCCAAGAGGCAGAGGCATGGTGTAATATGATGGTAGGTGCTTCAGAGGGGATGACCACTTCAGGAAGGAGGAGGGAATTGGGGGTCTGGGATTGGTCAGGAGGAGCACAGGGCCCCTACCCCACCTCCTGGTTCTGTGGTTCCTACGCAGAAGAAAAAATACTTGAGTGGGGCTGCAAGGGAAATGTGGTCCTTGGGGACAATCAGAATTTGGCTGGCATGAAAAGATAAAGATTCAGCGAGAGGTTAATTTTTGCTAATGAGAAATTACGACTCCTGGAGAGCCCCATGGAGGGGTTTGGGGGCCTGGGATGGCAAAGGTCCTGGGTCAGGTTAGGCCATCTTTGGAGAGGAATGGAGCTGGTGGCTGGGATTCTTGTAACATCTGAATTAAACAAGGATGGAAGGCCTGGTAGGATTAATCTGCCTTTCTAAGACAGATCTAAGAGTGAGCAAACTTTTTCTGCAAAAAACATAGTAAGTATTTTAAGCACTGTATTTAGGCCATACAGTTTCTGTCAGTGACTCAAACTTCCGTCACAGCACAACCACAGCCATAGATAACACAAAAATCAATGGGCCTGGCTCTGTTCCAATAAAACTTTGTTTACAAAAGCAGCCAGTGGCCAGATTTGCCCATAAGATGTAGTCTGGCAAACTGTAGGCAAGAGAGTTAGTAGTTGGTGAGAGAGGGATGAGGAGATGGGTGGGAAGAGGGGGCCCCAGACTTGGAGTTGGGAAAAGTGGAGCTCCAGGAGCCAAGTCCTCAGTCTGTCCCCATCCTGATGAGGTGTCCATCACCCACAGGGAGAATTAGGTGTTTCCACACCTCCTCCTTGGTGCTGGAACCTTTTGAAAATTGCTTAATGAAAGAGGCAGGTAATCCCAGGTCTCATATTTAGGAGCGTGATGAGCTTTTCCTCATCTCCACAACAGACAGACTAGAGGAAATAGACTTAAGATGTAATCGGAGGTGTTTACATTGACAAAAGAAAACTTCTTGGAAGGAATGAAAATACATGAATTACTATCTGGGAAGATCTGAAGATTTTTGTAGGTTAGAATGAACAAAACCAATTTCCTTCTCTTACCTGGACCACAGAGACTTTGTTGGTCTTTTCCAAGCTCTAGATTTTTTCATGTGAATGTGTCATTGTCTTAACTCTATGAGAGGCAGATCTGTTTTAAATACCGTTTTGATGTGCTATAAATATACCAATCTATTATATATCTGTTGTGTGTGTGTGTTTATAAACAGATCTGTGTGTGTGTATATATACATACACACAGATCTGTTTATAAATACATGTATAAATATACAGACACACATAATCTGTTTATAAATACGCTGTTATAGATACTCCTAATTTAAGAATATATATTTAAAATTTCTCAATTTGCAAGTGGTAAAGTTGTTTCATTATTTATCTTAATAAATTGAATACCTATTAGTGACATTTTGAGTGACAAGGTTGATTTTGCCAGCCTATCCTAGTATTCTTCTTTGCTGGTATGATTTTATTTGCCAAAATAAATTGGTTTGCCTCAAACCACACACTAGGTATTAAATATATTCAAAGCAAAATTCAGTGAAACTTGAAAGTGCTATAGAACTGTGGTTGTAAGTGACAGAAACCCAATTCAGACTAAGCAGAAAGAGAGCTTTGTCTCCAGGATCCGAGGGTGCGTTCTGGAGGCCCGAGCTAGGATGTGGAGCAAGGGATGTGGCTGAGCCCACAGTGCAGCTGAAACCAAGGATGCAGATGCCGCCAGGACCTCTCTTGTTTCTCACCTCTGCTTCCATCTGCATCTCTGCCTCCTCCAGGCCAAATTTTGGTGAACAGTGACTGTGTCCGTTCTTTATATCTCGTCATTAAGTTGTAGGAAGAGGCCTGTGTGAAAGTCCCAAGGTCAGATCCTGGAAAGAAAACTCGTTGGCCTGCTTGGGCTTGGAGCCAGGCCTGGACAGCCCTGAACAGTTCTGGCTGCAGAGCAGGGAACCCTGTGTTGGCTAGAGAATAGGGTCACAGCCATATAGAATCATCACTCCTGTGGTAACGAGGTAATTTGGGGTTCAGGGAAGGGTGAGATGTGGGTGGTGAGCTGGGCATTCAAAAGAGAAGGTAGGCCGGTCATGGTGGCTCATGGCCTATAGTCCTAGCACTTTGGGAGGCTGAGGTGGGAGGATCACGTGAGGCCCAGAGTTTGAGACCAGCCTGGGCTGATCTCAGACCCCGTCTCTACAAAAATGTTTAAAAACCTAGCTGAGTGTGGTTGCACATACCTGTAGTCCCAGCTACTTGGAACACTGAGGTGGGAGGATCACTTGAGCCCATGAGTTCAAGGCTGCAGTGAGCTTTGATTGTGCCACTGCACTCCAGCCTGGGTGACAGAGCAAGACCCCATCTTTAAAAAAAAAAAAAAAAAGAAAAGAAAAAAGAAAAAAGTCAGGTATACGTTAAATAAACATGAAATCTATATAAGAGAACAAAAATTCACTCATGTCAATGTCAGCCCGTTAATATAGATCCATTTACTGAGACAGACTTTGTAGTGGCAGAGAATGGCCTTGTTAAGCCAGGACCCTGTTGTGCAGGCTGTGGGTAGAAGCTAGGAAGTCCCTGGAGTTTCACCCGGCTTTTCCATGAATGACCTTGGCCTCAGTGTCTTCATTTATAAAATGAGGGGGTTAGATTAGGTGGTCTCCAGAGTACCCTCCGAGTCTAAAACTGCTCTGTCTGCGGCATCATATGTCATAGGATATAATAGACTTTACAATAAGATTTAAGATGACAAATTTTAAAAATACTGCTGCTACACAAGCATATATTGCTATTTGTTGAGTTGATAAGGCTTGATCATGTAATTGGAGGCATTAAATTTCTTTTCAAAATGGAATATGAATAAAATTTTATATTTCTCCCAAATCTTTCTCTCGGTTCTTAGAACTGTTTATTATTTTTTTGCCTGTTAATTTCCCACTAAGTCTCGTTGGGCTCCACATCCTTGCTCTATGTTTATGTAGAATATTAAACATCATTCCCTTTCATCTCACTGCAACTGCTTCTCTGTTTCATCTGCACTTTATTTCTACTTTGCATTAGGGAATACAAAACTGAGCCATGTTTAAGCAATGTAGTGTCAATCACCCAGTTTAGATTCCATTTTCCCAGGCGGAGGAGAAGGTAAATAAATTGGATCCAGTGAGAAGCCTGGATATTAGGATGTGCCCTTCATTGTCTCTTTCAGCAGAACTCCACACAGAGGATAGGCAATCCCCTAGGCTCTGCACGGGTCACTGGGCACACCACCCTGCTACACAGCATCAGCATAATCCACTCCCAGAGCCTTTTGTGGGGCAGTGGGTCTTGGCCAGCCTGTTTTCCCCACAGCTGCTGTCCTTAGACCCCTTCATGCTTCACATGCATTAAAAGGGCCTGGTGTTGATAAACAAGCTGAGGCCCCTGTGGGATGAATCTCCCAATTGGGAGGTGCTCTTCTGTGTGCAGAAAGAGCACCTGATTGTTGCCAAGGTTTCTTTTGGTACCAAAATAGTTCCTGGTGCTACCAAGGGAAATACTGTAGGAGTGAATTTCCCAGATGCAATACCCATCATCCTTCTTTGATGATTTATGAGTCCCTGTTAAGTCAAACATTTTCTTTCAATATTCTAAAATTAACAATTTCAAAAATCTAGTGAACTTCATGTAAAGGATTGTGTTTTAATAAAAGTGATCATTCAGAACACCTGTTTAACTCATGGCTTTCAATTCCAGTCAAAGCTCTGTTAATCCTTTGCTTGGGATGTCTTGATTTTTCTTTTTCTTTCTCCTTAAAAAAAAAAAAAAAAAGACAACGCATCCATGCATCCATTGGATTGATATTTGATTCTTGGTAAAACCGCCAGTTTTAATTAAGTTTGAAAATTGAAATCTGGCTGGAAATTGGATGAAATTCAGCATAGTAATTTCCTTCACGTGTTCTTCGTCTTCTGCAGCAGAGACTGTGAATTTATGTGGCTGAAGACGTTATGTGACTTTAATTACACCTGCTTTTGTGAATTAAATACAACTTTTCAGTTTTGATGGTGTTCATAAAATCCCTTCTATGCTTCTTGAAGGGAAGGGATCAGTAAAAGGATATTCAGTTTTAAGCTGTGGCAACTTCCTTTTATTCACTATAGCAAATAAGTTCACTTAGGGATTTTAGTTAGGAAAGCTTGAGGCATTTTGTGTTGTGAAACAAATGTGCTCTAATTTTAAAGAAATTTCAGGGTATTCTGTGAATTGTGCACACTCTATGTTCTGGACAATTTGTATTCTTGAGTGTATTACCCACTTTTTTTCCGCACTAATTTTTACTCTAGCCATCAATTCTTCCACTTTTTTTTCAAGATTTTTAGTTTCTTTGCGCTGGGTACGTAATTCCTCCTTTAGCTCTGAGAAGTTTGATTGACTGAAGCCTTCTTCTCTCATCTCGTCAAAGTCATTCTCCATCCAGCTTTGATCCATTGCTGGCGATGAGCTGCGTTCCTTTGCAGGGGAAGATGCGCTCTTATTTTTTGAATTTCCAGCTTTTCTGCCCTGCTTTTTCCCCATCTTTGTGGTTTTATCTGCCTCTGGTCTTTGATGATGGTGACGTACTGATGGGGTTTTGGTGTGGGTGTCCTTCCTGTTTGTTAGTTTTCCTTCTAACAGTCAGGACCCTCAGCTGTAGGTCTGTTGGAGATTGCTTGAGGTCCACTCCAGACCCTGTTTGCTTGGGTGTCAGCAGCAGAAGCTGCAGAAGATAGAATATTTCTGAACAGCGAGTGTACCTGTCTGATTCTTGCTTTGGAGGCTTCCTCTCAGGGATGTACTCCACCCTGTGAGGTGTGGGGTGTCAGACTGCCCCTAGTGGGGGATGTCTCCCAGTTAGGCTACTCAGGGGTCAGGGACCCACTTGAGCAGGCAGTCTGTCCCTTCTCAGATCTCAACCTCCATGTTGGGAGATCTACTGCTCTCTTCAAAGCTGTCAAACAGTCGTTTCCGCACTAATTTTTAAGTCAATTTGAACCTAAGAAAAGTTGGACATATTTAAAAAAAAAAAAAAAAAAAAAAAAACCTTAATCCTAACTCTTTAATGGAGAAGTTAGAGAACTACATTTGTTTTATGTCTCTAAGTTAATCAAAATGTTAATTCCTTTTTTTGTTTTTTTTTAGCTTTTTTTGATTTCTCAAGTATAAAGTAAATGGGTGTTTCTGGCAAGCTCAGCTGGTGTTTCTCTGAGCACTTTTGTTACATGCATGGTAAACATGCATGGTAAAGGTTGACAATTACCTAAATGTGCTTTTGGTATTCCTTCTTGGCTTCCTTGGGTATGATTGGCTAATTGATGTGCTTTAAATGATTTTTCTGATGTCTTTGATTTGGTGGATGCTCTTTGTTGAGGATTCTTTCTGCCCCATTTCCTAACCCCCACCACATCTTGACCATGAGTCATTGTTTTTCCTATCAGTGTAATCGAATTAATTTGATTTTGTTGAAAGTATGGGCTAGGGCTTCTGGGTGGCCTTGAGAATATGCCTTCCAGTTTTGCTCTCATGGCGCTGTTAGCCAAGCACATGCTCAGGGCAGTGCTAACAAAAACACTGTCAAAAGAAGACTTTAACCAAGTGCTATAAAGATTTTAACCAAGTAAGAATCGCATTAAGATTGTTATATGGGCATAATACTTTTAATCTTACAGAAGAACTGTAATAGATATTCTAAGACACCGTGATTTTTGGACTTTGTCCTTCACTGAACTTCAAGGTTCCACATACTTCAAAAGGCAAAAAATATGTCAATGAATTTCTTTCCATCAAACACACAATAACAATAGAAAAGTGAGTTTTTTTCCTCCCCCTTTAAAAGTTGATCTCTGTTCACTAAGAGAATAGAAATAATTTCCATTTAAGATACTTATTTTGAAAATTACTTAGATGGGATCCAGAGAAAGTAAGGGGAAAAAGAAGAAAGATGAATGGTTCTGTTGGACTCTTCCTGCTCTTTCCTTTTGGTTACATATTTAGTTTGAATAGGAATACTGTAAGACATACTTAAAAAATAATTTAAGTCAGGAAGGCTAATTCTGGAAAGAGGAGAGGAGAATTATTGAGAGAGGCTGTAAATTGAGGTCAGATTAACCAAAGAGTATGGCTATACATGCAGAAACTTAATATGGAGACAGAAGAGATTGTTCAAAGAAAGGAGAGAGTGTGGCAGAGAAGAGTGGAGTTAATTTGCTATGAAACACTTAATTTTTTATAGGGTATTCCTTTTAATCAAAACCCAATGCTTTCTATATTTATTTTCATTATAAATGTTATTCATTCATTATTAGCAAGTACACTCAACCAGGATGATCAAATCTGTTTCAACATGCAAGTTATTATCCAAAATGCAACCTTCCTGGAGCCCCATTGGGGATCATTAGTGCAAATTCCACTGTGTTCTTTGGTCCCAGGGAACTGTTCAGGAGGTAGGTGATGCCAGAATTAGCCGATCAAATTGCAGCACTCAGGATCTCCAAAGATCAGATTTTTCAGAGATAGTATTCACTTATAGATCCATTACGGAACTGTGTTTATACTTATTTTCAGATTATCCATTCAGAATCATTCTGTGACTCAGAAAAGTCTGTTTCAGAGTATACTTGCTGAGATCCTTTTAAGTAAACAAGTACTTTTTACATTGTGCAGCTTGATGGGCATCAAGACTGTTGAATGAACACGTTTTGTGGGATTTTACACTCTTTGTGGCCGAGTTGCTTTGCTTTGGTGGCATGGGTCTGAGTTCTGGTTTCGTCTGGGCAGCATGTTTGCTGCAGTCTTTTGGCTGGTGCACTTTACGCTCCTTGTCTTGCTCTGTGCTGTTTGCCACCTGGATGATTCCATCCAGCCATTGAGCCTCACTGCACAAAGAAGAAAAGAACAAATAACCCGTGTGCGTTAGGGCATGCAAGAGGCCGGCTTTCTTGAGGACAGCAAATCTGTGTATAGTCTGGATAGGCTAAGTTACGCAGCATGAGTTGTAATGGCTGCGCAGGTTTGCATAGTCCAAGACACATCAGCTGAGCAGTAGCAGGTCTAGCTTCTGGTCTTGATGCTAAAAGTAATTTCTTGAGCTATTTTAGTAATAAGTCACTTATTTGGCTTCAGTTTATTAATCTTTTTGTCATCTTTAGGTCCTTTAAGCTCTTAAACTATGGAATCTGGATCTTAGATCATTATGGATGGGATCAACAGATGAGGATATAACGGTTTGAAAAGAGCCATACTGAGAAAGGTGCTTAGTGCCAGAGACCAACCTAGGTTTCAAATCATGGGGCCATTTTCACTCTTCTGTGGGTTTTAAAATATACACTTCCATTCCAAACCTAAAGCTTCCTTGACATTTGCTCTTCCTTGCCACCCTATGTAGACATATATTGCCTCCATCTTTAAAATGCTCTGTTGTACTGTCTATTGCTATTAATATATAAGTGGCCTAAAACAACAAGCCTTTATTTGCCGGGGATTCTGCAATTTAGGCTGGGTTCTGCTGGGCAGTTCTTCTGGTCTCACTCACGTGGCCACAGTCACCTGGGGAACACTGGGGCTGGGGGTGTTGTAACCACCTTCCAGAAGAACAAGCCCAGGGCTCAGTGCTTGTCAGACTTATGCTTATGGTCTTGTTTGCTGATTTCCCAGTGACCAAAGCCAGCTTCGCGGCCCGCACCAGAGTCACTGTGGGAAGGGGCTGCATAAAGGTGTGAACACCTAGAAGTGTGATTCACTGGAGACCGTTAATATGCAGTCGACCACATATTTACACTCTGAGCTTGTGTTTTGAAAGTCTGTACTACGGACTTGAAGGACATGTCCGTATTCCCTGTCCTACGCTGTAAACTTTGAGAAAGTTTTGCTTGACAGTATCTACGCCCCTACAGCAAATGAGGTGAGTGCATAGCAAGTTTTGAGTGGGTGTGGCAGCTCATGCCTGTAATCCTGCCACTTTGGGGAGGCTGAGGCAGGAAGATCGCTTGAGGCCAGACGTTCAAGACCAGCCTAGAGAACATAGTGCGACCCTGTTCCTACAATTTTTTTTTTTTTTTAATTAGCTAGGTGTGGTGGCACACACTTCCAGTCCCAGCTACTCAAGAGGCTGAGATGGGAGGATCCCTTGAGCCTGGGACATTGAGGCGGCAGTGAGCTGTGGTCACACCACTGCACTCCAGCCTGGGTGACAGAATGAGATGCTGTCTTTAAAAACTAAAAATAAATACATTTGAAAAAAAAATCAGTTGCGATGACAGAGGTGGGTGTCTGTACTTCCCTGAGTATGGCCAGGAGAGAACATTTCCTGTTCCCTCTGGTTCTTCTTTCTCCAGTTCCTTTTAAAGACTCCATTTTAGAGTCCTCTTCCTGAAGATTTTCACCATGTTCTTTTTTCTCCTGAATCCCTTTGTGACATTATCAATTCCTATAGCTACACACTTCCTAAAGCTTTAAATAAAATCTCTTTACCGATTACTTCTAAATGTTTTCAGCCTCAGAACCACATTTGAGGCTGCATGTTAAACATCTCCACATGAATAATCTGTGGACATACCAAATAATGCATCTTCTACGTACCCTAAATGGACTTCTCTTTCTGCATTTCCTGTTTTAGGTAATGGCTTCACCACACTTCTAGTCTCAAAGACTTGAAACCTCTTAAGCTTTCTTAGCGCCCGTTGCTTGGTCCTGCATTGTGATTCTGGCCTCCAGTCCTCATCCTTGCTTCAAGTTATGTTCCACACACTGAGCTCCTTAGAGGGTCCTCATCATAGAACCCCCTGGCTCATAACTTTCCATGCTTCCTCGCTGCCCACAGAATTCAGCCTAGCACTGAAGATCCTCATCAGTTTGGGCCCTTGAAGTTCTTCACTGTCATTTTCTGTGTTTAGTGACATGCTCTCTTTGATAAGAATCCAAATCCAAGTGTTTTCCCTCCTTCAGGGTCTGGCTTCAACATTTCCTCCTCCTCAAACTCAGTGGTTAACAGTGTCTTCCCTCTCAATATTATCAAAGCCTTTCATGCTGTTAGCAACTTTTCTTTTTATTTATTGTAGACTTTATTTTTTTTACAGAAGTTTTAGGTTCACAACAAATTGAGAGAACTGTGCAGAGAGTTCCCACAAAGCCCTTCCAGACACACACATTCAGCCTCCCCACCATTGACATCTCAGTCAGTACCACAGCAGGACGGTTGTTACATTTGATGAACCTGCCTTAACATATCATTGTCAACCACAGTTCACAGTTGACATTAGGGTTTTCTCTGTGTTGTACATGGTGTGGGTTTTGGCAAATATATAATGATACGTACCCACCATTATATTAATAGTACCATACAGAATAGTGTCACTGCCCCCCAAATCTGTCATGTTCCACCTGTGCCTCCCTGCCTCCCCCTAAGTCTGCTGCACTTCCCACACTAACCTCACTGTTTCTATTGCTCACCTATGACTCTCTCCACCCCATCGTAGTCTTCTGTTACTATATAGATCTCTAAAAGATGTAGATTACATCTTCAAAATCCCAGTTAAAGTGCAGTCATTATATCTTAAGGAAGACCCAGGTTTCACACAAATTGGAAATTTTGTTTGGGGACACAAGCCACTAAGGTTAGTGGTTACTTAAGATGAAACTTGACAGGGAAGACGTTTTACAGCCTAGTAAAGGTCAATAAGTATTTGGTGATATTAGGGATGATTTTTGCTTTATGTCATAGTTGTGTGTGCTCCCTCCTAAATGGTTTCTCTATAGATTTAAAAAATCTACGCCTCCTAAAACACTTTTCACCTCTGCTACAGAGAGGGAGAGAGAGAAAGAGAGAAGAATTGGACCTTGGACAGAAATACTTAAGTGGATCCTTTTTTAAGGCAGTCTCCATTTCTAATGTGAATAATCACCTCTTAATCGGTTTTCTAAATTTGGACTTTTAAGAGATTGTGTTGTAATAAACAAGCGAGTAAATGCCAAATAGGTTAACAGTAACATATGCAGAATATGGTATAATATTGCTGCAAAGAACTCAACCAAAACGGATACAGCATTCTAAAGTTGTTTGAACAGCCTTGTCAGCAAGTGTCTAAATGTTCCCTCAAATCTATAACATCTAAAGGAAACAAACTTGAAAATATAAACAAGAAGTACTGTAGGAAAGGAAGGTGATACACCAGAGCAAGACATTACAGTTTCCTATAGCAAAAGGTGTGACACATGGTAGTTTTAGATTTGCCAGTGATAATTAAATAAAACAGTCAAGGCCACTTCTGTTCTGTCCCATCCTCTTTGGCTGGGCTCTTTGGTCTGTGCTGTGATTTGTGGACATAGATTTCACAGGTGCTCAGGGTGGCATTGCCTCTCAGCTGCTCTTTGGAATAGCAGCTGCAGGTTCTCTGTTGAGTTCATGTTCATAATGACTCTAAGTCACATAATCATATTTTGATTTAACCACATTTTGTTTCCAATAAAAGTCAGCAAAGATTTATTAAGCGTCTACTCTGGGGCAGCCCTCTGGGGACAGTGATGACAATGACGGTGAAGTGCCTGAGCCAGGCACTGTTGTGGACTCAGTTTGTCCTCACAGCAGCTCCACGCTCCTAACACTGCATCTGAGATGCCTTGAGAAGCCGACACTCACTTTTCTACCTGTGAATTCGCTTGCTTGGCTTCCCCCTTGCTTATGCCCAGTTGCCTCCATACTGGGGCAAAGATCTGAGAAAACAAAACACACGAGTGTTTAGCATTTATTGTTTCCTTGGTGACCAGCTATGTGAAGCATTTTTGGAACATACTGCAGACAGCTCTGGGTGTGGCAAGAAGGAATGACGGTCCAGGTGAGAAGGACTCAGCACCCGCCATGTCTCCAATCCCTTTGACCTGGGTTTCTTGCCCCAAGGTCCCCTCCCCTGCCTGCACCCTTTGCTCCTGGCTCCAAGGAGCACCCCAAAGTTCCAGCCTATCCTGAATGATGAAGATAATTATATTTTTTACCTCTCTTTACTGGTAGCTGGGACAAAGCTGGGATTTTTTTTTTCCATGAAGGTGTTTTTACTGTAGGTGAGTGGGTAAAATAAAAAAGCAGATGATCGCATAGATTTACAGAAAGTGAGTGTGTTCTACAGAGAGGCTGTGTGTTTGTTTAATCTAGCTCCCATCTACCCCGTAAGCAGCTTTCCCTCCGGCTACTTTAAGTAGTTGAGCAGGTTTTTCTTTTTCTTTTAAAAATTTATGTCCCTTTCATTTATGTATGTGTTTATAAAACAAGAGGCCTTCGAGAGCCATGGCCAAGAGCCCAGGTTCTGGAGCTGTGTTGCCCAGATCTGAATCCCCTGCGCCATGCAGAGGTCTCCATGACCTTCAGCCATCACTTAATTCAGCCCCTGTTTTCCTGCTGTAAAGAGGGGGCTGTGTAATAGTTGTGCCCATTTCACAGGGTTAAGATGATTACATGGGAGGCTGTTAAGGGGATTAGCAGATGCCCGATGTATACTAAGCCTTAAATAAATGTTAGCCTTAGTGATGTGTTGTTATGGGCCATTTTTTGAAATGATGAATGTTGAGAATGAAAAGGGGCCATACAAATAGAAAACCAAAGAATACAGAACAAAGTATAAAACTCAACTGCTTTCCACAAGTAAAACATTTTTTTTCTTTTGATTGGAAATTATCCATCAAATTTGATAATGTAAGACAGTCAAGAATATTTTATGTCCTATTTCCCCCTACCTTTTTTCCCCATAATTTTTCTTTCAAAATAACCTCTAGAGATTCTGAGCTGGTTCAGCAGGTCATGGAGTAAAATAAAAAAAATAACAGTGAGGGGGCATTGAACTAGGTGCCAGGTATATGAGTGTACCTGGTGACCTCCACCGGAGGTCATGCTTCTTGCACATGGAATAGAGCAGATGACTTTGCTTTTACCAGTGGGGTGTGGGAGAAATATTCCAATTAATTGTATGTAAGATGCATTATGTGGCATAAAAACGACAAACTGAGCTAACACCAACTTGTCAACTTCAGTAAGGATGGTGCAGATTATTAGGGAGAGCAACAATGTTGTACATACTATACTAAAACTACCATTTTAATGTTTGTTTTTATTTTCATTTTGAAACAATTTTGGTCATATAAAAATGTTGCAAAAATAATACGAAGAACTCCCAAATGGCCTTCACCTGGATGTTAACATCTTATATAACAAATAGTACAGTTATGAATATGAGGAAACTAACACTGATACAAAATGACTGCATGATAATAGAAAGCTCTTATTTACATTTCCGCACTTGTTCCACTTTTGTTTTCTTTCTGGTCCCTGATCACATGATGCATTTGGTTGTCATGTCTTAGTCTCCTTTCTTCTGGACTATTTCCTGTCTTTGTCTATCATGACCTTTACACTTTTCATGAAGACTGGTTGTTTTGTAGAATGGCTGTCAATGAGAGCTTGCTTCCTAATGATTGCATTCATTATGCAGTTTTCACAAGAATACCAGAGCGTTAGTGTTGCGTCCATCTCAGTGCATGTATCAGAAGGCGCGTGATGCCCACTGATCTCATCACTGAAGCTGTTGACTCTAGTCAGTTGGTTATGGTGATGTCAATGTCAGCTCTCTCCACTGTTAAGTCACTGTTGTTTCCCTTTGTTTTTAAGTATGTTGTGGGAGATACTTAGAGATTGTGTAAATATCCTGTTTCTCACCATACTTTTGCTCACCAAATTGAATATTTATTGCTGATTCTTAATGTGTAACAGTTATTACTGTGGTATTTGCAAATTGCTGACTTTTTATTTTCATTATTCTTTCTACATAGTTGAAATTGTACTATAAGGAAGGGTTTCCTATTCTTCCATAGAACATGAACTCATAGATTCTTATTCTATGGCTACTGTATTAGTCTGCTCAGACCCACTACCAAAATGCCATCAGTTGGATGGCTTAAATAACAGATACTTATTATCTCCCAGTTCTGGAAACTGGAAAGTTCAGGATCAGGGTTCTGGCAGGGTTCAGTTTCTGGTGAGGGGTCTCTTTCTGGCCTGCAGATGACTGCCTTCTGCCCCTGTCCTCACATGGTGGGCCTGGGCTGGGGATGGGGGCAGTGAGCTCTCTGGTGTCTGTACTTCAAAGGACATTAATTCCATCATATCAGGGCCCACCCTGATGACCTGATTTAACCTTAAATACCTCCTAAGGGCCCCATCGCCAAACAGAGTCACACTTGAGGTTAGGGCTCCAACATAGGAATTTAGAGGAGACAAAAACATTGAGCCCATGACAATTATAATCTATTATTATCACTATTTACAAAAAGGTTATTAAAAAAATATTTGGAAGAGGGATTATTGCTAAAGCAAAGAAACTCTGTATTGACCATCAATACAAAGTAAAACTGAACGTCGTATCCTATGGTATGTTAGTGTACTGTGTGTGGCCTGTTGTGCTGCTTTCTGGTCAGGGTACGTGACTTGGCTCCTGATCTCGAGAAGCTGTCCTTTTAGTTCCTACCTACCGTCTTGTCCCTGTTTCCATGCTCCTGTCCATTAATATTTACTTTTGTAAGAAGAATAAGAGAGTTGATGTGATGTGTCAAACCTTGCCTGAGTCTGCTGACTTAATTAGGTTGGATGACAGTGGAAGGTGAGAGGACTCAGAACCCAAGTATGTTGTAATAATTGATAGATGGTGAGTCATCCCTGTAATCTGCATATCCTGTCCCAGCTTTAGAGGACTGTTGGGGATTTTGAAACCAAAACTTAACAGAATATTAATTTCGCTGTTGCTGTTTTTGAGTTTGTTACCCTTTGTGGCTCATTCTGAAGTTTTGCTGATAATCATATATTTGCTAATGTCTAAAAACGGAACAGTTGGGTCACTGCTGTAACACAGATAAATACAGCAGTTCTAGAACCTGCTGACTTGGTGGATTCATATCTACAAGGGAAAGCAGTTTTCATTGTAATAATCCCCGTTTCGTATATAAGAAAGATGATTCCTTCTAGTCATATTTTTTAACAGTCATCTAGTAATTCTGTATTTTAACATCTAAGTGGCTGCTTATATTCTGAATAGCTACAAAGCAGAGCACTTGAAATAATCTTTAAAACATCACAATATATAAGAAACACGGTCAGAACTCTCACTTTTAGTGTTCTGTGCCATAGGGCTAGAGGAAAAAAATGTAAACCACATGATTAAACTGTTAGGGTGATCATCAGGAACAGTGTAAGTCATTATTGAAATTAGGTGGAGGAAATGGCATGGTATCATTACCAGCTTCATATCAAACAAAAGGCTGTTTGATACGAAACCCCAGCCTTCCAAATAACTGGGACTACAGGTCCATGCTACCAAATCTGGCTTTTTTTGTTTTTGTTTTTCCATGCCACCAAATCTGGCTTTTTTTTTTTTTTTTTTTTTTTTTTTTTTGGTAATCATGAGGTCTCCCTATGTTGCACAGGCTGGTCTTAAAACTCCTGACCTTAAGCATCTTCCCTCCTTGGCCTTCCCAGCATGCTGGGATTATAAGCATGAGCTATTTCGCCTGGCCTTGGGTGTGCTTTTGGAGTCAGATGGAAACTGCTTAAGAAATACAGAGAGCATATTGTAGCTAGTCCAGTCAACTGAAGACATTTTTGGAGAACATCTAATACTGCTTCCTTTTGTCATCTAGTGAAAGTAAAATATTTTTTTTTCTTAATCTTGTTTTGAAAGGCATAGAAAGGAGGACTCCCCTGCTCACTCCCTCTTTGGAATTGAACACTTATTATCACATGTATGTACATGGGATAATAAAAACAAAAACTGTAGCAAAGACTGGGTAGTCTTTGGTTGGAACAGGAAATACATTTCCTCTAGAGCGTTGAAAAGGGTAAGAGAAAACTAGTGAAACTGATTTAGCTAGTCAACAAATCAGGAAAATGAGATTTCCTAAAGTTCTGATGGGGTTAGCCCTACCTCCTCAGTGGAAATAGTAAACCACCTGGAATTTTACTTTTAGTGTAGGTCATTATTTGTATTTTAAATTTATCTTCAGTCTTGTTTGTATATTACTTTAAAGTCACTCTTGTTTTTTAAATTATAATACAGAACTTTATTTTCTTTAAAAAGGACGACTTATTTTATAATTAGCATAGATTGCTTTCCTAGAAATAAAAATTGTCATTCCGTTCTGGCATCTTCTGCCAATTGCAGTGTGACTCGAGGTATGACTGCAGTTGTCTTAGAATAATCATAGGTCTAGTGAGAGCTTTAGGCTTCCACATTTTTGAAAAGAATGCAAGTATGGTGGACCTTTAACCACATATAAGTGAAATATTAAATGAAGCATGCTTTTAATAGCTATCCTGTCATTTTTAAGGTCTCAATAGTATGTTTAGAGGCAGTGAATTTAAAAGTATTTGTATATTAAAGTTTAATAATCCTTAAGCATTATTAAGTTTCTAGTAAATTGTTCTGTTTGATGGGCTGTCAACAAATCATATGGAAATAGGAGAGAAAATTGTTGTTTTGCATTTTTTTAGTATAGAGAGTTATGTAAACCAAAAACAAAATTCTAAGGTCCCCAAACCGTCTGAACGGACCCCTCCTGTAGGCCAAGGGCATTCCACAGTTAACCTGAAAAACGTGTTCAGGCCATGATGGAAGAGGGGGTTGGACATGCCTCATTCTACCATTTTCCCTTTTGGAATTCAGGAAAAGCCAACCAGCATTAACCTCAACACAGATTTTAAGTCTGATAAGAAGCATTTACAATCTATTCTTTCTGAAGCTTGCTACCTGAAGGCTTCATCTGCATGATGTAACCTTGGTTTCCAAAACCCCTTATCCTAACCCAGACATTCCTTTCTATGGAATAACTCTTTCAACCAATTGCCAATCGGAAAAGTTTTAAATCTACCTATGACCTGGAAGGCCTGCCCTCCCTTGCTTCAAGATGTCCTGCTCTACCAGATCAAACCAATGTGAATCTTAATGTCTCTGGTTGATGCCTCATGTCTCCCTAAAATGTGTGAAATTAGGCTGTGCCCCAACCGCCTTGGGCACATGTTCTTAAGATTTCCTGAAGGCTCTGTCATGAGCCATTGGTCACTCATATGTGTCTCACAATAAACTTCTTCAAATTACAGAGTTTGACTCTTTGTCGACAGTTACTATTTCCTGAGTATACAGCAACACTTTAAAGCATTTAGGGTACCATTTTTTCTGTGATTTTTGAGACTTTTTATAATGACCAAGATTCATGTTATAAAAAGGACTTAAATAATGGATATGAACATTTTTTAAGTTTGAGATGCTGTGCACATTTACAAAAACAACTTCTTCAAAAATTGTTCAGCTGGTGGGATTAGTCTGTGGAGAATATTTTATTGCATTTATTTTGTGCCAGTAAAATCATCTTTTAGTAAGTCATCTTGTGTTTAATTGGTCTGAACTTTGGTAACTTGGTAAACAGAAACTTAATCATTGGCATTGTAGCTTTTGGGTTTCTGAGAGATCAATATGAATATCAGGATTTTTCTTTGCTAGATATAATAGTAAAGTCACTTTAAAAGTTTATAAGCCAAGGAATGAGTTTAAAATTTGGTCAACAACTATTTCTTGTAGTTGGTTCCTGGGAATGGACCAAGTGTGGAAAAATGAATGTATCTAGTCCCCACCCTTAAGGTAGCTGTAATATTGTAGGGAATAATGACAGCCATAGGCCAACTTTTCTCTCATTGGGAAAAATTGTGTTTTATTCTGTTATGACAGCTAATGCTTATATTCTTAGATTCTCCCTAGACTGTCTTTACATAAGAAATTACTAGAGTCCTCAAATAATATCATGGGGATTCTTAAATTTGACAGTAAAAGGCCTTGCACACAGGCAAAGCCCTCGTATAGTGAGATGCCAGCAATGAAAGCACAACGTGTCATATATCCCAGCAGGTTTGTACAAAGCCGCAGCAAGCAGCTTTCCTTATTCTTTTTTTTTTTTTTTAACATACTAGCTTTTGGTTAAACAATGCAGGTGTATTTTCAGTATTTCTTAGATTTCGCATTCTTGATGAGCAGGGAAAGGCAGTGTATTAGAGTTTATGTAAAAGAGATATTTGTGAGAAAATATTAAAGAAACGAATATGCTATTTAAGATCTGCATTATTCACCTAATAACCTTTGAGAGACCTCTTAGGGCAATCTATGTTGTTCCTAGGAATATGTTTGTGATGATGGGTGGTTTGGTGGGAGAGATGTGAGAGTTAAATACTCACAGTCTGCATTTTATCTTGATGAATACTATTAGCCTCAAATGATTCAGAAGAATTTTTAGAGGTTTTCAGGTTTAAAATGTAGTGAGAACTGCCTGGATTAAATCTGGGTAGATTGCATGCTTGATTCATGTTCATAGCATATGGAGAATGAAAATTAATGTTAATTGATCTAATTAGGAATTAGGATTCTCTGACATCTAATTCTCCGGTTTATTTTGTTCATCTATTTTTATAGTTGATGGAATACATAGAATGCGTGGGAGGAGATGGGGAGAAGAGAGAATTATTTATGCAAAACTCATGTGATGGCAAATGCCCTTTTTCCTAAAGTAATGAAAACAACTAGTAGCATTTTTGTTCTCTTGACAGTTTGTGAATAGGAGTATTTGTGGGTAGGAGATACATATTAATTGGCATGACATATTTTTGAAAATGAATCATGAAACCGTGACAGTTGTTTTTTACTAGGTTAAAAGATAGTACTTGTTATTTTTGTTATTTGTAGAGTTCTTAAGTATTTTTTGTGAGTATACATCTAAATATAGATGAAAATATCCTGTTTCCAGCTATGAAAAAGAAATTGAGCTAATGGTTGTTTTATAAACCACACCCTTATACTTTGCATTAAAATATGAAGTAAATTTATATCTATACTGGGAAGTGATTTTCTACACTTCAATGTGATGATGGAAGTATGGGTTTGCTAAAATCTAAAGTAAAAAATCTTTGTAGCAACTTGCTATACTGGGTAGCTCGTCCTTATTCTCCTCAATTTTCAGAAACATTTTGAGGCACAAAAGAAAATTATGTAAGAAATGTAGTGTGGTATGTCTTATAAACAATATCCTCTTGTTCTGAATACAATAGCTTTGAAATATTATTTGCTAAACAATTATTTCTTTAGACAAAACTTGAGTTGCCTTTTGGCTTTTATTTTTTTAAAAACATGCATTTTTAGAAATAGTCTCTTAGGCTAAAGACTATAACTCACTAGGAAAACATGATTAATTCAGTATATGAGAAAAGCTCTGAACTCAAAAGCAAGTTACTCTTTTTTTTAAGCAGAATATATTTTAGAAATTTGGGTAGGAGACATTAACATAGAAGATTGGGATTTATATATAAAAAATGCTGAGTATCCCATGCAATCATCTGATTTATATTCCCAACTTCATAGTTTTTGCAGGCTCCTGGAATGCAGCCTCCCACCAGGCCATGGAAAGAGAATCAGTGGGACCACGCAGGATGGCTATAATGTCATCTCTGTCCATGTGGCACCCACTTCAAGACTCTAGAGTCCAGCTAGAAAGGATTCTGGAGTCCAGCTAGAAAGGACTCTGGAGTCCAGTGTGTAGATGACATTGGTGTAAGCACAAGCCTTTATCAGAAGTCTGAATCTGACTTTTCTTCTTATAACCCAAGAGATAAGAAAGGGCATTTCCCCTCCCTGCTGAGTTATTTAACTTTATTTCTCTTCTGTTCAGTGAGAATAATCTTATTTCAGTATTGCGAAAACCACGTCTATGTGAAAGGTTTTTTGACAGTGTTTAAAACATGATGTTGCTGTGGCTAAGCGCGAATGCTGTGTCGTGGCCCTGCCTCCTGCCTCTGGCCAGCCTGAGTATAAGAGGGTCACTTTCTTTCTCAGCAGTGCCAACTAAATGCCAGGAGCATGTAGAAGAGGAAAGAATTGTATCACAAATATCTGGGGACTGTTTTGTTTTTTTAATGCCAAAGTCCACCGCCAAACATCCTGTTTCCCCATCCCTGGGGTAATAGATGCATAAAGATAGGTTATTTTGAAAACATCTCCCTTAGAACAATAGACTCCAGATTTTTTTGGATCACATAGCTGTGTGTATGTGAAATCAGGGCATACTAATAACATGTATTGTGATGTATACATTATATTCATATATAAGTATTAATGTTCTATACATTTTAATCCATATTTAAGAACTGAAAAAGGTAAGATTAAATATTTTCAGTAATTTTAACAGTACAAAAAATCTTTTGCTCTCCGTTAGAGATTAATTTTTTCATGAAAGCAGTAAAACTAATTTTTGAATTTTCTGAAAATGTTCTTTTAATTGTGATTTTTTTAAAGCCTAGCTCTAAGTTTAGCATATTTTGATTATCTGTTTTAATGGCTTTCATTTCTGAAAAATACACCCCACAAAGATTTGTAAATACAAATGGAAGAATTATATCACTGGCCATTTTTACTAAGTCATACGAAATTATTACCCTCCTTTTCTCAACACATCCCACCAGATACACAAAGGTTTTTAGTTGACTTTCAGATGGTAAAATTTTATTCTGAAACTTATTGGAAGGTTACTGTATTTTTAAACGCTTAACAAATAGATTCAAAAGCCATTAACAAATGGGTTTGAAACTCTCTGGTAAGATTTCTAATACACTAGAATATTCTATTTTCAAGTTCCTAAGTGTGCTGATATAAAAGTTTTCATAGGTGACACAGTTTCGTTGTTTTTGGCAAAAAGATAACAAAACAGTGGAAATATTTCCAAACATCTGTTTGTATAAAACTCTCAAGCCTTTGGTTTCTCTTGAAAAGCAGTTAATGTTGAGTCTCACCTTTACTTTGAAAGGAAGCGTAAAGTGTGCTGATTTTTTTCCCCCTGATAGGTAACATACTACTGAGAAGCACCTTTGACCCCTGCAAAGGTCCATGAATTTGGGACACATGTTTTGTAAGGGAAAAGTGCATGACTCATCTCCTAAATTCCACAACTTTTTTAAAGTGCTTATGTTATTCTTCCCTCTCAACCACACATAGTAGTTCTTTGAATACAGGAAATAAGTTAGCAAATACCCGAAGCAGAGAAATGTTAGAATCATCTTTACTTTGATGCAATTCTAAAGCAAACTTCGTAGGCTGTGTAATTTATTCTAATCCTGAGTCTTCAAATATTGACTGGTATTTCTGTGCCTCTGCCAACAGTATTTGCTGACAAAGGAATTCATTCAAATTTGATGCCATATTGGTTTTTACATGCTTTAAGCCACTTTTGCCTTGGTAGAAATAGCAAGTGCTTCTCCAGTAATATGTGGTTTTTAGTCTTTTGCTAGCAAAGGAACCCAGGAAGAAGCTTCTACATGTTAATCATTAAATTAGCAAAATTTTGCGAAGTACTCAATTTGTAGTGTAGTACTGCACAATGTTAAACATAGTGAAATAAACTAGAATTGTTTGTCTTCAGGTCCTGAGTGCTTAGATTTTACATGACTTGCCCATTTTGATAGCTCTGTAGTATCATTAGCTGGTGTCTCTAGGCACAGTGTACACTTAGGGAAGCTTTATCATGAACAAAAATGAATGGAAGTCCACATTTTAAATGAGGTCTTCCCAGTCATTTTAATTGTTATGAACTATTCTTGTCATATCTAATGAAATCATCGGTGCTTTGACCTCATCATGTGACTGATAGTGAGAACCCTGGGAGCTCAGGGCTCAGTCTTAGGCCTGCCACGTGGCTTCTTGTTAATTGGTCCTTGTGTGTTTAACATTAGCTTCAGCCCATGTGGTTGTTTTTCAGGCATCCTTTTAAGCACTTGCCTGTTTTGTGAGGGTTGATTTCGCTTAGTTAAAGCCAGATGGTATGATCTGTAAATCCACTTACCTGGGCACATATAACCTACAGTCAGTTGCAGTGCATTTGACCTGAGCAATGCATGGATGTCCCCTGCCAACTGCCAACCTCTAAGCTCCTACTGTTCCGCGGGGTACCTCCCTTCCAGTATACAGCTCATGACGCTCACATCGGACTGAGGAGGGCATTCATCAAACAAGCTTTGTAAAGGCAGCCTTTTAGTATACAGTACATAGAGAAGTTGTGCTGTCTTCTCCCTGGGGAGCACACTGCCCTTGTGGAAGACCCTTGCGACCCTTGCCTTAGAGCTGTGGTCTGCTCCTGAGTTAAATGCTTCGTGAGCACTTTGGTTTTTCTCTCCATCATTACCATGAAAATAACTTGTGATCCAGAATTTAAACAGTACAGAGGCTCACCATTACAGGTGAGCTTCACCCCTCACTGCAGACACCCAAACTCGATCTTTGTGCAAACACATGAATGTGTAACTTTTTTAAAAAAAAAAGTCAGTGGTAGCACATTAAACACATCTCTATCTTGCTTTTCTCACTCCGCACTATTTCTTAGAGAACGTTCCATGTTGGTTTACACAGCTATACATAATTATTTGCCCCGGTGTTTGCTAGGTAATATGCTTGTGCTATTGTTTATGAATTTGTCATGTTAGGCATTTTCTATTGAGCTTCTGCCATGGCAGATGATGCTGGCTGTCTCACACCACCTCTTTTCTCCCCTCATCCTTCTTTTTTTTGAAATAATGCATAGTTTTTTTGGTAAAATAATAGCATTACTTTACTATGACTAAGTTATTTTTAGTACTTTGTGAAGTACTAAATTTGGTGATTTAGTATTGCATGATGTTAAATAGCATTGAAAAAAATTATAGATTTGTTTTAGTCTCCTTCATGCTAAAGGCTTTCCTCCCATGTCCGGTCGTTTGTTGCTGTCCATTCAGGTTTTAGAACAAGGTGCTGGAAGACAGACGGCCTGTCCTGGGTATGTGGAGCGACGGTGCCTGTCCACTCATAGTGGGGAAGAGGACAGCCTTTGTGCTGCCGCCCACTGGTGGAATTATTAATATTTCTGGGGCCTTTCCACCAGAATGGGTATCCTCCAGTGTCCCCACGGGGAGTGACCCAGGCCACAGGTGTGATTGCAGCAGAGCAGGGGACAGCGGCAGAGGGCCCAGGCCTCAGAGCACAGATGGTCACTGGCTCCTCCCATGCTCCGTGACACCCAGCCCAGCCCTGTGTGAGATGGGTTTCCCATGCCCGAAGCCTCTTGGGCTGGGGTCTCTGAGGAGTCAGTCCTGTGCCTTCCATGCGATGGGATGGTGTGGTCAGCAACAGGGAGCGCACCATCCGTCTGCCACCTGAACCCCAGCTGTGGAGCCCCTCAGCATCTGGGAGCACACGGCATCAAGTGGCCACTGGCACAGAGGTAGCAACTTTCTCTCCTCTTCTGTCTGCTAACAATCCTCTACTTCTCTTCTGTCTTTCAAAAATTCTTTGACATTTCTCCTTTTCTATTGTCTGCTCTCCAGTGTTCTTGTCATGTTTGTTGGTGGTGGTTTTGTTTTTCCCCCAATCTCTAACTTCCTTTACTGTCATCTTAGCAGAGCCTCTGGAAGGAAAAGAGATAAAAATGCATGGTCAGGTCATCTCTTAATATGGGAATCCGGGAAAGCAGTGTACACGGCAGCATTGTACCCTTCCTCTCATTGTTCCTTCAGGATGGATGCTGGGCACGAAAGCAGGCGGCCCCTCTGTTCTGGTCATGGAAAGAAAAACACAAGTTCTGGTCTAACAGAATTAGGATTTCATTGCTTCCTTCTGGAATCTTAACGTAGTTCGCAACCATGAAGTCTGCTGAACACATCTCAGTGTGAAATGCTGAACTGTACATGTCATCCCCTTCTCCATTGTCTTACAGGTTTTATTAATGATGTGTTTCAGTGATTGATTTTTCTAAATGCATGGCTGTCACTCATTGCTTACTTTTTCAGCAGATGTGGTTATCTGGGGCACCCAGGGACACCTGTATTACATACACGAACTCCTCCCCATCTTCTCCATGGCTAGCCAGACCCTGCTTCCAAAGGGGCATGAGATTTAGGGCTTCTTGCCAGCTTGGCATCGTCCAGCACCTTCTGGAAGCTTTGCCTTCACAGCTCACTTGGGGAACTCTAGTTTTAGAACATCCTTATCCCAGGATGAATGGGCAGAAAGATAACAGGAAGTATTAAATTGTTTTAGCATATTAAATATCTGACTAAAAGGAAAATGTTTATTTGAAACTTTCAAGATCAGTGTCTTCGAGTGCTGTGTAATTGCTAGTGGTCGTGCCATTTGGATGAGTGAAGTTCTTATTTGACATTCATTAAGTATCTGAGTGTCTTCAATTGCAAGTGGCAGAAATTTACCTTCCACTAGCTTAGGGGATTGATTGGTTTCTGTCTCTGGAAAGGATGTGGGGTTAGGCTGGCCTCAAGATCTCCTGGGTCCAGAGATTTAAATGATGTCATCTGCATGTGGCTCTTGTCTGTCTTATCCCGTCTTTTCCGGGCATCAATGGTGATGCTTACTTTACATGGCTGAAGACATGGTTACAGGCAACTGCAGGCATATTAGCTTCATTTAGCATCTCTTCCCTGTCCCTGTGTCAGTTTCAAAGGAAGACCAGGAACCTGCAATGCCTTTGATTAGAATATTGGAGCTGTGGCTTCTTTTCCAACCTTTGTCCCTGCACTGCCACATCTACCTGAACAAAACATTTGAAGAGGTTGTCTGTGTCTTCCAGGAATTAAGTGGATCTCTGGAAAGTTGTTTTGTGATTCATCTGAATTTGTGGGAATGTCTCCCAATTGCAGGCACCAGAGCCCTATGGTGGCTAAAGCCCTGGAATGGGCCAAGTCATCCAGGCAGGAGACTCCAGGGAGTGGCAGGAACTGTGCCCAACTAGAGGGTGCATCCCCATAGCTACTCAGCACCAGATGAATGATGACGGGCCGGGTGCCAGATCTTCCCATTTTTAAAAGAAGCCAGAAATCCAAATTTGAATGTAAATGTTCTCAAGTCTGAAAAGATTGGTAATTAATTCAAGCATTTTCTAAATCACTATCTGGGCCAAAGCACACATCACTTGTGATCTCTCCTCAAACTCGTTTTTTAAAGTATAAAGCAAGATCAAGAGTGCTGGGGCACTCTGCTCAAGGCCAGAGGGTGGTGACGTGGCTGACCAGGGCTCAGTCAGAGGTCTCCTGACTCCCTGAGCCTGGGGCCCTTTTGAATGGACCACGTTGTAAGCTCTTGTTTTCATTGGCAATGTCTTTGTTTGAATTTTTTTAAAAGCCGTATTACCTCTGTACTAGATTATAAATTTTTGGCCTGAACTCAGTAGTTTTATGTCAGATTCTATGGTTCATGGGAGGTAGAATTTTAACATGACTACATTCTTTTGTGTGAAGTTGACAGTGGGCCAGCCAGCAAGGATGTCCATAAGAGTCTGATTGAGCTTGCAGATACCAAGTTGACAGATGGGAGAGTTTGTGTCTATGTTATAAATTAAAGTAAGATTCTAAGCAAGAGTTTAAATATTTCTGATGACATTTTAATTTTAGTCAAGTAGCCATTAATCAAAAGACTGACTTAATGATTCTTGTTCAACAGAAAAATCTGCTGAAGTGAATTCATTTAGGCTTTTGAGTTTATGGACCCTGGAAAGGAGGACCTTTGTGCTTTTATTCTCATTCCTACTCAGCTTTCACATCAGAACAACTTTATTTGGCTTGTCAAAAAAAAAAACATTTATTTTGTAGATATTGGAAGGTAACTCAGATTTCAGAAGAAAGTTTTAATTAAAATATACTTGGACCTTTGATTTTTGTCTTATCTGGAGATAAAGAAACATCAACTTTTAAAAAATGGTCTTAGAAAATGAGTATTGGCTGGGCGTGTTGGCTCGTGCCTGTAATTCCAGCACTTTGTGAGGCCAAGGCGGGTGGATCACCTGAGGTCAGGAGTTCGAGAGCCTGACCAACATGGTGAAACCCCATCTCTACTAAAAATACAAAAACTAGCCGCACATGGTGGCACCCACCTGTAGTCTCAGCTACTCGGGAGGCTGAGAGAGGAGAATTGCTTGAACCCAGGAGGGGGAGGTTACAGTGAGCTGAGATCGCACCATTGCACTCCAGCCTGGGCAACAGAGTGAGACTTTGTCTCAAAAAAAAAAAGTAAAAGAAAATGAATATTGATGAAGCAGCTGTAGAAAATTGACCTCTTGCCTCAAGACAAATAAAAGTACATTTCCCAGACATTTTCAGCTGCATGGTTTTTCCTACCTCTGTAACTGATACTAATTTGCCCTGCCTGTCCCTCTGAAACCTCAGAGCTTTCAAATTGCTATTTGGTTTGCAGGGCAAGTTGTAATGAGAGCCACAGCATTCCAAGTGTGGGCTACATGCCTGAATCATATTAGAACTTCATTTTTTTAAAGTTCTTAATTGTTTCAACCTATATTCATTGTAATATTATAAAAATTATTTCCAAATGAGAGCTGGTGCTCAAGTTGGTGATTTTTTCCCCTAGTACAAAATTAACAACTACACATGAATATCCGATAGTGAAAATCAGATAAAAATGTTTAGGTAATCCCTCATCCTCCCAAGAAGACACTTAGAAAAAAGTAAGAAAAAATGATGCCTTCATGATGGTCTTTGTGCTAAGTATGTTCTGGTTGCTACCAATACACATCAAAAATACGAACTTTGGTGTATAAATAGTGGTAGTTTCCCCATTTTTCAAACAAATTGGACGCAACTTCCAAGTATTCTGAAGGAGGGGTCGTAGGTATTGCACCTAATGTGGGTAATTCTGTGCCAGCCAGGCAGCCTACTGCTGTGTTCATGAGCATGGTTCTAAAATCGAAGCTGTAATGTCTCTGCGTCTCAGCTCCCAACCAAGCCCTCTGCACCTCTCTAGAAATAAATTGTGCGCAGATAGCTCTGGAGAAGAGCATGGTGTGGAGGGGATTGTGCAACGTGATGGCCTTTTCTAGGTGACGTTATGGAAAATATTTTCTTAGCAGTGCACCTGAGGTCATTTTTTATACCTTTGTGGAGAACAAGCGAAAGTTCTAATCACAACTGCAGGGCCCTTCTGTTTGCCGGACAGGGACATAACAGTTAGAACTTCCAGCCATGAGTTACTTCAGTAGCTCTGGATACCCTCAACTCTTATCTCCTAATAGTCCTAATTTTAGTTCTCTGTTCATTCACTTCTTAAAGCGAATGAACCTCAGGGCAGAAATTGTTCAAAGTCATTTGTTTGGTGGAAGGAATCCTTATGTGCTTTATCAGCCACAGAGTCACAAAGGAATTTTGTTTGCTTAGGATGAGTCCGGTAAGTGGAAAGTATCTATTTTCAGATACTGATAGGAAGGGATGTGGGGAAAGAGAGGAGAGGTTTTTATCTGTAGTGGTGAACTCGTATCACATTTTAGGTCATGAAGCTAGCGAGCATCCATTTGTAGAAGCCAGAAGCAATTGCAACACTTGCAAAGTCTAGGGAATCTGGTATGACATATTTATTGTTTGATTTCCCTATGAAATTAATTAAAGTTAAAATAGTATCCAGAATAATCATATCAAGTTATGCATTACACTTCTTACTGCTGGGCCCTCACTGATCTTGAACGCTTTGTGCTTACCTCGCTCTGGTTACTTTTATTATTGAATTATGTTTTAAAGTAGGCCCTCACATTTCAGTGGTAGAAACGTATTTTGGGAGATAAAGTGAGCCCTTTTTCAATCTGTGTCTTGAGATTTTTGAGAAGGGATGCACGGGCCTTTCAAGATAATTCCTACACCACTGAACATCTCCTGTCTCCCCCAGTGCTCATGCTGCCATGAAATAGTTCCCCCTCCAGGCCCCCTGCCACCTCTGCCAGCCTTTATACCCGACAGGGGCTCCACACGAGGGGTGCTTCCTGTTTCATCTCAATATGTCATAATTTGTAGGGAATTGTCTTCATTATAATCAGATTAAGTATCTCAGTGTCTCCTCTACATGTGAGAGGCTTTTTTGGTTCTTTTTGCGTATTCTTGGCTGAATGAAAACCAATTACTAATTATGTATTAGTCTGAGAACATAGTGTTTAGGGTGAATATATCTGAATTAATTAAGTGTCATTAATAATGCCTCTCAGAATTTATGAGCATATTCTTTGCTTGACTTAAAAATGATATAAATTAGTGAGGTTTATTTTTTAAATGTCACACTGTGAGATGGCTTTGTGGGGACACCTTTCTATGCCTTAATTTCAGAACTGCTATCAGCTGGGTCTCACTTATTTATTCCTTGTCCAGTAGCAATTTAGCATTCCCGTTTCTGCAGCTTAATTGCAACCTCTCTTTTCCTGCCAGCGTGAATTTAGCCTTACATCTACAGGAGTGATGCTCATTGCAGTCAGCCAATCTCACGCAAAAAAACAAACCTGTGTTTCGCAGTGTTGGAGGGAACTTCCATGTGATGTAAATTTCAATGCCTTGCTCAGGAGAGGAATTGAGGTACCTTTTCTGAGTTGGGCTGTATGGTAATTTAAAAGGAAAGGCCCACATAAATGTTACTGTGTTTTGTGTTAATTTTATTTTTCATGAAGGAAACTGAGACAATTGGCTTTAATAAATAATTGCCTTAGAAATAGATTTTACATCCTTCAAGGATACAGTGTATGATTGATTAAGATTTAATGGAGCTTTGAGGAGTATTTTCCCTTTTTTAAAATGACAAGAAATGTTAGATGACAACTTTTCAGTTACACAGTTCTTTCCAGATTTCCACTGTGCTATTGAAACCACAGCTGTTATAATTGTAGTAGCCCATGGTACATATTTAGTTAACTGTGTATTTCATCATCTATCCTAAACATGTACTTAATTATTATTTTTTTTTTAAATAAGGAGTCTTTTAGAAGTTTTTTTAACACAATGAAGACTTAAATTTCAGGCAGATATCTTATGAAGTTGCTGGGAATCTTATCTCACAGGCTGTTAGGAATTTGAAAGTATCTTGGGCTCAGCCAATCCAGCTCCCTAAATTTTATATTCCAGGTAACTCGTGTGAGTTATGTTGGCAGAAGAAGATTTAAGATTGGGCTGAGTTCCAGGTACAGCTCTACTGTTTAATAGCTTGGACCTTTTCTAATCTCACTAAGCCTCAATTTCCTTATCTGTATAATGGGCATGATAATAGCACCTCTACCCCCTTGGGTTGTAAAGATCAGGTAAGATACTGTGTCTGGAGTGCCTCACGTGGATCTTGGCACGTGTGCCCCTAGCATGAACCATAAGGTTAGTGCCAACTATGGCAGTGAGTTAGGGCAAAGCTGAGCCAAGACTGAGGAGCTCTCCTCGGCTTCCTCCCTCCCCTTGCCACATGCCAGCTCCCCCTCTGCCCTCACCCCTGCCCCCACTCTTGAGTCATACCATAATCAGGGACATTTTGGCGCTCTGCACCAGCCCTCTCCACCCCCTTTGACCCTGTTTCTATTGATGTGGACAACAAAGCTGCTTTATTTTTATGTCATCTGTGGAGCCCCAGCATGGGCAGCTTTGCTGCCCAAAGGCCGAGCAACAAGGCAGTGCAGACCCACACCTGCGATTTGGGGGTGACTGGCACGGCATAAACAGGAACAAGAAGTCCCTCCCAGGACGCCTGGGGCCCCAGCCTCCAGCCGCTCTGTGTGGGGTGGGGAATTTCTAATACACTTGTTTTACAGGCCTGCAAGTGTGGCCGGCAGCACAAAGAACTATCCTGTGTTTGCCAAAGCGGATTGACAACCATTAAGTATTTCACAAGGATAAAGTGATATTGCTCTTTTGCTGTGAGAATTTTATTGAATATTTGCAACCCGAAGGAACCTTAAATGTGGCCTCTATGTGATAGTATAACGGGTGCTTTCACTTTGTTCAGCTAACCTAAGAAAATTTTAATAAACTCAAAAATCACTTTCATCTTCATGAATTAAAAACTGTTTGGATTTCACAGTGTATGCTTATTCCTATAAAGGGTGTATGATTCTTTCCTTCAAAATAGTAATGGTTAACACAAATCTTTTTGTTTCCTTTATGAATATTATGTAACATATAGATAGAACTGTGTGTGTGTGTGTGTGTGTGTGTGTGTTCCCAATGTAAGTATCTTAGAAAAGTGTCAATTCTTTGTTTAAAAAATATTGATGAAAGGACAGATACGGTGGTTCATGCCTGTGATTCCAACACTGTGAGAGGCTGAGGCAAGAGGATCTGTTGAGCCCAGGAATTTGGGACCAGCCCAGGCAACATAGCAAGACCTTGTCACCACAAAAAAATTTTTTTAATTAGCCATGCATGGTGGTGTACGCCTGTAGTCCCAGCTCTCAGAGGACTGAGGCCGGAGGACCGTTTGAGCGTGGGAGCTCAAGACTGCAGTTGGCCATGATCATGCCCCTGCACTCCAGCCTGGGCAACCCTATCTTTTAAAAAAATCCTGATAATAAGTGTAAAATAATGATGATAAACCACTGTTAGTTATCAATTTTAGGGTAGATCATATAGAATGGTTGGTCTAGGTAGAATGCCAAACTAATAATTTAAAGTTTTGTGAAACTGGAGACTTTAAAACCCAATAATCTTTATTTTAAAGTCTGAAAGTTTACAGCCCAGAGCCCTATATAAAATATTGAAGTTAACAAATAGGATTAACTCAGCCTTCTTCAAACTGAGAGCTCATTGCCATGACCTGCATTTGCACCAGAATTTGAATTTGAACTGGAGATAAGCAATATATTTTAGTTTGGGTAAGAGCAAAGTAACCAGCTAAAGGAGAGAGTTTTTCAGGAAGTTAAGTGTCTTTTCAGTTATTAAGCAGCTCTGCAAGTAATCCATTTCAGTAAAACTGATGAATGATCACTAAGCCTCATATACAACAAAGTAAAACGTGCTGTATAAAAAATAATATAGGGGCTTATGGGTACACTATTGAAAAACTAGTTTACTAATTAAAAGCTTCTCTTTTAAGTAGTAGATCCTCTGTTTTGTGAAGTGTTTGTTTACAAGTCATTAAATCTAGCTACCACCTACCTGACCAAGAAGTTTTTTGGGGGGAATCTGGAGGGGAAATAAGGCCAAAAGTAATGTTACGCAAGTGTAAAGAATGAAAGGCCACCTGGAAGAAAGATAAAGCAGCCATAAAGTAGCTGTCAGATCTAACTCAGTATCCTGCCCCACTACTCAATTATGAAGGTATAGATACTGCTCTGCCAGGACATACTACAATCTGCAAAATGAGAGGTTAGACTATATGATCTCCGAAATTCTCTTTTAATTTCAGCATCTTATGATTCCACGTAAACCAAGGTATAAGTGTAACTATCTTTGATTTTTCTTCTTGTCTCATTTCTTGTCTTCTTTGATAATGAGGACCAAATATTCTCTACCTCTTGGGGTAGTCTGGTTTTGGAAGATGGGGAATAGCTAAAGGTTTGTGTTTCTCTGACATTTAAATGACACAGTAGTCAGAACTCTCCGTCCCTCAAGGGCCATGTAGGGCTGCACTCCTTCCAAGAAGCCCATCACCCACACCTGTGAGCACGGGCTCCTGCTCTGTGCTTCTGTGGCACTTGTTGTCTGGGTTCAGCATTTCTTCTGTGCTGCTTGGTATTTTACTACATGGTGAAGGTCCTGCTCCATCGACTACAGTAGAAAACTCCTTACGATCAGCGATCTTGTTTTGTACTGACTTTCTGTTTCCAAGTGATCGTCCTGGAACTCCTTTCCCCTTTATGTCACACTCAACCAGCAAACACCTCCATCCGGAAGGACCCCTGTCATCCCCTGTCTCTGCACCGGCACCCTGGGGTCGAGCTCTGCCAGAATGAGGAATGTCACTCCACAAGTTCGCTCTGTTCCTGTATGTGAACCATCACAAACTGTGGATGATGCTCAGTTCTGCCTGGAAGCCCAGCCTGCTGTCTCTCTTTAAACTTGTCCATCCACATTCTTCAGTCCCTTTTTTAAGCTCCCTGTGTTCTCTTTAACCTTTGAAGTCCTCAGCCTGCCTCTCACTCTCAGCAGGTGTCCATGGCCCTACTTCCCAGAGAAAATAGGAGCCAGTGGATGGGAGCCCTGTGTCTTCCCTCTGTCAGTTCTGCCACCTCGCCATGACACCTGTCTCTTTTCCCTCCTGTAAATAGGAAAGTTGCTTCCCTCCTCAGAGCCTCTCCTTCCTGCATGCTTGGATCCCATCCCCTCCCACCTTCTTGAGAAGTGCTACTGAATGTCCCTTCTCTCTCAGGTCCTCCCTCTGTCCCCCATCCCTCTTCATCTCGCTCCTGTCCTTCCGTGCCAGGCTCCTTAGAAATAGCCATGTGCAGTGCCGGCATTTCCTTACCTCAGCTTAGCTCAGTCTGGGTTCCATTGCTACACTCCACCGAAACAATTCTGCCAGGGTTGCCAAGGACCTCCCGTGCTGTTCAATCTGGCTGACATTTCCCAGTCCCTGCCTTCTCAAAAGTGTCATATTCATCCCATAGCATGTTTGATCCCCCTTTTCCCTTCACTCCCATTGGGTGGCCCTGTGCTTTTTCACTTCCTGCCTCAGTAGCAGTTTTCCCCTTTCTCATCCTCTTCTCCAGGCTGTGAAACGTTCCTGTTCTTGAAGACTGCTTCTCCGCCCTCCTCCCTCTCATGCCGTCCCCTCCCCAGGTTACCTCATCCACTCCTCTGGGGAGCTAATGTCTGATGCACGGATACACACATTTTTATCTCCTGCCCCTGCTGCCCCTGGGAACTTCAGACCCACCTGTCCACGGCCTACCTGACATTGACACTTAGATGTCCCAAGAGCGCATGAAATTTAACAAGCTCAAAACTGAACTCTTCTCTTAAAATGCATTGTGCCAGTCAGTGGACTCACCAGCTACCCCGGCATGCATGCAGCACTCCCTCCATCTTTCCCTACATTTCTAGTCTGTCATCAAGCCCCGCAGATTTCAGCACTTGAGCATGCTGGAGTGTCTGCTTCCTTCATCTGTGCTGCCTCCGCCGCCCTCTGCTGAGCTGCTGTCCTCTGTGTGGTGCAATTCTACAGTAGCCACTTCCCGGTGCTCCTGAGCATGCTCTTCATCCCTTTCATGCCATGCGCCTTGTCTGTTTCTGTACTGTTTGCCCATTAACAGTGCCCCCTCGTCTCCAGGACTCGCCTTCTTCCTGGAAGCCCTGTCCACCTGCCCTCTCCTTTCTCCACGAGCCGTTGCTCCCTAGGGAAGCCTCGCATGCCTCCCCCACCTGGCCTGGGCCTTTTCCATACTTGCTTATGGTCCGATGTGCTTCTCCCTCCTGACTCTGTCATTGTTGGAGTTCTACACTTGGGGCAGTTCTTCAGTTAATGTGTCTGCCCCTCTGGACCATAAGCCCCAAGAGGGCAAAGACTGGTGTCCGAGCTGTGCCCAGCACTGAGTGGACTCTTAAAGGTTGTGCTGACGCGAGGATGGGTGGGGAAGGAAAATCAATAAGGAAAATTCTCAGTTTACTCATTCCATGTTGACTGAAGTTTTCGTATTTTCTCCACAAAACATGTTCCAGAGCAGGTACCAAAAAGCAAAAGGATGCAGAAAGTTTCTGGTTTCCTGCTTCCTTTCTGAGAAGACTCTGTTAAGCGATACTGATTTAAGCAGCCTCAAGAGGCATCAAAGCTTTGGAGGATCCGCTGAATGCATCACGTGCATTTAAATAATCAGTGTCCGGTCCCACCTCCATGTTGGGTTTTGCTTTCTCTTGTTCCACAACATATCGAAGTGCTGATTGAGTTGGCATCCAGCTTCATTCGCATTGTGTTTGTTATCACAGGACTTGGATTTCCATTATGATTTTCTTTTTCTGTTATTTTTCAAACTTTGATATTCCTCTGATAGCATAAAGATATATAAACTTTAATTTTTCACAGATATACTCTGGAAATGACTTAGTATCATAAGATGCTTGGGGAAAGTGAACTGGAGAAGCTATATGATGTTAGATTCCTGTTTTCTTTCAGTGGGTTTGAGAAGCTAGCTGTCAGCTGTCACTATCATTCCTCTGTTGTGTTTGCCTTTGCTCTCTGGCCACCATTCCTTTCTTTTTGCATTTGGCCTTCTTTAGTTTAACTACAGCATATCTAGTTGTGCTTTGAATATTCTTACTTATATATTGCTTTGAATAGTCTGCTTTTTTTTGTTTTTTATTTAACAGACATGGCTCCACTCTGTCACCCAGGCTGGAGTGCAGTGGTACAATCACTGCTCACTGCAGCCTCGAAATCCTGGATTCAAGTGATCTTCCTTCCTCACCCCCGCAAGTAGCTGGGACTACAGTTGCACACCCCCACGCCCAGCTAATTTTTGTTATTTTTTTTATTTTTTAGAGACAAAGTCTAGCTGGTCTCAAAATCCTGGGCTCAAGCAGTCCGCCTGCCTCAGCCTCCCAAATTGTTGGGATTACATATATGAGTCACTGTGCCCAACTGTATCTACAGATTTATAACTGTCGTTAGTTGTGGAAAAATCTGAATCATCATTATTTTTTCAAATATAATCATCTTTTGTTTGGCTTAAAAAATTATCTATCTGATCATCTTAGTAACTAAAGTCTTGAGAATATTAATCAGTCGTTGCTATCTCTGTGAGCTCATGTTTGATTGATCTCCATCTGTGGGAAGCCTGGTGGCCTGGCAGGGGGTGCTCTCCTCCAGAGATCATTTGCATTTACTTCTGCCAGGTGTTGGGGCCACTTTCAAAGGCTTCCTTCAAGGATCTCAGGTTAATGTTGAAGCCTTTGGTTGAGCTCCCAGCTTTCCTTTGGCCCAAATAAGTGTTGAAACTGGCAGTTATCCTCAGGGAGTCCCTCCTTTCAGGCTTGCTTAATGGTCCCCACACTCCATGTGGGTTAAACTCACTTTAGGGGAAGAAAGGTCTCTTGGAGATTCCCTCTACTGTCTGTGAACCCAGCAATGTGATTTCAAAAAACAAAAAAAAAACCTCTGCTCTATCAAGCAGCTCATTCTTTTGTTGTTTGCTTGTTTTTGTAACTGAGAATCCTTCAGCGAGCCTGCCTTCTATCCTACTGGAAGCATAAATCTTTGACATGGTTTTTATTGCTAGCAACAAGGAAAGTCAACATGCAAAAATAGTTAACCAAGAGAAAGTTAAGGTTTTTCAAAATCATGTGTCCAAAGCCATCCCTGTCATTCACTGGAACTTGATCTTACCCTTTGTCCTTTGGAAGCACATCTTTGCTTTTGTTCTTGACTCATGTCCAACCCACCTCCTTCTCTTGCAGTCCTGGGGCCACATGTCTTCCTCCTTCCCTGAATGGAGGTTCTTCTTTTGGTTAATTCATGCCCCACCCCAGTCTTTATTTTTAAACTTAGTTCCTGTAAGGGAAGTAAAGAGCACACAGATGAGTGTTGTTCTTGGAGTTCAATATATAAATCATGTCCATTAATCCAACAAATATTTACATGAAAAATTTAAAAGCTTTCTTTCTCAGGTTACATTTTCTTTACAGAGGGAAGTTGTCCTGGACATGTGACCAAAGGGGCTTGGGGATGAGTTTCTGGAGGGAAGGTAGGGAGAGTGGATGGGCAAGAAGCAGGGACAGGCGGCATGAGGATTGAATCTCCTTCACCACTGCCATCCGATGGCCGCCATGGACCCAGCATCAGACAGACGCAAGAAGTGGGAATAAGGAAGGCAGGAAGAGAGATTATGATGGCAGAGGGAAGGAGGATGGGTGGGTGGGTGGGAAGAGAACTTCCTGTGTCCACCATGTTTTTTTTCCCCAAGGTACACATTCAAGTCAAGTCCTCCTCACCTGGATAGTAATAACCCATGCTATTTATTTTATATTTTTCTAGATCAATGAACTGAGCCATGTTCAAATCCCTGTTATGTTGATGCCAGATGACTTCAAAGCCTATTCAAAAATAAAGGTGGACAATCACCTTTTTAACAAGTAAGTGCAAGTATGACCTTTCATAAGACTAGCATGGCTGCTAGGAGTACAAGTTTTGTGAATTTCTGTAATCACATAATTTTTCAATGGGTGGGAGTAAAGTTTTGCTGATGAAGTTAATCCTGTGATAAACATAACCATCTGTCATTTTTAGAGAAGCAACAGCAGGCTCTCTGGGATAATATCCTTTGCCATATGGCATATTGTTCTCTATGAATATCTTATACGTTGAAAGTGATATTCTCATTATAATTCAAATTTTTCAAGCTGTAAATTGCTTGGATTTTTTATCAGTTATGAACCTCTGCTCTTGTACACAGAACTTTGAAAATGATGATTTATGAACAGCAATGACTCCATCATAGAACAATAAAGACCGAAGGTACATTTTCATAAGGCACAATTAGATGCGATGTTGGGCATTGAGAACATTTCTCCTTCATTTGAATGTCGTTTTAGACATCATTATGAAGCACCTATTATATGTTAGGTGGTCCATTGAGAGCTGGAAATGCAATGATATAGAAGACCTGGCCCTGCCCTCAAGGGGCTCAGAGTACGAAAACTGACACATATACAAACTGCTATAGTTCAGTGTGCAAAGTATGATAAGGGAGGGGTGTGTGCATATGTATAATTTATATGCGTGTCTGGTTCCGTGGGAACAAAAAGAGGGAAACAGTTCTGAATGATTAGGGTGAACCTCAAATCACTCCCATGTGAGGATCATTATGAAATTTTTTTTGAGACAGGATCTTGCTCTGTTGCTCAGGCTGGTGTGCAGTGGCGAAATTATATCTCACTGCAGTCTCAAATTCCTGGGCTCTCGCAGTCCTCCTTCCTGAGCCTTCTGAGTAGCTGGGACTACAGGTACAGGTTACCATGCCCAGCTGATTTTTTAAAAAACTTTTTGTGAAGACAGGGGTCTTCACTGCAGTCTCAAATTCCTGGGCTCAAGCAATCCTCCTTCCTGAGCCTTCCAAGTAGCTGGGACTACAGGTGCAGGTTACCATGCCCAGCTGATGTTTTAAAAAACTTTTTGTAAAGACAGGGGTCTCACTATGTTCCCCAAACTGGCCTCAAACTCCCGGTCTCAAGCAATCCTTCCACCTCAGTCTCCCAAAGTGCTGGGACTACAAATGAGCGGTGTAAGCCACCGTGCCAGACTGATTACGAAATTTCTTCAGGGATCCATTGTCCTTATGTGAAGCTGATGTGTTAGTTTTTCTCATAACAGTGTTTAGAGGCTGACTTTGAGGGAATTTTCTGTATGCAAATTTAGAATGTGGCATTTATATAAAATAAGCCTTTTAGGGGGGTGAGGGAGTGGCCCTGCTTTCCTCGGCAGTAGCTGAGAGGGAACCTGGGGGCCGTGCTGGTGGCTTGCTCCGCTACCTCTTCCTAACTCACTGTCCTGCCACTGTGCTTTTCCTTCACTGCTCCTCCTGCCTGGCCCCTTCCTTCCCCACCTCTTGTTTTTTGAGGAATGGCTGCAGTGTGTGGCCAGGATTTAAAGAGGTCACATAGTCCAAGCGTGCCTGTGACAAAGAAGACAGACAGACAGCCGTCTAGCCCCCCATGTCTCCTGGATCTTCCTGCGGGTTGTACCTGGTTCTAGGAAACACATCTGTCCCTTTAATAGACAGTGAACTCCAAACCTTTCTTTAGTTACATGTGGAACTCAGTGGTGACAGATGCAAGTCTGATTGACTGTCTCTGAGCTTTATTCCACGCTGTGACTGTTTCAGAGAAAACATGCCGAGCCATTTCAAGTTTAAGGAATACTGCCCGATGGTCTTCCGTAACCTGCGGGAGAGGTTTGGAATTGATGATCAAGATTTCCAGGTGAGTTGCTTTTGTAACATTTGCTTCCAGTAGGAAATGGGTTTTGCCATGGCTTTTGCTCTATAAATTAGGATCTATTATTTTTGTCAATAAAAGTAATTATATAATAGTAGTTTTCATTTTGTGTAATAAGTTGTTAATGTTCATGCTGAAGTAAAGTGTTCTTCTGATTGGGGACCTCTATACATATGATATTGGTATAAAAGTCAGTAGGAAAATATATTACTGTTCTTTGGAAGGAGACTGAGCATGTGAGGGTTTTATAGAATACTCTCATTTCCAGGTGGAAAGGTTCTGCTAGCAGAGCCGCCTGTTAATTTCTGCTGTCAGACATGTCAGTAGCCTGTGTGAGTATGCATGTTTTCTATCTTTGTAGAGGCTACTTAGGACTCTCAGGAATCTTTATCTTGCTGATTTGCTGCTTTTCAAGTTGGTCAGACTCTTGCCACAGCATTTTTGTCAAAGGGCACCCTTTGTGCACTGCAGTGCTGGACTGTGGAATGACCATAGCACTGTGGTCAGCACCAGGAATCCAGCATCCTGGGCATGTCCTGTGGTACATCTTCCTCTTCATCTTGGTTCCCACCACGTAAAAATGTGTACTGCTGCTCTCCTCCCCACTCTGGCCTGATCCTTCATTCTAACTTTTGAACATCTGTTTTAACTCTTTAAATAACTGTTGAGCCATGATCATTTTTTTCTGAGAAAGGATTTGACATTGGTTACCCAAGTTTCATATAGCGAGCCAGATTCGTAAATGGCTAAGGATTTTTTTTAAAAGCGGAAATCTAAGGGACAGGTTGAACATCCCCATCAGAAAATCTGAAATCCAAAATGCTTCAAAATCGGATATTTTCTGATCAACATGATGCCACAAGTGGAAAATTCCACAGTTAAGTGCTCAACACAGCATTCGTTTCATGTACACAATTATTTAAAATATTGTATAAAATTACCTTCAGGCTATGTGTATAAGGTGTATATGAAATAGATAAATTTTGTGTTTAGATTTGGGTCCCATCCCCTAGATATCTCATTATCTATGCAGATATTCTGAAATCTGAAAAAATCTGAAATACGACCGGCTCCAGGCATTTCAGATAAGGGATGCTCAACATGTACTGACTTAAGTCCCTTCAAATCTAGTCCTAATTTGCCCTCAGTTTAAGATCTGAATTCATCCTGCATTAAGTGACATATTGCCACCCTGGGTGACTACAAATTGAATACTGATACAGCTTACCCTGTGTTTTCCTCCGAAGAATAGGGTCCCTGAGGCAAACTGAGATAGTTAGCACACTTTCTTAAAGATCTGTGCTCCCACTGCCCTCTCTGTACCATTGCCGAAAATTTCCAGGAATTTCTCACATGTTTGCTGAGGCATGAGAGAGGCTGCCATGTTTGGAGAAAGCAGTGCTGACCAGGCTGCCAGTGACACTGTCTCACGATAGCCTGAGGTTGTGGTTTGCATGGAGGTCCAGACCCTGAGCTTGAGGCTCTGTGTACACAGAAGAGCTGAGGGCTGGCTAGTGGGACAGGAAGGATGTGGTTGCTCATTTGCTATTAAAACTGCATGGGAGCCAACACTCATGTTAGGGCATTTCCTTTCTTTTCTTGAGACAATGTCTTGCTCTGTCGCCTAGGCTGGAGTACAGTTGTGTGATCATAACTCACTGCAGTCTCAAACTGCTGGGCTCAAGTGATCCTCCCACCTCAGCCTCCAGAGTAGCTAGGACTCCAGGTGTGCACCACCATGCCCAGCTAAATTTTTTTTTTTTTTTTTTTTGTAGAGATGGAGTCTCACTATGTTACCCAGGCTGCTCTCCAACTCCTGGCCTCAAGCCATCCTCACAGAGCAGGAGCCAGTGCACCTGGCCTTGGGGCTTAATTTTTAAGAGAGAACTTAGATCACAATTATGGACTTGAAGTTTACTGCTGTAAAAATAATTAGCTTTTCACAGATAATTATTAGAATAGTAAAAAGCATTTCTCTGAAATTAAAATTAATAATTCTGTATCATTTTAGAATCATTACTAAATTTAAAGAGGCCACATGAAAATGAACTAGGTGCTTTTTTTTTTTAAAGGAATTAACAGCAGATACCTTCAGTGTCTTAAGAAAATCTCCTCTGCCTTAAGAAAAGCTGAATACCAGTGTATTCCTCCTTCTGTCCACATCCTTTTTTTGTTTGGCTGGGTGTTGCTTTAATAAAACAATTTCACTGGCATTTCACAGAAACTGACTTTTGAGGGCCCATGCATCTTATCTTGTTAGATATCTCAAAGCATTATTGAAATGAAGTCTTTCTATTTCTTGTCATAATCAACTCTGTCAAATGAGATCCAAAATGAACCCATTATGTTCTGAGTTCTGCACTGCAGCAAAGAAAAGTCATTTTTAAAATTTCCTCAAATGACCAATTTAGTTGCTGAAATGCAAAGACATGAAGTGGTTTTTCTTCCCTTTTTTTCACCCTACAAAGAAAACTACGTAAGTTGATATTGAAGTCAGTGCAAATTGCTGAGTACAGACTTTGAAGGGAAATTAGGCAAGTGGAGGATGATTCACAAGTAACTAATTGGCAAGTCCGTTAAACTCTTCACATGAGAGCTCCCTGTTGGGGAGAGTGGTGTGAGTGTGATTAATCATTCGAACACTCCTCCTTTCCTTAGCTCTGCCTGCTGCTTTTGGCATTTAAATTGCTGCTTTCTCTTTGGCAACTGTATTTCTATTTTTAAAAAAACTGTATGCTCCCCTCTATAAAAAAAGAAGAAGAAGAAGAAAAGTGTGTATTCAGTCACTTCAGTACTCCAGAGGTATACTTTTCTTCCCTCCTCAGTCCTGTATTTCTTTCCCAGTGTCTGTACCTCCTAAAATTCTTCAGCAGGGTCAGAGACCCTGAGTTCCAACTGAAAACAGGATCATAAATCTGGGGCTGTATCCCAGTCTATCGCTACTTGGCTTGGAAGAAAGGAGGGCAGTTGTGACAGCTCTGGCTCCAGGGTCACCTTGCAGGCCCCTGCGTACTGCAGGGATTCAGGCAGAAGACGGGCAGGGGCCAGGACCTGGGGCTCCAGCTGCCTGGCACATTGTTACTGCCCAGACAGTTCAATCCTCATGCCCCGTCCAAGTAACAGGTATCATTTGGCACATGTGACACCAAATGACTAAAAACAACCTTGTTTTCCTCTCCCAGAACTTGCTAATGTGCCTTTGCTGAGTAGAGTCTCCCACCGGCCGCCTCTGTCACTCCTGGGTACTGGTTACTGAAGACTGCATACATCAGAAAAAACCAGCTCTTTTTCTGAGCTTATCAGTGTGAGCTGCTTTTTGAAGTACTCTTTCCCAACTGACTTGGAAAGTAGGATCAGTGACCTAGGCTCTCATGGTGTTTTGGAGGACACTGGATAGCAAAAGGAGACCAGGCATTGCCTGCTGTGTTTATTTTTCCAAACTGCTTGCATTTTGGACCAGCGGCTCTAAATCAATGTGGTGATCAGGGGCTCTATCATCTGGTTTATTTCATATTCAGACCTTTCCATTCAGCCGAGTGGGTAAATGGTCCCGACTTGTCTTGTTTGTGTGACCACCTTTTTGCTACACCTGAAAAAAGTAGGTATTGGTCCGCGGAGATCGCTCTGTTTGAAGTAGAACATAGTTAAGTAACCTATGCAATTGACCGCTACTGGTGAACTTAAACTTCTTAAAAAGTTTTTAAGATAAATGAAAAGGATAATGAAATGAAAAATGAAAACATTCCTGCTTTCTCAGTAAACATTTGTATCTTTCCTCTGGTTTTGATTTCTGGAATATCTTTAAAAATGAGTTTTCCTTGTTGTTAAAGACAAATTCAAAGAACAGTTCTAGAATATTCATTGTTAATAGCAGTACCATGTAACATATATATGTAAACCTCTGTGTGTGTGTGTGTGTGTGTGTGTGTGTGCTCATGCACGTGTGTAACCAGTGCTTCTAGATTCAGAACGTTTTCCAATTCATTAGGGCATTTTTAAATTGCATGATTGGTTTGTAATATGCTCAGGGTTGATTCAGTGTTGAATCAGGGTTCTGATCATTGTTTGACCAGCATGATATCCATCGTCATACTTTAAAGGTATGTTTCAGGATGAATGCTGCCTGGGAGGCCTCTTCTGTGACTATAGCTGCAGTTCTATGTCTACCATTACCTCTGCATCCTTAATCCCTGATCACCCTTAGGTCTGGGATTTCATGCATAATTATCAAATCAAAGTATTTATTTGTACCTACCACACGTCAGGCTCTGTGCTAGACGTTTTAGGGAATGCGGAGAGAAGAAAGAAAGGTGAAGCATCACTTTATTTAAAAACGATTATGTACCAGATTCTATATTAGATGCTAACGAGATTTGCAGAAACCCAGCATCTTGATTTGTAGTGTTCTTCATGAAAATCTGCACCCCTCTTTCCAGTCTCTTATGCTTATTTGATTGTCTCTTATGCTCAGACCCAGAGAGACTGGAAACAGAGGGTACAGATTTTCATGAAGAACATTAAACAGCCCTGGGAAGTCAAATAGAGGCTTCAGTTACATTTAGTAGCTGCCAGAGAGGGTTGCCTCCCAGAAACCAAAAAGTTATGCAGGAGGGAGCTGATGCTGTTAAACCTAAATAGACCACACATTTGAAAGTGAGGCCTCTTGTTCACTGTGGAGGATAATATCAGGTTTACTTTTCCCCTACTGTGTCTCCTGAATTAGAATCCCTCATTATTCACATCTGATGCCCTTTCTTCTTTGTGTTTGTAACAGAGAATTCTAATTTTAAAATAATTAATTTTAAGAGCTAACATTTTAAACTTTTGATGTTCTTATTTCAAGTTTAGAAATAAAATTCTAAAGTCTTAAGACCTTCAGTGTATACTAAATTTGAAGTGGGGTAGCAGGAATTCTGCCTTAATCTCTAGAATATCAAGTCTACCCTTTGAAACTTTCACTGGTAGATTTCTCACTTTGACTTTAAACTGCCTGAGGGCAGGAGCAGTGTTTGTGTTTCCTGGCCGCCTGTCCCCGGTTTAGCACAATGCTCAGCTCAGCAGACACTTAAGAAATGTTTGCAGTCGGGGCAGCGGCCACACGTGTAATCCCAGCTACTCAGCTGGCCAATGCAGGAGGATCTCTTGAGCCCAGGAGTTCGAGACCAGCCTGGACAACATAGTGAGACACCATCTCTAAAAATATGAAAAATAAATAAGTAAATACTTCCACTTAGTTGTAGAAGAAAGTGAGTGAGGGCTAATGGAGACTTTGAAGAGAATTTAACCCTCTGGGCCCAAGCAGACGACAGGAGAGCCTATGAAATGTGAAGGTATTTGGATGGTAGCAGAATGGTGGGAAATAAAGCTGTTAAAATAGCCAGAGACACAAAGACACCAGGGACACTGGGCCGATTCTGCTGCCAGTGAGCAGCCCTGTGGGTTTTGCTCGGGGGAATGGCGATGTCGTGAAATCTGTGTTGTCTTTTCTTTTTTCTTTTTCTTTCTTCTTCTTTTTTTTTTTTTTTTTTTTTGAGACAGAGTTTCACTCTGTCGCCCGGGCTGGAGTACAGTGGCACAGTCTCGGCTTACTGCAGCCTCCCAACTCCTGGGCTCAATCGATCCTGCCACTTCAACCCCCTGAGTACCTGGGACTACAGGTAAGTGCCACTATGCCCAGCTAATTTTTGGTTTTTTTTTTTGTTTGTTTGTTTGTTTTTTTTTGGTAGACACAGGGTTTTGCCATTGTTGCCCAGGCTGGTCTCGAACTCCTGGGCTCAAGCGATCCACCCACCTTAGCCTCTCAAAGTACTGGGATTACAGGTGTGAGCCACTGCACCCAGCCAAGGTCTGTATTTTCTAAAGATAACTACGTTGTAATTTATAGAATGCATAGAAGGGAGATAAGAAAATCAGGAGGCTGTGAAATCCCAGTGAGCCAAGCCTCTGTCACCCACTGTGCGAAGCACGGAGCAGCATCAGAAGACAGTGAGAGAAGTCAGCTCACAGCTTCGGTGGCCAGTGGCAAAGGACAAGAGCCACCGACGCATTGGGACCTGAGAGGCTGAGAGAGCAGGGATGCGGGTCCCGGAGGGAGGGAAGTTGGGGGTTGCAGGTGGATAGAAAGGAAGATACAGTTGAGTTTTTGACCTGTTGACTGGCCCTGGTGGTGGGATACCCGGTGAGGCTTGTGGCCTGCATTGGGCATCCTGGCTCACAACTCTGGATGAGGTCAGGAGCAGAGGTCCAGCTGTGGGAGGATTGGCACAGACGTGCTTGTGGGACTCCTCCTTGGTCCAACTCTTAACCCTCAAACTACGCCATCACCCCCGTGCTTTCTCCTCGAATGCCCAGGCACTCTCATTCCTTCGTCACCAGTTGTTGCCTGGTGGGTTTGCTCCGTTTGTCCTCACAGGTTGGCTGCCCTGGAAGGAAACTCCCACTCAAAGATGCACCGAGGCTGAGACCCAAGGGAGGCCCCTCTCTGATTGGACAACCTCTTGATAGACTGGGGGAAGCTCCCTCACAGCCCATCAGGGTCATCAGGCATTTCTTGCACTGTTTCAGGTCCTTTTTATGAGCTGCGCAAATGACTGTTCCTACCACCACCTGCCCCCACCTGGGACCCCAGGCTTCCTGTTAGCCTGTGTTTCCTGCCTCAGACCTGCTTTGGGTTTTGCCTTGTGGCTTTTGACAGACAGCTGACAGCCAGTCATCCTTGCCACTGGGTGCTTCTCTCCAGGTTAAACGCTGTGTTTACCGTGAGCCCTAGGGACAGGTCCCTGGTATTTTAATCACCGTCAAACAGCAACCTGAGGTTTTAAAAGATGATCTCATGGCACTCTGTGAAGTTTCTGCAACTCTGCTGCTTTCTCTGTTGGTCATTGCCTTTCATTTTTATATTCTTTTTTTCTGATAAGTTGTTTCATTATTAATAAGTGTTAAATTGCACTGTGTCTTGCTCCCTTCTATAGTGAAAGCTATTCTTCGCTTGAGATCACAGCTTAGACTTTCTTTGAAATTCCCCAGGAGCTTAACACAGGGCTTTGAACACAGTGGGCATTTAATAAATCCTTGATGATGATGTTCAAGTTCACACGTTGGTCTTTAACTCTCTGGCGAGGTCAGAGGACCATCTGTGCTCGCTCACATATGTCAACCGCAGACCCAGAAAGCAGCCTTCTCCAGGCAAGTTGTTCCTGTCTCCTGGGCTGTGTGATTCGAGGCATGTAATCGTAATCCTGAGCTGTCAGCAGGGCAGTGATTGGTTTCCAGGTTTCAAGTCCATGAAACAGGTAGCCAGGTTGAGGAAAAGAATATTTCCAGGAAGTTAGAAGACCTGGTTGAGTCTTGGATCTTCAGTGACTGATGCTGTGACCGTGAGACACTCACTCACCCCAGGTGGGTCTCAGTTTCCTCATCCGTAATATGAGGAGTGGGACACAGTGCTCTCTGAGGCGCCCTAGCTGTCAGGTCTCTGAATCTATTACTGTGCCACCATGAGGAGATGGCTATCATGTGAGTTCTTCTGCACGGCATTGACATGTTCCCATATACGAGGGTGGCTTTACACATTTGCGCATGGCAAAGTTTAAATGGCCCCTCCTTCAACTAAAAATGAAGACTTTTCATACATAATTTTTAGCAGAATGTATACAAACGACTATCAAAATGGAAAAAAAAAACAAAAATTATACAAGACTTACATGAGTAGTTCAAGAGAATTAAATATGCAAAATGCTTGGTTGTTGAAAAAATACAGGGAAAAGTAACTTATTAAATGAGGACACTTTTATGAGAGAGAGAAAAGATTGGCGGTAAGAATGAGCTAATTAAATTGGCATTTATGTTTCCTTCCCCCTTCTGGGGGCTCCACTAATCCTGGATCTCTGACTGCGGAAATAAACATCTGCAACGCAGACGTTTAGAGGAAGGGGGAAAGGACAGCATCATTAATCCTTTTCTTAAGGGAAAGGACAATAAATTTCCAGTTATAAATATAAAAAGGCATTAAAGAGGGAGCTTCATCTCTCATTACCTTCCTTTATTTGCTGTAGAGAGGACCGAGGTAGCACCAGAGCCTCAAACACAGCTTTTGAGGTTTGAGCTAGGATAGTGTAAGATAGGAAAGGTATTTATTTGGCTATGGGAAAAGTACATTTATTCACCAAGTTGCACAATAGGCAAAAATGAAGTAAATTGTCATCCTCTTACCTGCCCTGCACCACACAGCTTTGCCATAGAACTTGAATGTTTGTCCAACTGTTCGTTTTTATCTAGCTCCCTGACTATGCTAGGAACAAACTTAGAAGCAACATTTATTGGCTGTGATGTGTCCACTGCAATTGTGTATGCGTGCTGGCCTGAGTAGAGAGCACTTGCCAGGTCACCTCACTCATCCAGAGACAGCCCAGGGGCTGCGGCTGGCATAGTGCGTCACCTCAAGGTGGATGACCGTGTCTAGGGTGCTTGCAAGATCAGTGTTGGGACCAATCACAAATACCTGTGTACTGTATGGTTACATCCGTGTGAAATGTCCAGAATGGGCAGATATATAGACACAAAGATCAGAGGCCTCTCTAGGCTGGGGGATAGGGGAAGGAATGGGAGTGATTGCAGATAGGTTCAGCGTTTGTTTTTGGAGTCATGAAAATACTCTAAAAATGATTGTGATCATGGTTGCATGATTTGGTGAAAACATTAAAAACTATTGAATTGTATACTTTAAATAGGTGAGTCATATGGTATGTGAGCCATATCTCAACGAAGAAGAATGCTCAGAGTTTGAAACTAGCTTAATTTATTCAATAAGAGACATTTTTTCCCAAAAGGTTGAAACCAGTCTAATTTATTCAATAAGAGACAGGTTTTCCCAAAGTTGATTTTGGCTGTTCTTCTTTTGGGGTGGGTTATGGTATCAGTATTTTTATTTAGAACAGGTGACTTTAAATCATTTCATAATTTATAATATGAAACTATCAAATGTATAGAAGAAAAGGAATAACCAATGAAGAAAGTGAATTTTTGCAGTTTGTGCATGTTTATTAGATTTTTTCCCATAAACTAATAGTAAATCATTGTCCATTTCCTAAGTCTCTACAAACTGACAGCAGAATAATAATTAGAAGAATGAGCAGGAAGCTTAGAGACCATTAAGTCCAGCTGTCTTTCTTTGCAGATAATCAGATAACAGAGTAAGGGATGTGGGAAGGGTGAGTTGGAGGGAGGACTCAAAGCCCTGACTTCAGCCCATTGCTGTTGAGATGGATCACCCTAACACTCTGAGGCTGCTTCCTGGGTCCATTCTGTTTTGCCGTCATCTATGTCCTTTGCCCACCTCTGGTTTGAGAGGTCACAGGGAAGTGAGCAGGGGCCAGCAATAGAAGGAAGACCTTGTGGGCTGGGAATTTTCAATCTGAAACTTTCTTGTGAAATTTTAAATTCTCCTTTTAACATGTAAGTTACTATTGAAGCCTTTAGGAAATAACTTATTGTCACTTTTGTTAGTGACTGATAGGTGCAGAATCCCCAATTTTGTCTGTTTGTTTTTATTTTTTAACAGAGTCTCTATCAACTAGGCTGGAGTGCAGTGGTGCAGTCATGGCTCACTGCAGCCTTGAACTCCTCAGCTCAAGTGATCCTCCAACCTCAGCCTTCCTTGTAGCTAGAACAACAGGCACACACCACCATATCCGGCTAATTTTTTAATACTATGTAGACACAGAGTCTTACTATGTTGCCCAGGCTGGTCCCAAACTCCTGGCCTCAAGTGATCCTCCCACCTCGGTCTCCCAAAGTGCTAGGATTACAGGCATAAGCCACTGCGCCCAGCCCCCAGTTTTGAATTTAAATAAATTGCAGACCATATAACTCTCCAAGTGTGTCCATGACAAGGAATTTGTTTCTTAATGAGAGGAGATCTCTCCAAAGCCTGGGTGGATTTCATTGGGTAATTTTATCTGGCTGCTTTCTCATGAAGACAGGTAGATAAGGGTAAATGTTCCAGAAAGTGAATATTTTACTTTGGAGATGAAGAGGACTAAACCAACCCTCTAAAGGGTGTTTTTAAGGCCTTAGATAGGATCAGCTTCATCTCAGATTTGTCCTTTTAAATTAGGTGATTGAGAGGACAAATAATTTTTCTAAATGGTGCCTTCTGTTAGGCCTTCTTTTTCCCATGTAGAGCTGGTCTTAACTTGTAAATTTCATCTTAATTTCTTTTTTTCCTGTTCTCTTTTTTTTTTTTAATCCCCCCAGCTTAGTAATATTCAGAGTGCATATAGAGTATAAAGTAACCCAGAATTCAGCACTCCCAGTATAAAAGATTGCTCCTTTCAGCTTTGACATTGTTTGTGAAGAAAATCCATGCAGTTTTAAGCAGAAAGAGTGGATGGGACATTTCTTATAAAGGCAGAAACCAGTGACAGGAGGAAAACAAGAACCTCCAACAATTCTCAGACCACATAAACTAATTTAAATAGACATGATGCAGTGTGCCACATGGTCAGAAATGTGAAGAATTCTTAGGGTTGACATCGTCACCAGTCAACAGGACTCATAGGAAATGCTAAGTGCCGGTCCTCCTTCAGCCCTGTGTTACACTGTGTGAGTGCCTGACTCTGGGTCCAGGGCTCAGCAGCACAGTCCTCCTGTCCCAAATGCTTATTCCACAGACTCATCTGTCTCAGCTCCTGCCGGGAGAGAAGACAGCTCCTACTCTTCCTACTCAGTTAATGTAAAGTAATGAACAGTCCTAGAATGAGTCCAGATAGCTTTGTACACTTGTTAATAAAAGTGTAAATAACAGACTCTGGACTGCATTAGCACTGTGGCTGTTATTGATGATATTTTCTACACACTTTACTTGGCAAAACCGAAAACCTAAAGACAGGTTTGGTTTTGTGCCAGCTGGCTCACACTCTAAATTGGCATTAGAAGGTGTTTGTCACTATGGAAAAATTGACTGTCCCTTCATAATGCCCACCATACTCTAGAGCCCAGGTGAAGAAACAGCATGGCAGGGGGAGATGGAGGCTCTGGGTGGGGCCCCTGCAGGGCCCTCCGTGCTCACCAGCCCACCTGATGTTGGAGAACTGAGTTGGGCAAGTCATTTCTGCTGTCTGGGTCTGTTTTATCTGTACATTGAGTGGTTTGGAGTCATCTCCAAGGTTGCTTCCAACTCTAATGCTCTTTGAGATTTATTTAAACATGGAGGGACCCCTTGAAGGCACCTGAAGGTCACTCCCAAGCTCTCTTTCCATCAAGGGCCTCCCAGCTTGTCCAAGCATCCAACATCATGCTGTGATTCCTTTTTCGTTTGCGACAAAACAAAGCACACTGAGGAGTTTCTTACTCAGTGTCGGTAGATACAGTGTTCGAGGCAGCACAGTGACTGTGTTGAAGATATAAGGCCTCCTCCGCTGAGCTCATGTTCTCGTTCTGGCTGATGTTGTCCTGAATACATCTGGAATCTGTGAAGTGTTATTTTCACTGCATCTTCTCTTTCTTCTCGGCCTGAGTGTCCTAAACCATCATTAGGCCCCTGCCGAGGTGATGGTTATACTGTCCTCTGATCGGACTCTTTCTTGGGACAGGTGTCCTGAGTCACCTTCTGAGGCCCATGTTTTACAGCAGTTCCTAGAGCGAGTCATGTCTTTGAGTAAACCTTTTTTTTTTTTTTTTTTTTTTTTTGAGACGGAGTTTTGCTCTTGTTGCCTAGGCTGGAGTGCAATGGCACCATCTCGGCTCACCGCAGCCTCTGCCTCCCAGGTTCAAGTGATTCTCCTGCCTCAGCCTCCTGAGTAGCTGGGATTATAGGCATGCGCCACCATATCTGGATAATTTTGTAGTTTTAGTAGAGACGGGGTTTCGCCATGCTGGTCAGGCTAGTCTTGAACTCCATGTTGGTCAGGCGAGTCTCAAACTCCTGACCTCAGGTGATCTACCTGCCTTGGCCTCCCAAAGTGCTGGGATTACAGGTGTGAGCCACTACACCCGGCTGAGTAAATCCATTTTTAGAGTCCTAAAAGATCCAAGGTAGAGATCTCATTCAGCCCATTCTCTCCCCGGGCTTATTCTCTATCACTTTATAGAACCGGAAACTGAGGCTCAAAGAGACTAAATGCTATCTACAAGAACTGATGAATGTTCTAGATCCCAAACCAGGGCCCTCACCATTACACAGTACTGCCTTTATTTTTTATTTTTATTTTTTTTTTTTTTGAGACAGAGGCTCACTGTGCCACTTAGGTTGGAGTGCAGTGGTATGATCTCGGCTCACTGCAATCTCTGCCTCCCAGGTTCAAACAATTCTCATGCCTCAGCCTCCCGAGTAGCTGTAATTACAGGCATGCACCACCACCTCTGGCTGATGTTTGTATTTTTAGTGGAGACGGGGTTTCACCATATTGCCCAGGCTGGTCTTGAATTTGTGGTCTCAAGTGATCCACCCACCTCGGCCCCCAAAGTGCTGAGACTACAGGCATGAGCCACCGTGCCCTGCCTGTACTGCTTTTAAAAACACACATCTGCTTCATGCCTTGGAATAGGGCAAGAAAGTAAATAATAATAGTAAAAATACATAAACAGTTTTACTTTATTATAAAGGCTACAAAAAGTCTATGATTATAATGACAGAAGTACAGTCTTGTCTTTGTAAATCACCCTTTTTGGTTAGTTCAGAGAAAACTTTAGATAGGAATCTTAGGCATATTGCTTGGCTCCATTGTATACTAGTTTCTTTATCTTCAGGTGGGAAAAATGGACCTGGCTTTTCCTCTCTCACTGGAATATTGTGAAAATAAATGTGAAATAATGAGTTGGATTTTTCCAGGCCTTAGAATCATTCCAAGGATCAGGTGTTTTGTGTAGAATTGCATTAACTCTTTTGATTTCCTGCTTATCGGATAAGGCTTTTAATACATTTGATTTATGTATTTTTATATTCATGGTGATATGAAAGGTACATTCTGTGTTTTGATACAGTGTTCCTAACTTCATTGGTTATTTGATATTCATGAACCTTAAAAATACTCAGATAGTGTGGGTTGGGGCTACTCATGTGATTATTAAAATGGTGATTTGAGACAGAATCAAGATTCGAATTTTTAAGGTTTTATATACCAGGATGAAGATATGGCTGATATCCTAATCCAATGTCTGCATATGTTATTATAACAATGCCTTTGAAACTGAAAGAAAGGCAAAAAACTGGGGAAGAGTAGTATCTGAGCTAAGGAGTTCCTACATTATTTGCTTTTACATTTCCAGCCCTTTATAAACCCATACATTGGGCTGAGCATGGTGGCTCATCCCTGTAATCCCAGCTCTTTGGGAGGCCAAGGCAGGCAGATAGATCACTTGACGCCAGGAGTTCGAGATCACCCTCGCCAGCATGGCAAAACCCTGTCTCTACTAAAAATACAAAAATTAGCTGGGCGTGGTGTCACACGCCTATAATCCCAGCTACTCAGGAGGCAGAGGCATGAGAATCACTTGAGTCCAGGAGATCAAGGCTGCAGTGAGCCAAGATCGCACCACTGTACTCCGGCCTGGGCAACACAGTGAGACCCTGCCTCAAAAAATAAAAATAAAAAATCCCGTACATTGTATTGGTACTTGTACATAGTATTATTAAACCCTTCTTTAATTAATTAGTAAAGTAAATGCCATGGATTATTATTATGAACTAGAAAGTTTCCCATTTTAATCGAACTAGAGGTGTAGAGAATATAATGGGAAAGGCATGAGTGCCGGTAAGTCTGTAATTATAATGTACTTAATACACTAGACTGTACATGCTGCGTGCCGGCAAAACACAGCATAAACACCATTCTGTAGACCTTGGTTCTCACGTGTGGTCTACAGACCCACTCAAGCAGCAGCATCTACTTCTGAAAATGCCCCACCCCTGACCTGCTGGATCAGAATCTGCATTTTCACACGATCCCTGGGTGATTCAGTTGCTTGTTGAGTTTGAGATGCACTGACTATGCAGCTTTCAATTTTATTTCACCCCATTGGCCCATGAGAGAATGTTATACTGTCCTATCTAATGTGCATAAGGAAACGATCTACGAAACTGAGGCTGCTGGAATTCCATCCTGTGCTGAATACAGTTCTCCTTTACTATTCCCCATCCCCCCAAAAGTTGTTTTACACGTATTGTCAGTTTGACAGAGTTTAAGGTCTGTTCCATTTGGTCTGCTCCACCTGGCTTTCATAAACTTGATTGTTCCCACTTTGATTTTATGCCTGAAGATAATTTGCAGTCTTACAGTTCCTAGAGTTCTTGTTTTATTTGGAAGAAATGCCCTTTTGCAAATTAGTGATTGCAAGAAAAAAGTAAGACCATTAACAAAGAGCAAGAATTGCTTTTTGGGGGCTAGCATTTAAAACCCCACCAGGGGAAATTCGCTTTGATTCTCTTCCTTTTTGTTCTAAGTGGGAAGTAGTATAAAGGAGATCTTGTTCATGTTTTAGGAAAAAAACACTGTAATTAAGAAGGGAACTCTTGTTAATATAGCCATTTTCATCCTGAAAGTCATTTTTATCATTCTCAGGCTATCTAATAAATTTCAGTTGTCTTAAGAATAATTGAACACTGCCAAGTCTTGCTATTTAAAGTCACTGGGGATTATGTAGATTTTTTTTCCTTCTCTCAAGTTTTCTAATAAGCTAAGGAAAGCAGATTCAGTTACTTGGTGGCCTTGACTCTGCATCTGGCAGGTGCGCCTGCTTGCCTTCAGGCCAAGGTGTGCGATTGCAGAATGTGTGATCCACTGCAGGGGATGCCAGGGTGGTGAGGTGAGAATCCTGGAAGCTGAAGATTTGCTCATGGGCCACTTTTCTCTTCAGGCCAGGTAGGGCCTGTGTGAACCTCTGCACTGCTGCAATCTGATTCTACCTCAAGTGGTTCAGTCCTGTTGATTTCATCTAGAAAGGAAGGAAAGGATAAAGAGACTGGAATATACTAGACAGAAAGGCACTCTTTCTTTTGCAAATCCATGGGCAGAGCTAGCTATCACCTGCCTCTCTGAAGATATCCATGTTCCCTTAACCTAACAGCATTTGGCCACTGAGGCCTTTGAATGCCCACTCTAGAGAGGAAGTTAAAAGGAGAAAGCATGTTTGCCTTTGAATCCCACACAGGCCATCCCTAGGCCCAGCCCGCACTGAGAGGCCTCCTTCACCATGGAGTATAAGAGCATGAAGTCCAGCGTTGGACAATCCTGGGCTCAAATCCCCGCCCTGTCACTTACTAACCATGTGTGGGGTTTGCTAGACCCCATGGCCTGGACAGCCATTGTCAGGAGATTGGGACAAGGAGGAGGCTTCTTGGAGGATGTAAGAAAGAGGAGATCTGAACAGAAGTCACATGGGAGGAGAAGGGTAGACCTGCCTAGCCAGTGTCACTAGCATGAACCAGATCCTGGAGTGAATGATGTCAGAAGAGCCCCTACTCAGAGCCCCTCTGTGTCCACCCTCCAGGATATCAGTAGTTCTCAAAAATGGCGGTAGGGAGTGGAGGATGGACCGAATTCAAATTGCCTAAGGAGGAGCTGTTTTAGAAGACACTCTCCCAGGCTCCTGCCCTCTCCTCCTGGGGCACACAGGTAGCATAGTCTGCAAGTTAAGTACTTTACTAGTTGAGTAGTTTACTAGTTGAGAGTTTGGGTTCTAAGCCAGCCACACTGGAGTCAGAATTCTAGCTCTTCCCTTGCTAGCTATGTGCCCTTTGCCCAGATACTAAGCCTCTCTTATCCCCATCTCCTCATCTGTAAAATAATGATGATAGCAATTGTAACAATTGCATGGGAATGTTATCAGAATTGGGGGAAATAATCTGTGCAAAATGCTTGGCATGATACCTGTCATGTAAGGAAATGCTCAGTGACTGTAAAATTTTCTTTTATGACTGGAACCTAATTTTATTCAGGAGAAAACTTTGAGATCTTGTCCAACTCTGAAAAGAACTAAGTGATTAAAGTTACTTTGATTATAATTGTAGACATTAGTCTGCTTTAAGGATATTAGAATCATAGTACAATTCAAGCTGTTTTCATTTCATCTGAAAGGCTTGCAATGTGAGTTATGCCTGTAAAAATGTCATCCTACTTATCAATTTATCCCAGACACAAATGTTTTTGAAAACTTCCAATGATGACAAATTCTCTGGGAATCAGAAAGCCACACCTTTAACTAGTTATCTTCCCCCCTTCCTTCCCCTCTTACCCCACCCGGGAAGAATTCCCTGACCAGGAGTGCACCCCTCCCCAACGACTCCCAGGCCCGCAGTGGAGCTCGTTTTCACACTTCCTACGACAAAAGATACATCATCAAGACCATTACCAGTGAAGACGTGGCCGAAATGCACAACATCCTGAAGAAATACCACCAGGTAATTTTTCTTGATATTTACTTGAAACTCCAAGAAGGTTAATATGCATAGCGATTTCTCACCAAGGCCAAAGATTTAAATATATAGTTAGAGAACAAGAAGAACACATTTCACATAAAAATCTCCTCTAACCCGGTGTTCTAAAATTACAGTGGCCAGATTCCTGGCAGTTAATGTTTAGGCATGCTTATGCTATAAAGGTCATTCATTATTTATATAACACTTTTAACCTAAATACTCTTGTATAATAGATTCAGTTATCACTGCTCTGATTTTGAAATCTTTCAGCTTAAGATTTGGCAACTTGGCAGAAGTTTTTGCCTGTGCCAGAGATTGGGTGTTGACCTCTGAGTTTGTATCCATTTACACCTCCAAATCCCATTTTGCTGTCAGTGGTTCTTCTGTCCTGGCCCCAGCAGGGCCCACCCCATTCCAATCTGCTACGTAGCAAGCTCTCTGATTTTAGAAGGTGAGTGTTGGTCTGCTTCTTGCCCGCTTTTCATCCCCGAGCATAATTCCATTGTAATCACTGGAGGTAAAATCTTGTAATCACTGGAGGTAAAATCGACCATCCTTGGAAGCAGCAATCTGTCTCTCATGGAGTAAATTCCAGCACAAGCTTCCCTGGTATAGCACATGTTCCCAAGGCCCAGCCCACACTGTAAGAGGCCTCCTTCACCATGGAGTATAAGAGCGTGAAGTCCAGCGTTGGACAATCCTGGGCTCAAATCCCAGCCTTGTCACTTACTAACCATGTGACTTCTGGACTTGGTTGTTTTTTTAGAGACAGGGTCTTGCTCTGCTGCCAGGTTGAAGTGCAGTGGCGTGATCACAGCTCACTGCAGCCTCAACCTCTGGGCTCAAGCAATCCTCCCACCCCGGCCTCCCAAGTAGCTGGGACCACAGGTATGCACCACCATGCCTGGCTAATTTTTTTAAATTGTGTTTTTATAGAGGTGGAGTTTTGCTATGTTGCCCAGTCTGGTCTTGAACTCTTGGGCTCAAGCATTTCTCCCATCTTGGCCTCCCAAAGTGCGAAGGTTACAGGTGTGAGTCTCCACACCCTGCCTGGATTTTGAAGCCACAGTTTCTTTGTTTATATAGTCAGGATAATAATAACACCTAATATGGATTCTAAAGATTAAATAGGAAAATGCATGTCATGTACTTAGCACAGTGTCTGTCACACACTAGATACTCAATGTATGATGGTGGCCATAGCATCAATATTATCAAGATAACATCTATGGTATAAAAATGACATAACAACTAAGTCACTTTGAGAAATTGTAGTCATACGATATGAACATGTCTGCTGTTGCAACATCCCAGGAATCATCTTCAGAACTGGTGTTTAAAACACATACACACGTTGATGCTTTTAGGATCTTAGTCAGCTTGAGCTGTCATAAAAAAGCGTAGACTGGGTGGCTTAAATGACAGGAATTTATTTCTTACAGTTATGAAGATTGAAGTCTGAGATCAGGGTGCCAGTATGGTCGGGTTCTTCCTCATTTGCCGACGGCCAGCTTCTCACTGTATCCTCACCTGTGTTGGCAGGAGTAGGGTGATGGGGACAGGATCAAAAGCCCTCTTCTGTCACTTCTAATAAGGGCACTGATCCCATAATGAGGACTTTAACCTCGTGACCTAATTACCTCTCCAAGGCCCCACCTCCTAATACCATCACTTGGGGATTAGGGTTTCACCATGAGCATTTTGGGGGACACAAACTTTCCATTCATAGCAGAGTCACACTGTGTTTTTAATTTAAACAGTTCCCAATCCCCCAAAGGTAAAAATTGGCTGTCACAAAGGGTATTCAAAATAAAGTGCCACAGGCCCTGACTATATTAATAAAACGATTCTCAGGTGTAAACAATCACACTTACTAAGCATCTGCTTTGAAGGCAGCACTGGCCTGGACTTGTGAGTTCCTAGATGTCTGTTTAAACATCCCTTCCAAAGCATTACTTTGGGGTCATGCATGATGCTCTAATATCATGGATTCTTTCTTGGCAGTTGCTTATTCTTCCAATCTTTGCAAGTATGATCAATTACATTTTGCTTGCAGTGAAGTCTATAAAGATCTTTGAGCTATATTCTGTTTTTGAAATGTGGTACTGCCTCTAGTTTGTCTTCTAAAATCAGTCAGTCTCTAAATTCATTTCGTATCTAATAAATCTTTTATAATATCTATTCCTTTTGAAATTTGTTCTACACTGCTTATGTTACTGCCTCTTATTCTAAAGGAAATTTTAAAGTGTCAGGACGGTACCTGTGAGGGGGAAGACATTGAGGCTCTGTTATCTAAATGAATTGAATTACAGGTTGCAGCTTTTAACTCTTCACCTTTTAAACAGTCTACTTTTTCATTTTTTCTCCTCTGGAAATTGATGTTGTACTTATGCATTCTTTTTATACTTTCTTTCAGTTGTCTCAGAACATTCAAAGCAAAGTGATATCTCATGACTGATGAGAACATATTGTTCTGATAGATGGCTAGGATACCATGCTAATAAAATGTGACACACAATTGAAGTATCAACTTCTTGATGACAACTTTGAGTTTAGCATCCTTTGACTTTACAAAAATCACAATTTGTAATGTTTTCTCTGGGGTAGTTATTGTAACCTAACATAGGGATTTGACACATCCCCAGTGTTAAAATAAGTGTGGGATCAAAATAAGTCTATTGACACCTCCCAGGGGCTTTAACAGTGTAAAGACTTCCTTTTGTTCCACTGCTACAAAATTGTTATCTTCTTGGTGTGTTCTTTATTCAGAAAAGTCTCCTTTATCCAACATGTATATTTTTTCTTTTTATAAACAGAATATTTTAAATATAATTTGTAGGGTCTTAATGATTGAGAATCACATTATTAATGTAAATTATTTAGAAGGCACTAAGTTGAAGTCAGGAGACATAGATCCTCACCTGTTAGGAACTGCCTCTTGGGTGATCTCTGAACTCAGCTTCTGCACCTGCATTTCATTCATTCATTCATTCATTTATTCATGTATTCACTCTTGACCTTATTCTAGAAAGGATTTAAGGTGGCCTTCAAAGAAGTTGGAAATACAGGCTAGAATAAATGAAAAAAAGAAAAGGAGGAGGCAGAAAGATAAAGGCACGAAATGGAGCCTGGAATAAGCACAGACATTCACGCCAAGATGACCAGCATGCTTGACACTTTGAGTCTGTTGCCAGGGAGAAATGTAAGTAGTCTTGGTACTACGATCCAGCAGGGTTGACTCTAAGGAGTTCCCCACAGAGCAGACACAAGACACCTGACCTGATAAAACAACATCCTTGCCACAGGCTGAGAAACATACAAGAATATCAGAGAACTTAAAGAAAAAAAAAAAGGTCCATATAGGCTGCTAATTATCAATATAGGCCATGTGTAAATATAGCCACGGTTGCAGCACCATTTGTTTTTGTTTCTGGTTTTGCTAATTTGTCCACTTTTAAATTCCATTTAAACAAAAACAAATTAAGGACAAGGAAATGTGTGGGTGACACAAATGTTGACCATTGAAGATGAACATGCCACTTGTATACAGCTCAGCAAAATCTCACGTAGAAGAGGTTTTTAAAACTACAGCAGCAGTGAAGAGTAACAGTGTTAATTCCGTAATCAGAGAATGCCACAGAAACCTCATAAAACGTTCATCATTCACACAGTTTATTTGATGCTGATCTATTCAGGGTGACCCCTGCTCGGCTCACTGAGGGCAGGGCTGGGACCCTGCTCAGGTTGGCAGGTGTTCATGAAGGAAGATCTGGTCTGCCGAGTCAAACATCACACCCGCAGCAGTTAGCAGAGGCCACACCAACGTGTGGTTTACATTTAGTAAATGCTGTTCTACAGAGAAAGGCCACAATGCACACCGGCTGCCTAGCCCTCTCCCAGTCTGGCTTCTATTTGAATGTTTTTCAGGCTGTTCTTGTATGCCACTTCCAAACAAGATTTTGATGAATATTACTGGGTGTGGGCTCAGCCTGGCATACCCTCGTGTGATTCCATGTGACCGGGCACAGGCCTCTCACTGGTAAACCCAGAGAGGCCTGTCAAGCTTTGCATTTCTCTCCCTGTGGTTTGAGATGCTCAGAGGTATTTGAGGTGTATGTCAGGCCTTCATTCCTACTTTATGTGGGCCTAGAGTACTTTTAGGGTTTGTATCTAAGAAACTTTCTGTCTCCTGCTTCAGTAGTGGTCGTCAGTTCTTCTGTTTCTTCTTGCTTGTTGTTGCTCTTACCTTGGAATTCTCTGGGCTTCTGAACCTTCCAAATCTAGACAAGGAATGCAAATTGTTCAATTGCATATCAGTTGATGAGAGGCTCTCATAGAGGGTTTCTCCCGTGGAGTGAATTGCGTGGACTTTCTGACAACTTTGGTTACCCAACAGCCTTTTTTTTTTCTTTTCCTTTGTTGTTTTCTGTTTTAATGAAATGTAGCCACAGTTGCAATTATATTCTGGAGGGTTAAAATTGCCCCAAGGCCAGCCTCTGGAGAAGTAGAACATTGCTAGTTATTTGAATGTTTGAGTAAATTCTTCCTGGGATTAATTTTCTGACACACTGACCTTCCCAGCTATCTGGTGTGGCAGGTGGTTCAAGAGCAAGGACTTGGAGCCAGCCAGCCACCTTCCGGTCCCAGCCATGCCCCTGGCCAATGGCATGACCTTGGGCAAGTTACCTACACTCTTGATACCTCTTGGTCTATAATATTTGGATAATAGTACCCCCTTCATTTGGGTGTTGTGCTAATTAGGTGAATTCATATTTATAACATGCTCAGAGCAGTGTCTGTTGTATAAGAAGTGCTAAATGGGCTGGGCGTGGTGGCTCACATCTGTAATCCCAGCACTTTGGGAGGCCGAGGTGGGTGAATCACCTGAGGTCAGGAGTTCAAGACCAGCCTGACCAATATGGTAAAACCTCATCTCTACTAAAAATACAAAAACATTAGCCAGGTGTGGTGACGCGTGCCTGTTGTCCTAGCTACTCGGGAGGCTGAGGCATGAGAATCACTTGAACTCAGGAGGTGGAGGTTGCAGTGAGCTAAGATTGCGCCAGTGTACTCCAGCCTGGGCAACAGAGTGAGACTCCGTTTCAAAAAAAAAAGAAAGAAAGAAAAAGAAGTACTAAATGAGTGACTGAATAAGATTTTTAATTAAATACCGTTCTTGTATTTAATTTCCCACACCTCCGTGTTGAAATCATTCTAATGTGGCATTCGGTCCTTAACAGTTTTAATCCACTAGGGGGCCTGGTTTCTGGTAGGCTATGGCACTGAGGCAGAATTATGAAGATTTCAGCCGTAAGGAGTTAGATTTTTTCCCCCAAGTTCCAGTATCTTGCTCTATTCTTCATTTCCTGCCCAAATTGTACCGTAATTTTCACTCTGTGCAAAGAAAGGAAAGCATCATCTCTCAGACCAATGGAGAATTCACGTTAAGCACAGCAAACTTTCATAAATTTCATTTACTTCATTTTATTTTCTCTTACTTGTAGTTGGGAAAGTAATGTTTCGCTGTAAATATCCTTTTCATATTTCTGTTAGGCTATAAGAAACTCAGGTCCTATAAATGATGATTATCAGCTGATTAGCTAAACAATGTTAGAGCATTCAAAAAGGAAAAAAAAAAGGCAAAGAACCCACTTGAATATCTTTTTTTCTTAAATTGACTGACTTTTCCCCCCCACTGATCTGAATTCATTGGGAGCTTTGGTATCATGTAGCTTCAACTTGAATTAAAATTTCAAAGTATTGACTGGACACAGTGGCTCATGCCTGTAACCCCAGTGCTTTGGGAGGCTGAGGTGGATAGATCACTTGAGGCCAGAAGTTCAAGACCAGCCTAACCAACACACTGAAATCCGGTCTCTACTAAAACTACAAAAAATTAGCTGGGGTTGGTGGTGTATGCCTCTAGTCCCAGCTGCTCAGGAGGCTGAGGCATGAGAATCCCTTGAACTTGGGAGGCAGAGGTTGCAGTGAGCCAAGGTGGCATCACTGCATTCCGGCCTGGGTGAGATTCTGTCTCAAAAAAAAAAAAAATTGAGAGGCATTGTCGGTAACATACCTCCCAGAAGTTGTATAGAACTTACATTGTAACCCAAGGGAGGTTGCAGTGTAGGTGATCAAGAAATACCTTATCAAATTATTATTGAGTGTTTTAATAGCTTTTGAAATGGAGCATTTTAATTTACTTTTTTATTTCAAAGTGACTGAATCGATAAATGGGTGAAATTGTTAAAAATGACTTAAATTCCTTTCTTATCCTTTTATTTGGGGAAACAATTAATACCTTTAGTTGAATCCAGAAGGTTTGCCTCCAAATCTGAATTCCCTGTTAAATAGGCTAATTAGCACCTCAAATTTCAAGGATCTGAGGGTGAGCATGTGACTTCCTTGAAATCTCCTGATAGTACATCTGCTTAAGGTCAGGGACGTTGGTGTTACTATTCAAAGGATGAGGCTTCAGTAGAACAAAACTGAGAAAATAGGGACCATAAAAGCTAAAAGCAAAAAAGAGTGGAGAGGGTTGTAGCACCAAAAGAGAAAAGGTTCTACGTTGCATTAGTGCTTCTTAGACTTTCATCAGGGCTCTGACTGGATGGGTCTGGAGGGGCCTCCTTGGATATCCAATATCTACTTGGATATTCTCAGTGCTGTGTAAGTATCAGATTATGAGACTAAACACAAGCTCCCAATAGACCCTCTGCTGCCATTGGAAGCTGCGGACACGTCTTGCTTCTGTTTTAGAAACGGGTGAAAGTATTTGTCATCTTGGGAGTTCCTGTGGCCCAACGAGTGCCCCGAAGCTTGCTGACAGGGGCGTTTGTAGCCCTCTGTTCCCAACGTCCTCAGCCATTTGCTCCTAGTTTCACAGGGAGCTGCCCAGCTCACTCCCCAGCAAGCTTTTCCTGCGGCACTTCTTCCCCAGGGCCTGGAAGTTCCGCGGTCCTTTTCTCTTTCAGCCTCACCTCTCTCCTTCTGTTTCTCCAACAAGTATATCTTTAATGTGCTCATTCTGGCTTCCCCATCTTTAACTTTTCTTTCCCATTTTCCATCTCCAAACATCTCTGCCCAATTCTGGGTAAATTCTTCAAAGTATATCATCCAGTCCTAAGTCTTTCTTCAACTGTTCTAATCCTTTTTTTTTTTTTTAATTTCAACAATTATCTTTTGTATTCTAGAAGTTTTCCAGAAGATTTTTCAAAATCTGACAGTTCATTCCTGATAGTTTATTGTTTTATGCTCATCTGTGAAATTGCATCCTTTGTTTCTTTAGATGTTTTTGCGCATAACTGTTCAAAACTTACTCCTGAGAGTCCCCACCTCTGTAATTCCTGGGGGCCTGAATTTGTCTCAGTCTGCCAACTGTCACACACAGTGACTTGCCCAACCAGATGCTGACACAGTTTGGGGTCAAGATGTTGATCAGGATCAAAACTTATGTAGGGAAGAGGAAAGAAGTGAGATTGGGCAGAGGGAGAAGTCAGACTGCCTTGCTGGCCCAGTCAAGCCTCGGCTAACCTCGTGGGGCACTAGAGGCTCCTGTGTTGGGCCAAAATGACAGGCTGCCCTCGGAAGGCAGACCTAGAAGGAGCTGCCCTTGCAGGCCTTCTGTGGACCGCACACCTTCAGCTGGGCAGCACGGCCTTCCCTGGAGGGAATCTGGGCATCCCATCTCTGTGGCTACACTTGCTTTTTAGTGTCCGAGAGTCTTGCTGAACTCATAGCTTCATCTTCACCTCTGCAATGCTTGGGAAGGCCTCTGCCCCTAATTTAGGGAGGCTCTTTTTCAGAGAGTTTTGTTTCTGCAAAAGAGGAGGGTAGGGATTCCCAGCCCTGGACTCTGTCTGCACCCTTCAAGGGTTTTGCTAGGAGTGGGAGCCCCTGGGCCCACTCCCCCACCATGCTGGTGTCCTCAGTGTCCCTGCACCCATGTGCTTCTGACAGGCTCTGTCTGGCACCTCCAACACTTTGGCTTGGATTCCAGCTCCTCACATGCTCCCTGGACACACCTGCTCTCGGGTGCACCTGCTCAAATGCTCAGTACCCCCAGCCCCAGGCATAGGCCGCTCAGGCCCCAGCTCCCAATTGTGTGTGGGGTACAGGGGCCATTCTGGAACCTTCCTGCGTTTGATACCAGCTAAGCTTCCTGTCTGGGATGGGGCTGTCCAGGAGGCCTTGGGCTTGTCAGAGCTCCCTGCCAGCAGTCATGTGTGGAGCAGCCATTCTGTGCTTTTTGTAACAAATGGCATATGTACATATAATAACGCACTTTATTGTATTTTTTACAAAGTTATTTCATTTTTAATGATGATGTTATTTATGGGTCTTTATTATGGTGTGTCACTAATTGAATTAGGCACATCCATGTGTGCACTTAGGCATTTCTGCATATCTCAGTACGAAGAATTTGTGTAAATACTACAGAAGAATGCTTGTTCCTTTTAAGCTTGATTTTTATCAAGCTTAATTAAGAAAAGCAGTAAAGTTTTATTTGTTATATTATTTGTTACATTTGCTTAAATGTAGTCCTTGGTTTTTTTGTTTTTTTTTTTTTTTTTTTTTTTACTTCAAGACGATTTGAAATCAAAATAAATTATATTAACTGACGCTTACAGACCATTATCCCCGAATATACCAAGACATCCACTCAAAGTTGTGTCATTTGTTTACTTATTTGGCCATTGTACACCAGAGCAATCCATAATTTCAGGCTGCCTGGACTTCTTTCTTTTCTTCCCTTCCCTTCATTTTCCTTCCCTTCCCTTCATTTTCCTTCCCTTCCTTTCCCTTTCCTTTTCTTTCATGTGAAATATGTTGTAGGAATAATCTATAAACATAGCCTGTGGTACAATAAGGATTACAGATAATTTAACCTTTCAAAAACATTAAATGAAACAAGACTTTACATTGAAGTACTAATTGGATGCTATATTAAATTGTCACTTCAAGCTTTTTTAAAAAAATGAGTGAAACACGATAATAACGGCAATTCCCGAAAGCCAGAGCCCAGGTTCACACTATCATGCGGAGTTATAAATATTTATCTGTTGCAGTACATCACTTAGAACCCTCTCTGCTGCAACCTTCAGTCAACTGTGAATCTCTTAATGGCATTTCATTCTCCATGAGAAGAGCAACAGATCGGGGCTTCATAACCCTTGTTATTCTCGGTGAGTGCCTAAGAGCAAAGGAAACCTAGGTCTGGTGGCTGTTAACATTTTATGTTTTTGAAAGCCTAATTCCACGACTCTAATTTATCATTGCATTACGTTTCTAACAAGCCCACAGTAGTACAGGAAAAAGTTCTGAGGGAGAATTAGGAAGGGAGAAACTTGACCTTTGTTGATGACATCATTTATAAGTAGATTTTTTTTTTTTGAGACAGGGTCTTGCTCTGTAGCCCAAGCTGGAGTACAGTGGTGCAAACACGGTTCCCTGCACCCTCAGCCTCCCAGCCTCAAGTGATCCTCCTGCCTCAGCCTCCCAAGTAGCTGGGAATACAGGCATGTGCCACCACACCTGGCTCATTTCTTTTGTTTTTTTTGTAGAGATGGGGCTTTGCCATGTTGCCTAGGCTGGTCTCAAACTCCTGGACTCAAGCGATCCTCCTGCCTCGACCTCCCAAAGTGCTGGGATTACAAGCATGAGCCACCATGCCCAGCTGTAAGCAAATTGTTTTTTAAAAAAAGACAGAAAAAAGTGAAAACTGTTAGTGTTGGAAATGCATGTTACAGATGAAAAAATTAAAAAATAAAGCCATCATATAGGAAAGTTTCTGAGAGCACTCTTAGAATTAGCAGAAGCTATTATGAGGTAAGTAATGAAGGGAAGTGACAAGAGGTGCCCAGCTATGACAGTGCAGAAGTGAACAGTACTTAATAAAAGGAGTATTTCAATTTTTTTTTTTTAAGAGATAGATCTCCCTGTGTTGCCCTGGCTCGTCTTGAACTCCTGAGCTGAAGCACCCCTCCTGCCTCAGCCTCCCAAGTAGCTAGGCAAAAACAATATTGTAAAATGCAAGCATAGGTAACGTAGTGAATTTAACACTGAGAATAGGAAAGCTGACCCCAAGAATAAGTGTGATTGACTTAGCTACATATGGCAAGTGTAAGAAGAATTGGTGATAATCAGGTTCACTTTTATAAAGTTTGAGAGCAGATTTTCAGCACCTATGCATGTGGAAGCTCAGTGCCATGGCTGCATCGCAGACATCTAGAAACCTCCGCTTCAGGTGCCAGGCAGAGCTGCTGTTTGATGTGAGCAGAGGGCTTAGCTACAGGCGACCTGCAGAGTCAGACAGGTGGAAATGACAGGTGAGCATTGTGCCACCAGGAGGAATGCCTCAGGGGAAAAGCCCTATTCGAGGAACTGCTGAAAGGAACAGTCTTCGGTATTGTGTACATGCTGCCTGTGCTCTCCCAGGAGAATAAGCCCACTTATCTGGTGTGTGCTCTTAATTTCTGAGCCACACAGGGACGGCCAGCGTTGTTCAGTGTTTGGTCCATTTGCGGCCTCATCTGCCTTGGGACTTCAAAGTGGCTACAGACAGGAGTTGGCACTCATCCATTCTACAGAGGAGCCTTCCGGGCCATTAGAGCACTGCACCTGTCGAGTCTGTAAAGCGAGACATTACCATCACAGAAAGGGACAACTGTGTTGATGATGTCCTTTTGCCAGTGGGGAAGGATTGCCTTGTAGCCACATCTAGACCATGGGTGCTCGTGGAAGTCTCCCTCCTTCACCCCTTCCTGCCTCTGCCCTCTCCACCCCTCACCCCTTCCTGCCTCTGCCCTCCACCCCTCACCCCTTCCTGCCTCTGCCCTCTCCACCCCTCACCCCTTCCTGCCTCTGCCCTCCACCCCTCACCCCTTCCTGCCTCTGCCCTCTCCACCCTCACCCCAGGGCCTTAGCTGCATCTTGGCCCTGCTTGAGTCATCAGCAGGTCCTGTTTTCCTTATCTCCACATTCATCAGAATGGGATGTCTTTTTTTTTTCTTTTTTCTTTTTTTTTCTCAGGCAGTCTCATTCTGTTATCTAGGCTGGAGTGCAGTGGCGCAGTCTAGGCTCACTGCAGCCTCTCCCTCCTGGGTTCAAGTGATTCTCCTGCCTCAGCCTCCTGAGTAGCTAGGATTACAGGCACCTGCCACCATGCCTGTCTAATTTTTATATTTTTAGTAAAGATGGGATTTCACCATGTTGGCCAGGCCGGTCTCGAACTCCTGACCTCAAGTGATCCACTTGCCCCTGCCTCCCAAAGTGCTGGGATTACATGCATGAGCCACCATGCCCGGCCAGAATGGGGCATCTTAAAGGCAGCAAGCTCCTCTGTTGTTGGTATGGGAGCATCACGTCTAAGCCGTGTTATGCCCAAAGATCCCCTCCCCTCCAAGGGTGAGGATAGAGAGGAGCTGGAGGGGAAGGAGGCAGACGTCCTCTAATTGCTGTGCATGTGATTCTGTGGTTTAAAGAGGACACCATTTATCAACTTCATCAGTGCATACAAACTTTGGGAAGTTAAGATAATTTTAAGTGTGAATTCTGTATAAATCATCGGATGTGATTCTTTACTCTTATTCAGTGACAGATTGATATCAGTAGGGTTATGATTCTGTTCTACCCCCTTCCTCAAAGTTCTATTTCTCCCATGATGCTAGAGAATGAGGATACATCGCGTCGTACAGTTTGCATGTGCAGTAAGAGCCCTAGAACAGATAAACCGTGACCATTTCTGAATTCTCCCCCAAGTTAACCATGTGACTGCCTTTTTTTTTTAAGATTAGCATCCTTAAACAGTTACTTTGTAGTACCCTCTTTTCATCCTTTCATGCCCGACATATGCCTGCTTTTTTCCTACTTCTTGTGTAAAGTTCTTCACTTGTCATGGCCATCATGAGAAAAATCTAGGGCTTCCCTTTCATCATAAATGACAGGTTTTTTTCTGCCTTCAAAATCTAGAATTTTCATATTTACAGCACCTGGAGGTAAGGGTCATGGTGTTAATTATAGAGAGCAGAGAGAGTAGGCATCTGTAGGAAACACCTTGGGTTTTTAAAATTATTTGCTGCATTTATTTATTCAACAGTTGTATATGAAATGTTTTTTACACATGAGGTCCTGCTAAGGGCAGTGCTTGCCATCTTCGTGGAGCTTACATTCGTGGAGCAGAAAGCCATATTACATGAATCCTATATGGATGTGCAACTCAAAGATCATGGACTGGGAATCATAAGTTTGGGAGTTACCGAGACACAGATAGAAGTGAAAACGAAAGGTGTGGATCAGGTAGCCTGTACGCAGTGAAGCAGAGAAGACGAGAGGACATCTAGGTCAGGGCCCTGACAGTTTGCATGTAGAGGAGGAAGAATTGGCCAAAGAGCAGGAAAGGTGGGACAGAGTAGGAAAAGGACTGCCAGGAAAACATAGCGTCTCAGAAGCCAAGGGAGGAAGCCCTGGACAAGAGCGCTGTTTGCTCATCGGATTCAAGAGAGAGAAAGGCGGAGAAGCATCTGTCGAATTTAACCACTCAAGGGTCATTGAGATCTCAGGGGGAGCAGTTGCTCTGAAGGGATAGGAAAGTAAAATCCAGAGCAGGATGAGCTGCAGAATGGATGGGAGTTACAGAGCAATAGAGAATAAGCATAGACAACTCTGCCAAGAAGCCAGTCAGGAGAGAGACCAGAGATGGAGAAAGACATGCAGTCAAAGAATGGTTTGTGTTTCTTTTTACTTTTTATTGTAAAAATGTTCAAACAGACAGAAAATTGGTAGCATATACCCATCACTTGGATTGAACAATTATTAACATTTTATTTTGCATCATTTTATTTTTGCAGAAGTGTTTCAAAAGTAAATCACAGACACATTTCCTCTGTAAATACTTTGATATGCTTCTCTGAAACATAAGGACTTCTCGGTATAAGATAATTGCTGATAAATTCCTTACTATCACCAAATACCTAGTTAGTGGCATAATCAGGTGTCCCCAGTTGCCCTCAAAGTGTGCGTTCAAGCCAGGATCCAGGCAGTGCCAGACCATGCATCTCTGCAATTGAGGGGGTGTTTTGTGTTTTGTTTTTGTTGCTTTCCTGAGAGAAACTTTAGCACATTTAAGCGCTGTTGAGAAGCTGCTAGTGGAGGGAGAGAGGTTGAGGATCCTGGACTGAGGGGGAGGATGCCCAGGAACCTGACAAGACTGCTCCCAGTGTGACTGGAGAGACTGCTCTTCCAAGGGGATCCGCCGTGCAAGCACTGAGTGTCTTCACCTGTTTGTGTTGCCGTGAGGAATACCTGAGGCTGGGTGATATATAAGGAAAAGAGGTTTATTTGGCTTGCAATTCTGCAGGCTGTACAAGAAGCATAGCGTCAGCATCTGTCTCGAGTGAGACCCTCAGGAAGCTTCTACTCATGTTGGAAGGCAGTGGGGAGCTGGCATGGCTTGGTGAGAGGTGGGGAAGGAGACTGGAAAGCCCTTTTCTGTAAGCAGTTCTCCCCATGGCACCAAACCCTTCATGAGGGACCCACCCCCATGACCCACTCACCTCCCACCAGGCCCCACCTCCAACATTGGGGATCACATCGCAGCGTGAGGTTTGGAGGGGACGTATATTCAAACTGTATCACTGGGAGATGGGGCTACCGGAAGACAAGCCATTCCCCTCCCATGGCACCCTTTTCCACCTGAAGTAGGATAACTTGCACACAGACAAGAACCAGGCGTCTCCACTCCGCAATGCAAAGTCAGCACCCTCATGGTACCAGGCATGTGATGGATGCTCAGTACGTATTTTAAGTGAATGTATGAATACATCTTTTTTTTTTTTTTTTTTTTTGAGACAGGAGTTTGCTCTGTCACCCAGGCTGGAGTGCAGTGGTGCGATCTCGGCTCACTACAGCCTCTGCCTCCCAAGTTCAAACGATCCTTCTGCCTCACCCAGCCTCCTGCATAACTGGGACTACAGGCATGCACCACCACACCTGGCTAATTTTTGTATTTTTAGCAGAGACAAGGTTTCGCTGTGTTGGCCAGGCTGGTCTCAAACTCCTGACTTCAAGCTATCTGCCCACCTTGGCCTCCCAAGGTGCTGGGATTACAGGTGTGAGCCACCATACTCGACCTCTATGAATGAATACTGAGAGTGATGAGGGGGTTTTGAGGTTTGATGAAAATGGAAAAGGTTCATAAGGTAGATAACACTTTATACTACTTTTTATGTGCCAGACTCTGTTCTAAAAACTTTATAATTAACTCATTTAATCATTAAGTACTATTATTACCTCCCAGTTTCCAAATGCAGACCAAGAGGTTGAATAACTATCCCAAGGTCACACAGGTAAGGAACACGGAGCTGGATCGGGGGGCTCCTAGCTGTGCATCGTGACTGAGGCTCGTGAGACCCCGGCTAACGCTGTCGCTGTGAATCCACAGTCTCCCTGGTTCAGGGCTGCCCTCCAGCAGCTGCTGTGTGTAGGAATCCTTGGAGTTAGGCCCACTGGTGTTATGAATTTGTGCTCAGCTTTCTCTGGGTCAACTGGGAGAATCCACCAGGATTCTCATTCAGGCCTCTTTGTGTCAACATCTGCCTACAACAGCGCGTCGTGCTAGAGAACAGAGGTCCATAGCCCAGGCATTCACAGACCCAGTGAAATGTTCCTCCACTGAAAATGCAACAGTGTGCCCCTTTCCCAGTGCTTCCCCCCAGAAATTGAGTTAATGGGTATAATTTTCTCTGCTGCAAAATTTTAACCCATTAATGCTTTCTAAACCTTTGATACCACCTGCAGCTTGGCAATACTGCAATCTAATAAACTTTGGTATGACTTGTGGGTTGGTACATATTTATATCCTCAGGAGTTTTAGGTATTCATCAAGGAGCCCCATAGGTGAGCCGTACGTTTGAGAACAACTGCGTGTAGACTTGGTGATAAAGTAAACAGACTTTTTTTTTTTTTTTTTTTTAAAGATGGAGTCTCACTCTGTCACCCAGGCTGGAGTACAGTGGCACGATCTCGGCTCCACCTCCTGGGTTCAAGTGATTCTTCTGCCTCAGCCTCCCGAGTAGCTGGGATTACAGGTGTGCACCACACCTGGCTAATTGTTGTATTTTTAGTAGAGATGGGGTTTCACCATCTTGGCCAGGCTGATTTTGAACTCCTGACCTCGTGATCCACCCACCTTAGCCTCTGAAAGTGCTGGGATTACAGGCGTAAGCCACCGCACCTGGCAAAGTAGACAGATTTGATCTTTTTTCAGTGTAGTAATTTAGCTAATCTTTAAGGTAGGGAAAGTATAGAATGTAATCTGTATGGGTGTTTTTTCCTAAGAGGGGGCAACTAGTCAATGATTTGCTGTATAATATTCAAAAGATTTATTTACCATATTTGTAGCATTGGTTCTTTTCCACTATGAGACATAGCCGTCTGTGGCTCTGTACAGCAACTTGAATCAGAGAGACATGGCAGGATTCTGTAAATGTAGTCCATCATGAGAGCGCAGCGAGGGGTTGAGCATCCAAACCAAAACCGGTGTGTGCCCCGGGGCAGGGACTGTCTTGTGGGCCTCAAAAATAACTGCCTCAGAGTAGACCCCACCCAGTACATGTCTGTATGTCAGTTTGGAGCACAAAACAGGTGTAACATTAAAATTTCTTAACAGTTTTGAATGAAAATAATCATTATCATCTTCAGTGTAGTGTAGTACACAGCATCGTGTGAAGTATTTTGACATACTCTTTTCTGTAACCCTCAAAACAACCTTCAAGGTAGGAATTAGGCTCTTTTTTTGGAAAATGAAGCTAAAATGTGGAGTGATTTGGTAACTTGCCCAAGATCTCACAGCTCATAAATGGAGGCACCAGGACACACACACACGCCTTTCTGGCTCACAAACCTACGTTCTCTCTACTGCACATGGAGACTGGACTTCCTCAGTCTGCATGTTTGAAGGCCCATCCAGCCACCTTTCTACAGAGGCCAAGAACTCCTTTTTATTTCTCTAGATCAGATGTGAGAAATTTTCTTTTCATGCAATGGCTGTTTACTACCTGTTTTGCATTAGCAAAACTCAATTTACTATATTTTGAAAGGAAAGAGAAAATGTTTCACTCATCTAATTTCAAATAACAAGGTGAAACTCTCCTCAGGAATTACGTGAGATTAAAATATATAGCTCAGTTATTGTCAACAAGAAAAAAGAAAGGGAAGACGCAGCTTTAAAACTTGCCAAAACTCTAGATGGCAAAAATCAGAGTCAGGTACCAATGCTGTTTATCTTTAATGATCAAAACTGAAGACTTTCATTCTTAAGGTGGTTTAAGTATTATCAGAATTGATTATTAACAGTATTTACAACTAAAATGTTTGAAAGGACATTCTAATTACTTTTGTATTTTTTATAAAATTCTCATTTAAAAAAAAAAGAAAATGAAAAATTCAAGCAGTATAGAAAAAAAGATCAGAATTCCCTCCAACTGCATCATCAGCATCTCTGAATATGCCCAACATGTATGGTGCTTACAATAATGGAATCTCACCATTTATGCTGTTTATTATCCTGGAGATTTCACACATGTGTCAATGGACATAGAGCTTTTTTGAAATATTCCTTCCCCATGATTTTAAAGGAAGGAAAACCTAAGCCTCCTTTGGGAAGTGCAGAGGGACCCCTGTTTTGTGAAAATCTGCTCTCGGGGAGCAGTGGCTCCATCTTGTGGCCCTCTAGAATGTGGTCATGAGAAACAGCCAAGGTCGTGTTGTGTTTTTGCAACTCTGCTCGGAAATGGTGTCAACCCTGGGCTTGTCCAGTTAACTTGGTGGAAACCAGCGGGAACCAGGCAGTCCCCATCTGCCGGCAGAGCAGGAGTGAGGGTGCTGTGGTCACAGGGGTTGCCCCTTCTGCCCTGCTCTCATGGGAAGCTTAGCTCAGCCCTCCCAGCTTCTAACACTGGGGTCTCCACAATTTCCTCTTTAATCTCGACTTCAACAATGTTAGAGAAGCTGATTTTAGCGGCCAGGTCGCTCTGCCTCAGTCCTGTAGTCAGGGCTTTGGGGTAGAAGGCAAAGGTGCTAGGTGGAGTGTAATATCCCTTGAAAGGAATTTGAGAAAGACAGTCACATGTCCTCTTGCCTTACACTATCATATCCAAGGTTTGACCTTACAAATTCCATTTGGAATGTTGGAAAAAAATTGTTTGGAGATAAAATTGAATTTTCTTTTCTGTGTAGATATGGTGAACAGAGATGTGATTGGTAAGCAGTACAAATGTGGCCATTTTCCGTAAATAGGACCCTAATGACTGGAGGTTTTCACTTTGTATAAACACCATAGGTGTATGTATTTTACATCTAAGGAAGCAATCTTTTGATTGGATTTTTTTTCCTTTTTTTTTCTCTCCTATGCAGTACATAGTGGAATGTCATGGGATCACCCTTCTTCCCCAATTCTTGGGCATGTACCGGCTTAATGTTGATGGAGTTGAAATATATGTGATAGTTACAAGAAATGTGTTCAGCCACCGTTTGTCTGTATATAGGAAATACGACTTAAAGGTGAGATTGATTTTATGAATTTTTGTGAGGTAACTCAAGCTTACTCTTCTACATTGTAAATGTTGTCATTGATCATCAAAAATGCTTTGGAGCCACTCAGCACTTAAAGCTACCAGACAAGTAGCAGTGTATTCCTTCCTCTGAGGCAATAAGTGCTTGCCGGCCTCACCAAAAAACACTGGCACATGTTAAAGATATCGCATCTACTTAAATATTCAAGTACATACCAGGCATTGTTCTAGGTGCTGGAAATAACGGTATGAATAAACCAAACTTGCACTCAGGGAGCTGACATTCTGGTGGCTAAAGACAGGTGGTAAGTAAAAGTAATAAGGTAGTCATAGAGCATACCCAGAAGTGGTAAGTGCTATAGACAGAATTGAAAGAAGGGGGGAGTTTTAAATAGGACTGTCAGGGAAGGTTCCCCTGAGAAAGATGACATTGGAGCAGACTTGAAGGAGATGAGGAAATGAGCTGAGGAAGAATGTTGCTGGTAGAGGGAACTGTAAGTATAGAGACCATTTCAAAGGCTTGGAGAGAAAGGGGGTCCCCTGGAAATTCTGAGAGTAGAGTGACATAATCTGGCTTCTGGTATCACCAACTCAGGGGAGAATGTTCAAATTAGGGGCTGAAAAACTGACTTGCCTGAATGCCAAATCCTACTTGAAGGGCTCTTTTTTTTTTTTTTTTTTTTTTTTTTTTTTGAGACAGAGTCTTCCTCTGTTGCCCAGTCTGGAGTGCAGTGGCACAATCTTGGCTCATGGCAACCTCTGCCCCACTGACTCAAGCAATCCTCCCACCTCAGCCTCCCAAGTAACTGGGACCACAGGCATGCACCACCATGCTCAGCTAATTTTTTGTATTTTTGGGTGGAGACAGGATTTTACCATGTTGCCCAGGCTGGTCTTAAACTCCTGAACTCAAGCAGTCCACCCACCTTGGCCTCCCAAAGTGCTGGGATTATAGGCATGAGCCACGGCGCCTGGCTGGGCCAATTTTATAAATACATTTTTATTGGAATACCGCCATGCCCATTGTTTCTGTGTTGTCTGTTGCTACTTTTGTACTGTAATGGCAGAGTTGGGTAGTTACCACGGAGACCATTTGGGACCACAAAGCCTAAAACATTTACCCTCTGACTCTTTGCAGAAAAAGTTTGCCAAACTCTGGTCTCTGACATTTGGTTCTCAAGTTTTTTGGTCTCAACGCTTTCACACTCTTAAAAGAGGACCCTCAAAAGCGTTTGCAGATGTGAGTTGTGTCTGTGGATATTTACAGTATTAAAAATTAATATAAGAAATATTAGAATATTTAGTTTATTTAAAAATGAGCAAACCATTACATGTTAACATTTTTATGAAAAATAACTATTTTCCAAAAGCAAAAACATTAATGAGACAAGTAGCATTATTTTACATTTTTGCAAATCTCCATAATATCTTGACTTAATGTGAGACAGTTGGAATGTCATATCTGATTCCACTGTCAGTCTGTGCGGTGTTATGCCGCTGAAGTATGTGAAGAAAATCTGAACTCACACAATAATGAAGTTTGGAAAGTTGTTAAAGCATGTTTAACAACTTTTTTGGATAATTGTAGATATTCTTCGTTGATACTATACCATAGCTTGACAAGAGGTAATTTCTCAAAGCTTAGTTACATTATGAAATCTGAAATCACATCAGTGAACTTTCTGAACTCTTCATCAAAATCCATTGGTCTGTTTGCATGCATTGTTCTGAATGTGTGACTTTGTCAAGGCATGCACTTGCCATTTGGAACATATTGGTTCACTGAGTTATGTGCCTCTTCCAAATATTGACACATTTCATTATGCAGTATCAAGCAGTCATAACACTGTCACCACCAATGTCATCAGAAAAGTCTTTTACATATTGGGAAGCTGTCAGACCCAGGGTGGGGAATATAAGTTTTTTAAAAATGGGTTTTTTACTTGGAATCTCACATTTTGTCACTGGCCACAAGCCCTGTCAGTTTTCTGTGAAATGACCGCATGTGGCAAGCACCCCAGCATACAGGCGAGCCTAGCAGCTTCATTCATTTTGTAGCAAACATCAGTCACATGCCCAGATCTGAATAAACATAGACTGTCATTGTTTTTTCAAGTAAAAGTGTTGTTTCATGAAAAAGGTGGCTAGTTCAGCTCATAACTCAAACCATCACGAAAACAGTTAAGAAACCATTCCTTCTTTATAAACAGAAGTGCTTTATGTATACTTCCCGCACAGAATACTGGAAAGACGTGTATTCCTGGGTCTAGATTTGATACATTTAATTTTATGCTTTCATGTGTTTACTAGATGCCTGCTTGTAGGAGACACCATCTTAGCCAGAGGTTCAGCAACTCGTACACAGCTCACAAGTCGTAAAACCAGGATGTGTGGCTTCAGTGGTTTCTGAAATGACGCTGGGTTTCTTTGATGATGATGGTTTTTTTTCATTGGTGTGTTTTTTTAAATCACAGATGCTACTAATACCCATTGGTGCCACTGTTTGACTTACGCTAAACTGCTAGCAGTTCTTCCCACCATTGTTTTTGCAGTATTTATACACATATCAAGATGGTGAAAAAGGCAAATAATGTCTCAGTACTATTATAAAAATAGTTTTGACTTTGTGTAGTTTTGGTTTCGGGACCCCAGGGTCTGAACCATACTTTCAGAAATGCTAGTCTAAGTGAAGGAAATGGTCTAGTTTCCTAACCTCTTGTCCTGGTCTTGTCTCCTAACCTCTGAAGTCCCCACACACTGGATCTACTTCCCAAATACACCCTTGTCCTGTCCTGCCTCAAAGTCTTAGCCCAAACAAGCCATTTTGTGCCCCCGGAATTCCCCCTGGGGAAGTCCCAGCCGCCCTCCAGGGCCCTCGCCAGCACCAGCTCTTTCGTGAAGCCTTGGTGGTACTACTCAGGGCGCACAGGACTCTGTCTGACTTTCCCGGAGAAGAAAGCCAGAGTGACCTCTGAAGTCACATGTTATTCTTTTATGACTTGTTGACCTTGTGTAAGTTGCTGAACCTCTATGACCCTCTGTCTCTTCATCTATTAAAACAGGGATAATTTTACCTACATTTGCAGGGATGTTTTGAGGATTACATAAGATACATATGTGTCGTGTCCAGCATGAGGCATGGCATATGGGAGGTAATGAATCTTGGTTGCCTCATTCATTCTCCTGATGTGTAAGTGCCTCAAGGGCAAGTGTTTTATTCTACTTAACTGTGTGTTTTTGTTTTTGTTTTTGTTTTTTAATCCCCCTGCAATGCCTAAGAGAGCGCCTCGGACAAGTAGGCATCTGGTAAACATATCTTGGAGTAAATTATACTTGGAGATTGAATCTTCTAATTTTAATTTGCCTTGCTTTTCACAATTTCGTCTCCCTTTCTGGCTTGTGGCATAGATAAACTCTGTTCTTGCCAGTGCTCTCAGTTGTGATGGAACCTGTACATCTGGCATCATTTCATGGCTTAAACTCTTGGCCTTCCTTTTCTATTTTTGTTATAATTTTTTTATTGTGAATTAATTTAAACTTGGATGAGTTTTGTGTTTTGTTGTTCCCAAGCTAATGATCAACATTTACATACAGATGAAGCTTCCCTGAGAATCAGAAGCAGGGTGGATGCTATTGTAGGAGGGAGTACACACACACACACACACACCCAACAACTTGGTTAAGAATTCAAAGCAGAATAGTTTCTTCCTGTACCCAGCAGCATAGGCAGTGCTCAAGTATTACAAATGTCCCAATGTTAAAAAAGTATTTGGGAACACTCTTTGTTAAAAATCAGTGTGTAAAGGTAGCTACTTGTGATCCATATTCAGGAATCCCTAAAGGAAGGAAAGTAGACCATGGCGAGTAACAGTTGCTGGGCATGGCTGTGCAGAGGGGCTCGAGCTGTGGTCATAGAATGGGTTCTCAGGTTTGCCTTCATGAATGGTTCACATTATCCATCTCCATCTGATGGGTTAGCTTTGGGCTGCTCTGACTCGCCCCAAGAAACATTAACATTTTCCTGGGCCAGCAGCAGCGTCCCTTGGATCTTCCAGTCCTGAGGACACTGAGCACCAGGGGGATGGAAGATCGGCCCTGGGGAGACCCCCCAGCCTGGTCTTGGCTCTCTTCCCCAATGTGAGGAGTCTCTTCCGTTCAAGTTTCCGTATCTGTGAATTGCAGGAAGCACACATCCTAGTCAGTGCCTGAGCTGCTCGATGAAAGCCAGTAATCAAAACTTTTGATTTCTTTGCAGGTGGCCAATCTAAAAGCCACTTTCACTTTTCCAAAGTCAACTGTAAGTTCATTTAATGAATGGCTAACCCAGGTAACCCAGAGCAATAGATGTCTATTCATCAGGTGGTCGAGAAGCAAGTGGCTTAGCTGACCTCATGGTAGTTAGGGGTGTCCAGTGCAGGAGGGGAAGGGAGCCCAGGAAACTGGCCTGTGATTCATCTCCAGCCATTTATGTAGTAAACACAGGACATCTGCTGTGTACGAGACACTGTGGTTGTCATCCATACTTAGGAATTCACCGGACCATTTGTTTCCCACCTTTTCTTTTGAATTAAAATCTTCCACAAGCCATGGGAAGTTTCTCTGCTTGGACTCTACCCCTAAAGCCTCCCCGTCAGCCTCTGAGGTGGACTCAGGTCATCCTACACAACCCAGAGTTCTAAGGCAGAGTTTTGAACACCACTACAGTAGAGCACAAACTGCTGAGATCAAGGGCCATGTTTTCCTCCACTTTGTACCTCTGCACTCAGCATAGGGCCTGGCACAAAAGAGGTACAAATAACTGTGTGTCTTTGAAGGAAACTCCAAAGTAAATGGGGTCAGAGAGTGGCTGTGGAGGACTGATGTATAGCACGTAAGGAAAGAGTGTTCATCAGTAACTCTTAAGACGGGAGAAAACAATGAGTGTTGCAGAAAAACGTCAGCAGGCGAGGATGTGCCCACATCTGGAAGACGTAATGCAGGGAAAGAGGCACTTAACGCCCTGAGGTCCCACCACAGCCAGCTAGTGGGACTCTTCTTTAAGATAACAAGACTATTTCTGGCAGTTGATACAAGGAAGAAAGTGTGGGGCTGATCCAGTGTTGAGTAAATTATTGCTCAAGTAAGTGGTAGTCAGGTTTTCTAACTTCTAGCAGCTGGACAAGAACCACAGACACACAGGTGAGCATGATAGAGTCAGGGCTGGAGACGCGGCCAGTGGCCAAGAATACCTGCAGAGAGGGGGCATAGGCCGGACAGAGAGCCACGGTCAGGGAGGGGTGAGAAGCCCATTCCAGGTGGGCTGCGAAGCAGAGCAGGTGCTGAGCTGGCTCTTTGCTCCGCCCAGAGCCATTTTCATATTTTCCACGTGTGAAACCCAGTGCCTCCCATGTGCATGTTTTTATTATTTCTTTGTGTTTCAGGGCTCTACAGTGGCTAGAGAAGCTAGTGACAAAGAAAAGGTAAGTACCTTGCTGTATGTCTCCCCGAGTCCTGGGGGCATGATCACACACTCCCAAGTACCTTTACTCTTTCCTTCTAGTCTCCTACCCCTGCCATTGCGATTCTTCCTGTTCCCTTCTGCTGCCACCAGCGAGAAACACTTTATTGACCCAATGAGAGTTCTACTTCATTTCTCTTCATCAAATTGTTGAATAGTGAAATAGTTATTTGTTGCAAGCATGATTGGAAGGAACATTCCACATGGAACTTGCTCTTGAAAAACACAGCCACCATTGCAGTAAACTTACAATCTAAAATGGCACTGACAGCTGAGAGCGCGTTCCTGTGGGTCAGGGAACCAGGACCTAACACCGTTTCACGAATATCAAACCGAATGTGACCCTGAATATGCTTCTTTGCATCTCTGAGTCTGCTTTCTCACCTGTAGAATGTTGGCTTGGATGAGCCTTAAACTCCTTTCCAACTATTAAGACATGATTCAAGTATTTTTTGCCTAAAAAAATAAGGATAAGAAGACTGCATCTCTTTTTCTCTTTTCCTTTTTCTCTTTTCCTGGCTTATTGGACCTTAGGTAGTATTTGAGCCACATTTAGTTTACTGTGCAAGATTATAGACAGAGTCAACTTCAAGGATTGGTTTGAGTAGGAATTTAGAAAGTAGCTTCCTGGATGTAAACCTAAACTAACCCAAGTCAACACATGCTTATGTAAAGGTTACATGTGTATTCTTAATTATGCCTGCCTGTCACCTTGGGAAATGCCTTTTTCTTAACTATTCCATTTGAAAACAGAGCTCAAGGTTATTGTTTCTTTTAGAATGATAGCAGTTTTGAGTTAAATTTTACAGATTTGCAAATCTGCTTTTGTTTATTCATTCAGAGGTGTCTGTGAATATTTTTGTGGCTACTATCCTAGCTTCAGGAGCTAAAATAACAAGACACACAGACAGATCTAGCAGGGGATGCAGACCTTAAATAGGAAATGATGTTATCATGGGGTGAACACTCGGATGGGACACTCAGAGAGCTGCAGAGCACGTAGCAGGGGCCTCTGGCTCAGGCTGGGCAGGGTCAAGGAAGCGCTTCCTGGACCAGGTGATGTCCGGAAACCTGAAGGATCAATAGGAGTTAGTCAGAGGAAGGGCAGCAGGTGCGAGGGCATGAGAGTCAGGGTGGGGAGCATTTGGTGCATTTGCTGCAGGGAGAGAGGAGGCCGCGGAGGGAAGGAAGCCAGACCTGTCAGAGAGACTGATGAAGTAGCCCGGAGAAGATGGCTGGCCTGAGCTGGGATGTGGTGGAAGGGGGTGAATTACAGGGAAGACGAATATACAGAACTGAGGGACTGAGTGCCAGAGGTGCCAGGGAGTGTGCATAGAGGAAAGGGGGTTAAGGAAGACCCCTTAGTTACTGGTTTAGGCAGTTGGGTAGGCAGGTGTTCATTCCACTCCTTAAAATAGCAAACAAGAGCAGGAGGAGGAGTTTGAAATGTCAGTGTGGCGTCAGAACAGATATCCAGTCGGCACAAGAGGCTGCACAGGGGCTTTCAGCTGAAAAAAGAGTGTGGGAATCCTCCCTGGAAGGACGGTCGCAGAGACAGGGAAGTGGGTGAGGTCACCCAGGAGGAATGTGTGGAGAAGAGAAGCATGTCTAGAACAAGCCCAGCAGAGCCAGGAGACACTGGGTCACTCACTCAGATATTGAATGTCTGTGACGAGCACACACTCTGCCAAGCATTTTAAGAAATGCCTCGTGGAACAAGGCTGTTGTAGTCCCCATCCTCGTGAAACTTTCACTCTAGTCATCTCCCAGGAACCAGAGGAAAGGAACTTCCCAGCATTAGATGCTTTCGCGAGGCCAGGTAGGGATAAGAATAGAGAGTTGTCCAGGGACGTATCCACAGGGAAATCACTGGGGACCTGGTCAGTGAGGGTGGGTGGGGACCAAAGCCAGATTGCAGCAGGTGAGGAGAGAAGGAAATGGTGGAGGCTTCTTTGGCCATTTGCCCTTTTACTGTACATCAGTAAATGCACATTTTGAGATTTCAACGTTCGTGTAAACCCCTTCTAAGGCACCGGCTTTGGCCAGAAGAGGCAGAAACAGTGACTGTCGACTTCCATGCTGCCATGAGTGAATGTTTCTTCCAGGTACTGAAGACTGAGCAGGTATTTCAGTTTTAGCCCATGAGAAGCTCAGAGGCTAAATCTGATTGAGGTTTTCTCCTTGGAGGAAATACCAGAGGTGTACAGAGCCACACATGCTCTTCAGCATCGTACGACAGGCCAGCCCCTGAGTCACATGATGCCCCATGTTGGTGGCTCTATTTTTACTTTCTTCCAAAGTTCCTTGGGACTGCCACTAGCAGGATTTTTTCCTTCATTCATTTTGATTTCTTCAGGTTCAGTCAGCAAGGGCTTGGTCTGCTCTGACGTAAACACTGCCAACAAGGACAGTTACAGCTAATGGTGTGGTTGCTGCTGAAGCCTAAATCATAAAACAAGGGCACACAGAAAGGAAAGAAAACCGCATGTGTTTGACTTCCTATAGTTGTAACGGTCCTTGCGAAGCAGGACATTCACTTCCTATCTTCCTTTCCACTGTTCCACCTATAGGACTTAACACGCTTTCCAGAAACCCATGGCATGAACCAGAGTTCACTGCCCTCCTCACCAAAAAATGGTTAGCCCCTTTATTGGTGTAGCTTTCTATGAAAAGAGAATAATAGAATTTGTTTGAACGAGAACTCATCTTTCTAGGACTCTGCTAGCATGTTTTTATCCTGTATCTAATATGAACATGTAGCCATCATTCCTTGAAACATCTCCCTAGGAGGTAGGCTTAGAGACAGTCACAACTGGCACTGGTTGAGTATAGACTATATGCCAGACCACTTTAAATTGTACATGAATTATGTCATGTCATCCTTACAGTCACCGGATGAGATTGGTGCTGTCATTACTTCCTTTGAGTGGATGAAGTTGCGTAACTGACAGGTTTAGTAACTTCATCCAGGGTCCTACAGTTAGGAAGTGACAGTGCCAGGGTTTGAGCTTGGGGTCACCGGCACCAGAGCACGTATTTCTAACCACTATGCCACACTGCCTTGTAAATGTTTAGGAGTTCATGTCTCTCCTTTCCTTTAACGGCATATCAAAAAGTCATGTTAATCCCATTAATTGTGAAAATGAGGAAAAAGTTACTGCGTTGACAAAAACATTGTTTCAGAGTTAAATATGGCGCTGAAACAGTGGATTCTAAAACTTGATTTTTTTTCTAAAGTAGTAAAATAAATTATTTGGTTTCATACTATGTTAGCAAAACAATTTGTATTTCCTCTATTTGAAGAGCTTGAGCATTTGTGCTCATACTTTCAGATGTACGTATTTGTAAAACTTGTACATGCAATGCAGTCTTTATCACTGTGTCTTACACTGTGCAAACATGAGAATTGTCTGCACAGTTGCCCTGAGGAAGAATCAATGCCCTAGCCTTCTTTTTGGGGTTGAGGTGTCTAATAACTCTTATTCCGGAAGACAGAGGCTGCATAAAGCCACCCCACCCACCTTTCTGTATTAGAAATGCTCACTTGGGAAGGGAGAGAGGAAATAGCTTGAAGATGTGGAATGTCATTGGTAAATGATGGAGAGTGTACCTGCCTTGACAGCAGGGTGGAGATCAAAATGTACCTTCATTCACACACAGTAAAAGGGCAAATGGCCAAAGAAACATCCACCATTTCCTTTTCTTCTCCTCACTTCATCACCTGCTGAAATCTGGCTCCCACCCACCCTCACCGACCACGTCCCCAGCGATTTCCCTGGGGATACATCCCCCAGACAAGGGAGGGAGGAGGCATTTGAAATGTCAGGGTGGCGTCAGAACAGAGAGATCCACTAGGCACAAGAGGCTGCACAGGGGGTCTCAGCTGAAAACAAAGGGCTCGGGAATCCTCCCTGGAAGGACGGTCGCAGAGACAGGGAAGTGGGTGAGGTCACCCAGGAGCAGCGTGTGGAAAAGAGAAGCGTGTCTAGAACGAGCCCAGGGGAAAGTCGTCATTCGTGACTTGGTAGAGATCATGCCTCTCTCAGATACGGCAGTGTTTTGTATAATCTAGAAACGTTTATTAAACTGAAATAGATCAAATCAAATGTATTAATAGAGCCAAACTCTTAAAAACATTTTTAACTTTAAAAAACCTCTTTGCTTTCCCTTTTCTGCCAACTTTTGGGTTTTTTCCATGATCAGTTCGGAGTTTTCACTCTTCCACAAAGCATACCATTCATTGCGTTCACAAATCATAAAAATGCTCCTTTTTATGATCAGACGTTGGGGGAAAAAATGCTATCAAAACAATCTACTGGTTCCTCTGGTTTGAAATATTTGGGGAAGGCTAAAAATACTTATTTTCTACATTTTAGCCTTTTATAAATGAAATGATTTGCAAGAATATTATTTTCATTGCTATTATATATAACTATATTCCTTTCCAAATGACCGTTATGGTACAAAGAACAATCTTTCTAGAGGACTGGACCTGCTGGCTCACACCTATAATCCCAACACTTTGGGAGACTGAGGCTAGAGGGATAGCCTGAGCTCAGGAGTTCAAGACCACCCTGGGAAACATAGCGAGACCCCCAACTCTACAAACAATACAAAAATTAGCTGGATATGGTGGTGCACACTTGTGGCCCCAGCTACGCGGGAGGATTGCTTGAACTCAGGATGTCGATCACGGCTGCAGTGAGCCGTGTTCACACCACTGCATTCCAGTCTGAGTGACAGCAAGACCCTGTCTCAAAAAAAAAATCTGCAGAGAGAATCTCTGGTGACATAGCTTAATTAGTAATCTCAATTCTTATTCTTCCCAGGTTTTCTTTCATGAGTCATTATAACTGTTTTAATTTTCCATACTTTTAACTTGTTGATGACAAGTTTTGAAACTGTCATTTCAAATATTTAGCGATATAGGTGCAGACAAGTCCCATCCCTTAGATTTTAGCTTGACATGTAATTAGTGTGATTTGTATTAGCATAATCATGAAGATGGAACTGAAGGAAATAAGTTATATTCTAACAATGGAATCACTTTCATGGCAACAAGTCTCAGAACATGCATGTACAAATGTCTTGAGGTTTTTTTTTTAAGAGCAGAACAGTGCTTTAAAAAAAAATAACCATTGTCAAATTCTGACAGCTGCTATGACTTGTTTTATTCTTTAATTCTTTCCTTTTTAATGGAAGGGCATCTCCCATTCATGGCTCCAGCAGTTTCGCCTCCTCTAAATGAGACAGAGAAATGCGAACCTCCCTGGTGGTCGATCTTTTCACAGCTGCGCTGCAATTCCAGTGTGACATCAAATTAGTAATTATAGCCGAGCAGGCTGCTTTTTACAAATGACAGTCTTAGCATGCTGCCTGCTAGCGAGCGACTCAGCAGGGGACCTAGGGAAGTAAAAGAAAACATAACTGGACTCACTTGATTTCTGGGGGGTTTGACCTGACTCTTTAAAAAGCCCATGTTCTTGAGAGAGAGAGTCCTGGGGATTTACACAAATATGCATTTTGTTCATCATCCTGCACAGTTCTTCTCAAAAGTCATGTCTGATTTTATTAGGTAAAGTAAAGCGTGTGTAATGGAGCCGTAGGGTCACAATAAGAAGATTCCTTTTAACATACAGCCTTCTCTCTGAAACCCATTTGAAAGAAAACAGCTGCCCTGCAATTGGCATTTGTGTAACTATATTGGCAATAATCATTGTTGACACTTTGATAATGGGCTACAAAAAGCCGCCTTGTCGATTCTCAGGCACTGTGAATTGCACCAGCAATTAAGTGACTGTCACCGTCTCCGACATTTTACCTATTACCAACTGAGGGTTCGAGAGGATTAATCATTAATACCCTTACATCTAAAAATGCTTTTCGAAACCAGTGTTCAGCATTTCTTTTGTGGTCTTTAAATTGTAACAGATTATAATTAATTACTACCTCTATCTGGTCATCTGGGCTGCCGTTGAAGCGAGGTGGCCAGGGTGGCGGGCTCCCCAAACGTGACACAAAAGCACAGCAGTGTATCCTTCTGGAAATCTTTATTTGCCGCTCAGCTAAGAAGTGCCTCCTTTTCCACTGTGGGCGGATCATCGGTTAAAGGGGGGTTGTCAAGCTTTTTAGGCCCTCAATTCAGCTAATGCTTTAACCGCCTTCTGTAAAATTCCTTTTCTTCCGAGATGGAAGGGAATCATTCCCCTTTGCCAGCCAGTGTTAGTTATGGACACCAATCCTACTACCCAAAGTGCAGGGGAAAGTTGCCCATTAGGGCAGAAGCAGGGCTTCTTTCTCAGACCTTAAAGGCAGCACCACTAACATCCACCTTCTGGACCAGAGACAGTTTATAAAAGGGAGATTTGGGTGAAGGACTCCAAACAGAGGGTTAGGGGAGCTGAGTCCCAGCCCTGGGGGCACAGGACTGCATTAATGGGGTTTGAGTATAGGTCATCTGACTTTGTCCTCATTTGTAAAATTAAAGGATTTGCCTGCATCATTGGTCCTCATGCTTTAGTGTTGGTGAGAATCTCTTGTTTCAAATGAAGCTTTCCTGGATCTTCCTTCAGAGATGTGGTTCAGCAGTTGGCCCCACTTGGAGAAGTCCTGGCCTGACCATGACTAACATCATCTCTGTTGCAGATATATGTAGATTAAGGTGATTGCTATGATTGATAGGGAAAAAAATGTTCTGTTCAGCAGATACAGATAAGAACCCCCTATGTAAACCGTGAGGGGTGTTCTGGGAATGAAGTTTTAAAGCTTCATTTAGAATTTTTCTTAACTGGTAAGCATGGCACGTGACAAAAAGAGGATCACATGCAGTGACTCTTGTGAACACTTTGCAGATTTTCACTCAGATGACAGCATTAAAGTCCTCAGGGCTTTATGACTTATGGCTTATGGTGCTGTATCAGCTCTCATTTGCCTCAGATTAATTTTTATGTCACTGGAATGAAATCAACTCAGAGTATCCCAAGCACACGTGGAGCAGTGCTGTTAGATATGGGAATGTTTTTAAGCTAACAACTCTTAGTTGGTTCTAGAAAAAGTTGGGGTGGAGAGAAGACTTCTAAAATTTAGCATGTGGTCTGAATTTAAGCCAGGCTGCTACAGATGTATAATTCTTAATTAAATAGTGATCTTTAATATGTTAGTTTAACATATTAGAATTAAACCAGAAATCTAGAGGAGTCAGCAAACTCCTTGAGTGTTCAGCCTTTGACATTTCTTAAGATTATCACCATAGACATCTGCGCACCAGAATCTTCTGTTAAAACTGGAACAAACCCATCCTGTAGGTCCTATTTGGTAGGTCTTGTATGCAGTTCAGCTGTCATATCCCAGTTTGCAGAGGAAGACCAAACCGTCACCTTTGACATCACCACATAGAGTTGTGGTCATAAAATATGACAGTATTAAAAAAGGAATAAATTTCACCTTTTACATATTAGCCTGAGGGAAAATTGCCAACAGCTAGGTTTTGCCAGCCCTAACAGTTGTAACTTACAAAATTACAATAGCGCTTCTCCAGTTTTGCGCGGCTTGCTTACAGCACTGTTTCACAAGTATGTTGAGGTATATTTTCTTTCCACATTCATACATAAACAGATTCAAAATAAAAATTATAAAATGGTCACATCTGGATATTAGTCACAGATGTGCACATTCTCACTGTTTTCACTGTGAAAATTAGAAGTTATTAATGACCTCTTAGATCATTTCTCAAACCATGAACTTGTATAGACATTCTGCTTATGTAGTTAAAGAAGGTTGGTATATGTACTATTTGTGCAAAACCACCCTTTTTCTTTGCTACTTCTGTATGAACTTTCTCCGTATCCACTAATTTGCCTTTTCATGTATCAAATTTGTGGCTTCGATGTTCCGAGAAGCAGAACTGATTTTATTATAAATCCCTAGCATCTCTTATTACCCCAAAATTGATACCACATATGATGTTATTCCATCAAATTATTTTTTATCCTAGCTCTAACATAAGGATTACCTAAAATTCCTCCCCTTATAGAAATACTTGTGCATTATGTTTTCAGTTCCACAGATTCTGATTTTTATGAAGATTTTTGCAAGCACAGCGAAAGGGGTTTTATTTTTTGCAAGTTTATTTTCATTTGGGTGAGCTTGGAATAACAAGTAAATCAGGAACACAAGCAGTTCTAATATAAAACAATAATTGCTACGTATTTTTTATGTTGAGCATTCAGCTCTGAGTGTCACAGTAACAGCGCATCAAAAGGACACCCGGCAGCAGTCTTTGACATTGAGGCTTACAATTAGACTTAAAAAATAAATAAATAGGTTGTCAAATGAGCATATCGAACAAAAAATTCATTTCATTCTGAAATACGAGTCCTTTAATCACAGAGTACTATGGTATGTATTATCCCTTGCATTAAAACCTAGTGCCAAAATCCTGTTTGCATTAGACACTCAAGTGTGACTGGCTGCATTTCTTCTTCCCAGTAAGGTTTCCATCCAGACTGAAATGAAAATTTGGCTCTATATTATAAAGATTCTTGCTCTGTGCGTTTTAGGTTCATGTATTTTCTATTTCCAGTTATTAATGGCCATTTACCCCGTACAGTTCTCTCTTCTTGTATAATTAAAGTTTAGAATGATCATTCAAAATCCAATGATACTTTAGTTTGAAACATAACTTTAAACAGAACTCAAATTATAGTTTGAAATCTGTGATTTTTAAAAATTTTTGTCATCTAAAAGATAGTTTTTTTAAAAATCTCACTAAAATAAAATTTCATATAACTTCTGGCTTTACTAAACCTTAAAATACCCAATATTGCTAAACTCCGTATGAATGACAGCATTTATACATGAAATCACGGAACCTAATGAAATAAGCACATATATACATACACAAATGAGTTAATTCCCACTTGAAACAAATAAGCATTTAAATCCTTTTGGTAAACACATTGTTTTGGTTTTGGTTTTGGAGATTCTGCAAAGGTTCTTAGTCATTTGGAATTTTTAAGCATAGAAGTAGTAAATAAGTAATATTAAGCAGGAATTTTTTAGGTGTTGCTTTTTAGCTCCTTTTTAGCAGTTCTGGGAAGCAAACAGTGCTGCATCTCCTTTGCTCTCGTGGAATTCTGTAATTTCTATACCACAGGTCTCTGCTAAAAGGCGGCCTGTGTTTAGAAATTCTAAAAATGAGGGCTCTAAACTTGGTAACTGTCCTGATACGTTTTCCCTTTTTTAATCCCAACCCTGTGGCCAAATCTGTCCTTAGAGATCATTTATATCTTTTATTGAACCCTAGGGAACAAGTAATTCTGTCGAGAGGCTTTTATACACTGAAAGCCTTACGCATGTGTTGGTTATCTTCAGGCTGTGACTCAGCCAAGTGTGCATCTCACTTCTCACCTTCATGTTGTGTCTTAATGACACACAAACTATTTTTGACCATGACCTGTATTATCACACAGTGTGTTTCTTACTGTTGACTTACAGTAGACTTGCTGAGGCCTGTGATGCTGTGCTTTAAAAGCCAAAAACTTTTCAAAATGAGGAAGAAATGTCTGTAATAAATGTATTATATATACACAAATGTTTATAATAAATTTTCTTTTTACAACTCATAGCAAGCTAAATGTTCCCAGTGAGTTCACTGCTCCCTAGGAGTGAGTTCACTCTTCCCTAGTATTTTGGTTATATTTTCTGGCTACTAAGATTTCAGCTTGTGGATTTTTGCTTTAGGTCAGCAAAAGAGCATGCACTAAATTACCCACTATTATAATGTGCTCACTAAGAAGAACTAACCCATGGAAAATTAAGGTAAGACAAAAGTCAGCAAATTGCTGTCTTTGGCCAGATATGTAAAATCATTACATCTTATTTCATATATTGAATAAATATCATCAATTGCAGATTATTTCTTCAGGAATTTAACCAGTCCAATTTTTATTGTAAGATAGGATCATTTTACTCTCATTTGGGTTTCAGTTTTAAAAAAGGTCTTTTCAGTGAGGTTTCTTACTAGGAATAGCTTTTGCAGGTGATCACAGAGGTTTTTCTAGCCAGGAGAATTCACAATTGAGGTTTGCAAAGCAGAGTAGGGAACTAGAGCCACCAAGGCAGGGAGGTCAGCCTCGGGCCGTGTCACCTTTGATGCATCCTGTCTCATGTACCCTGTGTGTTCCACGTGTGTCCTGTGTAGTGAAATGAAATATTAACCTTGCACTCATGTATGGTATGTTTGTCTGCAGTGCGCAGTAACCAAAGTGTCTTCCAAATTTGAAGGCAGTATGTAGATAATTCATGTGACATGTTTGTAACTAGCAGATAAAACCTAAAAACCAAGGAAATTTTAAATATCGTTTAAATCAAGCTTATCCAACCTGCAGCTCACGGGCTGCGTGGGACCAGGACAGCTTTGAATGCGGCCCAATACAAATCCATAAACTTTCTTAAAACGTGAGTTTTTTTGTGATTTTTTTTTTTTTTAGGCTCATCAGCTCTCATTAGTGTTCATTGATTTTATGTGTGGCCCAAGACGATTCTTCCAGTGTGGCCCAGGGAAGCCAAAAGATTGGACACCCCAGGTTTAGATTACTGACATCATAAATTGGTTTTTTGTTTAATCATCTGGGTATCAACTAGAAGATATCCTAAGTTTAAAGACCCTATTTTATTAGAAAGTTGGGAAAGAAGAAACAAACATAGCAAGTTGTTATTGCCAGGCACTATGTGCTTTGTGTCATTTGATTTACACACTAACCCTATTACGTAGGTGCAGTATTATTAATTTCCCGTTATATAATTAAGGAAACTGAGGTTTGGGCAGATAAAGCAACTGGCCCAGAACATCACAGCTAGTATTAAAATGTTAAATATGCCAATATAGTTTTTAAAAGAAAAATCTTGCTCTGGATTGATCAGCGATGAGCTTTTTCTAGATCCATAAGCCATACTTGAGAACGTGACTAGCATGTAACAACGTTTGTGTATAACACACTGTGGCAGGCACCATTTTGGCCTTTTTACATGTGTGAACTCATGCAATCCTCACAACCCTATGTTTGCAGATCCCCTTTTAAAGATGGAAAACCAAACCACAGAGAGGTTAGGTAACTTGCCAGAGTCACATAGCTAATAATTGGAGTTGCAGAGCTACAACCCAGGCAGCCTGGATCCAGTGTGTTCTCATAACCACGGGCTTCATTCTTTCTCCTACATGGAAACCTGAGCCATGCCAAATCGACCTGGGGTCGGGCATCACCCCACATGACAGCGAAGGGCTCATTTTATCCGAACGGGAAGCAGGACAGCCAGGCTGCAGGGGAACAGTGTCCCTCTGCTGATGCCTGTGGCTGTGTTTGTGCATTTACACATCACATTAGCGGAGATGAATGCCAGTTGGAATCCAACCCACCACAGCAGATTACCTCATGCAAGAGAGAAAACAGTCCTGCCTATGCTAGCCTGGCTCTGCGCTGGCCTGTATTGACTCACGGGGCCTCAGCTGGCCAGGGCCTTGGGGCAGCTCTGGGGCCCCCCACTCGGGCAGGAGTCCCAGCTCAGGACTGGACACACGGAGGAGGATGGGGTGGGGAAGAGTAGTTCCCTCCCATACCCTCGACCCCTCCCAGCAAGTACAGAGTCGTACAGCAATCGCCCCGCCTTACTTAGAGGCTCTGATCTCCACAAAACTGGCCAGGGCTGAATTCAGAACAAATAAGGACTCGGCCTGCCGCCACTTCAGAAAGGTTGCTGACCGCTGGCTGGAAGCCGGCCTGGGAGAGTCCACAGCTAAGAAGCATTTCTGAGCTGTCTTTAGTTAACCCTGGGGGTTTCCTCCACCCTCTGGCTGTTTCTGCACTGAACTAGAAAAGATATCAAAGACACTCATTAAAGAACCAGACCCAGTGACTACAAGCTTGGAAAACTCGAAGTGCAAATAATCCAGTGTTTAAAAGCAAAGGGTAGAATCTGTTGCTACATTAAGCTGTCGCTGCCCACAGTTAATTTTCTGCTGCTCTGCAGACGTCATCTTTGTAGGCAGTTTTACACCAAGAGTTTATTAAGTTCATTAAATCATAGTATAGTTTTCCACATTTAAAAAGATGTTTCTAATATGAGCACTGCTCATTATCAGAGGGATATATTGAAATTTCTTTTAAAAAGCTAAGCAGTAAGATTTTCTTGAGAGTGAATCATTGTCAGGTGACTTAACCTTTGTTATCTTTTTGTAGTTGTTGTTTGTTTTTGTTTTTGAGATAGAGTCTTCCTATGTCACCCAGGCCAGAGTGCAGTGGCGCAATCATGGCTCTCTGCAACCTTGATCTCCCAGACTCAGGCGATTCTCCTACCTCAGCCTCCCAAGTAGCTGGGATGACAGGCACACGCCACCATGCCTGTCTCATATGTTTCATTACTTTTTTGTAGAGATGGAGTCTCACTATGTTAGCCAGACTGGTCTTGAACTTCTGGACTCCAGTGAACCTCCTGTCTCAGACTCCCAGCATGCTGAGATTGCAGGTGCGAGCTGCCATGCCTAGCCTATCTTGTTCTTAATAAAAACAGTTAAACTTTTGTTAAAGAAAAAAAAAAAAAAAGCCTTTCACCCTGTAATAGCCATTTTAAATCCGTGCGCTTTGTTACATGCCCACAGTGATGGTGATGGGGGTGGTGACGGTGATTACAAGCACCACTCACTATTTGAATCTGTCACATGGTTTCTGGTTGAGTTCTCAGCACAACTCTACCTCAGCAGAATGGCTGAAGTTTTCTCAGCTCATCACTCCGCAAACTGGGAGACCTTAGTTAAATTGCATAACCTCAGTTTCCTTGAACGTAAAACGCGAATAAGAATAATAGTTAAGGTTGTTGCAAAGACTAAAGGTAGATGACAGATGTGAATAAAATGGCACACACGAAGTGCTAAGCAGGGTGCCTAAGACGGCTGCAAGTGGCAGCGGCGCTGTTTTCCCCCTTCTGCATCTATGGAAACAGGCTGGAGAGGTCCGGGAACCTGGCCCCTGGCCCCTGGCAAGCAAGGGGTGGAACCAGGATTGCAACCTCAGGATTCATGACCCCAAAACCTTCATGCCCTGAGCACTCTGTCTTGCAGCAAGCATTTGGAAGGTTGATATCTATAGACTAGTGTTAGATTCCATGCTGGCAGCTGCCCTGCCGGGACCCGCCTTTGCCTCTTGATCCTTTCAATAAGCCCTTAAGTCTTTTAGCCAATCTGGGTGCCCTTTTTTGAACTTGATCCAATCTAAATACGTCCCTAGTGCCTGTGAAATTCACAAGTCAGCTTAGTCACAGAGTACAGGGTGTCCAGAGTTTTATGAGGCAGGATTATACTTTCCCTGTCACATGAGGTAATTCTGCTGGGGTGAACCTGAAGTGGCATTCATCTTCATTAATGTGACTTGTGTTACAAACACACATCCAGCGTGTAATTTACTGCCTTGTCTGGGGTCTGTCATCTCTGCCTTCAGATTTCTCACATTTATACAAGACCAGAAAAAACACCCTCTACCCTTCTTTTCTTACACATATAAAATGAGTTGTGGAATTGAGGCAGATAATCCTTAACACCCCCACCCACACACCTCCCATCGCCAACACATAATGACACAGAAAAATGCCCAAGGTGTCTGCTTGGAAAATTACGATCCTTCTCCATCTCCTGTTTTTGTGTGTAGGTCTGGCTTCAACCCTTTTTTCTAACGTGCTTACAATTTTCTATTTTGGGCAGTGTTTGTCTTCTCATTGCCCTCTGAGTTTTGTTAAACCTCAGAACCTTGCATTTCATTCTTGGTGAAACTTCATTATGTTTACAGTTCTAATAGGAGAGAAACCTTGTAATCTAGTGTGATGAGCTCAAACATTTAATATTGCGCAGTCTTCACATTCGAGGTTTGTGGGAGTGAGGGGTGCGTGTATTGCCTTATTTTAAAATTATTAATGACAGACTTAGGGGGTTAGTCTAGCAGGCGCATCGTAAAATTTTGTGAAGAATGGCATTGCGTTTTCATGTCTTAAAAGACTCAACTCAGCATAAAAGTGTTTGAAATTATATTATCCTCCCCCGGAATGTTAGTATTTATCTTTACATCTCACGTACACATCCTGCTTTATTTTCTACCTACTCGCTTTCATATCATTCTCCCGTACGAGATTACAAACTCCTTTACAGCAGAAATTGTGGCCATTCATGTTTGTGTCTTTGTACTTGACTCACTCAGTAACTGCTTATTGAATCTAATCTTGACATTTCTGGGCCTTGCTGTACCTGCTTTGTAAGGATAATTCTATTTGGCTTATAAAGATTGTGGTTTTATCTAATTCAAAGTTGCAAAACTGTTAAAACTTTCTCAAAGTTAGTAGCCAAAGTGACTCATTTAGAAATGCATAGTTTATTTACATATGTGTGGGTGTAAATAGGTGTGACTATGTTTACATGCATGTCTATACTTTATAAATAAGAGGGGAAGTGAGCAGTTCGAGCATGTGAAAGGTTCAGGAGATGGACCCAGGGAGCGTTCTTTCGTTGCTCTGAATAAGGAGGGAGGAGGAACGGTGCCGGAGCCAGGAAGGAAAGCATGTTGTTTCCTTGGATTATTTTGTTTTCATTTGGTTCACACCTACGGAAAAGAGGACCCTTCCAGATTCATCAACATACAGGGAAAGGCAGTGCATGACATTGGATTCTTTCTGCTGAAATAAACAAGCTATGGTTAGCTGAAAGGGGTGGGAGATTTGGAGCTCGTACTGAATGCAGGTTGTACAAAGTTAAATAGAATAATCCACAGTTTTGAAACTATATGCCTATATTCTGTTTGCTGCAATACAAGCTACAGTGTTTTCTGCTCATGACCCATGTTTTAATAGTCGCCCATTGCTTTGTGTTGGTTGGTATAAGTGCAGTTTACTTGTTAGCTCACCCTTTTGTTCATTTGTAAAAGGCAGAACTCTCATCTTAATACGTTTATGTTAAGAGAAGACCTTTTTTCTTTGATACTGTCCAAATGAGAAGAGAATTTCCTTCTTGGAGTGGTGAACAGGAAGGCTGGGAAGGGCAGATGGCTAACCTCGGACCACATGTTCTCTGTGGTGCAGAAAGTAGATATGATTATGGATGGGGCTGTTCTGAGACAAGATATGTTATTTGTAATGTGAGCCAAGCAACGGCTACCCAAAGGTGGGAGGAGGGATGGAGTTGTTCCTGGGAAAATATTCCAAGAATACAAATTCTATACCTAGAAAACTTCTTGTAAGAAAGTGAATCTAAGAAAGCAGTCAGGTTCGTTCCTCTGAAAAACATGAAATGTGTTACAAAAAGCCTTATAATATGGAGTCTGCCTGACCCCCACCCCACTGCTCCGGGGAATGCGTCCAGAGGTTGCAGCTCACTGGCGCCCCCCGGTGGTAATCAAGTTTTCTCCTATTTTATTGTTTGGGTAAGACCCCTGTGGTGGTGAACGGGGCAAACCTCAATGTCCGGGGTTGGAAGATGTTTGTGGTTTTTTTAGGTTTTATTCAAGCTTCTTTGTCATTCTTTTTCTCATAGGCCAAAGAACTGCCAACTCTGAAAGATAATGATTTCATTAATGAAGGCCAAAAGATTTATATTGATGACAACAACAAGAAGGTCTTCCTGGAAAAACTAAAGAAGGATGTTGAGGTAAGAACAGTCAGTGTAGAGGCCATACTAATTGTATAAATATCAGCCCTGTTGGTTTTTAGAAGCTTTTTAAACCATCTATTTAAATCTGCAATCAAGGCAAAAACCTATATACTCTAAAGTCAGACACCAAAGTGTCTCGTGTTACATGATCTGGTTTAAAGCAAACACATGCCAGTTCAGCAGCCCTCTCATTTAGGCACCAAACACAAGCAAGCACCTGCTGTCATGTGCTGGGAATCCCCGGCCCCAGGCCCCTGTATTCTGTATTGGAATGGCCCATGAAGACTGACCTGCCCACACCAGCCAGTTTGGGAGGGGCCAGGGGAGTACTAGACTCTGTGTCAACCAGCAGAGCATCTCAAAAACAAATGTTCAGTCACTATTAGAGTCTTGGCACTTTCCCCTCTAAAACACATGTCAGTGCTGGTAAACATAGCCTGGATCACTTAATGCTTTCTTATCTCCACCAGTCACCACGAACCATGTCATGAGGCCCCAGTGAGGCCCCTTACACATCGTGGGACTAGCCCAGAGGCAGCTTGGGACAGTAGGTCATAGGGGACAGTGAAGAGACATAAAACAGTGTCCAAGGGGCTTTAGTCCATAATGATGGAGTTTTGCTTTAAAACACTGTTCTAAACATTTAAAATGTACCTTTTCCTGTCATTTAGTTTATGATAAAGGCATTGCAGCTTTTCCATTGGATTTGCTCATTTAAGTCTTTTATAAATAAATCCAGGGAAAAAGATTATTTTCTTGGACTTCGTTGAGTTACAAAACAATGCAGTGGGAATTAGAATTTAGGCAGCTACTAAACTAAGGTTTTCTTAGCTCTTGCTTTCATTCATTTATGTACACTTCCCGGCACACCAGTACAGGGCTGCTACTTAGAGGCTTTGTGGGAAGATTGGCTTTTTCATGTCATTAAACAAAAAAAAAAAAAAGAAAAGAAAGAAAATGACTAAAGCCAAAGAGAATGACTGTCATACATTTGTATTTCCCATGAAGGCAGAAGCAGTATAATTTCTTTTTACTCTTCTAACAGTTCTTTTTATTACAAGAAACTCAGACTAAGTTATTAATACTTAATATTTTTAGACCATAAATAAGTTTAATAAATTTTTTTACATTATTTTAACCTTTATGGTATACACACTTGGATTAGAACCTATATGTTCGTTATTTGTGAAGGGTATAAGCATCTACTTTTTTGTTGCCATTGTTTTTAGAGACAAGGTCTTGCTGTGTTGGCCAGGCTAGAGTGCAGTGGCATGAGCATAGCTCACTGCAGCCTTGAACTCCCAGCTCAGGCAATCCTCCCACCTCAGCCGCCATAGTAACTGGGACTCCAGGCGTGCACCACAGTGCCTGGCTAATTTTTGAATTTTTTTTTTTGGTAGAAACAGGGTCTCGCTATGTTGCGCAGGCTGGTCTTGAACTCCTGGCCTCAAGCAATCCTCTCACCTCAGCCTCCCAAAGTGCTGGGATTACAGGCATGAGCCACTGTGCTTAGCCTATAAGCATCTACTTCAAACAGACATACAAGTGTTTGGTTTTCTCTTGTAACATTTTCCTCCAGTCTTTCATTAAGGAATGTTTTGTTTTCCTCAGTTGTCAGTGGTTATTAATAAAATGTATTAGTTAAGCATTTCCCCCTTGCTTTGGGATCTGTTTGATCCAACTGATAAGTGTCCTTAGTAAATATACTCTTTTGGGTTTTTATTGATTAATCAGCAAATCTTTGATACTGACAAGAATATTGTTTTAGCGATTATGGTAAGTAGCCATTAGGCTTATCTGTGACCTATCAAAAATTTTTTTTTTCCGTTGGCAGTATATCACTATGATATTTAGACTCCAGAAATAATGTAACTCAAGCAGTTTAAATTTATAGTTGAATTACAGAAGGATCCTCTTAGCTCTTTTGTTGTCTCTAATAATACCATTGATTAGAGGACTCATAGCCTAATCCCATACATGGCTCAAGCACTTAGCTGTTTCATTGAAATGGAGGCAGGTATAAAACATTCTTTCATTTAAAAATATTCTCAATAGCTGATAAGTGCCTTTAGTTTTGAAATTAATGCAGAACCATCATTAAATTTTTAAGCAGGTAATTATGGTGAAGTAGCTTGACATCTGATCTTGATAATGAGGCTAGAATTTAATTGAGTTTCCTTTTTTCTTCAGTTCCATGCTTTCTAATTTAGCTAACTGACCCGCTGGAGTTTCATTACAGTTTTGTTGTTGTTGTTACTCTTTTTCCTTAATGCCTCAAGTAGGAGATCTGAGTGTATTACAGCTCAAAAAATCTAGATTTTAGGAAAACTAGTTTTCATATGAGATTCTAGTTGCTGTTTTTCTATCATTGAAGCCCGTTCTGTTCCTGTGCCATGCTGGGTACTTGCATCCACATAGCTTTGCACGTAACTAAACACATGTGAGTCTTTGCGCGCATGCGTACACACACACAAATTGGTGTATGAGGAGTGACAAGCACTTTTTCCTTCTGCCTTGTGTTTTGTCAACTCTGATCACGGCCCTCAAGAATCAGCCCTGGTCTCTCCTCTCATTGACTCACATGATGCAAAACTGCTGTCCCTCTGTGGCATCCAGGAGTACCCATCGCAGGGCACTTCAGCTGTCCGAGGTTTATAGCCCCCCATCCATGGAGATGGGTAAGAGGGGATAGGGTGGTGGGAGTAGTGGGATGGGCGGCACCATTTATGGAGCACATCAAGCCCAAGTCCTTCCCATGCAGTCAGTGTCACTTGTCATTCTCAAAACAGCCCCTTGACAGTGGTCCTGCCCCTACCCTAGTTTGATGAATGAGAAAGCCGAGCCCAGAGACGGTATGTAATTTGCTCAAAGGCACAAAGCTTCTAAATTCAGACTGGGGCATCAGGCCCTCAGAAGGCACAGTACTTAACTACTTTGACATAAACACAAGTTAAAAATACTTGTGAGAGCACAGTGGAGGCTTTGTTTTCTGATAATTGCTCCAAAGGAGTATTATTATAATTTTTAACAAGTGGTAAGATACAACTGTTAAACAGGGTTGACTGGCATTTTAATTCTACTTCACAGATATGTTGGGAGATGGTGATGTGGTAGAACACAGTGTGTTAGTATAAATAAATCAACTGGAAACCATTGTGAGGATAATCTTAGACTCACAAAGATCTTGAGGAAGATTCTAGGTCAAAGATTTGTCACAGCAAGGAATCAATTATTAAGGAATTAGATGAGAAGCGATATTCTGGAGGGAAAAAAGAGGCAGATCTGAGGTCTAGCAGGTGGTTTGTGAGAAGCTGGAAAGGAAGAAAAGCAGGGGACCTAAAGACTGAAAAATCTTCACACTTTGAAATCTTCTGTTCTTAAAAAATAAAGAACAAATATATTGTGTTCTTGCAGTGAGCCGGAAGCTGACCCCACAGTGCAGCCCACACTCCCTTTCTGTCTTCTCTTTCCATCCACAAGCTTCCAGCCCACAGTTTTCTCTAACAAAAATCTCGGATTTATTGCCACACTTCATTCACTGTACCTCAGATCAGATTTAAAATAAAATTTGAGGCCAGGTGTGGTTGCTCATGCCTGTAATCCCAGCACTTTGGGAGGCTGAGGCAGGAGGATCGATTAAGCCCAGGAGTTTGAGACCAGCCTGGGCAACAGGCTTTTTGTAGAGACCCCATGTCTACAAACAGTTGTAAAAATTAGCCAGATATGGTGGTTCATGCTTGTGGTCCTAGCTACTAGGGAAGCTGAAGCAGGAGGATCCCTTGAGTCCAAGAGTTTGAGGCTTCAGTGAGCCATGATCACACCACTGCACTCCAGCCTGGGTGACAGAACCAGACCCTGTCTCAAAAAGAAATTTAAGATGTGAAGATCAGAGCTCATGAATTAACGGACTTTTCCATATGGTTCTTTTTCCCCCGGTCCACAAACTGAAACCTGTTTAAATTTGAAATCTTGATATTAAGAAGACTTCTACCATAATCAAAACAACATTGACAGTTATAAATCACAGCTTCCGTTATTTTGTGCAAGGCACCATATTCTTTCTCTCAGCTTCATTATCTTAATTCTTCCCCACCCCTGTGAGGTGAGTGGCATTGTCCCATTTTAAAGTCGGAATGACTGAAGATCCAGGAGGCAAACTCGTCAAGCGTGGAGCTAGCGAGAGGCCGAATCAGACTTGCTCTTTGCTTCTTGAATGGGCCTCCCTTGTCAGCATGGCCTGTCCTTTTCACCACTGTGCCATACTTGGTTTTTCCCATTTCCACCTCAGTCTCAGAGATTTGAAAACATGAATAATAATCCCAGCACTTTGGAAGGCCAAGGCAGGGGAATCACTTGAGGCCAGGTGTTCAGACCATCCTGGACAACATAGCAAGATTCTGTCTCCACACACACACACAAAAATTAACTGGGCATGGTGGTGCACCTCTGTAATCCAGCTCCTCAGGAGGCTGAGGCGGGAGGATCCCTTGAGCCCAGGAGTTCAAGGCTACAGTGATCTGTGATCACACCACTGTACTCCAGCCTGGGCAACAGAGCAAGATCCCATCTCTTAAACAAAAAGAAAACATGTGCAATACCCATTGCGACTGCAATTTCCTCAGTCTTCTTGGGTGCCTTAGAACAGCTTCTTACCTAAAGATACAGTTTTCATCACTGAGCTTCTTACCTAGAGATACATTTTTCATCACTGATGGTTTTTGGGTTGTGCTAGGAGTTGACTGCACCTTTATTTCTTCCTCACTGGAAGATGAGAATAAGCAGTCTGACCACAGGCCTGAGGCCCAGGAAAATTACTCTGGGCTGCCCAGTGTGGCGAGGAGCCCAGATGGGGTGCCAGGGGAGGCTGAGCCCTGAAGGCTCACCATGGTGAGTGCGGCTTTTCAATCCCAGTTGTCCCCTTCCCTCCCTGCCCTTTGGCAAATTAATCGCAGACAGCCCCGACTTCTGTAACTAAAACACACTTGAAGGTCAGCCCGTAGACCTTCCTCTTAAGGGAAGCGTATTAAATGGTCGCCTTGCGCTTCCTTCCGAGAGATGTTGCCTCATGCAGCCTCAGAAAGGTTTTCTGTTGTTGCTTTGTTGTTTGTATTTGCCTTTAGTAGTTATTTCCTGGTGGAAGCAGGTTGGGGACAGTTAGGGAGAGCTGGGGGGACAGATAGGGATAAAGTAGCAGGCAGCCTATTCTCTTGTCCAACAAGTGCCGCATACTTTCCTGAGCCCTCTGCCTGCTGGGAGTCGGGAATGCAGTGAAAGCCAAAACTTTAGAGCCCCTTTTGAGAGGCTGCCTTGCTTGGGAAAGAGAGAAGTTTTCAAATACTCCAGCAAAGTGAATGTGCAACGAGGCCATGTGCCTCTGGGGAGGGAGTGTACGGTGCCCTAAACACCCAGACTCCGGGGCTGTGCTGCTCTGTGTGGTGCCCTGCCGCTAGGCCTGAAGGCACAGGAGGAAGTACCTGCCCACAGGGAAGAAGCCCAGGAAGCGGGCAGAGCAGGGCTCAAGTGGGCTCCAGATGTGGATGGGGCCAAGCTATCCAGGCCTTCTGGACCATGTGAGTTTTGTTTGTGCCCCGTGAGAAACGTGGCACTATGGAAATGTCTTAAGCAGAACAGGATGTGATCAGGTTCACATTTTGAAAACTTGTGCCCTTTGCAGAGGACTGGAGGGGAGGTTGAGGCACCAGTCAGCCTTTGCCACTTCACAGGGACCTTCCAAGCACCCAGAGGGAGCAGGGATGGACAGGAGGGGGGGCCTCTTCCCTGTCACTGCTCAAGCTGAGCAAGGCCTGGCCTGGCTCCAGAGAGGCTTCCAGGTGTAGGGAGGGAGGCCAGGGAAGCCGTAGATCCAGGGAGCAGAGCCAGGCACCATGCTAGGCTTGGGAGGGGCAGCGGAGGTGGCGAAGGAGACCCTGGCCTAGTCCTCCAGGAGCCCAGAGGCCTTGGAACAACAGGGCAGGGAGAAGTGGGCCCACCATGAGTGCCCCCCACACACACCCCTCAAGCGTTGGAGAAGACTGGGTACTTACGCTGCAGTATTTTCCAAATAGGCTTCTGAAACCCCAGGCCCGCAGGGCATTCTGACAGGGACGGGGAAGCAGGTTCCATGATCACAGCGGTGCCAGGCGTGCTGCTGCTGACCACCTAACCGGTAGTCCAGAGACCCACAGCGCCGAGTCACGTGTGGAGGGCCTCCTCCGATGCCAGCTGATTTTAACTCATTACCTTCCTCCTAGGGTTGCGAAAGGAGAGGGGAAAGCTGCTTTCAGGCAGCCTCCAGAAGTAGCTGATACAGAGCAGAGAGTGCGGGCTCAGAACGGGCCCTGAATTCACCCCTCCTTGGATTTGAATCCTTGCACTCTCGTCCAGCTGCTGAATCTGGCTGCTGTCTCACACGGAGAGCCTGCCCCCTGCCTTGGATCTTGTCACCTGTCTCTATACCCTGGAGTGCCCAGTTCTCTTCCAATCCACAGGCCCATATACAGCGGAGCTGTACCCGAGACCCAGCTCCCTGGCTGGCTTCACCGCGCTGGTGGAGGACTCAAGTGAGCCTTCCACCACTGCAGATTTCTCCCCACAGCCTGGCAGCTGCCGAGATTCTAGAGCAGGATGCTGGAAAGGAATCTGGCAGAGGGAGGTGCAAGTGGAAAGTTGGTTCTCATGTTTACTGTAATGGGGGAGTTTGGGGAAAGGCCAGGGGGATGAGCGGTGGCTTCCTCTCCTCTCTGGGCCCCAGAAAGCTGAACGCAGGAGCCCCATGCTGTTTCCACGAGGGGTTTGCCTCTCTTTTTAAACAAACAGGTTTCTCCCACTTTGCTTAAATATTTGAGTGTAAGATTTGTATAATTTCTATTTTCTGAGCTCGGAACAAATGGGGAAGATGTAGCTGGCCCCGGGGGATTCCTGGTGGGAAGGCTGCAAAGTGGGAGCTCTGGCCAGTTTGCGGGGCTGAGCGGGATGCTGGCTGATGGAGAATTGCAGGCACTGGGAACCAGCTGGAGAGTGGGACAGACCTGTGCCCAGGGGTCCTCTCCTCATCTGTAAGGAATCAGGGCTTCTCATTCAGTTTCGAGACAAAACTCCTTCCCAGCAGGCTGAGGAGAAATGGCTCTGCGGGGCTCAACAAATTGATTTCATTTTTAGCCAGAACTTCAAGACCTGTGATTTTCTCTGCTTGCCCTTTGCATGAGGACATTTGCTTCCTAAATTCTATCAGCGTAGCCCAGAGGCTGCTCAGCCACTCTGCATTCCCTAGTGAGGTGGCGCTGAGTCCTTCCAGAGCCAGGACCGTGAACCTTCTTGGACCCCGAGCCCAAGGTCACAGTGGAACAGGACCCTGTGCAGAGCCAGCCAGCCACGGGGCCAGGGGAGCCAGTTGGGTCCAGCCCACAGATGGGCTGCCACTGTTTTCAGTCAGCATAACCGTCCACATTTTATGGCATTATTGGAACGTTGTGCTGAAGGTCTCAAATCAGAAAAGGGAAACAAAAAGAAATCGTGATCTGAAAAGTCAAAAAAGAACTGGGCAGACAGGAGTAGCCAAACACACAGAGCTGGGTCTTGCCCCCACATTATGTTGTAGCCGCGGCTGGAGGAGGAGAGGGAGGACAGGAATCCTGGGTGTGTGGGGCCTGGTGGAAAGCACCTTGTTGACCCGGACAGGACTGCATTGCTCACCAGAGGTGGACACAGTGCCTTTGCTTTTACTTATTTGCAACAGCGTAACGATCGCTTCCGCAGCCGCAGAGTGTGCTGAATTCCAAGGTGCTTTCCCGAACCACAGCAAGAGACTCCGCTGGAAGCTACTTGGGAGGTGCCTGGGTTTCCCCCTTAGCCTGTCTTAATTGTTGGAAGGAACTTGCTCTCCCTCCCAGTCTCTCTCTGCATCTCTCACTGGTCATGCTTCCTGCTCTCTGGTGAAACCCAGCCACCCTGTGATAGATCCACGCCTCTCCGCCTCCAGTGTGGCATTCCAGGGAAAATGGCCCGAGCTCTGAGCCAGCCTGAAGTGTGAGGCTCCACTCCGGAGTGTAAGAACATCCATAAAGGAGGCACCGGGCGCCTCTGCTGCCCCACTCCGCAGCCTTCCCTCTGGGTGTCACCCGAGCTTGTCTCCTTTTTTTAAACGTTGACTTTTATGTTTAAGGTGTGGCTGACTGACCCTGTCTCCTCTGTCCCCAGTTTCTGGCCCAGCTGAAGCTCATGGACTATAGTCTGCTGGTGGGAATTCACGATGTGGAGAGAGCTGAACAGGAGGAAGTGGAGTGTGAGGAGAACGACGGGGAGGAGGAGGGTGAGAGCGACGGCACCCACCCGGTGGGGACCCCCCCAGATAGCCCCGGGAATACACTGAACAGCTCACCACCCCTGGCTCCCGGGGAGTTCGATCCGAACATCGACGTCTATGGAATTAAGTGCCATGAAAGTAAGTTTGATTACTGTGGACCCTTTTTCATGTGAAGTGGTTTGACTTTGGCCTTGTCATCTACCAGGAATCACTACCCCAGTTATGAGGGTGCTGTCCGGCAGCACTCATCCTCCAAACTCCAAAGAAATGGATTTGAGGACAAGAATATGTTAAAGGTAACCGTGATCTCAGTGATGAAACATAAGGCAATTGGACCTTTGAATTCTGTGATGTTGAGGGAAACAGCAAAACCACAAACTATACTATACATATACAACACACCTGTACATATGCACATACACACTGGCATACAACACATGTTCATATGCACCCATACACAAACACCAGAAATGCTTTAAAATACTAATACATTTTTGCTTAGTTATCTTTTTTATCTAAGTCAAAAGCATCATGAATCTAAGGAACACACATGTGGTCCTCTGTGACCCTTAGGTTGTCCTCTTGTCATCACCACCAGCGCGCTCCCTCTCAGGGATGTGAAGGGTGTGTGAAGCTGGGCCGTGTGTGTGGGGTGGGAATCTGATTTGCTGCCTAGACTGGCTCTGCCGTCCTCCCCAGTTGGCAGGCCTGTGGCCTCTTCCCTAGAGTCAGATAAATCTTAATCCACCGTATCCAGGTGATTGGGTGCACCAGTTATTTGAATATTACATCCTACCTTAGCAACTGATCCATGACAAAACCAAAATATTTTCGTGATAGGATAAAAACAGTTTCTTGTTTTTTGAATAATAAAAACTGTGGCTCATCGGTTTTTTTTTTTATCTCAAATGGCATATCAGCTGAGGATGTGAGTTCTGTTTTGTTCTGTTTCTGTTTTGCTCACCAAAATGTTTTCTTCAACACAGAAAATTAGTCAAATGTACTTTTCTTACTGTTCATATCTTTGGAAATGGATAGAAAATAGACATTGTAGCTGGGCGCAGTGACTCACACCTGTAATCCCAGCACTCTGGGAGGCCACGGCAGGCAGATCACCTGTGGTCAGGAGTTTGAGACCAGCCTGACCTACATGGAGAAACCTCGTCTCTACTAAAAATACAAAATTAGCCGGACATAGTGGTGCATGCCTGTAATCCCAGCTACTCGGGAGGCTGAGGCAGGAGAATCACTTGAACTCAGGAGGCAGAGGTTGCTGTGAGCCGAGATCGTGCCATTGCACTCCAGCCTGGGCAACAAGAGCAAAACTCGGTCTCAAAAAAAGAAAAAAGAAAATAGACATTGGAGTAGATGTATGCCTTTATCCAGTTCTGATACTGTATCCAATGAGAATTATGAACAGTACATCAAATGGTAGAAAAGCATTAATGCACATAATTAGTTCTACTTGTTTTATAGGGTATTTTTAAATAGCATATTTCTTCACACCAAAGCAATACACAATCATTAAAGAAAATGCAAATTAATAATAAAAAAAGACTCCGTTCCACCGTTGGCTCTCCACTGTTGCTATGATGTTTTTAGTTGTTATTGTTTTTAAATTGGAGGGGGACTGGGTCAGAGAGGCAAGCTGTCCGTTTAGTCAGGATATGCAGGAGTGGTATGGAGTTTGTCTGTGGACTCCTTCCATCCGCCTTCCGCTGAATCCCCTCCTTCCAGCCTCACTTCTCCCTCCCTCCCTCAGCAGCGATGCTGGCCCTGGTGGTGTCACATGTCCCACAGTCATTGCTCTCCTGTCTCTGCAGACTCGCCTAGGAAGGAGGTGTACTTCATGGCAATTATTGACATCCTTACTCATTATGATGCAAAAAAGAAAGCTGCCCATGCTGCAAAAACTGTTAAACATGGCGTGAGTATCTCCATTTTGTTTCCTCGTCTCCCTCTCCTGACTCCTCTGTGTGGCCTGTAACTCAGGGATCACTCCTTTCTGCCACTGAGCTGCTTTCTACTGAGCCATTCAAAGCCCTTTAGTGACACTTGTTCCCTGGGGGCAAGTCATGTTCTGAGCATAAGACGCAGAATCCGCAAATGCTCACTGCTCACCCCTGCTCTTACCACAGCTCCCTGTGGCTTGCAGCGAGTCACTTAAACACGAACATCTCTTCTTTTTACACGTGGGGGACACTGACAGGCATGCGCATCACTAGGATGTCATACAAATTATTTTTGTTTGAAAAATGTTCCAGAGACAAAAGTGCGCAAGAATATAATGCAGTGTTTTAATATGAAATGTTCAAACCTGAAGCATGATTGTCTGCTTAAGACACTTCCAAAGTATACAGGATTCTATTTTTCTCACAGTGAGTTGTATTTTTCCACTACAGAAATCTTTTGAGTGCAAGATCAAAGTTGCATAATATTAATTACTCACCTTTAATGTGCTTGATGGGAATTTTCACTGCTCTAGCCATATGTTAAGCTATTGAATCCCCCATGAGAAGCCTATGAAAGAGATACTAGTGTACCTGCTTTTGTTAGTTGGAGAAACTGAGGAAGACAGCTTCAGGAGTAACTTGCCAGGGCCTCATACTAGGAAATGGTAGGGATGGGATTCCTCCCGAGGACCAGCCCCCGCTGCTCTGTGTTCATGCTCATCTCCTTACCTTGCCTGCAGACCCCTCCTGCCTGGCCGAACTTTACAGCTCGCCGAGTTCTTGCTTGTATTGCAGGATGCCATCTTTGTTTTGCAGAGGTCCTGAAAGCCATAGAGCCCACCCCACACAGATGAATGTCTGCCCTGGTTTGTTGGCCCTGGAAGGAGAGGTGCTTCCCACAGACTGTGTAGAGCTAACCAAGATTCGCCAGAACCAAAACCTCACTTGAAACCTCTTCTTTTCTATTTTAAAACAGAAATCAGCCTAACACCGTATTCTATTTGCCAAAGAAGTATTTCAGTCACCTTGTCAATAGCTATGGTATTCCTGCTGTATGCAGAGCACGTCAGTAAGCAAGGGTGCCTGGTGGCTTCCACCCAACAGAAACTTTTGAGTGCCCTTTTTAAACAAATGTCTGTACCAGGTGCACTACCCCATTCCCTCATTCTGAGGCCAGTTCAGGAGGCTGAGGGAAGGGTCTTCAGAAGGTGGAGTGTATCCTAGCCAATATGGTTCCACATTCATCCCCCTATAAGCCACCAGTTTGCCTCCATAGTGTGACACATGGCATAAAATCACAGGTAGTTTACAAGAAGAAAATATTACTCTCAGCAAAGGAACGCTGTGTTAAGCTGCTGTTGGGGACCATTCCCTGCCTTGGAGCCTGGGCTTCTCCATGCAGCCCAGGCCTGGAAATATTACAAGTTCCCCCGTGAACATGGGTGTCTGAAAACAGCACCTGCTCACTTAGCAAAACTCTGATCTTGCCCTTTGCAGCCCAGGAAACTGGCCAGTGGCTCCCTTGAGTGTGCTGGCCTGCACCTTGCATCTCATAATGGAAAAATCCCCCACTGGGCTTCTGCAAGGGGCCAGGCTTGCTGGCTCTCTGCAGGGGGAACAGTGGCACCCCGTGTGCTGCTGCAGAGGGAAGCCATCACCTGGTTATGGTGCAGGGAATGGGCTGGGGGCGGCTGTCCCGGAACCTGTGGCTGCTGCGGTTGCCCCTCATGTCTGAGCACTGAGCTGGACGCCTCTGTCCGAAACCAAGGGGGTCCTGGAGAAATAATGTGGCTTTAAGTCATTGTCATTAAGGTTTCCCTTTCGCCAAATGTTGATGTCATTCTCAAGGTGGCTCCCGTCTGCCTTCTTGAAACGTATAATGTATCGTTTCCGTGGCTTCTGAACAGTTCCACTGTTTGATAGTAGCATCCCAAACGTGGCCCATTTGATTTTTTTGTGAGTTGCAACAGCCCCGGTGTGTATGGTAGCATCTGGTGCTCCTGTCGCCCTTTGTCTCATTTGCAAACACAGATTCCTAAGAACCTTGATTATTCAACCACAAGCGCCAAGATATTTTGAGTGATGTTTTTCAGAGCAGAGACTGCATGGGTTTGAAACTTACTTGCTGTATAGTCAGCTGCCGTTGGAAATAGCTGTAGATATTGAGTAATAATTTGGGGAAATCAAATATTATATCAGTATTTCCTTTCTTAAAAACTGCCCAGGCTGGCGCGGAGATCTCCACCGTGAACCCAGAACAGTATTCAAAGCGCTTTTTGGACTTTATTGGCCACATCTTGACGTAACCTCCTGCGCTGCCTCGGACGGACATGAACATGAGATGGACAGAGGTGGCTTCAGTGTAAGAAAAATGAAAACCAAACTCAGTGAAGTACTCATCTTGCAGGAAGCAAACCTCCTTGTTTACATCTTCAGGCCAAGATGACTGATTTGGGGGCTACTCGCTTTACAGCTACCTGATTTTCCCAGCATCGTTCTAGCTATTTCTGACTTTGTGTATATGTGTGGGGGGTGTGAGTGTGTGCGCATTTTAAAAGTCATAAATTAAAACAGATCCACTTTGGTCAGAATGTGTCCCAACAAAGACCCTTTGATTCCAGCTATGGCCGAATGAATGAGTGAACAAGTGAACACACGTGTTGGGGAGGGGAGAAGGAAGTGCATGTCAGGCACCCGTGTTGGCATCACGCGACAAACTGTGGATCAGTTTTGTTTTTTGTTTTTTGTTTTTTTTTTTTGAGTTGAAAGATGTGAGACAGTATTCAGAATAATGAAGATAATAATGATTATTATAATAATGATGATTCCAAGGAAAAAACCTACAGCGAATGTTCCACTTCTACCCCGCACGCAAACACTCCCTAACACTGGTAACCTGAGCCCCCAGCACTGGACGGAAGAATGCTGGCGTCTCCGTGTGTACTGGTTCAGGGTTCTGGCCCCAGCCTTGTCAGGACCCCCTGGTGTTCAGAGCCCCCACCCCTCCAACAAGCAGCTGATGCCCCAGTGATTCTCTATACATTTTTCACCTCGGCCAATATGTCCAGGAAAACTGCTTACTTCTCTTTTCTTGCCTGGAGCATTCATTGTTACACCCTTACTTTGCAATATAGGAATTAATGCTACAAAATAAAGTAAAGCTTACCTGAAAAGTGCATAGTTTGGGGCAATGGTATCTACATCTCCCACTGTGGGAAACCAGCAAAGCATCAAAACTCCGAATTCTCTGTTACCGAATGCAGATCTGAATTATAAGATGTTTATGTTTGACTATTGTTTCAACAGTGGGATTTTGTTATGAATTATCCCTTTAACTGAAACCCTCAGTTTTACTGTTTACATTATTAGGAAAACAGGGATATCTTTTGAATCTAAAAATTTGATGTACAGCGTGTGATTTTTGAAGTTTACATGTAAAGTCACTTAACAGTGTAGGTGAAATAATGTTTGTCATATTTTGAGACATCCTGAAGTCATGTTTTTATGTGTTTTATTCAAAGTACACGGTAGACAGTCTTTCACAATAAAAGGAAAAGGTTTTTTTTTTTTCCTCCAAATGTACATTTATCAACCTAATGATTTTTTTTAAAAAGAGATTTCACCCCAGTCTGGTTTATGTAAGTTCATTGCCCTAAACTGTGCTGTTTTTAATCAAGTTATAGATTTCCAACCTAGATCATGTATCTACCAACTCTCCTGCATTTTCCAAAAGGCGTTGAGCTTAAATATTAATCTTGCTTAGAGTAGGTTATCCACTTATATGCTGCGCTACGGCCGTGCCTTTGAAACTCCTTGTTTAAAACATGATATGATTTTTGTGGGCAGTTTCAGAAAAGAAAAAAAAAATCTACCCTTTAATTCTTACTTGCAACTCAACACATCTCCCTGCCGTACTGCCTTTTCCAGGAACTTTACTTCAGGGCTCTCCCGATTGCAGCTGTGCCCAGTGTATGTGGATCTAGTTCAGTCTTTGGAAGCTAGCGGTCATGCCCTCCCCGTACTGTCTACTGATTCTACATAGATTTGTTATCCTCAGCAGACAATGTTAACACCACTGTAACAGTGTACAAATTCGTATTTTATGTATTTAAAGTAATCCATACTGTGATTTGGTTTTTCCCTGGACTGTTCATTCTGGCATCAGATGAGTTTTTGTGTTCTGAAGTCCTGTTGTGGTTGACCCGAGACTACAGCCGTGAGACCCTGAAGTAAAGATAAGGTACACATACATTATTGGAGTAACTATTTCCTTGGGGCCAATCTGTATATGCTTTTAGAAGTTTACAGAATGCTTTTATTTTTGTCTATAACAGTCTGTCATTTATTTCTGTTGATAAACTATTTGGACAGAGTGAGGACGTTTGCCCTGTTATCTCCTAGTGCTAACAATACACTCCAGTCATGAGCCGGGCTTTACAAATAAAGCACTTTTGATGACTCACAAGATGAATCCTTTGTTCCTCTGTCCCAATTGTGTCTGTTCCAAACACATTTTAAATACTCGGTCCTGACAGTGTCTTTAGCTAATCCTTGAGGAAATAAAAATGGAATTGTATCTTTTTAGTTTCTAGAGCCTTGCCTTCCGTTTGGGAATTGCCAGTAATAACAGAGTTTCACAACACAATTGACTTTGCTGCAAGATGAACAAGTAGAGGAAAAGAATCTCTTCCATGATATCCTATAAAGTCATATGTTTTGTTTTTAGGTTTCATACACCTTAGTTCTATGTGTGTCAGCATTTTTTTGAAACTTCCTTGGGATACCATTGATGGATAGGAGACTTACGGCATTCCACTTGGTGCCAGGTTCACACAGACAGTTTGTCTACAGCACTTGCTTTGATAACTCATTTTTCTTCTAATGCAACTGATGCCAACCCCCGGGCCATGGACTGGTACCGGTCCATGGCCTGTTAGAAACCTGGCTGCACAGCAGGAGGTGAAGCTGGCCCGCATTACCGCCTATGTTCCACCTCTTTCAGATTAGCAGCAGCATTAGATTCTCATAGGAGCGCTGAACCCTATAGTGAACAGCACACGCGAGGAATCTAGGTTGAGCACTCCTTATGTGAATCTAACTAATGTCTGATGACCTGAGGTGGAACAGTTTCTTTCCAAAACCATCTCCCCAGCCCCCTGCCAGTCCATGGAAAAACTGTCTTCCACAAAACCAGCCCCTAGCGCCAAAAAGATTGGGGAACACTGTATTGGAGAATAATTTGAGCATAATGCACTTTTCACATTGCTTGTGTGCCCTTTGGTCTGCAAGGAACATTAGGTGAACTGAACTGAGCTGTGTAGGGAAACACAACACACCCACACTTCAGATATCTCCAGCACCTCACTTCACTGCACGTGATTTGTTACACTCATTCGTATCTGGAGTTACACATTTCCACCTGACATCAGATCACCTGTCTCCTCTTTACAATAACCCAAGAGCCACCATCCTTCTGATGCCCGCAGCCACAGGTGTGCCTTACATCCTTTTCAAGGTAACTTGCCCTATTTTAGTATTTTATATATTTCCTGACAAGTTAGCGTTTTTATAATTGTGCTACTGTTTTTATTAGATTTCTTTCTCTTTTCAGTGTGTGACTCATTACATTTTGGGATGTTGTGGCCCTAGTCCCATTTTTCCCAGAAGTTCTGTGATTTCCATTGTGCAGCTTTGCCTAACCGTGATTTCTAGGAACATACATGTGGCATTATTGTAGAATTGACTGGTCAGCAGGGAGCTTTAATTCAATGTTCTTTGTGGACTGTTTGCATGTGGACATTGATTTTCCCTTCATTTTGGTTAAGTTCCAGATTAGAATCCACAATAGTTCCAGAAGGTTATTTCTAATTCATAGAAGGGTAAAGTTGGTATGAAGCATTAATCCTGAGTGCAACACTTTTAAAAACAGTGGTTAAGAGTTAAGTGCAAGAGATTACAAACTATATGTTGTGAAATGGTGATGTATATAGTGTGCAAATGCACTCAGGCCGAGAACATAGACTCAGGACCACTGTGCACAACCTTTCTTGGAATTTTTAAATAGCACAAAGTCAGCGATTGTAGTGACTATTGTACATGTGCATCTTTCCTTGAGTTCTGAAAATAACTGTCCCCCATTCCTTCCTATAATATATTAAAAGCATAAAAATAAAAATTAATATAGATTGCTATATTAAAAACAGAGAAGTCCTTCTTCCTAAAGGGCAGAAACTCTGCCTTGTCTTTTGAATTCCTATGCTAGGCTGGGCACACTGGCTCACACCTGTCGGGGGAATCACTTGAGGCCAGGAGTTTGAGACCAACCTGGGCAACCTAGAGAGACCCTGTTGCTAAAAAAAAAAATAAGAATTAAAACTTTAAAAAATTAGCCAGGTGTGGTGGTGCATACCTGTAGTTCCAGCTACTCAGGAGGCTGAGGCAGGAGGATCTAATTGAGCCTAGGAGTTTGAGGCTGCAGTGAGCTATGATCACACCACTGCACTCCAGCCTGGGTGAACTTGTCTCAAAAAATTAGATAGATAGATAGATAGATAGATAGATAGATAGATAGATAGATAGATAGATAGATAGATAGATTAGATTAGATAGATAGATAATAGATTGATAGATAGATAGATAAGATAGATAGATAGGAATTCTCTATCTTATCTATCTAATAGAGTCACCTGCATCGCCTCACGGAGCCTCTGGCCAGCCTGCCTTCACTCCATGTTTTCATTATTCGGAGCTGGTATCTTTATAAACAGTTAGCAAATTGAAGGGGCACTCATAGTAAAGTAGCCCAGAAGATCAATGAAGTGACCTGGGAAAATTACAGTTGTTAATTTAATCTAGAGTGGTCACTGAAAATTATTTCATAGGCTGGGCTTGGTGGCTCACGCCTGTAATCCCAGCACTTTGGGAGCCAAGGTGGGTGGATCACGTGAGGTCAGGAGTTTGAGACCAGCCTGGCCAACATGGCGAAACCCTGTCTCTACTAAAAAATACAAAAATTAGCTGGGCACGGTGGCAGGCACCTGTAATCCCAGCTATTCAGGAGGCTGAGGCAGGAGAAAAGCTTGAACCTGGGAGACAGAGGTTGCAGTGAGCCGAGATTGCACCATTGTACTCCAGCCTGGGAAACAGAGCAAGACACTGTCTCAGAAAAAGAAAAGAAAAAGAAAATTATTTCATAAAAGAAATTCCTGAGGAGTAAAGTACCTCTTTTTCTCAACTGAATGCCCTTCAGAATTTTGTCCTAGTTCTGCTTTTGCAGTTCTGTGAAAATCCTGCCAAAGGGCAATTAAATGCCCTAATCTGTGATTGTCTCACTCTTAAACACTGTTTAATTTCATAAGAGAGGGGACAAAAGATTACAATTTTCCAGAATCTACTGCAATAGATCTTTGTGTTTTATAGAATGTTTTGTAGAACTTGTTGCTGGAAGAGATGTTACAGATGAGGAAACCTTGGCCCAGAGAAGCTAAGTGACTTCCTTCAAGGTCAGACAGTGGTCAGTGACAAAGCCAAGCTTAGAACTCAGCTCTCTGCCCCAGCTTTCAAGAGTGGAAGTTGAATACATGTGCTATGGACCTGGGACCTCACCATTTCCCTAATGATGATTAATCTGTATTATCCCATTTTTCCTAATTCTTTCTCTTACTCCAACAGTTTTTTGGGTTTTCAACTGTCTCTTGATTTTTTAAATCAAGGAGTCTCACTGGAGAATATAAAATATTTGTAGGCCTATTGAATGGCAGTCTGTGGACATGGAACTTGAAAATCTGTCATGAATAGACTTCCTGGGTGCTTCCAAATGGCCAGATTTAGAAAACCACTGTCTTAAGTAGTGAAGCTCTCCCAATGATGACTAAGGGTTTTTTTTGTTTTGTTTTGTTTTGAGATGGGCATTTGCTCTTGCCCAGGCTGGAGTGCAGTGGCCTGAACATCGTGGCCTGCATCCTTGAACTCCTGGGCTCAAGTGATCCTCCCTCCTCAGCCTTTGGAGTAGCTAGGACTACAGGAGCATGCCACCATGCCCAGCTAAGTTTTTAAAATTTTTTTGTAGATATGGAGTCTCGCTACATCCCCCGTCCCTGTCTCCCTCCCACTCTGTCTCCCCCTTTTTCTATAGTCTCTCCTAATATATGAACAAGTTAACTTCTCATTGATTAGAGCAGTAGTTAGAAAATTATAGTCATATGGCCAAATCTAACCCAGAACATGATTTTTGTCGTAAATAAGGTTTTATTGAAGCACAGCTACACCCATTGATTTAATGTTTTCTATGGCTGCTTTCAAGCCACAGTGACAGACATCATGGCCCACAAAACATTTACCATCCAGCCCTTTACAGCAAAGGATTACTGACCCCTGAAACAGCCTCATTTTAGTATTACAGTCTAATTTCTGCAAAGCCATGGGCTTGAGCTACAGTTCCTTCACGTTTTTCCTTAGCTGTGATATAAAACAAAGTTTGAGAAACATTTCAAGATGTGCCAACAAAATCGAATATTAAAAACTTGGTGGGATCTGGCAAGATGGCCAAATAGGAACAGCTCCGACCTGCAGCTCCTAGCAAGACCAATGCAGAAGGCAATGATTTCTGCATTTCCAACTGAGGTACCCAGTTCATCTCATTGAGACTGGTGAGGCAATGGGTGCAGCCCACGGAGGGTGAACAGAAGCAGTGTGAGGCATCGCCTCACCCGGGAAGTGCAAGGAGCTGGGGGAACTCCCTCCTCCAGCCAAAAAAAGCCGTGAGGGACTGTGCTACCCAGCCTGGATACTATGCTTTTCCCATGGTGTTTGCAATCTGCAGATCAGGAGGTTCCCTCATGTACCTACACCAACAGGGCCCTGAGCTTCAAGCACAAAACTGGGCAGCTCTTTGGGTAGACACCAAGCTAGCTGCAGGAGTTTTTTTTTTTTTCATACCCCAGTGGCGCTTGGAACCCTCATGAGACAGAACCGTTTGCTGCCCTGGAAAGGGGGCTGAAGACAGGGAGCCAAGTGGTGTCACTCAGTGGGTCCCATTGCCATGGAGCCCAGCAAGCTAAGAACCACTGGCTTGAAATTCTCACCGCCAGCACAGCAGTCTGAAGTCAGCCTGGGACAGTCGAGCTTGGTGCAGGGAGGGGTGTCCACCATTACTGAGGCTTGAGTAGGCAACTTTCCCCTGACAGTGCTAAGGAAGCAAGGCAGTTTGGACTTGGCAGAATTCACCACAGCATGGCAAAGCGGCTACAGCCAGACTGCCTCTCTAGCTTCCTCCTCACTGGGCAGAGCATCTCTGAAAGAAAGGCAGTAGCCACAGTCAGGGGCTTACAGAGGAAACTCCGATCTCCCTGAGACAGAGCACCTTGGGGAAGGAGCAGCTATGCGCACACTTTCAGCAGACCTAAACGTTCCTGCCTGCTGGCTCTGAAGAGAGCAGCAGATCTCCCAACACAGCTCTTGAGCTCTGCTAAGGGACAGACTGCCTCCTCAAATGGGTCCCTGACCCCTATGCCTGCTGACTGGGAAAGACCTCCCAACAGTGGTCAACAGACACCTCATACAGGAGAGCTCTGGCTGGCATCAGGCCAGTGCCCCTTTGGGACTAAGCTTCCAGAGGAAGGAGCAGGCAGCAATCTTTGCTGTTTTGTAGCCACAACTGGAGATACCCAGGTAAACAGGGTCTGGAGTGGACCTCCAGCAAAATGTGCAACTTGAAGAAGAGGGGCCTGACTTTTAGAAGAAAAACTAACAGAAAGCAACAGCATCAACAAAAGTCCCACACACAAAAATCCCATCCAAAGGTCATCAGCCTCAAAGATCAAAGGTAGATAAATCCATGAAGGTGAGGAAAAACCAGCACATAAATGCCGAAAATTCCAAAACCAGAATGCCTCTTCTCCAAATGACTGTAACTCCTCTCCAGCAAGGGCACAAAACTGGATGGAGAATGAGATTGACAAATTGACAGAAGTAGGCTTCCGAAGGTGAGTAATAACAAACTCCTCTGAGCTAAAGGAGCAAATTCCATAAAGAGTCAAGACCCGTTGGTGTGCTGTATTCAGGAGACCCATCTCATGTGCAAAGACACACATAGGCTCAAAATAAAGGGATGGAGGAATATTTACCAAAAAACGGAAAGCAAAATAAAGCAGGGGTTGCAATCCTAGTCTCTTATAAAAAAGACTTGCAATCCTTGTTTCTTATAAAACAGACTTTAAACCGACAAACATCAAAAAAGAAAGAGCAAGATGGCCGAATAGGAACAGCTCCAGTCTCCAGCTCCCAGCGCGAGCAACACAGAAGACAGGTGATTTCTGCATTTTCAACTGAGGTACTGGGTTCATCTCACTAAGGAGTGCCAGACAATCAGTGCTGGTCAGCTGCTGCAGCCCGACCAGCAAGAGCTGAAGCAGGGCGAGGCATCGCCTCACCTGGGAAGCGCAAGGGGGAAGGGAATCCCTTTTCCTAGCCAGGGGAACTGAGACACACAACACCTGGAAAATCGGGTAACTCCCACCCCAATACCGCGCTTTACCAAGGGTCTTAGCAAATGGGCACACCAGGAGATTATATCCCACACCTGGCTAGGAGGGTCCCATGCCCACGGAGCCTCCCTCATTACTAGCACAGCAGTCTGAGATCTAACGGCAAGGCAGCAGCCAGGCTGGGGGAGGGCCGCCCGCCATTGCTGAGGCTTAAGTAGGTTAACAAAGCTGCTGGGAAGCTCGAACTGGGTGGCGCTCACAGCAGCTCAATGAGGCCTGCCTGTCTCTGTAGACTCCACCTCTGCTGACAGGGCACAGCTAAACAACAACAAAAAAAAAAACAACAAAAAAGCACCAGACACCTCTGCAGATGCAAACGACTCTGTCTGACAGCTTTGAAGAGAGCAGTGGATCTCCCAACATGGAGGCTGAGATCTGAGAACGGACAGACTGCCTGCTCAAGTGGGTCCCTGACCCCTGAGTAACCTAACTGGGAGACATTCCCCACTAGGGGCAGACCAACACCCACACCTCACATGGTGGAGTACACCCCTGAGAGGAAGCTTCCAAAGCAAGAATCAGACAGGTACACTTGCTGTTCAGCAATATTCTATCTTCTGCAGCCTCTGCTACTGATACCCAGGCAAACAGGGTCTGGAGTGGACCTCAAGCAATCTCCAACAGACCTACAGCTGAGGGTCCTGACTGTTAGAAGGAAAACTAACAAACAGGAAGGACACCCACACCAAAACCCCATCAGTACGTCACCATCATCAAAGACCAGAGACAGATAAACCCACAAAGATGGGAAAAAGCAGGGCAGAAAAGCTGGAAATTCAAAAAATAAGAGCGCATCTCTCCCTCCAAAGGAACGTAGCTCATCGCCAGCAATGGATCAAAGCTGGACAGAGAATGACTTTGACGAGATGAGAGAAGAAGGCTTCAGTCCATCAAATTTCTCAGAGCTAAAGGAGGAATTACGTACCCAGCGCAAAGAAACTAAAAAGCTTGAAAAAAGAGTGGAAGAATTGATAACTAGAATAATTAATGCAGAGAAGGCCATAAACGAACTGACAGAGATGAAAACCGTGACACAAGAAACACGTGACAAATGCACAAGCTTTAGTAACTGACTCAATCAACTGGAAGAAAGAGAATCAGCGATTGAGGATCAAATGAATGAAATGAAGCGAGAAGAGAAATCTAAAGAAAAAAGAAGAAAAAGAAATGAACAAAGCCTGCAAGAAGTATGGGATTATGTAAAAAGACCAAATCTACGTCTGATTGGGATGCCTGAAAGTGAGGGGAAAAATGGAACCAAGTTGGAAAACACTCTTCAGGATATCATCCAGGAGAACTTCCCCAACCTAGTAGGGCAGGCCAACATTCAAATTCAGGAAATACAGAGAACGCCACAAAGATACTCCCCGAGAAGAGCAACCCCAAGACACATAATTGCCAGATTCACCAAAGTTGAAATGAAAGAAAAAATCTTAAGGGCAGCCAGAGAGAAAGGTCGGGTTACCCACAAAGGGAAGCCCATCAGACTAACAGCAGATCTCTCAGCAGAAACTCTACACGCCAGAAGAGAGTGGGGGCCAATATTCAACATTCTTAAAGAAAAGAATTTTAAACCCAGAATTTCATATCCAGCCAAACTAAGTTTCATAAGTGAAGGAGAAATAAAATCCTTTACAGATAAGCAAATGCTTAGAGATTTTGTCACCACCAGGCCTGCCTTACAAGAGATCCTGAAGGAAGCACTAAACATGGAAAGGAACAACCGGTACCAGCCATTGCAAAAACATGCCAAAATGTAAAGACCATCAAGGCTAGGAAGAAACTGTATCAACTAACGAGCAAAATAACCAGTTAATATCATAATGGCAGGATCAAGTTCACACATAACAATATTAACCTTAAATGTAAATGGACTAAATGGTCCAATTAAAAGACACAGACTGGCAAACTGGATAAAGTGTCAAGACCCATCAGTTTGCTGTATTCAGGAGATCCATCTCACATGCAAAGACATACATAGGCTCAAAATAAAGGGATGGAGGAAGATCTACAAAGCAAATGGAGAACAAAAAAAAGCAGGGGTTGCAATACTAGTCTCTGATAAAACTGACTTTAAACCATCAAAGATCAAAAGAGACAAAGAAGGCCATTACATAATAGTAAAGGGATCAATTCAACAGGAAGAGCTAACTATCCTAAATATATATGCATCCAATACAGGAGCACCCAGATTCATAAAGCAAGTCCTTAGAGACTTACAAAGAGACTTAGACTCCCATACAATAATGGGAGACTTCAACACCCCACTGTCAACATTAGACAGATCAACAAGACAGAAAGTTAACAAGGATATCCAGGAATTGAACTCATCTCTGCAGCAAGCACACCTAATAGACATCTACAGAACTCTCCACCCCCAATCAACAGAATATACATTCTTCTCAGCACATCACACTTATTCCAAAATTGACCACATAATTGGAAGTAAAGCACTCCTCAGCAAATGTAAAAGAACAGAAATTATAACAAACTGTCTCTCAGACCACAGTGCAATCAAACTAGAACTCAGGACTAAGAAACTCAATCAAAACCACTCAACTACGTGGAAACTGAATAACCTGCTCCTGAATGACTACTGGGTACATAACGAAATGAAGGCAGAAATAAAGATGTTCCTTGAAACCAATGAGAACAAAGATACAACATACCAGAATATCTGGGACACATTTAAAGCAGTGTGTAGAGGGAAATTTATAGCACTAAATGCCCACAAGAGAAAGCAAGAAAGATCTAAAATTGACACTCTAACATCATAATTAAAAGAACTACAGAAGCAAGAGCAAACACATTCAAAAGCTAGCAGAAGGCAAGAAATAACTAAGATCAGAGCAGAACTGAAGGAGATAGAGACACAAAAAACCCTCCAAAAAAATCAATGAATCCAGGAGTTGGTTTTTTGAAAAGATCAACAAAATTGATAGACCGCTAGCAAGACAAAGAAGAAAAGAGAGAAGAATCAAATAGACACAATAAAAAATGACAAAGGGGATATCACCAGCGACCCCACAGAAATACAAACTACCATCAGAGAATACTATAAACACCTCTATGCAAATAAACTAGAAAATCTAGAAGAAATGGATAATTTCCTGGACACTTACACTCTCCCAAAACTAAACCAGGAAGAAACTGAATCCCTGAATAGACCAATAGCAGGCTCTGAAATTGAGGCAATAATTATTAGCCTACCAACCAAAAAAAGTCCAGGACCAGATGGATTCACAGCTCAATTCTACCAGAGGTACAAGGAGGAGCTGGTACTATTCCTTCTGAAACTATTGCAATCAATAGAAAAAGAGGGAATCCTCCCTAACTCATTTTATGAGGCCAACATCATCCTGATACCAAAGCCTGGCAGAGACACAACAAAAAAAGAGAATTTTAGACCAATATCCCTGATGAACATTGATGCAAAAATCCTCAATAAAATACTGGCAAACCGGATCCAGCAGCACATCAAAAAGCTTATCCACCATGATCAAGTGGGCTTCATCCCTGGGATGCAAGGCTGGTTCAACATATGCAAATCAATAAACGTAATCCAGCATATAAACAGAACCAAAGACAAAAAACCACATGATTATCTCAATAGATGCAGAAAAGGCCTTTGACAAAATTCAACAGCCCTTCATGCTAAAAACACTCAATAAATTCGGTATTGATGGAACGTATCTCAAAATAATAAGAGCTATTTATGACAAACCCACAGCCAATATCATACTGAATGGGCAAAAACTGGAAAAATTGTCTTTGAAAACTGGCACAAGACAGGGATGCCCTCTCTCACCACTCCTATTCAACATAGTGTTGGAAGTTCTGGCTAGGGCAATCAGGCAAGAGAAAAAATCAAGGGTATTCAGTTAGGAAAAGAAGAAGTCAAATTGTCCTTGTTTGCAGATGACATGATTGTATATTTAGAAAACCCCATTGTCTCAGCCCAAAATCTCCTTAAGCTGATAAGCAACTTCAGCAAAGTCTCAGGATACAAAATTAATGTGCAAAAATCACAAGCATTCTTATACACCAGTAACAGACAAACAGAGAGCCAAATCATGAATGAACTTCCATTCACAATTGCTTCAAAGAGAATAAAATACCTAGGAATCCAACTTACAAGAGATGTAAAGGACCTCTTCAAGGAGAACCACAAACCACTGCTCAGTGAAATAAAAGAGGACACAAACAAATGGAAGAATATACCATGCTCATGGATAGGAAGAATCAATATCTTGAAAATGGCCATACTGCCCAAGGTAATTTATAGATTCAATGCCATCCCCATCAAGCTACCAATGACTTTCTTCACAGAATTGGAAAAAACTGTTTTAAAGTTCATATGGAACCAAAAAAGAACCCGCATTGCCAAGACAATCCTAAGTCAAAAAGAACACAGCTGGAGGCATCACACTACCTGACTTCAAACTATACTACAAGGCTACGGTAACCAAAACAGCATGGTACTGGTACCAAAACAGAGATATAGACCAATGGAACAGAACAGAGTCCTCAGAAATAATACCACACATCTACAGCCATCTGATCTTTGACAAACCTGAGAAAAACAAGAAATGGGGAAAGGATTCCCTGTTTAATAAATGGTGCTGGGAAAATTGGCTAGCCATAAGTACAAAGCTGAAACTGGATCCTTTCCTTACTCCTTATACAAAAATTAATTCAAGATGGATTAGAGACTTAAATGTTAGACCTAATACCATAAAAACCCTAGAAGAAAACCTAGGTAATACCATTCAGGACATAGGCATGGGCAAGGACTTCATGTCTAAAACACCAAAAGCAACGGCAACAAAAGCCAAAATTGACAAATGGGATCTAATTAAACTAAAGAGCTTCTGCACAGCAAAAGAAACTACCATCAGAGTGAACAGGCAACCTACAGAATGGGAGAAAATGTTTGCAATCTACTCATCAGACAAAGGGCTAATATCCAGAACCTACAAAGAACTCAAACAAATTTACAAGAAAAAAACGAACAACCCCATCAAAAAGTGGGCAAAGGATATGAACAGACATTTCTCAAAAGAAGACATTCATACAGCCAACAGACACATGAAAAAATGCTCATCATCACTGGCCATCAGAGAAATGCAAATCAAAACCACAATGAGATACCATCTCACACCAGTTAGAATGGCAATCATTAAAAAGTCAGGAAACAACAGGTGCTGGAGAGGATGTGGAAAAATAGGAACACTTTTACACTGTTGGTGGGATTGTAAACTAGTTCAACCATTATGGAAAACAGTATGGCGATTCCTCAAGGATCTAGAGCTAGAAGTACCATATGACCCAGCCATCCCATCACTGGGTATATACCCAAAGGATTATAAATCATGCTGCTATAAAGACACACGCATACATATGTTTACTGCGGCACTATTCACAATAGCAAAGACTTGGAATCAACTCAAATGTCCATCAGTGACAGATTGGATTAAGAAAATGTGGCACATATACACCATGGAATACTATACAGCCATAAAAAAGGATGAGTTTGTGTCCTTTGTAGGGACATGGATGCAGCTGGAAACCATCATTCTCAGCAAACTATCGCAAGAACAGAAAACCAAACACCACATGTTCTCACTCATAGGTGGGAATTGAACAATGAGATCACTTGGACTCGGGAAGGGGAACATCACACACCGGAGCCTATCATGGGGAGGGGGAGGGGGGAGGGATTGCATTGGGAGTTATACTTGATGTAAATGACGAGTTGATGGGTGTAGCACAACAACATGGCACAAGTATACATATGTAACAAACCTGCACGTTATGCACATGTACCCTAGAACTTAAAGTATAATAATAATAATAATAATTTAAAAAGACAAAGAAGGACATTACATAATGGTAAAGGGATCAATGCAACAAAAGCTAACTATCCTAAATATATATGTACCCCCCCCCCAATACAGGAGCACCCAGAATCATAAAACAAGTTCACCTATGGGTTGTGTTTTTCTGGTGGAGTCTTGACTAAAACAGCCTCTCAGATGTTCCAGATTATTTCTAATAACAAGAGGAAGAAGAACCTCTAGAAGGATGGAGTAAAGGCCTCTAAGCTCTTCCTCAGGAGGCTTAAATGCTGCTGCTCCTGCCACCATCCTGTCTCTAGTGCCGTCTGAAATGTTCCAGCACATTTTTTAAGTACTCAACACTGATGGGCAATGGAAAATAGCTTTTGCCATCATTCCCATTAAGGTTGAAGGGTGAAGATATGCTCTTGTATTACAGACAATTAGTAGAAACTGTCCTTGAGAAAGCCTAGATTTTGGACTTACTAAATAACAACTTTAAATCAGCCATTATAAATACATTCAAAGAACTAGGAAACTATGCCTAAAGAGTTAAAGGGGCCAGACACTGTGGCTCACGCCTGTAATCCCTATACTGTGAGAGGCCAAGGCAGGCAGATCACTTGAGGTCAGGGGTTCAAGGCCAACATGGTGAAACCTTGTCTCTCTAAAATTAAAAAAAAAAAAAATAGCTGGGCGTGGTGGTGGGTGCCCATATTCCCAGGTACTCGAGATGCTGAGGGAGGAGAATTGCTTGAACCCGGAAGATGGCGGTTGCAGTGAGCCGAGATCGCGCCACTGCATACCAGCCTGGGCAATAGAGTGAACTCCATCTCAAAAAAAAAATAAACAGTTAAATGAAAGTAGGAAAATTATATAAGAAATGGAGAATTTCAATACAGAAATAAAAGATTATTTAAAAGAATCCATAGAAATTCAGGAGGTGAAAAGTATAATAACTGGAGTGAAAAAATTACTACAAGGGTACAACGGCAAATATGAACTGGCAGAAGAAAGCAAGCAAACTTAAAGGTCCACGAGATTATCCAGTCTAAGGAAAAAAAGAAAAAAATGAAGAAAAATGGGCAGTCTTAGAGACTGATGGGATATCAAACATGCCACTGTATAAATAACGAGAGTTCCAGAGGAAGAGGGGAGAGAGAAAGGAACAGAAGAAATATGTGAAGAAATAATGGCCAAGGAAATTTTAAGAAATTTACAGGTAGAAATTAAACAACATTTCCTGAAAAACCAGTGGGTTAAAGAAGAAATCACAAGGGAAATTCTAAGATACTTTGAAGTGAATGAAAACAAAAACACACATGCCAAAACTTCTTGGATGCAGCCAAAATCATGCCTACAGGAAAATTTTTTCAACTCTAAGAAACTATATTGAAAACTAAAAAAATCTCAAAGCCTTTATTCATAAACAGCCTGATGATCTTAATAGATGCAGGAAAAGCATCGGACAAAATCCTTTCATAAAACATTCAACAAATTACGAATAAAGGGCAACTCCCTTAACCTCCATGGACATCTATGAAAAACTCACAGCCAGCATTGCACTTAATCCTGAAAGACTGAATATTTTCCTCCTGAGATCAGGAACAAAACAAGGATACCCACTCTTGCCACCTCTGCTCAGCATTCGTCTTAATTAGTTTGGACTGCTATAACAAATTACCATAGACTGGTGGCTTAAACAACAAACATTTATTTCTCACATTTCTGGAGACAGGAAGTCTGAGATTGGGTGCCAGCATGGTCAAGATCTTGATGGGTGCCCTTTCCTGTAGAGAAAGTAAGACTTTCTCTAGTTGCAGATGACATGATCTTGCATATAAAAAATCTTAAGGAATCCACCAGAAGAGACTAATAGGGCTAACAAGTTCAGTAAGATTGCAGGGTACAAGATCAATAAACAAAAAGGAATTTTATTTCTATGCTAGCAATGAATGATCTGAAAATTAAATAAAGACAATTCTATTTATAATAACATGGATAAAGTTTTTAAATCTGGAAATAAACCCAGCCAAAAAATGCAGAACTTGTAGACTGAAAGCAATAAAACATCATTAAAAGAAATTAAAGAAGACCTATTAAGTTGAAAGATATCCCATATTTATGGAAAGCATAAGATCATTAAGAAGCAATACTCCTGATTTAATCCAGTTTCTATCTAAATCCCTGCAGGCTGCTTTGCAGAAATTAACAAAGTGATCCAAAAATTGTATGGAAACACAAGGGACCCAGAATAGCCAAAACAATCTTGAAAAGTGCAAAGTTGAAGGATTCACACTTTTAGATTTCAAAGTTACAGAAATATAGCAATCAAAAGTGTGGACAGAATATACATATAGATCAGAGAAATAGAATACAGATTTCAGAAACAAAACCTTACATTTATGGTCAATTGATTTTTTTCATGAGGGTGCCAAGACAATTCAGTGGGTGAAAGAATAGTCTTTTCCACAAATGATGCTAGGACAACTATATATCCACATGCAAAAGAATGAAATAGGACCCCTACCTCACATCATATATGAAAAGTTAATTCATAGTACTTCAAAGACTTAAATGAAAGAACTAAAACTACAATTCAGAAGAAAACATAGGCATAGGCTATGGCTGGGATGACTATAATGAAAAAGCAAGTGTTGAAGATGTGGAGGAACTTAGAACCTTCATATACTGCCTGTGAGTGTAAAAAATGGCACACCTACTTTGGAAAACAGTCTGAGAGTTCCTTGAATGGTTAAATATAGGTTACCATATGACTTGGGAATTTCAGCTCTAGGAGCATACCCAAGAGAAGGGCTGCATTCTTTCTGGAAGCACTGGTGGGGAATTTGTTCTCTTTCCTTTTCCAGGTACAGATTGTCTGCATTGTTTGGGTATTTGGTTTCATTCTTTGTCTTCAAAGCCAGCAATATAGCATCTTTCTCTGGCTCTGCTTCCATCATATGTGCTTGATTAAATTAGATACTGGACTATCTAGTTAGTATGTTTTTTCTAGTTTGCATGGCTCTGAAAGAAAGGCAGAAACTATCTAGTTAGTATGTTTTTTCTAGTTTGTATGGCTCTGAAAGAAAGCCCCAGTCAGGGGCTTACAGATGAAACTCCCATCTCCCTGGCACAGAGCACCTGAGGGAAGGAGTGGCTGTGAGCCCAGCATCAACAGTCTTAAAATTTCCTGCCTGCTGACTCTGAAGAGAGCAGATCTCCCAGCGCAGCTCTTGAGTTCGGCTAACAGACAGACTACCTCTTCAAGTGGGTCCCTGACCCATATGCCTGCTGACTGAGAGAGACCTCCCAACAGGGGTCAACAGATACCTCATACAGGAGAGCTCTGGCTGGCATCAGGCCAGTGCCCCTCTGCAACTAAGCTTCCAGAGGAAGGAGCAGGCAGTGATCTTTGCAGCCTCCACTGGTGATACCCAGGTGAAGAGGGTCTGGAGTGAACCTCCAGCAAAATGCAGCAACTTGCAGAAGAGGGGCCTGACTTTTAGAAGTAACACTAACAGAAAGCAACAACATCAACAAAAGAGCCACACAAAACCCCATCCAAAAGTCATAAGCCTCAAAGATTAAAGGTAGATAAATGCACGAAGATGAGGAAAAACCAGCACATAAATGCTGAAAATTGCAAAAACAAGAATGCCTCTTCTCCTCCAAATGATCACAACTCCTCTCCAGCAAGGGCACAAATCTGGACAGAGAATGAGATTGATAAACTGACAGAAGTAGGCTTCAAAAGGTGAGTAATAACAAACTCCTCTGAGCTAAAGGAGCATGTTCTAACCCATTGCAAATAAGCTAAGAACCTTGATAAAATGTTACTGGAACTGCTAAGTAGAAAAACCAGTTTAGGGAAGAACATAAATGACCTGATGGAGCTGAAAAACACAGCACAAGAACTTCATGAAGCATACACAAGTATCAATAGCCAAATACAGTGGAAAAAAGTATATTGGAGATTGAAGATCAACTTACTGAAATAAAGCATGAAGACAAGATTAGAGAAAAAAGATTGGAAAGGAATGAACAAAACCTCCAAGAAATATGGGACTATGTGAAAAGACCAAACCTACAATCAATTGGTGTACCCAAAAGTGATAGGGAGAATGGAACCAAGTTGGAAAACACACTTCAGGATATCCAGGAGAACTTCTCCAACATAGGAAGACAGGCCAACATTCAAATTCAGGGAATACAGAGAACACCCCTAAGATACTCTTCGAGAAGAGCAAGCCCAAGACACATGATCATCAGATTCTCCAAGGTTGAAATGAAGGAAAAATGTTAAGGGCAGCCAGAGAGAAAGCTCAAGTTACCTACAAAGGGAAGCCCATCACACTAACAGCAGATCTCTCTGCAGAAACCCAGCAAGCCAGAAGAGAGTGGGGGCCAATATTCAACATTCTTAAAGAAAAGAATTTTCAACCCAGAATTTCATATCCAGCCAAACTGAGCTTCATAAGTGAAGGAAAAATAAAATCCTCTCCAGACAAGACAAGCAAATGCTGAGGGATCTTTGTCACCACCAGGCCTGTCTTACAAGAGCTCCTGAAGGAAGCACTAAGTATGGAAAGGAAATACTGGTACCAGCCTCTGCAAAAACATGCCAAATTTTAAAGACCATAGAAGCTATGAAGAAACTGCATCAACTAATGTGCAAAAAACCAGCTAGCATCATGATGACAGGATCAAATTCAAACATAACAATATTAACTTTAAATGTAAATGAGCTAAATGCCCCAATTAAAAGACAGACTGGCAAATTGAATAAAGAGTCAAGACCCATCTGTGTGCTGTATTCAGGAGACCCATCTCACATGCAGACACACACATAGGCTCAAAATAAAGGGATGGAGGAATATTCACCAAGCAAATGGAAAGAAAATCAGAACAAAACACAACAAAATAGGCGTTTTAATCCTTATTTCTTATAAAACAGACTTTAAACCAACAAAAATCAAAAAAGACAAAGAAGGACATTATATAATGGTAAAGGGATCAATGCAACAAAAGCTAACTATCCTAAATATATATGCACCCAATACAGGAGCACCCAGATTCATAAAACAAGTTATTCGAGACCTACAAAGATATTTAGACTCTCACACAATAATAGTGGGAGATATTTACACCCCACTGTCAATATTAGACAGATCAATGAGACAGAAAATTAACAAGGATATTCAGGACTTGAACTCAGCTCTGGACCAAGTGGACCTAACATACATCTACAGAACTGTCCACCCCAAATCAACAGAATATACTTCTTCTCAGAGCCACATAGTACTTATTCTAAAATCGACCACATAATTGGAAGTAAAACACTCCTCTGCAAATGCAAAAGAACAGAAATCATAACAAACTGTCTCTCAGACCACAGTGCAACCAAATTAGAACTCAGGATTAAGAAACGCACTCAAAAGCACACAACTACCTGGAAATTGAACAACCAGCTCCTGAATGACTACTGGGTACATAACGAAATTAAGGCAGAAATAAAGTTCTTTGAAACCAATGAGAACAAAGAGACAATGTACCAGAACCTCTGGAACACAGATAAAGCAGTGTTAAGAGGGAAATTTATAGCACTAAATGCCCACATCAGAAAGCTGGAAAGACCTAAAATTGACACCCTAACATCACAATTAAAAGAACTAGAGAAGCAAGAGCAAACAAATTCAAAAGCTAGCAGAAGACGAGAAATAACTAAGATCAGAGCAGAACTGAAGGAGATAGACACACAAAAAAAAAACCCTTCAAAAAAAGCAATGAACCAGGAGCTGGTTTTTTGAAAAGGTTAACAAAATAGATAGACCACTAGGCAGACTAATAAAGAAGAAGAGAGAAAAGAATGAAATAGATGCAATAAAAAATGATAAAGGGGATATCACCACTGAGCCCGCAGAAATACAAACTACCTTCAGGGAATACTATAAACACCTCTGCGCAAATAAACTAGAAAATCTAGAAGAAATGGATATTTTCCTGGACACATATACCCTCCGAAGACTAAACCAGGAAGAAGTCAAATCCCTGAATAGACCAATAACAGGTTCTGAAATTGAGGCAGTAATTAATAGCCTACCAACCAAAAACAGTCCAGGACCAGATGGATTCACAGCCGAATTCTACCAGGGGTACAAAGAGGAGCTGGTACCATTCCTTCTGAAACTATTCCAAACAATAGAAAAAGAAAGACTCCTCCCTAACTCGTTTTATGAGGCCAGCATCATCCTGATTCCAAAACCTGGCAGAGACACAACAAAAAAAGATAATTTCAGGCCAATATCCCTGATGAATATCAATGCAAAAATCCTCAGTAAAATACTGGCAAACCAAATCCAGCAGCACGTCGAACAGCTTATCCACCATGATCAAGTTGGCTTCATCCCCAGGATGCAAGGCTGGTTCAACGTACACAAATCAATAAATGTAATCCATCACATAAACAGAACCAATGACAAAAACCACATGATTATCTCAACAGACACAGAAAAGGCCTCCAATAAAATTTAACATCCATTTATAACATGTAAGGAAAGGGTCCAGTGTCTGTTTTCTGTTTCCCTTATACATCCCTTCATGCTAAAAACTCAATAAACTAGGTATTGATAGAACATATTTCAAAATAATAAATTCTTATTTATGATGAACCCACAGCCAATACCATACTGAACTGGCAAAAGCTGGTAGCATTCCCTTTAAAAACTGGCACAAGACAAGGGTGCTCTCTCTCACCACTCCTATTCAACATAGTATTGGAAGTTCTGGCCAAGGCAATCAGGCAAGAGAAAGAAATAAAGGGTATTCAGGTAGGAAGAGAAGAAGTCAAATTGTCTTTGTGTGCAGACAACGTGATTGTATATTTAGAAAACCCCATCATCTCAGCCCCAGAACTCCTTAAGCTGATAAGCAACTTCAGCAACATGTCAGGATACAAAATCAATGTGTAAAAATCACAAGCATTCCTATACACCAATAGACAAGCAGAGCCAAATCATGAGTGAACTCCCATTCACAATTGCTACAAAGAGAATAAAATACCTAGGAATATAACTTACAAGGGATGCAAAGGACCTCTTCAAGGAGAACCACAAACCACTGCTCAAGGAAATAAGAAAGGACACAAACAAATGGAAAAACATTCCATGCTCATGGATAGGAAGACCCAATATCATGAAAATGGCCATTCTGCCCAAAGTAATTTATAGATTCAATGCTATTTCCATCAAGCCACCATTGTCTTTCTTTGCAGTTAGAAAAAACTACTTTAAACTTTATATGGAGCCAAAAAGGAACCTGTATAGACAAGACAATCCTAAGCAAAAAGAACAAACCCAGAAGCATCACACTATCTGGCTTCAAACTATACTACAAGGCTACAGTAACCAAAATAGCATGGTACTGGTACCAAAACACCACACATCTACAACCATCAGATCTTTGATAAACCTGACAAAAACAAGCAATGGGGAAAGGATTCCCTATTTAATAAATGGTTCTGGGAAAACTGGCTAGCCATATGCAGAAAACTAAAACTGGACCCCTTCCTTACACCTTATACAAAAATTAACTCAAGATGGATTAAAGACTTAAATTTAACATCCAAAACCATAAAAACCATAGAAGAAAACCTAGGCAATGCCATTCAGGACATAGGCATGGGCAAAGACCTCATGACTAAAACACCCAAAGCAATTGCAACAAAAGATAAAACTGACAAATGGGATCTAATCAAGTTAAAGAGCTTCTGCTCAGCAAAATAAACTATCATCTGAGTGAACTGGCAACCTACAGAATGGGAGAAAATCTATGCAAGTTACCGATCTGATGAAGGTCTAATATCCAGAATCTACAAGGAACTTAAACAAATTTACAAGAAAAAAAAAAAACAACTCCATCAAAAAGTGGACAAAGGATATGAACAGATACCTCTCAAAAGAAGACATTTATGTGGCCAACAAACATATGAAAAAAATCTCATCATCACTGGTCATTAGAGAGATGCAAATAAAAACCACAATGAGATACCATCTCATGCCAGTCAAAATGGTGATTATTAAAAAGTCAGGAAACAATAGATGCTGTTGAGGCTGTGGGAAAATAGAAAAGCTTTTACACTGTTGGTGGGAGTGTAAATTAGTTCAACCATTGTGGAAGACAGTGTGGTGATTCCTCAAGGATCTAGAACCAGAAATACCATTTGACCCAGCAATCCCATTACTGGGTATATACCCAAAGGCTTATAAATTATTCTATTATAAAGACACATGCGCATGTATGTTTATTGCAGCACTGTTTACAATAGCAAAGAATTGGAACCAACCCAAATGCCCATCAGTGATAGACTAGATAGAGAAAATGTCTTATATACATTATGGAATACTATGCAGCCATAAAAAAGAATGAGTTCATGTCCTTTGCAGGGACATGGATGAAGCTGGAAGCCATCATTTTCAGTAAAGTAACACAGGAACAGAAAACCAAACACTACATGTTCTCACTCATAAGTGGGAGTTGAACATTGAGAACACATGGACACAAGAGGGGAACATCTCACACCAGGGCCTGTCAGGGGCAGTGGGAGGCAAGGGGAGGGAGAGCATTAGGAAAAATACCTAATGCATGTAGGGCTTAAAACCTAGATGATGCAGCAAACAACCATGGCACATGTATACCTATGTAACAAACCTGCACGTTCAGCAAATGTCCCAGAACTTTTAAAAAATATCCTAGATGGCATATTCTTTTGATAGAAATAAGACTGTTTCATATACATTGAAAATTGTTGTTTAGCCAGGTACAGTTGCTGAAGCCTGTAATTTCAGCACTTTGGGAAGCCAAAGCGGAAGGATCACTTGAGCCCAGGAGTTTGAGACCAGCCTGTGCAACATAATGAGATCCCACCTCTACAAATATTTTTTAAGTTAGCCAAGTGTGTTAGTGCATGCCTATGGTCCTAGCTACTCAGGAGGCTGAGGTGAGCGGATTGCTTGAGCCCAGGAGCTTGAGGCTGCTATGAACTGTGATCGCATCACTACACTCCAGCCTGGGCAACAGAGCAAGACCCCGTTTCCTCCCATCGTGCCCCTGACCCCACAGCCATCCCCACACCACGCCCCCCCCAACAAAAAAAAGAAAAGAAAATATGTCACCACCTTCCTCAGTTATCTTGGCTAGATCTCTGGTAACTCACTGCAGCTTCTCCATCAGCATTGTTGCCTCACCTTGCACTTTTGTGTTTTGGAGATAGCTGCTTCCCTTAAACCTCATGAATCAATCCCTACTAGCTTCCAACTTTTCTTCTGCAGCTTCCTCACCTCTGTCAGCCTTCATAGAGTTGAAGAGAGTTAGAACCTTGCTCTAGATTAGGCTTTGGCTTGAGGGAATTTTGTGTCTGGTTTGATCTAACAAGATAGAGAGAAGGAGAGAGAGAGAGAGAAAGGAGGAGGAGGAGGAGGAGGAGGAGGGGAAGGAAGGAAGGAAGGAAGGAAGGAAGGAAGGAAGGAAGGGAGGGAGGGAGGGAGGGAGGGAGGGAGGAGAGGGGAGGAGAGGAGAGGAGAGGGAGGGAGGAGAGGAGAGGGAGGGAGGAGAGGAGAGGAGAGGAGAGGGAGATGGACAGGGAGGGAGAGGGAGAGGGCGGAAGAGGGAGGGAGGAATGGCTAGTTGGAACAGTTAGAACACGCACAACATTTTCTTAATCTCATCATTTTACATGGGTGGTTTGTGATGCCCCCAAACAATTACAATAGTAATATCAAAGATCACTGATCACAGATCACCACAACAAATCTATTAATAATTTAAAAGTTTGAAATATTTCAAGAATTCCCAAAATATGACACGGAGACATGAAGTAAGCACATGCTGTTGGGAAAATGGTGCTGATAGACTTGCTCAACTCAGGCTTACACATCTTTCAATTTGTAAAAAAATGCAGTATCTGCAAAGCTCAATCAAGTGAAGCACAATCAAATGAGATATGCCTGCATTTCCCTTTTAACCCAAGAGCTGTCTAATAGGAGGGGTTTTTTTTTAATTTTAAATCTCCAGGTAGAAGTGCCTTTTTGGTTTTTAATATCTAGCTTTACTGTGTTGTGTTTAGAAACTGAGTAATATTTCAACTTTTTGGAACTTACCGATATTCTCTTTGTGTCCTCACATATGAGCACTTTTCAGGAATGTTCATGTATACTTTAAAAAGATAGAGATGATATTCTCTATCATCACAGAGTGATGCTCAATACATATCACAAAAGATAAGAGGGGGAAATTAAGGATCCTGCAGAAAAAAAGTGACAATGCCTCTTATATCAATATCTTATTGATTATGCTGTAGATCTTTTATATCTTTACTTAATTTTGCCCATCTGAACTGTCCCAACAGGACCTATATTGTACTGAGAATGGTTTCTTGTTCTCTTGTTGTTTCTGTTTCTCCTTGAATCTCCTATAGTTTGTTTTACATAGGTAATTGGTGTGTGACTTGTTGCATATATATTCATAATTGCTACATCATCATCTTAAAATGTGACTTTTAGTGTTATAAAATTCTTTTGTCTCATGTAATGGTTTTTCACTTAAAAATTCTACTTTATCCGCTAACAGAATCTCAATCTTCTTTATTTTTTCCCTTTGCCTGGTAAATCTTCCACCTTTATTTTCTGATTTTTGAATAACTACATCTTAGATGAGTCTCTTGTATACACCATAGAGTTGTGCACATTTGAACAGACAAATTAAATCCATTCATTTATTTTTGTGCCTGATAAGTGTGGTCTTAATCCTCTTATATGCTTTGTTACACTTTCTATGTGTGATGTGTTAAATTTATTGTGTTTCTTTCTACATTAGATGTGTTCTCTTTGCCTACATTTTCTTGGAGTATTTAGGAAGGTTTGCATTTTTATTCTTTTGGTTACCTTAATGTCAGTATTTTTGTAATGTCCTAATTCTCTCTTTTTATCACTTAATCTCTTACTATCTTCTAATAGGTATCCTTTGACATCCATTATGTCTATAGCAATCAATAATCATATGCTACTTTCCCCTGTCTCTCCCTCCTCTTCCCATTGAGTCTTATTCTACTTTTCTGGAACATCAAAATAAGCCTACTAGACAAGGAACTGATTTCATTAACAACTATGGATTTTTATATCCATAATCCCATCCTTATTTTAGCTTTGGCACTACAATTAAATATAGGGAATGCTCACCCTGAGTCCTTTTGCCAAAGTTTTCTCGATCATCTTTTATTTGGATGCAGCTCATCCACTAGTACAGGAGTGGGCAAGCTTTTTCAATAGCTGAACTGATAGTAAATATTTCAGGCTTTGCGGAAATCTTTTGAAATTTCTTAGCTCTGCTACTGTAGTGCGAAAACAGACGTAGACATTACATCAATGAATTGGTGTGGATATGTGCCATTGAAATTTTATTTACATAAATAGGCAGCAGGCCAGTTTGAGGACCACTATTCTACTAGGTTTCTTAGGAAGAGCACTTGTCTCCTGTATTACCCAAGTTCTCGCACATTTAGAACTGTTTTTCTACAGCCTTGATACTTGAAGGAAAACTGGCTGAATAATTTTTCTAGTTTATATTTTCTTTCCTTAAGTTTCTTGAGAATCCTATTGCACTGTTACATTAAAAATTATCTCGTGTTTTTGCTTGCAGGCCCTGAAGATGTCTTCTTTATCTTTAAAGTCTAATTATGTTATTGGGTCTGGTATGCAGGTTCCAGTGAGCCCATCCTCCTGATATTCATGCCTTTGTTTAATTATCTTTCCTCAAGTGTGGGCTGCAGCATTGACTCACTTCTAAAAAAATAGAATATGACAAAAATGAGATGTCACTTCCAAAATTAGGTTACAAAAACACTCTGGCTTCCCTAGTCTTCACCCTCGCTTGCTCTCTTGCTTGAACACTTTGATGACATCCATTTGTTATGCTGTGAGCTAACATATGTTGAAGCCTACTAGACAAGGAACTGATAACATTCACAAGAGGAGTTTTGAAGCAACAATATAAAGTCCTCCCTCAATTGAGCCTTCAAGTGAGGCCACAGCCCTGACTGATAAGTTAGCTGCAGCTTCACAAGAGACCTTTAGGCAGAGGCACCTAGCTAAGCGCTCCTGGATTCTTTACCCATAGAAACTGAGTTGATAACTGTTTGCTATTTTAAGCTGCTAAATTTGGGGGTAATTTGTTACATGGTTGTATCTACACAATGATAGATAATACAATCATTATCTACACAGTTGTAGATAACAATTATACAAGGATTCTCAAAGTTGATCATCCCAGGTTAATTTTGAGGGTACCCAATTGGTCCTTTCTTTCTGGTGGTAAAATACATATAACAGAAAATTTACCACCTCAACCCTCTTTAATTGTACAGCTCAGTCGTGTTACAAACATTCACACTGTTGCACAACCAGTCTCCAGAACCCTTTTCTTCTTGCAAACATGAAATTCAGTACTCATTAAACAACTCCCATTTTTCCCCTTCCCCCGAGAACCTGGCAACCACCATTTTACTTGCTGTCTCTACGAAATTAGCTACTCTTAAGTATTTCATATAAGTGGAATCATACAGTATTTGTCTTTTTGTGACTGGCTAATTTCACTTAACATAATGTCATCAGGCTTCATCCATGTTATAGCATGTGTCAGAATTTCATTTTTTAAGGCTGAAAAATATTTCATTATATGTAGACACATTTTGTTTAGACATTCACCTATCTTTAGCTATTGTAAATAATACTATTACAAACCAATTGGCCTTTCTTCCTTCTTTTCTTCTCTCCTATCCTCTCTTTTCTATTTTGAGCCTGTCTGGAGTGCAGTGATCCCATCATAGCTTACTGCAGCCTCAAACTCCTGAAGTGATCCTCCCACCTCAGCCTCGTAAGTAGTTAGGACTAGAGACAAACACCACTGTGCCTGGTTAATTTTTTTTTTTTTAATTTTTCTGTAGAGATGGGGTCTTGCTATGTTGCCCTGGATGTTCTCAAACCCCTGGCCTCAAGGGATCTTCCCACCTCAGACTCCCAAAGTGCTGGGATTGAAGGCATGAGACACCTCATCCAGCCTGATTGGTCTTTTTAATTGGTACATGCCAGGAGGCAGTGGGGGTGTCTTTCTTTACCTCATTTTCTGTCTCTTGGGTTTTTTCCTGGTTTTTAATATCTTTTATTGAAATGTAATTTGAATTTATTCTTCCTTGGGCACCTTGCAATTGAATCTTTGTTTCTAATATGATTTTACAGTTTTATTTTTTTTCCTGAGTTTAATATTCCCTTGAATATTGAGTGAAAAGAGATATTATCATTTTTTTCCTGCAGGATCCTTTATTTCGCCCCCCTTTACTGCCACATCTCCAAGAAGTACTTTCCCTATCCTATATTGCTGAGACTTCCCCAGAAGCAGTATTTCCTTCCTGCACACTTTCAAGCCACTTTCCTCTAGCCAGTGCTATGAATTAGTAAGCCTTGGCTTCGATTCAGTATTTTGCATTGGACTTTCTCTTTCTGGAGGTGACATTTTTCTGTTCTCTGCATCCCTCTACTCTTTTTTATTGGGTCTCTTAAGTTTCCTCTCTCCTGCTTTCCTACCCACAGGCTTGCAGTGGAGGATGGACAGCAGGAGTTTTTTTGGGGTTTTTTGTTTTGTTTTGTTTTGTTTTTGTGGGACAGAGTCTGGCTCAGTCGCCCAGACTGGAGTGCACTGGTGCGATCTCAGCTCACTGCAAGCTCCGCCTCCCAGGTTTACGCCATTCTCCTGCCTCAGCCTCCCAAGTAGCTGGGACTACAGGCACCCACCACTACGCCCGGCTAAATTTTTTGTATTTTTAGTAGAGAGGGGGTTTCACCGTGTTAGCCAGGATGGTCTCGATCTCCTGACCTCGTGATCTGCCCGTCTCGGCCTCCCAAAGTGCCGGGATTACAAGTGTGAGTCACCATGCCTGGCCAAGATTTGTTGTTGTTGTTGTTGTTGTTGTGAGACAGGGTCTCTCTGTGTCACCCAGGCTAGGCTGCAGTGGCATCATCATAGCTCACTGGAGCCTCGACTCCCTGGGCTCCAGTTATCCTCCCACCTCAGTCTCCTGAGTAGCTGGGGCTATAGGAATACACTACCATGCCTGGCTAATTTTTTAATTATTTGTGGAGATGAGGTCTTGCTATGTTTCCCAGGCTGGTCTTGAACTCCTGGGCTCAAGTGATCTTCCTGCGTCTGCCTCCCAAAGTTCTGGGATTACAGGTGTGAGCCACTGCACCCAGCCAGGAGCTCTGTTGAAATTTGGTTTTCTTTTTGCTTCAAAGAGACAAAGTCTCACTCTGTACCCCAGGCTGGGGTACTGTGGTGCTGTCATAGCTCACTGCAGCCTTGAACTCCTCTCCAGTTTTCAACTAAGCATCAACTCCTATTTGTAAATCTCCTGCCCATCTCCCTCCTCAAAGGCCCCTATGTTTAGCCAACTGGCTATTCCACCTCTTCACTTGGATGTTTCAAAGGCCGTTACTCCCAAAACTCTGCAATCCCAAGCTAATTCATGCTATTATCTCTCCCAAATCTTGGATTCCTCCAGTTTTTCCTACTTTATCCCATTCATTTAGGTATATAAGCGAAAATCGTGGGAGCCATTCCTCTCCAACCTCAATTACATCATGCTTCCCCAAAGTTCAAGATTCTCACATCCCCCTAATTCTCCTCCTAAAGAGCCCTCAAATCCACCACTTGCCCTGTGTCCACTGCCTTGTTTAAGCAACTGGAGTACATTCAGTTACTCAAGCCAGAAACCGGGGAATATTTATTACCCATTTCTTTCCCTCACTATCACATTCAACCTATCATCAAGTCCTGCTGGCTTGTCTTTCAAAATATCTCATTCTATCAACTTCTATTTCCACTACTACCAGGCTGGCCCAGACCACCGTTACCTCCCCGAGTGTCCTCTTGCTTAAAGGTATATTCTGCTCTTCTGACAAGGTAAATCAAACACACCAGTCACATCTTTAAAGACCCTTCCATGGCTTCCCATAGTACAAGGATAAAATCCACACTCCCCACATGACTTGCCTGGCCTTGCTTAAATCATCTTGCCCCTGCCTATTTCTTAGATTTTATCTCCCCCTCACCTAGTAGCGCCCTCGGTGCTCCAACTATACCTGATTTACTGCTATTTCTCAAACAAGCCTAGTTCTTTCCAAACTAGGATGTTTCTCTTTGCTCTTCTCAAATATGGGAATCTCCTTCTTGGAAGTTTTTATGTCACTCATTCCTTCTCATACTGAACAGCCTGTGAAACGGAGGTTGTTCCATTATTCTTTATCATAATACTCTCTTTATTTCCATTATGATCCATCTCATGGTCTGTAATGTTTTTCATGTGTGTTGGTTTGCTTACTTATTTTTTGTTTTCTGTAAATTCCCTGCTATCAGGTGGAAGCGTAGGTGCTACGGGAAGCGTAGGTGCTACATCTAGGCAAGGTATTTATGCCACTTCTTGAGGAGACAGAAAGCTGCCAAGAGGAAGTGGTGCTATTTTGCCTGAGATCTAACGGATCCTATTCCGGAAAAGGGTGTGCAGTGGCTCATAAAAAGGGACTTTTTGGGAAGACAGAACAGTAGACAGAGTTTTGAGAAAGCACAGCACTTTCACAAGGTTTCCTGTGACTGACATGTAAATTTGAAGGCCGGGCACAGTGGCTCATGCACATAATCTCAGCACTTTGGGAGGCCAAGGTGGGAGAATTGCTTAAGCCCAGGAGTTTGAGACCAGCCTGGGCAACATAGCAAGACTCTGTCTCTATAAAAAAATTTAAGGCCGGGCGCGGTGGCTCAAGCCTGTAATCCCAGCACTTTGGGAGGCCGAGACGGGCGGATCACGAGGTCAGGAGATCGAGACCATCCTGGCTAACCCCATGAAACCCCGTCTCTACTAAAAAAAATACAAAAAACTAGCCGGGCGAGGTGGCGGGCGCCTGCAGTCCCAGCTACTCGGGAGGCTGAGGCAGGAGAATGGCATAAACCCAGGAGGCAGAGCTTGCAGTGAGCTGAGATCCGGCCACTGCACTCCAGCCTGGGTGACAGAGCGAGACTCTGTCTCAAAAAAAAAAAAAAAAAAAAATTAAAAAAAATTAAAAAAAAAAAAATTTTTAAATATTTTTTTAAAAGGGGATTTCCGGCAAGATGTCTGAACAGGAAGAGCTCCGGTCTGCAGCTCCCAGCTGATCGATGCAGAAGATGGGGGATTTCTGCATTTCCAACTGAGGTACCTGGTTCATCTCATTGGGACTGGTTGGACAGTGGGTGCAGCCCGTGGAGGGTGAGCTGAAGCAGGGCAGGGCATCACCTCACCTGGGAAGCACAAGGGGTCGGGGGATTTCCCCTTCCTAGCCAAAGGAAGCTGTGTGAGACTGTACCGAGAGGAACGGTACACTCCGGCCCAGATACTGCACTTTTCCCATGGTCTTCGCAACTGGCAAACCAGGAGATTCCCTCCGGTGTCTGGCTTGGTGGGTCCCATGCCCACAGAGCCCAGCAAGCTAAGATCCATTGGCTTGAAATTCTCGCTGCTAGCGCAGCAGTCTGAGATCGACCTGGGACGCTGGAACTTGGTGGGGGGAGGGGCGTCCACCATTGCTGAGGCTTGAGAAGGTGATTTTATGCTCACAATGTAAACAAAGCCACAGGGAAGTTCGAACTGGGCAGAGTCCACCACAGCTCAGCAAGGCCAACTCCCTCTCTACATTCCACCTCTGTGGGCAGGGCACCTCTGAACAAAAGGCAGCAGCCCCAGTTACAGACTTATAGATCAATCCCCTATCTCCCTGGGACAGAGCACCTGGGGGAAGGGGCAGCTGTGGGCACAGCTTCAGCAGACTTAAACGTCCATGCCTGACAGCTCTGAAGAGAGTAATGGTTCTCCCAGCACAGCATTCAAGCTCTGACAATGGATAGACTACCTCCTCAAGTGGGTCCCTGACCCCCGTGTAGCCTGACCGGGAGACACCTCCCAGTAGGGGCTGCCAGACACCTCATACAGGAGAATTCTGGCTGGTATCTGGCAGGTGCCCCTCTGGGACAAAGCTTCCAGAGGAAGGATCAGGCAGCAATATTTGCTGTTCTGCTGCCTCCACTGGTGATACCCAGGCAAACCTGGGTCTGGAGTGGACCTCCAGCAAACTCCAACAGACCTGCAGCTGAGGGGCCTGTTAGAAGGAAAACTAACAAAGAGAAAGGAATAGCATCAACAAAAAGGATGTCCACACCAAAACCCCATCCGTAGGTCACCAACATCAAAGACCAAAGGTAGATAAAACCACAGAGATGGGGAAAAACCAGCACAGAAAGGCTGAAAATTCCAAAAACCAGAACGCCTCTTCTCCTCCAAAGGATCACAACTCCTCGCCAGCAAGGGAACAAAACTGGACAGAGAATGAGTTTGACGAATTGACAGAAGTAGGCTTCAGAAGGTGGGTGAGAACAAACTCTTCCGAGCTAAAGGAGCATGTTCTAATCCAATGCAAGGAAGCTAAGAACCTTGAAAAAAGGTTAGACTAATTGCTAACTAGAATAACCAGTGTAGACGAGAACATAAATGACCTGATGGAGCTGAAAAATGCAGCATGAGAACTTCATGAAGCATACACAAGCTTCAATAGCCAAATCAATCAAGTGGAAAAAAGGATATCAGTGATTGAAGATCAACTTAATGAAATAAAGCAAGAAAACAAGATTAGAGAAAAAAGAGTGAAAAGAAACAAACAAAGCCTCCAAGAAATATGGGACTATGTGAAAAGAACAAATCTACATTTGATTGGTGCACCTGAAAGTGACAGGAGAATGGAACCACGTTGGAAAACACTCCTCAGAATATTATCCAGGAAAACTTCCCCAACATAGCAAGGCAGGCTAACATTCAAATTCAGGAAATACAGAGAACACCAATAAGATATTCCTTGAAAAGAGCAACCCAAAGACACATAATCATCAGATTCACCAAGGTTCAAATGAAGGAAAAAATGCTAAGGGCAGCCAGAGAGAAAGGTCGGGTTACCCACAAAGGGAAGCCCATCAGACTAACAGCGGATCTCTCGGCAGAAACCCTACAAGCCAGAACAGAGTAGGGGCCAATATTCAACATTCTTAAAGAATTTTCAACCCAGAATTTCCTATCCTGCCAAACTAAGCTTCATAAGTGAAGGAGAAATAAAATCCTTTACAGACAAGCAAATGCTGAGAGATTTTATCACCATCAGGCACGCTTTACAAGAGCTCCTGAAGGAAGCGCTAAACATGGAAAGGAACAACTGGTACAAGCCACTGCAAAAACATGCCAAATTGTAAAGACCATAAACACTATAAAGAAACTGCATCAACTAACGGGCAAAATAACCAGCTAACATCATAATGACAGGATCAAATTCCCATGTAACAATATTAACCTTAAATGTAAATGGGCTAAGTACCCCAAATTAAAAGACACAGACTGGCAAATTGGATAGAGTCAAGACCCATTGGTGTGCTGTATTCAGGAGACCCATCTCATGTGCAAAGACACACACAGGCTCAAAATAAAGGGATGGAGGAAGATCTACCAAGCAAATGGAAAACAAAAAAAAAAAGCAGGGGTTACAATCCTAGTCTCTGATAAAGAAGACTTTAAACCAACAAAGATCAAAAGAGACAAAGAAGGGCATTACAAAATGGTAAAGGGATCAATGCAACAAGAAGCACTAACTATCCTAAATATATATGCACCCAATTGAGGAGCACCCAGATTTGTAAAGCAAGTTCTTAGAGACCTACAGAGAGACTTAGACTCCCACACAATAATAGTGGGAGACTTTAACACCCCACTGTCAATATTAGACAGATCAACAAGACAGAAAATAAACAAGTGTAACCAGGACTTGAACTCAGCTCTGGACCAAGCAGACCTAATAGACATCTATAGAACTCTCCACACCAAATCAACAGAATATACATTCTTTGCAGTACCACATCACACTTATTCTAAAATTGGCCACATAATTGGAAGTAAAACACTCCTCAGCAAATGTAAAAGAACAGAAATCACAACCAACTGTCTCTCAGACGACAGTGCAATCAAATTAGAACTCAGGATTAAGAAACTCACTCAAAACTGCACAGCTACATGGAAACCTACTCCTGAATGAACAGCCTACTCCTGAATGACTACTGGGTAAATAACAAAATGAAGGCAGAAGTAAAGATGTTCTTTAAAACCAATGAGAAAAAGGACACAACATACCAGAATCTCTGGGACACGTTTAAATCAGTGTGTAGAGGGAAATTTATAGCACTAAATGCCCACAAGAGAAAGCAGAAAACATCTAAAATTGACACCCTAACATCACAAAGAACTAGAGAAGCAAGAGCAAACAAATTCAAAAGCTAGCAGAAGACAAGAAATAACTAAGATCAGAGTAGACCTGAAGCAGATAGAGACACAAAAAACCCTGCAAAAAATCAGTGAATCCAGGAGCTGGTTTTTTGAAAAGATTAACAAAATAGATGAACCGCTAGCAAGACTAATAAAGATGAAAAGAGAGAAGAATCAAATAGATGCAATAAAAATGATAAAGGGGATATCACCACTGAGCCCACAGAAATACAAACTACCATCAGAAAACACTATAAACACCTCTACACAAATAAACTAGAAAATCTAGAAGAAATGGATAAATTCCTGGACACAGATACCCTCCCAAGACTAAACCAGGAAGAAGTCGAATCTCTGAATAGACCAATAGTAGGCTCTGAAATTGAAGCAATAATTAATAGCCTACCAACCAAAAAAAGCCCAGGACCAGATGGATTCACAGCCGAATTCTACCAGGGGTACAAAGACGAGCTAGTGCCATTCCTTCCGAAACTATTCCAAACAATAGAAAAAGAAGGACTCCTCCCTAACTCATTTTATGAGTTCAGCATCATCCTGATTCCAAAACCTGGCAGACACACAACATAAAAAGAAAATTTTAGGTCAACATCTCTGATGAACATCGATGTGAAAATCCTCAGTAAAATACTGGCAAACTGAATCCAGCAGCACATCAAAAAGCTTATCCACCATGATCAAGTCAGCTTCATCCCTGGGATGCAAGGCTGGTTCAACATACACAAATCAATAAACATAATCCATCACATAAACTGAACCAATGACAAAAACCACATTATCTCAATAGATGCAGAAAAGGCCTTTGACAAAATTCAACAGCCCTTCATGCTAAAAGCTCTCAATAAACTAGGTAGTGATGAAACATATCTCAAAATAATAAGAGCTATTTATGACAAATCCACAGCCAATATCATACTGAATGGGCAAAAACTGGAAGCATTCCCTTCAAAAATGGGCACAAGACAAGGATGCACTCTCTCACCACTCCTATTCAACATAGTATTGGAATTTCTGGCCAGGGCAGTCAGGCAAGAGAAAGAAATAAAGCATATTCAATTAGGAAAAGAGGAAGTCAAATCGTCTCTGTTTGCAGATGACATGATTGTATATTTAGAAAACCCCACCGTCTCAGCCCCAAATCTCCTTAAGCTGATAAACAACTTCAACAAAGTCTCAGGATAAAAAATCAATGTGCAAAAATCACAAGCATTCTATACACCAATAACAGACAGAGAGCCAAATCATGAGTGAACTCCCATTCACAACTGCTACAAAGAGAATAAAATACCTAGGAATACAATTCACAAGGGATGTGAAGGACCTCTTCATGGAAAACTACAAACCACTGCTCAAGGAAATAAAAGAGGACACAAACAAATGCAAGAACATTCCATGCTCATGGATAGGAAGAATCAATATTGTGAAAATGGTCATATGGCCCAAAGTAATTTATAGATTCAATGCTATCCCCATCAAGGTACCACAGACTTTCTTCACAGAATTGGAAAAAATTATTTTAAATTTCATATAGAACCAAAAAAGAGCTTACATAGTCAAGACAATCCTAAGCATAAAGAACAAAGCTGGAGGTTTCATGCTACCTGACTTGAAACTATACTACAAGGCTACAGTAACCAAAACAGCATGGTACTGGTAGCAAAACAGAGATATAGACCAATGGAACAGAACAGAGGCCTCAGAAATAACACCACACATCTACAACCATCTGATCTTTGACAAACCTGACAAAAACAAGCAATGGGGAAGGGATTCCCTATTTAATAAATGGTGCTGGGAAAACTGGCTAGCCATATGCAGAAAGCTGAAAGATCCCTTCTTTACACCTTATACAAAAATTAACTCAAGATGGATTAAAGACTTAAATGTAAAACCCAAAACCACAAACACCCTAGAAAAAATCCTAGGCAATACCATTCAGGACATAGGCATGGGCAAGGTCTTCATGACTAAAACAGCAATAGCAATGGCAACAAAAGCCAAAATAGACAAATGGTATCTAATTAAACTAAAGAGCTTCTGCACAGCAAAAGAAACTATCAGAGTAAACAGGCAACCTACAGAATCGGAGAAAAGTTTTGCAATCTACCCATCTGACAAAGGGCTAATATCCAGAATCTACAAAGAACTTAAACAAATTTACAAGGAAAAAACAACCCCATCAAAAAGTGGGTGAAGGATATGAACAGACACTTCTCAAAAGAAGACATTTATGCAGCCAACAAACTTATGAAAAAATGTTCATCATCACTGGTCATTAGAGAAATGCAAATCAAAACCACAATGAGATACCATCTCACACCAGTTAGAATGGCGATCATTAAAAAGTCAGGGAAACAACAGGTGCTGGAGAGGATGTGGAGAAGCAGGAATGCTTTTACACTGTTTGTATGAGTGTAAATTAGTTCAACCATTGTGGATGACAGTGTAGCAACTCCTCAAGGATCTAGAACTAGAAATATCATTTGACCCAGCAATCCTGTTACTGAGTATATACCCAAAGGATTATAAATCATTCTACTATAAAGACACATGTACATGCATGTTTATTGCAGCACTGTTCACAATAGCAAATTCTTGGAACCCACCCAAATGCCCAACAATGATAGACTGGATAAAGAAAATGTGGCACATATACACCACGGAATACTATGCAGCCATAAAAAAGGATGAGTTCATGGCCTTTGCAGGGACATGGATGAAAATGGAAACCATCATTTTCAGCAAAGTAACACAGGAACAGAAAACCAAACACTACATGTTTTCACTCATAAGTGAGAGTTGAACAATGAGAACACATAGACACAGGGAGGGGACCATCACACACTGGGGCCTGTCAGGGGGTGGGGGGTTGGGGGACGGATAGAATTAGGAGAAATACCTAATGTAAATGACAAGTTGATGGGTGTAACAAACCTGCATGTTGTGCACATGTACCCCAGAACTTAAAGTATAATAAAAAATAAAAATAAAATAAATAAAATAAAAATTTAAAAATTAGCCAGGAGGCTGAGGCAGGATACTCACTGGAGCCCAGGAGGTTGAGGCTGCAGTGAGCCCTGTGCCACTGCACTCCAGCCTGGACAACCGAGCAGGACCCTGTGTAATTAAAAAAAAAAAAATGTTGAAGGCCAAGAGTATTAGAAGGCTGAACATGATGAAGCAGCATACACTGGATCATGTCTGCAAATGATGGTACTCAGTTTACTCCCTTGACATGGCAGTTCCTCTGATAGGAATATATCTGACATACACACTCAAACACATGTGAAATAATGTCTGCACATTCACTGAAGCGCTGTTTGTAATAGTAAATGTGGAAAGCAACTTCCATGTCTGGTAGAAGAGGACTGTTAAATAAATGAGATGTTATCCAAGAAAGGGACAACCACACAGTCCTTAAAAAGAATGGGGATGGGCCGGGTGCACTGGCTCACGCCTGTAATCCCAGCACTTTGGAAGGCCGAGGCGGGCAGATTGCTTGAGGTCAGGAGTTCATGACCAACCTAGCTAACATGGTGAAACCCCATCTCTACTAAAAATGCCAAAAATTAGCCAAGCATCGTGGCACATGCCCGTAGACCCAGCTACTCAGGAGGCTAAGGCAGGAGAATCACTTGAACCCAGAAGGCAGAGGTTGCAGTGAGCCGAGATTGCACCACTGCACTCAAGCCTGGGCCTCAAAACAAGACTCCGTATTGGACAATTAAAAAAAGAAAAAAAAAATGTGAGGATGCAAATTTTAGTGTTACATGTTAGAATGATGTATCCAAAATTAACCAAAAAGTGAGGGTAAAAAAAAAAAAAAAAAAAAAAAACCATGGTGCCAAAGTGTATAGAGGACAAGTCCATGTGTGCTTCAGACATATACATAGACATACAGACTGTAGATACAGAGAGTATCTGGGGGAGAAAACACAGGAAACCAGTTTCAGTGATTGCCCCCGGGGAGGGGAAGGAAACAGGTGGGAAGGAGACTTCCTCTCCACTATGTATCCTTTTGTACCTTTTGCATGTTATTTACCTAGTTCAGAATACAAATTAAATCACAACTCTTTAAAAAAGTGATGATATTGAAATCACGGGAAAGACCTTTGACTTTTAAAATGTTATTTGTCATCACTTGGAGCACTCACTATCTCCTTTGTTCTGGGAATTTCTTTCCATCAAAATAAGGAAGACAGTGAGGTTCAATGGTCCAGGGAGCCTGGAAGTTTCCTGGACTGCCCATCTCTAGAGGCTGCATTCCCTCCAAGGTGTGATTTCTCGGAGCCTGCTCTGTGATGGGGGAAATGGCCAACTGTTGATGCTTCAAAGGACTCTCAAAAAGAAGAGAGGACAGGAAGATGTCCACAAAGCAGGCCAAACCCGTGATTAACTCTCGTTCCTTCTGGTGGTTTTGCTCCTGGAAATCTCTGCCTGTGTGTTAAGCAGAGAGAACAATGAGTTAATTCTCACTCCCACCTTCTCAGCACCCTGAAGCAGATCCCATAAATCTGGCAACACCCGGGTGATGATTGGTTGATTGGCTGGACATTCCCATGGCTGAATTGAATCATGAGCGTCAGTGATGGTACCAGATGTCGACTCACCTCCTCATTATTCTTTGAGCAAATGTCCACTCAGCACTTACAACTTTACTTGCACAAAAGAGGATGTTGAATCTCCCCCACTTGACTCTTCTTTCTCATTTTTATTTTCTCACTTATTTTCATTTATTTGTTATTCCCCAACCATAATTCTCACAGGGGCAAAAACAATCGAGACGTGTGAATCAGATGTCAACAGCAGCCCCGATGTTAGTGCTGGGAGCAGCTCTAACAGACAGCAGAGGAAGCGAGCAGGCTGCGTGGGCAGGCTGGGTTGGGCCATCAGAGTAGGTGTCCCAGACGCCCATAAACCAGGGCTGCCAGAGTCAATGCTGCCAAGAAACAAGATCTCTAGATGAACAGACGGGGCAGACTTCCAAGACTTGATTATACAGAATTTATGTCATAATCTCATTGAGCAAACTTTTATTGGGTTCCTACTATGGGTTAAGCCTTGTGAAAGCCGCTGCCATTGTAAAAAGTCAACGAACTATGGCAGTTTACAGGCTAGCTTGGAAGACAACTGCAACACCATGCCAGCACGGGAGGACTGGGGGCACCCTCTCACTAAGGGTCTGGGCCTCTGGCCTCTGCTTGCTGCCTATAGATAGATATGTGTCTTACCAACATACTCCAGATTCCAAGTGCAAAGCCTCATGTCTGTCCGTGTATATCCCATAGTAAGGAAAGCACAGACTTTAAATTCCTTTAAACCTGAAGTTGAATCCCAGCCCTTGCAGCATGACCCTGGGAAGGCTTCAGAGATTCAGTTTCCACATTACATGGTTGTTTTAGTGATTACCTGAGATAGCTTATATTATGCACTAGTTTTAGGACATAGCACATCCATTCAGGACTGTGGGTATTCATAAGGTTTTCCTATTAGACGGAATAATGGAATCCATGTTCATACAACCAACTGCCTTATAGACGGGTATGATATCACAGATGCTATAGAGTTATAGATACGTCAGTGCTCTGTCTTTATGCCTCATTTTTGTTCCTTCCTATTTATGAACCATATTTTCAGAACCTTGTCCTTCCCTCTCATTCTTTCTTTTAAACTTCCTTTCTTCTATCTCATATGATGTTTCAGAGCAAGGTCAGCCATTTCTACTCTAATGTCAGCCCAAGGTCAATGTTTGGATATTATGATTTGATTTGTATGTAAGACAAAGTTAGGTTCCAAGGTTCGTCACTAAGTAGAATCCGATCGTACCATAGAGGGAGTAATGTCTTTTCAGCAGTAACAGAAAGCAACATACTGATGAGAAGATTATAACTTTATGGAACCAATGGAATTCCTCAGGAAGCCTGGGCTCTGACAAAAAGGAAGAGAAAACAGGGCAGGCAAGGCATTCTAGCTGACTGTTCAGCCTCCCGCCAGCTTTCCAACAGGAGTTTCTCCCAGGCAGATCGTGTTAGAGACTCTCACCTCCAGTGACAGAAAAACAGCTTCCCAGGACCTGATGTACACATTGCTGATGGGTTTTCTGTCAGAATGAGAGTTTTATCTGAAGCTGTCTTAACAACACCCAAGATACGGTTTTCTTCATTCTCATGTTGCCTCATCATCTAACATCTAGCCACTTGCTCAATATCTTCCTAAAACTTTTTCTGGGTATTGGCTTCCACTCTGATTTTTCTCTAAAGGTAAAATGTGTGCAGATCCTCTGTTGGAGTGTTCTTTTGAAGACCTATTATACAACTCAGGAAAAATAAACTGTGTTCAAATAGGAATTCAAGGAAACCATGTTGATGGGCCTGCTCTATCTTAGGGAGAAACAGACATGAGGGGTAGGAAGAATTCTTGTGTGAACATCCAGCTTCTTGGATGTTGTGAATAAATTATCCTTAGATATTTCACTAAATTATAAAAGTCAAATAATACAAATTTCCTGGTCATGATGTAGCACACCTGTAGTCCCAGCTACTTGGGAGGCTGATGCAGGAGGATCCCTTGAGCTCAAGAGTTTTGAGTCCAGCCTGGGCAACATAGTGAGATCCCATCTCTAAAAAACCAACCAACCAAAAAAAAAAAAACTTCCTAAAAATATTTTTGAGAAGCAATGAAGAAGTTTAAAAGGCATAAGAAAAAAGGATGTTTATCCCATTAAACTATAAAGCAAAAGTTACAAAGAAAAAACTCAAAACACAAATTCCAAAACCTCCATTTTATTGTTTGTGGCTTAAATCTTCTCACTTACAGAAGGTCCCTTTCCCACAGAGCCCTGGCAGACCCCCAAGGAGAATCCCACTTAGCAAAGGCTAAACCCATCCACAAAGGTCGACGCCGGTGTCCATGCCCGCAACATGCAAAATACTCTTGCCAAAATTTCAAGTATAAAGAACAGCATGTTTCATCATCTAAAAATAAAAATTAAAATGTAAATAAAAGAAATTACTAGTCCTCCAGAATCAAAGTTTTCTGAAAACAAGAGTTCGCAGAATACTTTTGCTAAGCTGCGTGGTGATAAATGACACCCAGGCACTGCAGTGTCCTCAGGGCTTTATGACTCACCAAAGAGCCACATAAATCATGGTTGGCTTGGTCTGTGTGGCGTGAATGTTATTAAGGCCTTTGAACACTTTTTTTTGACATTAAGTAGTTCGTTTAGGGCATATTAATCAACTTAATCAGAAGTCCCCACTTCCCAATCATGGGGGAAGAGAAGAGAATCTACAAGAAAAAGCAGTGACTGACCTTTCTTTGAGGCCACAAAACCTTTCACTCTGTCTGTCCAGTCATCCATCTATGCAGCAAATCTTTATTAGTGTCTGCCCTAGGTACTGGGAGCTCTGAGATACTTGCAATTCCTCTATTCATCCAACACCTCCCCTGACCCATCCATCCTTTGCTTCTCCTCTGTTTAGAATCACCTTCTTGTCTGGTTATTTGTGACCAAAACCATGAAATAAAGGCAGGCCCTGTTTCCCCAAACTTCTCACAGGTGTGCAAATTTACTGTTAAATGCTTAGGTGTGCAAATTTACTATTAAATGCTTAAGACAAGACATTTGCTCAAATGCCCAACTTCCCATGAGTAATATTAGAGGTTTTAATGAAACAGAGTATTCCTTTATGCCCTGCTTCTAAAAAGTCAGGTTTTTATGGTGATGTTATGCTCTAAACCAAAAGTAGACATCACCTCATTTGACTGTCACGTGGGTTTCACATATTCACCCTGCAAGACGGAATTCTCAATCCGGTGCTAAGACCCTCTTCCTGACCAGAGCTGCTTAGAAGTTCCAACATCTATCAAGTGTTCTTTCAAAAATGAATGTACCAGAGAATCTCATTTTCCCTTCATAATTCCTCAAATTAGGAAAAAAGATTTATTATGCATGAAATCTGAAATAATAGGATTACTTCCTAAGCAATTACATCCTTAATCATTTTAACCCAAAGGATGGGAAACCCAGCCAAAAATGCCTCTTTTACATAGAAGGATATTTTAGCAAAGAGATATCTTAACTTCTTTTGATGGTCCACTTCAGGTGAGCTTTAAAACAGCCGTTTATCTGTAGACCATGAGGGCACACTGCGTAAACGTTCACACAGCTGCAGACCTTGTCTTTACTTTTGTTTGTTTTGTTTTTTGACTTAAAGTGTCCCAACCCTCCTCTAACAGTGGCCAGTGCTTTCTTCCTTTCAATGACATCACTACTTTTAATTTGCTTCTTTTGAAATCCCAGACTCCTAAAAAGTGTACCCCATTTATCTGTGCTCACTTTGCCAGTGACTCCGAGTTACTTGTCAGTACACACTAACTTGCCTTTTTGTCTTTAAGGTTAGTCTTTTTCTCCCTGCCTCTTAATATATTTTGCCTCGGAAAAACTGATCAGGTTACTTTAGGGGCATTTTTAAAATGTAAAGTGTTATCATGGGGCAAATAAATAACTAAGATGAGGCCGGGCATGGTGGCTCACACCTGTAACCCCAGCACTTTGGGAGACCAAGGCGGGCGGATCATCTAAGGTCAGGAGTTCAAGACCCAGCTTGGCCAACATGGTGAAAGACCACCTCTACTAAGAAATACAAAACAAACAAACAAACAAAAAATTAGCCAGGCATGGTGGTGGGTGCCTGTAATCCCAGCTATTCAGGATGCCGAGGCAGGAGAATCACTTGAACCCAGGAGGCAGAGGTTGCAATGAGCCAAGATCTCACCACTGCACTCCAGCCTGGGCAACAGAGTGAGGCTCCATCTCCAAATAATTAAATAACCAAGATTGGAGTCTGAAAAGAGCACTTAAATGATACTTAGACTCATTGTTAAAGGCCTCATGATGCCGGCTTACCGGATGGCTAGGGATAGTAGTAGTTTGCTTGGCAAGGCAACACCATCCCATCAGGGAAATTACCTTCTTGTGCTTTCTCTATTTAGTTGCAACAGGACCATCTTGCCAATAAGCAGTAACTGTTGACTTCATCAATAATGATTTTTACTGACATGCTTTTCTCTGAATCTGGCCTCCTCCATGGCAGTGGGGCTTAAAGTAATCCAAATATTGTTCTGTAGGAATCAGTCTCTTCCAGCTTTTTTGGGAAACCCTTAATAAAGGCTCATAATGCTCCTGGGAGAGGTGGTTTCCCTCTCCAAACAGAGCAAATGAGACACACAAAGGTAACGCATTTCTCCAACGTCACACTAGGATCCTCTAGCTACGGTGAAGGCAAGAATTGTACCTAATTCTCAGTTTTTAAATCTTGCTAGGAGAACATGTTCCCTCCCTTTAGGCCAGTAAGTCGTATTAACCCAAGAATTGATGTTGCTATTCCAATCTAATAATAAAGGTCACTTCCAGTAATGGGAAAAGGACACATTTGCATATATCACTCACAGCCCATTGTCCTGAGAACAGAGCCTGGAGCCAAACAAAGCCTTCCTCACTCAGTAGAATCACGGGAGCCTTCAAAATTCTTATCTATCTCGATGGTCCTGAATATGTAGCCCATGTCACAATATAAAAATATGACTGTCAGCTCTAGACAGGCTGGTTTTAGTCTAAATGCCACAGGAAGGATGTGTGTGTGTGTGTGTACATGTGTGTTTCACCAAAGCTATTTACTACAGACAGTCATTTTTTTCGTATAGTCCTCTCTGTAATTCCGAATTTTAAGAGGGAGAGAGGAAACGAGATGACTTGTGTTGGCATAAATATGTGTGAAAAGTGCCAAGGTACATACTGATTATTGTGAGCTGCAGGGTTGCATGTGGTTTTGTTTTTTAACAGCTTATCCCTGTTGACAGAAAGAAACTCCTGACAGATGAGCAGATAAATGTCACTGAAAAACACCACAAACTTCTGTCTCCCTTCAGCTCTCGCAGTAATGAATTGAAGCATCTGCATCCTTTGCCCTGAAGCCTGGGAACACTGGACACTGAATTCATTCATCTTCCCTCCCCGCTTCCCTCACTCTGCATCTTTTGTAACATCTATTTCCTAACAGTTTCCAGGCCCGGTGTTAAACTTCAGATCTGGGAAAAAACTGGATTGGCTTCTGGCACTGGAAACTTTTCTCCATGAAGCCTTTTTATATGGTTTTGGCAGGCACATATAATACCAGTGGAGAGAGAAATCCCGCTGGTGAGAGAAAATAAAAACCTTAACATAACTGTAATGGCCCTGAGTGGTGGTTTACATGTTATGCTTGCTCAAGATTTATGTTAAAGTCAACCTTGCAAAAGAGGCTTTTTAAAAAGTCTATCAAGCTGCCAAAGTTTAAACAGCTCTTTCTTTACTATCCAGTGACAGTCGATTTTAACAACTTAAATGACCTGGGACAAACGCATTTCTCAGCATTCAATCTCACCCTGTAGTCTTTCAGTTACTTCACCAATGTCTGAGAACTTTTATCCCTCTCTCCCCTCTTTTCTCTCTTCTTTTTCTATATTTCTCTCTCCAAAATGTGAGAGAGATATAAGGGAAATGAAACTAATTAATCCAAAGTCACTGAAGTCAGTATTTTTTAAAGATATGGAGTCTCACTCTGTCACCCAGGTGACAGTGGTGCAATCATAGCTCACTGCAGCCTCAGACTCCTGGGTTCAAGCAATCCTCCTGCCTCAGCCTCCCAATGAAATTAATGTTTTAATTTGTGTATCTTTTTAATTAGAGATAGGGTCTTATTCTGTCACCCAGACTGGAGTACAGTGGAGTGATCAAAGCTCACTGCACCTCAAACTCCTGGGCTCAAATGATCCTCCTGCCTCAGCCTCCAGAGTAACTGGGACTATAGATGCACACCACCATACCTGGCTAAATTTTTTTTTTAATTTGTAGAGATGGGATCTTGCTATATTGCCCAGGCTGGTCTTGAACTCCTGGCCTCAAGTGATCCTCCCAGCTGGGCCTCCCAAAGAGCTGGGATTACAGGTGTGAGCCACGGCGCCTGGCAGAAATTGATACTTAATTTGAGGATTACATTCAGAATTATTCTTTCATGGCCCCAAAGTTTTTCCCAGACATCTGTGCCAGACCTGACTGTTGTCACTGATCACTGTGGCACCACTAAGTGCCAGGTGGTTTCTTCCTGAGCTTGCTGGTTGTCACTATTCCACACACATGCCTCCCCAAGTCAGCTCCCACAGCCAGGCCAGTGTGCCCCTAGGGGCAGGGTCTCTGCCCAACAGCCCTTGGCACCCCTGGCTCCCTCCATGGAACCTACTCCCCCACGCAGGACTTCTTCCATGTGGAAAGAGGAAATGCCTCTGCATATGTGTAACTAAGCAAAATGGAAACACCGTCTGCCTGTAACTAAGCGATACTGATGTCTCCCCGAGCTGGCTGATCAATTCCCCTGGCAGCTTACAGTTTTTCAATCACTGCCTCTGACAATTCCTGACAAAAAGATGTTTCCATTCATGAGCTCCTTTGTGTGGCTTAAATATACATGGCTGAAATGAGGATTGTGTCTCTAATAAGAAGCCAGTCTAACAACACACAAGAAGTGTTTTTTTTCTTTTTTTTCCTTTTTTCTTTTTCCTTTTAAACATATTCAACCTGTAGAGGCCACCTGCCTCCAAGAAGGAGCTGAGGCAGCGGAACCAGGTGGGCAGGTAATGAGTTTTCATGCTGATGTGGTACCTCAGATGCCCAGTAAGTGACAAGGGGCAAAGCCTGTGGGTGGAAATGAGAAAGGGCAGAGTTCAAAAACCACCTTCAAGGAGGAAGGAGGTTGGCCAGCTGTTTTCCATTCCAAGTAAAGACAGGAGAGAAAAATAGGCTGGGGCAGTGAAGCGGAGAGGGAGAAGAAAGACTTTCTGGTCCATTCGAGTCCTGGTCTGAGGCTGCACCCCCGCCCTTGAGAACCTCACCAGGACATTAAACAGTCCCCACCGCAAGGACCAGACAGAGGCCCCTCTGGCCAAGGATTCTGTGTAGGGACTCTGGAGCCATGTATAGCCTATGAATCCTTTCAAGTTTATTTGAATTTATAGTGTTTTATATTGGCTCTAATAGTTTAAACGCAAAGGGCAATGCTGGGAATGCCCATCAAAATTTTAAAAACTCAGTGCTGCCCCGGCCACAGCTGCAGGCTGTGTCCACTGTCTAAGTCTGCAGCAAAGCCCACCTGGCCTTTGTGGGGGTCTTTGCAGAATGTTCTGCATACAGGACCCTCAGGTAGGGTGTTTCTACTGTGAGATGTGAAGTGACTCTTCCCTGGGAATATGGCCAGTTCTGAAAGGCAGTTTGTGTCTTTTGAAAATAGATAAAAATGCAAAAGTTGGCCAGCCACAGTGGCTCATACCTGTAATCCCAGCCCTTTGGGAGGCCAAGGTGGGAGGATTTCTTGAGGACAGGAGTTTGAAAACAGCTTGGGCAACGTAGCAAGATCCTGTTTCTATGAAAATAAAAAAAATTAGCCAGGCGTGGTGGCACATGCCTGTAGCCCAGCTACTTGGGAGGCTGAGGCAGGAGGACAGCTTGAGCTCTGGTGTTCTAGACTAGAGTGAGCCATGACCATGCCACTACACTCCAGCTATGATCATGCCACTGCACTCCAGCCTGGGCAACAGAGTGGACCCTGTCTCAAAAAAAAATTTAAAAAAAAAAAAGGCAATGGTGTAGAAGGCACGACTTGTCTTTTCCATTAAAATGACCCACTTTCACCCCATTCAGCCCCCATGCCAAGTCCCAGGGGGCTTGTACCACTTCTACCAAAAGAAGCTGTGAACCACTAAGTAGAACTTTGCACAAATTATCCCCTCAAGGGTCCGCTGACCTGCATACATACAGTAGTCTTGGATGGTCATACTCATAATTTTACAAGATGCCTAGTGACAGTCATGGTTCCCAGGTACCTAGGAACTGCCAGATATCTAGCAAATTCTAAATCATATGCCAGTGTTCATTTTTCTTATCTGATGGATATCGAGTATGGTGAAATAAAACTAGACTTGCCACACCATAGCTTTGCTCCATCGGTGGTGGGGCCAGGGTAGAAAGAAAGCCACCCAACCTGAGAGGCCGCATGGCAGCTGTGAGCATCCGGAGGAAACATTCTTGTAGAGTGATGAACAGGACAGTTGCTAAAGGTGTGACCCATTTCCGGGGGGTCTAGGGGCACAGATAGCTGACACTGGCTAGCTCAGATGTCTAAGATGGCTTCTGAGCTGGCTCAGGCTCCCTGCCCTTTCTCACATTTAGTTATGGACATCTTTTTCTAAAATATTGAGCTCATCATTAAAAATAGGTGAATGGCTCTGCCCCCACCTGCCCCCCAGCCCCCTGGCCTGTAAGGCAGAATTCAGTGTCCTCCCTCAAACATTCTAGAGCCTCCCCAAGTTGGTCACAGGCCCCTCTAATAAACATGCCACAGTTCTCCAACAGGGACCCTCTGCTGTAACCATGCTCTCGCCTAAACTAGTGATTAACATCACCTTTCAGTTCCATGAGCATGAACTCTGCCACCAGGAAAATCTTTCCCCCATCTCTCCATCCATGCAGCTGCTGCCATTCCTTCAGCATCCTCTCCAATCACACCTCCTCCCTACAGCTTTTACTGATCATTTTCCCCTCATTCCCTCTTCCCTGGAGTCTTCCACAGACCCTCGGAACCTCGGCAGAGCATTCGCACACAGTGAGTGATATCCACCTTTAAATGAGCAAAGGGCTTTGGTGGATGCAGAGTGCATAAAGCCAAAACTTCAGTCCTGCTAAGGCCTGCTCAGTGTTGCTGGTTCCTAGTCTGCGGCTGGATGGATCATCGGCTTTTCTGCAAATGAAGGCCGGAGCATCCATGGAGAGATCTGCACACATCCATTATTTGAAGAATGGTGGAGTGCACATTTTAATAGGAAATGAGTCCCATCAATTAGAAGACACCTTAAAGTTGTGAGATTCATGTGTTTTTCTTTTTTTTTTTTTTGAGACAGGGTCTCACTCTGTCACCCAGGTTAGAGTGCAGTGGTGCAATCTCAGCTCACTGCAGCCTTGACCTCCTGGGCTCAAGCAGTCCTCCCACCTCAGCCTCCCAAGTAGCTGGGACCACAGGTGTGCACCACTACACTTGGCTAGTTTTGTTAGTTTTTGTAGAGATGTGGTACTGGGATTCAAATACGTGGAAACTTCCTGCCTCTCCCCACTCCTGCCACTGAACTTGGAGTTGAGAGGTGAAGACAGGCAAAGACAGCAACAGCCACACTATAAGCATGGGTGTGCACAGTACTGCTGGTGCCCGCTCTAGGGTGCCAGTGCAGCTTGAGAAGGGCAGGGGCCTCACACAGGAAGGCTGGTGACTTGAAAGTGAGCACTCACCCGTGAGACTGGAGAGGAGGGGCCACCTGAAGAAAAGGGCAATATGCTTACAGGTGGGCTTCAGGGCCTCGTGTAATTCACCAGAGTGGCTAAAATTAAAAGATGGACCATACCAGCTGTTGATGAGGATATGAAACAACCAGAACTCTCGAGCACTAGTGGAGGGACTGTACAATGCTGCAGTCACCATGGAAACCAGTTTGCAACAGTCTTCTAAAGTTAAACATATACTTCTATACAATACAGGAATGGTGTTTACCTGAGGGGAATTAAAACACGTGCTTACTGCTGGGCTCAGTGGCTCACGCCTGTAATCCCACCACTTTGGGAGGCTAAGGCCAGAGGATCGCTTGAGACCAACAGTTTGAGACCAGCCTGGAAAACATAGTAAGACCTCATCTCTACAAAAATATTTAAAAATTAGCTGGACGTGGTGGCCTACGCCTGTAGTCTCAGCCACTTGGGAGGCTGAGGTAAGGGGATCGCTCGAGCCCGGATGTTCCAGGCTGCAATGAGCTATAATCAGGCCACTGCATTCCAGTTTGGACAACAGAATGAGGCCCTGCCTCTTTAAAAAAAAAAAAAAATGCTCACAGAGACAAGTACATGAATGTTCCTGGCAGCTTTATTCAGAATATGAAAAACTGGAAAATAACACAAATGTCCAGCAACTGGTGAAAGGATAGACTAATTGTGATTATGTACCCACAATGAAATACTCATCAGCCAAAAAAATAAACAAAAAAAGAACAAACATCTGATATACACATCATGAATAAATATCAAAAGCTTTATAGATGAGAAGAAGCCAGACTACTACATACTCTATGATTCATTTATGTGAAATTCTAAAACAAAAAAAAATTTTAAATGACAAAAGTACAGCAACAGTAAGTAGACCAATACTTTCCAGGGGCTGGAAACAAGGGGAGGGGACAGAAATGAAAGGGTGTGAGCAAATTGTTCTAGATCCTGATCACGGTGGCAGAGGCTCCACGGATAAATCCATTTGTCAACATTCACTGAACTATACTTGGGACATCAGTGCATTTTATTGTGTGTAAATTGTACCTCAATAAAGTTGATTACAAAAAGGAAAAAAAAAAAGGCTTGTGCATCTGCTAAGGGGATGGACTTTATCCAGAAGGTGCAGGGAGTCAACGCAGTCAACCTCAGCAGGGGAGTGACAAAGGGAGATTTGTGCTTTAGAAAGATGCTCTGGCAGTGGCAGAGGATGGCTTAGAGACTGCCCCACAGAAGGCAGTTAGGATCACGCTGCCCTTCCTTTAACTGAGATACTGTCTGACCTCCAAGGGCACAGTGGGAGAATTTGCATGCATGGCCTCCCCGAAACTGAATGCTGCTGCCTGACAGCTCCTCTGCCTGCTGGCCTTCTGGGGAACACACCTGGAGACAATGACGAAGGTGTATCCCAACTTCCGAGCATCTGGGGTGCCGGCAACCGATGCATTGTGGGGACACATTCATTTATTTTTATGCTCCTCACCTGTTATCAGGGAAAAGCATTCTATGCCCATGCCCAAGCACAGAAGCTTGAGGGCATGGTCTGCTTGGAGATCATTTCTGAAAGCCAGAGGGGGTTTAGAGGGGACACGATGTGGCTGGTATCTCCTCCTTCATCACCTCCTTGCAATCTCCAAGAAGGGCAAATGGATTCAGCTACACACAAATCCTTGTTTTTAGCCATGGGGATACTATGTTTCCGAAACTCTCTCCAAGCTTTGGAATAGGATGCAACTGAAACACACACACACACACACACACACACACACACACACACAGACACACACACACGTGCCTTTACCTAGGGAAGGGAAAATACCAGCACACGCCCCATCACCCGTCATGTCTTACTGGGTAATTCCTACTAATTAAATACTCAGGATAACTGTCAGCTAGATTTACTTTTCATGACAATGATCGCATTGTTTGATGAAAATCTTGAGCTATTTGGAATGATTGTGATTTACACTCATCTGTCTGCTGGTAGGGGTTCAGGCAGAGAGCAGGCAGGCACATACCTCCCTCAGCTATGACGGCAGAGGTGGTGCCTGCCAGCCATAGTGCTTAGGAGATATGGCTTTGAGTAGAGCAGTTATACAATAAATCCTTCCTCTTTTGCACCTAGTTGAATAAATCTTTGGATCACTGCTTTTCCATAATACAAATACACAGGTATCTGAGGGGCAATGCTAAATTGTGCCTTTAAAATTCAGTAAGAAGGCACTAAGATTTCTGCATTCATTGTTCATCACAGCTTTGGGAATAAATGGACTTCCAAGAATTTGCAATCAAGCCTAGTGGGTTTTTCAGAATTTTGTAGCCAAACCTACCACGCTTCACAGAATTTATAGCTGCAGTTTAGCTACCAGGCAGGGACTTTGCTCTGGGGATACTGTACTAAATAAAAGTACTTAATGCCCTCATGTAATGAGTTCTTATTTTATGTGGCTTTGGCCTCCATTTTGAATAGAAGTTTAACTTTATCAGACCAGAAGCAAGGCTCAGTCACCCTTGACAGTTTCCAGTTCTACTCCACACCCAAATGGTTTAAGCCAATGGCCAGAGATAAACACTTAGAAGCATCTCTCCCGCCTAGCAGGCTGGGCTCCCTACTTTCCCGACACTTCCTTTCAACTACCCATTCAGACATTTGCCAGTGAACTTAAAGTGACCCATGCCCTATTCCTTTATACAGATGCTTCTTGACTTACGATGGGGCTATGTCCCAATAAGCCCATCATAAGTTGAAAATCCCCTAAGTATACACCTAACCTACAGAACATCATAGCTCAGCCTAGCCTATCTTCATCACACTCAAAACACTTACATTAGCCCAGAGTTGGGGAAAATCACCTAACACAAGACCTATTTTATAATAAGCATTGAATGTCTCATGTAATTTATTGAACACGGTACTGAAAGTGAAAAACAGAATGGCTGTATGGGTCCTTGAAGTAGTTTCTACTGAATGCACATGGCTTTTGCACCACAGTAAAGTCCAGAAACTGGAAGTCAAACCACCACAGGCCAGGTACTTTCTGCACTGCTGGTTGCAGCATGCTGTTCATGCCTCTGCCTGACCCTTCATTCCTGCCACTGCTGACCCAGGGACAGAGGACTGCCCTCCCAGCTCATTGCACTCTCGTTGCCTAGAATCTGTAGGTAAAAACCTTTTAATTTGTTCCCTACCGTGGTGGTGTATTGAATTTGTGCCTTCCATCTGAAGGACCAGGGGCTGCCCCAGGCTAAGTTTTCCCCTTGGGTGCCAGGGAGAACACAGGTCAGGCTCCCAGGACCACAGCCATGGTCAGACAAGGGCATCTGCCAGTATAAACAAATTTCCCATATAAGGGACCACTGGTCACAGGTAGACATTAAGCCATCCTCCCGGTAAAAGAAGAATGCCGTGAAAGGCACATGTTAACCATCCCGATTCAGCTCCCCTTCATTTACTGTTAGGATAGCGTTGCTAGCTGCCCTGGCACTGGAACTTCAGTTTAGCTGGATCTCAAAACACCTAATCTCTGGGACATTTCTTATTGGAGAAGAGGACTGAGCTATCTACACCATTGCATGGGCTCATGAATGGTCGGCCCCTGGTTGCATCAGTTAGTTTTGCTTATCTGAATGGCTCTGGCATTCCTAATGGCAGTTGCGGTTTGCATATTTCTATTTCATATTTCTGTAGCAATATTTCTATTTCAAATTTCTATAGCAATATTTCTATTTCTTTCTCCAGCAACTAATTTGTATAAGGTTTTAGCCTATGAAATATTGCTCCATGAACAGAAGGTTAAAATGAGTTGGTTTTTTCAATAACAAACTCAATGGACATTTTGAAAACAGCTAGGCACAGACCTCTATAATAGTTCCTCTCACAAGATGTATTTATCTTTCCTGCTCAACCTCTGTAAACTCCGATGCAGTGGCAGAATATGTGATCTTAGTGTCTTCATTTATTAACGCATTCACTAGACATTTGGCGGGACTATATTAGTTAAGGTCACCTAGGTTCCAGTAACAAATAGACCCAAGACTTATTATGATGCCAACACTCTAGAATGTAGTTCTTACTCAAGTTGTGGTCCCTGGTGGGTGTCCCTAGCTGCAAGGTGGCCTTCCTCAATGTGATAGCTAGAGACCGAGGCTCCTTTCATGTGTGGCTCCATTATCTTCTACTCCTAAGTATCTGCAGCAAGCTGGTGGAGGAGATGGAGGAGGCACACCTACTTCTTAAAGGCCTTGGCCCCAAGATGCCACACACCTGCTCACATTGTCTCTGTGAGGACCAGTCACATGAGGACTTTGTACCTGGTGACAAAGGGGGCCAGGCAATGTAGCTTATGTTTGCACACTGCTTCCTAGCTATAAGTCTGTCCTACGGAGGGAGAGCTGTCCTACGGCTTTGGCAGACAGCTAAGCATCTCTGTCACAAGGCCAGCTACTTTCTTGATTGATACACAGCTTTCTTCCAAAACAGGTTGCAGGGGCCTGAAAGCTACTCTAAGCCTGGCACCATATTGGCTGCTGGAAAGCATTGCTGTAGTGAGATGATAATGCCCAGTTCTGGGGTTGCATGAAGGAAGGAAGGTGGAAGTCACCTTAAATAGGAAGGAAGTGGTCCTTGTGGCTTATATGACACATACACCACAAGGCAGTGTTCCTACCTCACGGCATCTAAACCGGATCTAGGCATTAGCAGGGTTTACTAAGTATGTCTAGATGGTAAGACAGGGATCATGTTTTTACCTCATAACACCTTATGTTTTCCAAATTATAATAGACATGTTTTAGTTTCATAATCAGAGAAAACATCTTTTTTAAAGCAAAAGTATTATCAACAAATAAAACTAGCATCTAATTTACAAAAGAACTTGAAGAAATAAGACGAGCCCCTTAACTCTGCACCTAGATAGTGTGGTTCTAGAAAATCACTCTTTGGCCCTCTGTAATGGTGCCATGCAGCAGCACCTGTGACACTCCGGTTGCTTTGTAGTCAGCAGGCAACTGGCCCCATGCATGTTGTTTCAGCCCACTGGCTCTCTGCTGGCATGCTGCCCCTTGGAAGCTGGAGGTTTGACAATCACAGTCATGTGGGTAATGAGATCAGAGAGAGAGAATAAAGATCCAGAGACAAAAGGCTGCATCTCTGCAAACTGAGTGTCAGGGCAAACCAAAGAGACAAGGCGGATATGGGTGTGTACAAAGGTCAGAGGTAGTGATTGAGAGATGAGCTAATGCCAGACAACTGTCCCACCTAAGTACAGAGAACCAACCCAAAAGTCACTACAGAGCTGAAGGTCAAAGCCAGGTTTGCAACCAGAGCAATGGTAGACTCCAGACACAAGAAGATTTTGAGTTGGGAAAATGCTTCCTCAAGCATGAAACCTTGTATGATCTTCCTTTTAGAAAAAGATGAAATATTTCCTGCAGTACAACTGGATGCAGGAGGCAGATCGTGACATCCAACCAATCACGTAGATAGATCCATTCATTTAACTACTATTTACTGAGCACCTATGGCAGGATGGAGACTGTCAGGTGCTACAGACGCAGAATAAGACAGCCAAGGCCTTGTCTTCGTGAAACTTGAATTATGTTAGACTTTGTATGCTACCTTGGAAAAAGTAGCTCATTTGCAAAAATTTTGAGCATATTTGAATAGTCCATTTAGCAGCAGAAGTGCCATTATTTGTACAGTAATCTAAGTTGTACCAGGTGGTATAGCTGAAAAATAACTCAACCCATGGGATGTTCTACTGGAACACTAGATAAGCAACATGGAGGCTGCTGCTTGAACTTTCCATTCCAGTCCCCCTCCCCTGCAATTCAGCCTTTCTGTTGGTACATGAACTGGAACTCCCTAAAGAGTTAACTCATCAGATAACGACACAATGCTAAGAACTCTCTAGATGTTGATGTAATCGTCAGCTCTTCTCATTTGGCTCTGCTATAATAGTTGTATGTCAGTGATGACTGTGCTCTCAGGCTGACCTTAGAAGTAGGCGAGAATCAATATCACAGGCTGGGTGTGGTGGCTCACTCCTGTAATCTCAACACTTTGGGAGGCTAAGGCTAGAGGATTGCTTAAGGCCAGGAGTTCAAGGTCAGCCTGGGCATCATAGTGAGACCCTTCCTCTGACAAAAATAAAATTAGCTAAGCATGGTGGCACACACTTGTGGTCCCAGCCACTTGGGCCCAGGAATTTGAGGCTATGGTGAGCTATGATTGCATCACTACACTCCAACCTGGGCAACAGAGTAAGATCCCATCTCTCAAATAAATAAATAAATTTTATATATATATATATATAATGTGCATTCACACACATTTACACATGATCATCAGTGCTTGTAGCTAAATCTGGGAGGTTTTGTTTTTTTAAGAGAAGTGATACTTTAATCCTTGAGTTTCAGGTGTTTTTACTAGATTAGGTAACACTTTCCTTCTGTGGGGGGTTTAAAGTACTATGTACTCTCCCCTTCCTGGAACCAACCATAGTTGCAATTTTACATTAACGTATGTGGTTATTCTATTACTGTCTCTTTCACCTAATAGACTATAAGAGTCAGAAAGAAGCACCATGACTGCTTTGTCTCACATTTCATGCCCTGAACCTAATATAGGGCCCAGGACATGGTACAAAACTTTGTGAAAGGCCAAATATGGTGGCTCATGCCTGTCATCTCAGAACTTTGAAGGCCAAGGCAGGAAGGTCGCTTGTGCCCAGGAGTTCGAGATCAGCCTGGGCAAGATGGCAAGACCCCATCTCTACAAGAAAATTAAAAAAAAAAAATTAGCCAACCGTGGTGGCCTGTACCTGCAGTCCCAATAAATGTTTGTCATCAGACAGATGGGTCATGAACAGGTTCCTTTATTCCATTTAGCATTTCTTTCCATCAGCATACTGTTTTCTTTACCTCATCATTGTTCTTTAGGCTTCTCAGAATACCTTGGCATATTTTTAGTATGGCAATTCTTACTTCCCCATTATATTGAACAAATAGTGATATACTTAGCAGACAGGGCCAGATCTGGGAAGTCTTGATGATAAAGAAACAAGTTGGGTCTGCCCTATCTGACTCATAATGTGTTTCCCAAGAGAAAAACCCTATACTACATGGAATGATGCAATTGGAGTAGATTTTCAAATGTATTTTTACTTCCCATAAAAGACTCCCATGACAAGTACTCCTTTTCATAGTTGGAATCCACACAGCTTCCAAAATACCCTCAAAATTGAAAGGAAACTTCTGTACAGTCAAGTACCTTTTTTTTTTTTTTGAGATTTCATGATGCACTCTCTTCCAGTCTTCTGAGACCGGCCCAGGAATGAATGCTGTGTATCAGAGCAGTCTGTTTCCAAAATGACCCCTGGTTTCTCTGACAGGCTCTGTCATCTGGCCATCAGTTACAAGTTTGATGAGGACATTAAACTACAACTTTCCATGCTTCCTTGCCATTTGGAATTTGACAGTGAATTTGCTAATTTATTTTCCATATAAAACACTTACTTGGTCTTTATGAGTCTTTACATGAACTTCATCTCTTTTGGGCTGGATTCTTTGAGGGATTAACAAACTGACAGTGATGTTTGATAGAGCTTTTCCACCTGCCAAGGTCTTGTTATTTGCAGATAACTCAACATACCCTGAAACTATTCAGCCCTTTTCACCTCTGTGATTCCTCAAAAGTTGTAAGTGGTGTTCCTACGTTTAGCAAATATGTATTATAAAGGTACCATGTAGGAGGGTGCAGTGGCTCACACCTGTAATCCCAACATTTTCAGAGGCCAAGGCAAGAGGACTGCCTGAGGCCAGGAGTTCGAGACCAGCCTGGGCAACACAGTGAGAAAAATTTTTTAATTTAAAAATTTGCTGGGCACTGTGGTGCATCCCTGTAGTCCCAGCTACCTGGGAGGCTGAGGCAGGAGGCTCGCTTGAGCCCAGGAGTTGGAGGCTACAGTGAGCTATGATGGCGCAACTGTACTCCCACCTGAGCAACAGAGAGTGACCCTGGCTCTAAAAAGAAAGAAAGAACCACGTGAAAAGCACCAGGAAGGATACAAAGGAGGCCTTGCCCTCTTTCTCAAGAGGAAAATGTTAAACAATGTGCAGCGAAAGGTGTCAGTGGCTGTGCTTAGAAGTTCATGGAAGGAGACAGCAGCATCACCTGCGTGATCAGGGAGGACTTCTTAGAGGAGGGTTAGCTTTACCTGAGCCATGGGAAGATGCAAGGTATTACAGACCAGTAAGGACTGCTGATCAGAGGCCTGGAACAATACATTTACAACAATTTAAAAATAAGGAGTGATGGCTTTATAAATAAACAGGCAACAACAGGGTTATCGATAATGCAATCTAGTCGGGCACAGTGGCTCATGCCTGTAATCCCAGCACTCTGGGAGTCTGAGGTGGGAGGACTGGTTGAGCCCAGGAGTTTGAGACCAGCCCGGGTAACATGGCAAAACCCTGTCTCTACAAAAAAAAAAAAAAAAATTAAAAATTAGCTGGGTGGGGTGACTCACACCTGTGGCCCCAGCTACTTGAAAGGCTGAGGTGGGAGGATCACTTGAGCCCAGGATGTTGAGGCTGCCATGAGCTGTGTTCATGTAACTGCACTCCAGCCTGAGTGACAGAGCAAGACCCTGTCTCAAAACAAAAAATAATACAATCTATGAAATAGATAAACAGCCACAATCAAGCTAACAATAAAGGCTATAAAGTGACTTCACTTCACACCTTTCATGATTTCTCCAGATCCAACCATCTTATCTTTATTCCATTCTTAAAATTATCTCAAAGGATAACTTGTCAGGGACCTAAGGTGATTCCAGGCCATACTTGGATTTAAGCCAGGTGGGGCCAACCCCAGCTGTACTGTTACGGTTTCAAAGAGATAAACCATGTAAGGCTCAGCTTCCTGATGTCTGAAATAAAGATCATAATGCCTACCTGAACAGATGGTTCAGAAGATTAAATAAAATTATGTGTGAAGAATCCTTAGCACAGAGCCCAACATGTGTTATGAACCCAAATAAATGCCAGCTATTATTGCATGGTTTGATTCCTCTGGTTTAGTAAGCACAGAATGACGGGCAGATGTTCCTTCCAGTGGGGGCATGTGACAGGCACACAATAAATGTGTACTGAATTAATTACTGAATTAATTAAGCAAAGGTCCTTTCACTTCATTTAAGAGCCACTGTCTATTAAATCAATATGGCATCCGTTTGATAGTCCAGTGACACTTGAGCTGTATCATTTTGAAGAAAGTCTGTGACAGAAAAATCTCTTCCCTACTTGACCTCAGAGATGATGAGCAAATAGTTCTGGTCCTTTACAAAAATTGCAAAGAACCGTGGATGGAGTCTTCCATAAATGAGAGGAGCTAAAGTGTAATCAGGAGACTGTAAGAACTATTTTGTACAGCAAATAATGGGTACTGAATTCAAACTTGAAGAATTATGAGTTATCTCTCTTTTTCCTCCAATAAGGGTTTTTCTGGGATAGCAGGAGTCCAGGAGTTTGAGACCAGCCTCGGCAACAGGACAAGACCCCACCTCTACAAAGAATCAAAACATTAGCTGGGCATGGTGGCATGCACCTATAGTCCCCGCTGCTTGGGAGGCTGAGGCAGGAAGACTGCTTGAGCCCGAGACGTTGAGGCTGCAGGGAGCTATGTTTGCAGCCACTGGAACAATAATTTGTAGGGAAAAAATAAAGGGGAGTTCAAGTAGGAAGAAGGCCAGGTGACTCTTTAAACATGTGAACAATGTTTGTTTCAAATAAATCTGCTTAGCAAAAAGATTCACCACCCATCAGAGAACACAGTTTTCTAACTCCTCTTTCTCAAAAAAGTACCTATAAACTGGTTTTATACATGAATGTTGAGATTTTAAGGAGATATTTCATGCCCTGGGCATACAGCCAGCTTGTTGGCATATTTCAGGAAGAAAAGTATCTGGAAATATGTCATAATTGGAGAAGGAAGGCCAAATGATGACTTGGTCATCCAGTGCAGCAGATCAGAATATGCCAGAGAGAGAACCCTGGCAGGAAAGCTGCCTCAGGATGGATTTCTTGGTATTCTGGACACCACATGGATTAAATTAACTTCATGGTTCAAGGATATCCTGTTTTCTGAAGCTACTGTGCTTTGAACAACTTCGTAGCATCTGTTGGAAGCAAAATATAATCTGTGGCAACTCATTTATATTTTCAGAACTTTGCCTTCAAAGTCCTGGGGAAGCTCCTCTGATGTTCTAAGAATATGTAACCCATTTTTGGTAGCAGAGCTTTGGCAAAAGTTGATGGTCTCTTAGAGAAACAAGGGACTCCTTCCCGGCACTGAGAAGGAAAAGTGGCAACGCTAACCGTGGCCATTGAGACAACAGGGCTGTGACCAGGTGCAGTGGCTCACGCATGTCATGCCAGAACTTTGGGAGGTTGAGGCAGTAGGATCACTTGAGTCCAAGAAGTCTGCAACTAGCCTGGGCAATATGGCAGCACCCTGTCTCTACAAAGTATTCTACCTCTACAAAAATAAAAATGAAAATTTTGGGGGAAAAAAAAACAGGAAACAAAAAGACAACAGACCCATAATTGCCAGGCCCCTCACACAGAGTTGGCACTATTCTGTAAACATTTTATTTTCTTGACTTCTTTTTATCATTTGATTTTTCCTCTGCATATTTGCAGCAAAGAGATTTCCAAGACAGTCAAAGTCATATATTCTCCTATATTAAAAAGGAAAAACTGAGGGATTGTCTAACTCAATGCAAAGTTCTAATTCACCAGGGCTGGACACTTTACAAAACAGGAGTGTGTGAGTGTGAGTGTGTGTGTGTGTGTGTGTGTGTGTGTGTATAATAAGGAGGAGGGGAAGCTTCGCAGGAGAGAGCAACACTTTTTAATCATGACATTCTCTCAACTAATGGGTGTGTTCCTGGTCCTTAAAGGTAGACAGATTAAAACAAGAACAAAAACAAAAAAGGTGGGGTGAGGTAGCTCACCCTGTAATCCCAGCACTTTGGGAAACCAAGGTGAGCATATTGCTTGAGTCCAGGAGTTTGAGACCAGCCTGGGTGGCATGGCAAAACCCTGTCTCTAAAAAAAATACAAAAATTAGCCAGGCATGGTGGAGCATGCCTGTAGTCCCAGCCACTAGGGAGGCTGAAGGCTGAGGCAGGAAGATCATGAGCCCAGGAGACGGAGGTTGCAGTGAGCTGTGATCATGCCACTGCAATCCAGCCTGGGTGACAGAGTGAAACCCCATGGCTACCCCCTCCATAAAAACCTCCATGGGTGGATTGTAAAAGATTCAGTACGCATGTGTGTGTGTGTGTGTGTGTACATGTGCATGCACATGCATGGGGAAAATGCACAACTTTAGGGCATGTGGTCAGATACTGCACCTTAAATTAGAAAAAAAATAACTGATATAAATGGTATTTCCACCTCAGAAAATCTTTTTATAACTAGAGCAGAACAATCATGCGTAGTCCCCCAGAGGCTGTCGGCAAGACTACCTAGAAAAATCCAGAAAATGTTTTCTTTTCAATTTTGGGAAAGTACCAGGAAAAAAAAAAAAGTGAAAACTAAATCTGAGTTAACAACAAAATCTATCATTTCAGGTCACTCATGTGGACTTGAATGAAATATTATTTCTATTCTTTACTTGGAAATGTTTTTACAACTAAAAAGCATAAAATCAGAGATGCCCATGTCAATTTCTGTTAAAAATATATATAACTATTTTTAATGAAAAACATAAAGGCTGCATAAGTCTACTTTAGTTACTTGATTTTATTTAAGTATCTCTTACTTCAATGATAGAAAATGGCAGAAATGTATTCTCTTCTTGAGCTTGACTTGTTAGAGTTAAGGTAGTTTACTCCCTACTTCATACTCATCAACTTCAATTAGCTTTCATAAATAAACTGTATAATCAAAGTACCACTGAGTTATCTGGCAAGACTGCAAAAATTGGTCATTTAAATTATTAAACTATTTTTTAAATGTAGTCTACCAAAACTTACAAGGCCAATCAGAGAGTAGGACAGTATTTTAACCAGATATGAAAGACAAGATTATGTATAGGATATAAAGAGATCATCCAAATTCATGAGAAAAATATTGTCACCAGTAGATAAATTGGCAAAGTGTATTAATTACAATTCACAGGTAAGAGGAAGGACAAATTAGCAAGCATCTAATAAATATGTCTTCATTTGTAATCAAAGAAATATGCATTTAAAACAACCCCAAGAAGCAATTTTTTATCTGCCCATGTAGCATCTTTTTAAAGAAATCACACATCTGATGTTATCAAGGTTAAGGTAAAACTGGTTTTCTTGTTCAGTGCTAACAGAATTATACACTATTGCAATCCCTACAGAAGGCAAAATGGCAGTACATAAACCATATGCATTTGTAAAGAAGAAATAAATACTCAATCACTTTGCTGGCTAATCATTTACATCTACTTAATTCAAAGTAATTCCATCTTAGACTAGCACTTTAGACGTTGACTCATTCTGGCATAGGTACGTATTAGACCATTCAGAAGAAGCAAAAAGAAAATGCTGGAGTTAATTTAACCAGATATGGAAGTATAAAACATTTTTTGGAATTAGAATATAACTTCTTAATGTAATTGGCTTTTTAAAAAATTTTACTAACAACCAAATGCACTAAAACAAGGACACAAATATACATTTTAGGAAATAAATATTCTGAGAACATTTCTAGCTAATTAACCAATTGGCCTGGATTTCAGTTTCTTGATCAGTAAAAGGGAGCTGATATCTCTAACTCAGGGCTGTCTGGGAAATAAGTAAGGAAATGTAGGTAAAGCACCAAGCTCAGTGCCTAGCACTCAAAAAACTGGTTTTTCTTCTGCAATCTCACCTGCCCATTTTCTAAGAAAGGATAATATGTTTTCTCTCTCTCTTTTAATATAAGAAGAATAAATGAAATGATATGTATGGAAAAAGTACTTTGAAAAGTAAAGAAGCACTCTAAAAACAGAGTATCATTACTAAAAAATAGGTTTAGAGGACTAAGGGAAACACACATGTGCCAAAAAACCATTGTGAACTATTGGGATATCTTTAACAACTGCTGAAAACCAGATGATAGCTGGAGAGTCAAACAGTTCTCTATGAAAATCTTTAATTGCCATTGATTTAAAAAACTATTCATATATTAATCTAGTCGCTCTCATTCTCTTGCTCTCTCATTTCCAATGCTTGTACTTTTGGTTTCATTTCATTCACATCTACTCTCTCAGGTTTATTTCAGTTAGTTTTTATTCCTGTTCATTTCCTCTGATTTAAAAGATAAATTAAAAAGCAGTGATATGACAAGCCATAATGAAGGGTGGGACAAAAAGAAAAGATCAGTAATAGTATTTTTAGTTAAAAAATTTACTATTTGTTGATCGTGAATTTTTGTGTTAATTTTGATTTTTTAAAAAAACATTGCATTAAAATATTTATCCAGGCCAGATGTGGTGGCTCATGCCTGTTATCCCAGCACTTTGGGAAGCCAAGGCAGGAAGATCGCTTGAGCTCAGGAGTTCAAGACCAGCCTGGGCAAAGTGGTGAAACCCTATCTCTACCAAAAAAAAAAAAAAAGTAGCCATGGGCAGTGGTGTGCCACTGTAGTCCCAAGCTACTTGGGAAGCTGAAGTGGGAGGATCACCTGAGCCCAGGAGGCAGACTGTGCAGCTGTGATTGTGCCACTGCACTCAGCCTGCACAACACAGTGAGACCCTGTCTCAAATAAAATAAAATATTTTGATCACTGAGAAATATTTGGCAGCCCATTAAATCTTGTGCCCAAGGCCAATGTCTTATTCACCTCACCCTAGTACCAGCCCTGTGAAAAGGGGAAGAGGTCAGAAAGCTGGAAATGCTCCTAATAGAGCTAATGGAAACTGACACCACAGTGAAGGGTCTATACACACAGGAACCTGGCTCCAGTCTTCCATGCATCAAGTAACCTACATGTGACTGTTCTTTCTATGTTGCCGAACACATACATCTCCTTTCTGGAGAAACTGCTCTGACAGTCTGGATTTGGTCTCCTGTCTGAACGTCACCCGAAAGGGATAAAGGAGTGTTAAGTCAGAAGAGTCAGGAAAGCAGCTCTGAGCCATGCTTCCAGTTGGCTCCTGGATAGCAGGGTTTCCAAACTCTGATTGGGGGTGGGGAGAGGGAGGGCAGACAGGAAAAGAACGATTTAGGAAAAATGAGTTGCAATGTGAGCCACCAGTACAAGCTGAAAGAAGGTGAAACCCCCTATAGGAAAGTGTCTGGGCAGGACTGCCCTCCTCCTTTTGATCCTGAGGTTGATGAGTTTGCATTTTCCTCCTTCAGAAGGCACAGTGAATCACTAGCTTCTATCTGGGGGCAGGCTGGCCTAACCTGGGATCTTTTTAACAAGGGAAACAGCCTTTCATTCTGCAATTAGAGACAAAGCCCCAAGTGCAAAGAGGAAACACCTAAAATGAGAGGCCATGAGTGAATTTTCTTTGTAGACTGCAAATGCATGTAATTCATGTAAAAGGCACTATTGTTACCGACCTAAGAAGACACATCTAGCCGGGCGCGGTGGCTCAAGCCTGTAATCCCAGCACTTTGGGAGGCCGAGACAGGCGGATCACGAGGTCAGGAGATCGAGACCATCCTGGCTAACACGGTGAAACCCCATCTCTACTAAAAAATACAAAAAAAAAAAAACTAGCCGGGCGAGGTGGCGGGCGCCTGTAGTCCCAGCTACTCGGGAGGCTGAGGCAGGACAATGGCGTGAACCCGGGAGGCGGAGCTTGCAGTGAGCCGAGATCCGGTCACTGCACTCCAGCCTGGGCGAGTCAAACGGCTAGCAGCAGGAGTTTTCTAATGCATGGCAGCCTAGCCAGACTCTGTCCAGGGCATTGCTGACTGACAGCTGTGTGGGACAGTAGGTTACAGGAGGAACTAAGGACAACAAGTCATCCCATTTTTAATACTTGCCACCTTCCTCCAGGCACGGCCACAGGCATCTCAGCTTATTCAGAGGAGAGGAGGAAAAAAATAACTTGAAATGTGTTCCCTTAAAGACAGTAAAGACTAGGTGGGGCACGGTGGCTCACACCTGTAATCCCAGCACTTTGGGAAGCAGAGGTGGGAGGATCACTAGAGCTCAGGAGTTTGGCACCAGCCTGGGTAACATGACAAAACCCCATCTCTACCGAAAACAAAACAAAAAAGAAAAAACAAAAAACAGCCGAGCCTTGTGGCCCAGTTACTTGGAGGCTGAGATGGGAGGATCACTTGAGCCCAGGAGGCGGAGGTTGCAGTGAGCCGAGATCAAACCAAGATAATAAAGACTTACTTTCCAAATGAAGCCACTTGGCATTAATGACTACAACTTTGGTGAAGCCGGCTTTACCTATTTGGTTGATGGCTTGTGCGTGCCAATTCACAGGTGAACAGAATTTAGTCAAACCCCGACTCTGCTACTTACCAGCATTGTTACAGAACATCTCTATGCCTCAGTTCCCTCACCTGTAAAATGGGTACACTCAGAGTACTCACCCCATATAGGGTTGTGGTGAAGATGAAAAGAGGTAATAGGTGCTCAGAGTGCCCTGTACACAGTGGGTGCTCATAAATGTCCACTATCATTATCAACCAGACTCACTGCTTTGGTGAATGGCAATTGAGCACTAATTTTCACACATTTATAAGTAGTCAACAAAAATCTTTACGCCCCGCAAAAGCTCATTAGACCCAGGCCTACCCATCAAAGGACACCATCTTTTCTATAATACCTACCTAGTTCTTTCCAATATTTTCTATGCCACCAAGCTTAGGACATGAGCAGCTCTAAGTACCAAATATGAAAATCCAAGCAAAAGAGAGAAAGACTGTATCCAGTTATTGTAGATCTCAGTCTCATTTTCACAAGCTCTAACCAGGTGTGAAGTGTAGATGAGCGTTGGTTTTTATGAGCATGAGTGACAGGTGTGTCTGGGTGTCTATGTTATATAAAATCCAGTAGGTTGTATAGGTGTGAGATTGCTGAATATCTAGGGTTGATAAATAGCACATCCCGCAGCTTCTGAGGGCAAATAAAACTGTCCCAGCCCAGGCCTGCACTGCTAATTAAGGGCAATTGCCCAGGCCTGTGTCCAATCAGGGGCAGTGGAGGGAAGAGGAGAAACAGGATCTATGGCCACCACGGGGGTGGGTGTTGGGGACTCCTCCTGCTGCTGCTGTTATCTATCTTTGTGAAGGGGGGGCTTCCAGCTTATGCATGTCACATCCTCCGCTGGACACCTTTGTCCTGTGGAAAGGTCTAGCTCCCACATGTGCCTTTGGTTCTGTGGCCTGGACTGCACCTGGTTTCTTGTCAGGCACTGTATTAGTCTGTTCTCACACTGCTATAAAGAAATGCCTGCGAAGGGGTAATGTATAAAGGAAAGAGGCTTAATTGACTCACCACTCTGGATGGCTAGAGAGGCCTCAGGAAACTTACAATCATGGTGGAAGGTGAAGAGGAAGTAGGCACCTTCTTCAAAAGGTAGCAGGAGAGAGAAATGGGAGCGGAAATGAGAGAGGAAAAACTGCCCCTTTTAAAACCATTAGATCTCGTGAGAACTCCCTCACTATAACGAGAACAGCATGGAGGAAACCACCCTCATGATCCATTCACTTTCTTCCCTTGACATATGGGGATTACAGGTCCCTCCCTGGACACAGGGGGATTATAATTCGAGATGCAATTTGGGTAGGGACACAGAGCCAAACCATATCGGGCACCCCCTGGTCCTTCTGCCGCTGAGAGCTGTGTTTTGTGCGCCTCCTGCCAAACACAGCAAAACACAGTGAAGATGCAATATGAATTCCAGGACAAAACCATCTCGCCAAAAAACGATTATAGCTCAGTGTCTCCTGTTGACTCTACGGTGATGGTGATGGGTGTGGTAGCTAAAGCCCCAAGACAGACACAGAAGACCCCCATTCTCTGTATATGGCCTAAGCCTAACTGCTTAACCTCTCTCGGCCTCAGTTTCTTCACCTTTAAATGCAGATAATAAGGATCTGTCATAAGGAACCAGCAAAGATTATGTCAGATCTAAAGTCCCATAACAACAAAGGGTGTTTCATTGTGATTTCTGCAGCAGCTCCAGCCGTTGGGGGAAAATCACTCAGCAAAGCTCTTGTTTGGTCCAGTTCTCTGTGGCACCTCGAGGCAAGACTCAGCCAGCTGGTGACAGACACAGCAGCTTTCTGGGCCCTGTTCTAGTATTGCATCATCTGGGGAGGAGCAGGGTGAGGCTGAGCTAGCAGAATTCAAAAACAGCTTTCAGACTTTTACCGCCAGAGAAGACCAGGGATTGTATGTAGCGTTTCCGAGAGACAAGTTGGTATGTGACTTTGATCTTTATCAAGCTAAAAAGGGCAATATAAAATACAAAAATGGCAGATTCATAAGTGTGTATATGTGGGTGAGTGTAAGAGAGAGAAGAGAGACAGAGAAAGTTGGGTGGGCGGGGGGAGGGAGAGGGGGGGAGAGAGAGCGCACACAGGATTGTCATTAGCAAAGAACAATTTTTAAACGCCTATCCCAGCCTTGTGCAACCCTTCTTGGTTGAGATGAAAGAGCTTCCGAGACATTCCAAGAAATACTCCCACTAGCAGATTTCCAGATGCCATCTTGTGCTCCAAAGGGACAGGAGGCCTTTGTGACTGCCTGGCTCCCACCACTGCCTGCCTCTCACACCACAGCAGAAAGAAAAGTGGGACAGAACACACTTTACTCCATGCAGCTCGAAGCCTGATTCTAAATGAAGTGGCTTAGCTCAACGGCCCGTTAGAGAAGGTCAACCCCACATGGTCTTCATGTAGCTCTGGGTCCTTTAGAACTTACTGAATCACTGCTGGGTGCAGGTATAAGTAAAACCCATACCTGCCCAAGTGCCCACTGCTGCCATCCTATCGTCTTGCTGCTCCTGCCCTCAGTGACCTCCTCCTCCCAGACGACCAACTCCTGCCCATCAGGCAGCCTCCTTTCCCACCCAGGTGACCTGAGTGCTAGACTTGGGGTTGGACTGGGGAAGAAAAGGGAAGATGCAAACCAGAGTGGTTTTATGAGAGTAGCACTGACCTTCCACCTGCCCACCAAAATGGGTGTCCCCAGCTCTGGGCCTCAGTTAACTATTTGCTGCCAGAGCCTTGTGCCTATGTTAATTACACAGGAAACTTTGATTTAGCAAAAAAGCTGACCTTGCCTGGAATGACCTTCAGAAACTGCCCACAAGAGCTACAGTCTTGAAGCAGCTCAGGTGGATTTCTTGTTTCTCATGTCAGTGGAAGGTTAGCAATCATGAACCTCTGTGACCATCACAGTCTGATCACTGACAATTTCAGGTTGTGGAACACTTAGTGTCTTTTAATTGGGTCTGCATTCTAAATTGAAATATAATTAAAGCTAATTTAACTTCTTTGGGTGCTTTACCTGGATCCTTATTTTGCAATTTGAACTTTCCTCTTGTAATTTAAGTGGAAATGTATCAAGTAAACAGACAGTTATGTATTTAAATGACCATCATAATCCCCAGGGAGTAGACAGCACCTCTCTACCTTGGGCAGCGCTTTGCCGGCACACAAGTCTCAAACTGCAGTAAGAAGGTAAGACATAATTAGGCAGCGCCTCTCGGCCTACAGTGGTGCCTTAGGAGTCTGTGAGACCAGGTCTGCGCATGGAAAGCCCGGCCTTCTCAGGCGGCGACAGGTGTGTCCTCCGAACGGGCTCCTGGCCGCCTCCACCAGCTTTCCCGGGCTTAACGCGGCTGGGCTCCCCCAAGGCCTCCCCTTCCTGACGGCTCCACGCCTGGGGGACGAGAAACGGCCTCCCCGGGGCGTCGCAAGCCCCTGGGACAAGAAAAGGAGCCTAAGTTGAGGGAGACCTGAGCAGTGGACGTAGCCAGCGTCAGCCTGGGCGTCCCCGGAGTCGCGGCGACACCTCGGCTCCCCACCACCGCCCCAGCTCTCAGCTTTGTCATCGCGTCTCCAGAGAGGGCGGTGGATGACGAGAAACTGCAGCAGTGCACGACACCCGGGCCTCCAGACCACCCCGGGGAGAGCGCGCTGAGTTCCTTGCAGTCGGGCACCCCTACTCGGCCGCGCGCAGCCCCTTAGGGGCACAAGATGAGCCCCTGGGGAGGGAGCAGGCTGCAGGGGCTGTGGGGAAGAACGGAGGGCAGGCCGGGCCTGCAGACTGGAGAGACGTGGGCTGCGGTGAAACCGTTTGGGCTGCTTTGCCGCGCGCAGACGCGGAGGCCTTTACAAGGCCGGCAGGCCTCGCCCAGGGCCTGGGCCGCCGCAGGTGCCTTTGGGTCACACCGGGGGCGAATCCCACCCCCTCCCGGGGCGCTTCTGTTTACCAAACCCCTCAGACCATTGCTTTAGTTGTGCGGGGAAGGATAGAGGCAGGATCCTCTGGCAGAGGGGAGGGAACTGGGAACCCGGGGCTGCTGGGGACGCGGGCGACAGAATAAAAGGCGAAGAGGCGGCAGCTCGAATCTGTCTGCTGGTGATTTTAACCGGCGCAGAGGTGCAGCATATGGTTTCCAGGTTGGACTGCGGAATACAAAGAACGACTCTGAGCCCGGGTAGCCTCCTGACACCGAAACCAAACGATCCTGACCTAGGGGGGCTGAGTGGCAGGAGACTGGATTTTTTGTTGAGTTGCAATTAAAGGAAGATAATTAAGCCCGTAGCCGCGCAGCTTATTAATATTTATAGCCCGGAGCTACAGGGCCTGCGCTCGCTGGAGGCGGATTTGCAGGCCCAGGCGCGGAGTCGGTGTCTCCAGAGCCAGGGGCTTCGCAATGACTAGGGAGGAGAAGGCTCGATTGGGGAAATTGGGGAGCGTCCGCCTTCTGCGTTTCTCCTAATCACGCCAGCGGTAAAAGTCCGGCTGGGCCGGGAACGTCCCGAAGGCCGGGAACCGCGCGATGCCCGAATGCAGGGCGACCGGGCCGCAGTATCTAGCGTTTCGGAAGCCCCGTTAGGTCTCGTCTCTTTGTTAATTACCCAAACACTGCATCTCGCAGTGTGTTTCTGGCTACGGGGACACACGGCGCATTAAGGAAATGACCCAATAATTAGGACTCGGGGTAGAATGTCTCTTATTTTCTTGGAGCATGCGGGGCAAAGGAGACAGTGAGTACATGAGGCCCTGGCTTTGGGGCAATTTTGCAAAAATAAAACGCCCTCCGGCCTCGAACTTCGTCCGCGGTCGGCCAGGCGCCGCGTTGCGGTTCTTTTGCCACTCCATGGTCCCCGGGTGTCGGCCAAAGCCGGGACCGGCGGGAGGGGCTCCCGGTGTCCGCATCGCTGCCCCGGCCTGGGGGATGCGCCCGAGCGGGCTGGAAGGAGGGGCTGCGCAGGCGGCGCCCACGGGGTCGTAGCGCCGGGGCTGGGAGCCTGAGAGCGGTGGGTTCCCGGCCTGCGGCCGCGCGCTCAGCCCCCGGGAAATTTGTGAGAAGCGTTTGCCGTTTGTACTGCACGCGGTTCTCGGATCTCTGCTTTTCGCGCACTGCGGGTGGGGGCGGGGAGGAAGCGCGGGTGGGAGTGGGCGGCCGCGGTTAGCTTCTCCTGTCACAAACGCAGGGTTTCGCTGGGGGCGCCGCCACGGTTCCTATGGCAACGCGGCTCCTCTACGCAGCCCAGGAGTCGCGGTCGCGGGAGGCTGCGCCGCGCACCGAGCTCTTCCCTGTGGCCGCCGCGGCCGCCAGCCTCTTCCTGCTCGTGATCTTCCTCATCTTCATCTCGGTCTACGTGGGCTCTGGGCCCCTCCACCAGTCTCTGCCCCAGCACTGTTAACTGCGGCTTGGGGGTGGGGAGGGATGGAATTTGTCGTCACAACGCGCGTTCCGATGGAGCCGCACGCCACAAAGGAAGACTCATGCTGCACCCCACGGGGCACATGCGGCGACGCCGCACATCGCTGCACAGCTGGGTCTGCTCCTCCGAGCGAGCCGTTTCCAGAGCTGGTTAGCGCCGACGCCCATAAATGAGGAGGAAGACTCCCTGTGTATTAAAAGGGGGATCCGCAGGGTTTAATTTGATAAGGATTATAGCCTTCATAAAGTCATTTTTAACAAAAAGATGTAGGCGGCATGGTAATCGAGTATTCTTTACACATCTCTCCGCACACGCACTCATACCTGAAAACGTTTTGGCCTGCACAAAATGATTTTTTTGTGTATAAAGAATGTGTGTAACTCCTGGATGGTGCGGTTCAGCAGGATAGGTTAGTGGCATTAGATAATTTACACGAAGATTATGTTTGTGCTGAAAATAAAAGCTATATTGTTTATTTAGGTCATTTTCATTTGCATGCGTCCAAGCCTTTTATTAACATTAACCAGCTAGAACATAATGGGATAATGACCACCTAACCTGTTTTATCATGGGAAAGTAAACGTGATGAAGAAGTATTCAGCACCAATACCCAGTAGATAAAAACATTTGCCCTTTGTGGCTAATTTACACATTGTTTGAAATAGATAATGTATACTGTTCTTTTAATGTTCACTTTCTTGACCTTCCTGCAGTATTTTCCGTGACTGTCACACTATTTATTTTCTCTCTTATCCTCCTTGTTTATATTTTTAAAAATAAACTTTTTGAAATTATAGAATAGTTTTAGGCTTACAGAAAAGTTGCATAGTTCTATACCCCACCTCCAGTTTCTCCTACTGTTAATATCTTAGTGTGGGACACGTCACAACTAATGAACCAATATTCACACGTTGTTATTAACCGAACTCCATATTTCCTTTGGATTTCATTTATTTTTCACTTTTTCTGGTCTTGGATCTCATCCAGGATATCACATTTAGTCCTCATGTCTCCTAGGCAGGCTGTGACAGTTTCTCTGGCTATCCTTGCTTTTTATGACCTTGAGCGTTTTGGGGATTGTTTTTATTTTTAATGGAGGTATAATTTACATATAATGAAATGCAAAGATCTGAACTTATAGTTGTAAGAGTTTCAACCATTGCATACTCTTGATATCTCCTTTTGCCCGGAAAGCATCAAGTCTGATATTTGAAATATTGTCACGGAAATATTGCAGAGGTATTTATGTGTTAGTTTCTCCCACATATATACACATTGTAGTAAAAATTTTCCCATGACTTTTCAATTCTCACTTAATATTTAACATTTTTCCATTTCAAAGTTCGTTAAAGAGTTGTTAACATAATAGTAGCTTTATGAGTTGTTGATAGTTTACTTTCAACAGCCTTCTTTCGGACACAAGTTAAGCTACTGATTGTTTTTTATTCTAGAACATTTTCCTGTCTGTAGAGAGTACAGTCCAGGCATGCTCCTTAAGAAACCAGACAAACTGGGGGATAAATTAATCCAGGAAGTATACTGGAGTGGCTTTGAAATTTTAAAAACAGTTTCTTTGTTTTTTAGTTCTGAATATTAAAGCAATAATTAATGCATTTATTTGTGCACAGCTCTTGGAAGAAAAGTTTTTCTGTATCACATTGGTAATTTTGTCATAGATAACTGAATCTCCTAATTGTAAAAAAGTCTTCCACGTGTCCTTAAATCTTTAAGAATTTGACACATGGTGTAACCCCTAAAGATGTATTTTTAAGTAATGTTTAAAAACTTAGAACTGGTGCTTAACAATGAGGAAAAAGGAAAAAAAAAAGGTATTAATGTCATTGTGAACCATATTGTAGCCGAAAGCTTGAGGCAGACACATTTTTTAAACAACTGAGTAAAGCACTAAATTAATGGAATCTAATTTCCTCTTCACTTCTGTGATGTTTTATATGAGTAGGCTCAGTGGATCATATTTTTATGGCTTGGTAATAGAGTGGTGGATATCAGAGAGAAAAGGTAAAATTTAAGGTTGATGTTTTTTACCAACTATTTTTAAGAAACCCACAAACCTACCCAGTGTGGTGTAGACCTTCTGGCCACGTTTAGGTAAAGCTGGTCATCCGAGAACCTATCTGTCGGTAATTCCCTGAGCTGCCTTTTAAAAGTTTTTGGCTAAAATAGCTTTTAGAGTCAGGCCATATTCATGCCAACAGGATTCTGGCCACGTTATACTTATCTTTCTCAATCCACAAGTAAAAACCAAGCCAACTAGGGTAAAAAAAACTGTTCCAAAGGTGTGGGTGGCTGTAGGCAGATGGTTTTCATTCTTTTGCCATGACAAGTAAAGATTCAAAAATCCGTATGTTTTAGCACTAGAGTAAATGTATTTTGCATCCATTCTTTAAAAAACCTCAACTCCTATACAAATCAAGTAATATGAACAAATATCTTCCAGAATGATAATTTTGAGAAGGATGTTGAGGAGTAATGCCTTTGAGTGAAGTCTACCTTCAGTTATAGCTAAGAAAACACATAATGTTAAACACACCTGAGCATGTGTGATTATTTCAATTACTTGCCTGAATTTGAATAAGCTAACTATGACTATCAGAAAGGAAGTCAGAAACAAAATCCTGGTTTTTCTCTGCCTGCTACAAATCAGATTTCAGCAGCTGTCTCTCACCGGCTGAGAGTTAGCTGAGCAGAGGATGACATAGATGTAGTCACATGTGCACAGATTTTGGCATAGTGGGCTCTGAAATTAGTCAACCAGGTCCATATCTGGTGCCATTACTGACTTGCGAATGTTCTTAACCATGTCACTGAAGTCTTCTGGGTCCCGTTGCTCTCAAATGTTATAATATAACATTTGATAATAATAATAATACTAACTTCATAAAACTGTTGTGAGGACTAAATGAAATATTCACATCATATTCAGAATAGGAAGTACATAGCACATGGGAAGCATTCAAAAGATAGCTCTTATTATCATTGTTTTTATTATTTACTGTTTTTAAATACCTGCTATAACCAGGTATTATACTATATCATATGCTGAGGTTTTGGTAATATTGAAAAAACAGATGTTTTTCTACATCACAGAGCCTAAAAACTAAATCCTTAGGTTTGAGCCCTATTTAACCTGCCTGTTTTAATTTAAAAAGTATATTTCTACAGTACTTTGGGAGGCTGAGGCAGGAGGATTGCTTGGGCTTATGAGTTCGAAACCAGACTGGGCAACATGGAGAAACCCCATCTCTACAAAAAAAAAAAAAAAAATACAAAGACTAGCTAGGTGTGGTGGCACACATCTGTAGTCTCAGCTACTCAGGAGGCTGAGGTAGGAGGATTGCTTGAACCCAGAAGTTCAAGGCTACAGTGAGCCGTGATCATGCCACTGCATTCCAACCTGGGCAACAGAAAGAGACCCTGGCTCAGGAAAAAAAAAAAAAAAAAAAAAGTTTATTTCTGACCTGTAATATTCATAACATTGTGCTAAATGTCATTGATTTTGCTGTGTTCTCATTCATTTTTGCAAAAGAGATGCAAACAAAAAAACAACTGGGACTTACCCAAAGCCACAGATGGAGAAGCTGTGTATTCACGCTCACATCCCTCAGGACAAGATTCCCCCAGGAACACAGAACACAGCACCAACTGCAAATCATCCTCCATTTACTCAACAGACCATGAGTATCAGTGATGTGTCGGGCATTGTTCAGAGCTGACCATTCAAGGATAAAACACAGTCCTCATCCTCAAGAAGCTTATGGTGAATTGGAGAAAGAGACAAAATTAAATATGTAATCAGTGTACATGGGATAAGATGCAGTTCTGCCAAGACTGAGGGATGCAAGTGGACAAGAAAAGCCTCCCACAAAAGAGGCCAAGCATAGATGTTGAGGAAAAACCATAGCATTAATCCAGGTGAGAAATAAGGAGAACCTGAGTCGAGAATGGGCTGTGCATGGAGAGGAGGTTCCCGGGTAAAGGCAAATCCTGATCACCATTTGGATGTGGGGAAGAAGGGAGAGGAGAGTGTGAAGGAAGTCCCCAGGTCTCTGTTTGGGGGACCAGAGGGGCAATGTACCCAAAGAAGGGGTGGAGCAGGCATGCTAATGGGTGTCCATGGTGGTCACATTGCAATTACCAGCTCTAGAAGGTACAATAGATACTTATCCCAAAGAGAGCACCAAGAATTGCACGTGAAGCCAGCCTATCTCTTGAGAGAAATCCCTGTAGCCGGGAAGAGAGAAGACAAAATAATAGGAAAATGGGGGGTGGGCACAGTGGCTAATGCCTATAAACCTAGCACTTTGGGAGACCAAGGTGGGAGGATTGCTTGATCCCAGAAGTTCAAGACCAGCCTGGGCAACATAGGGAGACCATATCTGTACAAACATTTTTTTTAAAAGAATTAAAATAAAAATTAGCCAAGTGTGGCGGTGCACACCCATAGTCCCAGCCACTTGGGAGGCTGAGGTAGGAGCATTGTTTGAGCCCAAGCAGTTGAGGCAGCAGTGAGCCATGATCACACCACTGTACTCTAACCTGGGCAACAGAGTGAGACATTATCTGAAAAACAAAAAAACAAACAAAAACAAAAGAAAAATAAAATAGGGTAAAGGGGAGATACTTGACCTAGAAACTTAAAGTCTGCTACAAGCTTTTCTAGGGTATGATCACTTTCCTCATCCTAACACCTTTAGGTCAGGATAATTTCCCGTGAAAAATAGACTTACGGCTTTAGCCAGTGGAAAAATCTCAAAGAAAAAATAGCATTCACTCTGTAGAAAGTCACTTCAGAGCCAAATTTGACACATATTTCAATCTTAAAATAAAGTATGTACAGAATTATAGTTAGTTCCCTCATATAGGATTAAAGTGTTTAACCCATATAAAATTTCTCAAGGAGTTTTAAGATTTGTGAAAATTGATTATTATAAATGTGTTTCACTCTAACCAATTCATTTGCTTATTCTTCAGGGAATATGAATGCCCAGATATAAAGCTCTAATTCATATGAACAAAGAAATCACTCTTACCGTATCACAGAGCCTGATTGGCATGAGTGTTGAAGGAGAAAGTACTCCTGTAGCTTAGACAGACAGTGTGGCACGGCAGACAAGAGCACAGGTGTAAGAGTAGCTGGGGTAATGTGAGCCCTGCCAGGCTCTATCACTTCCTTGCTCTGTGACCTTGGGCAAGCACATACCTCCAAGCCTCAGTTTTCTCCTGTAGAAACTGGACACAGTGATAGTACTTATCTTACATATAATTAAGATTGAATTAGGCAATTACTGTGGTGGGAATGTCCATGTCGCTCCAAAATTTATATGTTGAAACCTAATCCCCAATGCAACAGTATTAAGAGATGGAGCAGAACCCTCATGAATAGGATTAATGCCCTTATAAAATAGGTGGGAGCTTGTTTGTCTCTTCTGCCATGTGAAGATGCAGCAAGAAGGCACCAGCGAGAAAGCAGAAATTGAGCCCTCATGAGATGCTGGATCTATGACTTGGTCTTGGACTTCCCAGACCGCAGAACCATGAGCAATACATTTCTGTTGTTTATAAGTTACCAGGTCTAAGATACTTTGTTATAGCAGCCTGAATAGACTAAGGCAGTCATCCATGTAATATCCTTAGCACAGTACCTGCAACATAGTAAGTCTCAGTATATTTATTTAGTGCTGATAACCCACTTAACTATCTTGGTGCCAAGTTTTATTTACAGAGAGTTGTTATCTTTTAAATTATTTATTTCAAAAGTCTGGTTTTTCCAACAAGTCATTCCAGGATTTGCTATTGTACAAAGAATTATGCCTGCATTTAAAATGAATGATACCAGAAGGAATGGCCTTATTTATGTCAAGGGCTATAATTTTTAAATTGATAAAAACAAATGTAAAGTTTTGAGTATCATTTCTTAGGTAAATTTGACACCTCACTCTGTGCCTCTCCTGAGCTATAATGGCAGCGACAAGGAAAAGCTCTTTCCTCTCTGATGAATGTAACATTTTCTGAATTTAGGTTTGGTTGACTCTTCTGTCAACTCTCCAAACATTCCTGAAAGAGGGCTGCAGGGTGACCTCCAGCAGACTGGATGAGGGAGGCTGGTTTTTGTGTCAACTTATGCAAGCATCAGGTACTTCCATTAAACACAAGTGAAGATGCTTCTTTGCTCTGACCCTGGCATGCTAAAACTCAGCTTCAAAAGGAAGCACAATATTCTTTTTTTCTTTCCTTGTGTTTTTGTTTATGTTTGTTTGTTTTTGAGACAAGGTCTTACTCTGTCACCCAGGCTGGGATGCAGTGGTGAGATCATGACTCACTGGAGCCTCAGCCTTCTGAGCTCAACCAGTCCTCCCACCTCAACCTCCTGGGTTGCTGGGACTATAGACGCATGTCACCATGCCCAGCTCATTTTTTTACAGACAAGGTTTCGCCATGTTGCCCAGGCTGAATTCCTGGGCTCAAGCAATTCTCCTGCCTCGGCCTCCCAAAGTGCTGGGATTATAGGCATGAGCCACTGTGCCTGGCCTGAAATCACAATTTTCAATTTCGTTTCTGACAAGGGGTCATATTTAACTTAACAGAAAGTTTGCACCTAGCAATAATGGCAATTGGCCAATATCCAGCCCCCAACCCAGCAGAGAAAAGATCTGGCGGTAAACGCCTGCGAGAGGTTGTGCACTGTGTAAGACCAACACTCTCGTGTGCAGTCTCCATGGAGAGCCAGAGCCTCCCAGCATGGGTCAGGCTCAGGAGAGCACCACAGGGATGTGGGGATCCCAGGAGGAATGGAGCATTTTGTTCTCAAGCTCTTAGGCACCAATATATCACCCAGGGACTGTGAGTGGGCAGCAGAGATGCTTCCCCTCCTGCTCACTCCAGAATCCTTCATTGTGACTTCTGCAGTACCAGACCTTTCTTTTGCTCTTAGTACACTTAACATTCCAGTTGCCTGGTTATTTTCCTTGAGTTAAAAAAGAGCTCTAGGGTGAATGACCTCACCTAATCCTGGGGTTAGAAAGTGAAGGGTCCAAGAACCTGGAATAACACCCATGATTATTTTTTAGGCAGAAGAGTAAATATTTATCAAATAAATATTTGTTGAATGCTCAGTCAATGCTGCCTAGACATGTGTTTGTATTTCCTAATCATTTAACATTGCAATGTCATATCTTTAACAATCCTCAACAACCTCATGGGGAAGACTCCTACATTGCCTCATTTTTGGTAGGTTGAAGTGAGCCGTGCCAAAATAAGCAGTTTCTTAATGGTGGCAAAGAAGTTAGTTAGCTGAACTGCAATTTCAAACACCTTACTTCTGAATTCTACCAACACACACCTTTCAGTATCAAAAATACCATTTTTAGACTCTTTCTTGACAGAAGTGCAGAAAATAGGTGACGGGTGACATATATGTCAAATGCTAAATTTTTTCCTGTGGTTTTTAAAAAATTTGTTCTTTGTTTTTATAATAAGCAAAAAGAGCAGAGAAAATTACCAGAGTTCTGATTTTTTTTTTTTACACAGTACTTACCTACCTAGAATTATTTCTATTTCCCAGGAAATATAGTTTCAACTATATAGAATACACAGTCACATTTTTAGAGAAATAATTTTCAATATAATCCCAACACACATAGTATGAGATACTTTGAGTATTTGCTGTCACATGGAATAAAATATGGTAAAAAGAACAAGCTGCAGGGCTGACCAGGTGTGGTGGCTCATGCCTGTAATCCCAAAACTTTGGGAGGCCAAGGTGGGAGGATCACTTGAGGCTAGGAGTTAAGACCAGCCTGGGCAACATAGCAAGATCCCCATCTCTAAAAATAATTAAAAACTTAAAAATAAAGAAGTACAAGCTCAAATAAGGATGACTGTCAAGTCAATGTATAAGTCCGATTTTGTTATTAGCCTATTACGTGCAGTAATGATATCTTCTGAGCCCAAACCTGGCATATGACCTGGTAAATGCAAGTGGGGGGAAATGGGACAACTATTTAAATTCCAAACGGTCTATGAGAATCAGATGACCTTTTTCATGGTAGTATTAAGTGTGAGAAAAATATTTTGGAATGACTTGGAAATACTTGAACACTCTTAATATTGACTTAAATTGTTCCTTGAAGTTCTTATTGTGTGCATTCGCCTGTTACAAAACTAAAATTACTATTAGTAATGAGAATTCAACTTAAGAGTCTTAACTATGAAAACATTAAATATTAAACTTCAGATAATACAGCACTAACTTGTTCCAAGTCAAACTCCAAAGACTATTTCTATAAAGTCATTGGTTGGGCTGGCCTCCATGGCTCACATCTGTGATCCCAGCACTTTGGGAGGCTGAAGCAGGTGGATCACCTGAGGTCAGGAGTTCGAGACCAGCCTGGCCAACATAGTGAAACCTCATTTCTACTAAAAATACAAAAACTAGCCAGGCATGGTGGCACACACCTGTAATCTCAGCTACTCAGGTGGCTGAGGCACAAGAATTGCTTGAACCTGGGAAGTGGAGGTTGCAGTGACCTGAGATCACATCACTGCAAACCAACCTGGGTGACAGAGTGAGACTCTGCCTCAAAAAATAAAAATAAAAATACAATAAAGTCACTGGGCAATTGCACATTGAACAATGTCAGTGTGGGCAGACATCGTGGAAAATCAGTCAGAAAAGGATACCTTTTCCCTCAATTAAGAAATGTTAACTTTCCCTGAATTAAGTGGCTGCTTTGATCTGTTCTGTATTTTAGTCATGGCCAGATATGTCATTGTTTGTTCAGTTTGAAAGAAAAATAAAAAGAACTCAGAGAACTGTATCTGGAAAAGCATATTTACTGAGTACTTACTGTGTACCAGTGTCAATGCTCAGATACAGAAAAAGAACAAACAGCCAAACCAACAAATGGCAATTTGGCTCCTGGCCTTAAGGAGCCTCTAAGGAAACAAACCAGTAAGTAGATGACTGCAAAATAATGTGGCGAGGTTCTGACGGGGACAGCTAGCTATTCTATCTTGTCACACAGCCAGAAAGTGGTTGAGTGACATCATCTAACATGGCATCTACCTCCCAGAACCACTTCCCGGGGATCAAACCTCCCAAGTTTCCACTGAAGGAGACTTCTTAGGGTTTAATAGAATATATGCAATGGTTGAAAATAGACTTTGAGAGGATTAAGATGGGTGGTCATTTTGAGAATAATCCTTAAACCACACAGTGGCTTCTTACAGGGATCTGCTCAATAAGATGTTAATGTCACGTCTGAAGAGTGGGTACAAAAATGCAAAGCACCAGAAAGCATGCACCACTGATGAGTTTCAAGTCGTAACCTAAATATGCAGGCTTTTCAATGGTAAGATTAGGCCTGATTAGGAACTAAAAACAATGTGTTTGCTTATTTACCTAACCGAAGTGTTTGATATTGGTCAAGTTACTAATCTCCCCAGGCCTTATTTTCCTCATCTGTAAAATGGGATAATATTAGGACTGTTGTAGGGATTAAATGAGATAATCCATGTAAACTTGGAACTTTCCCTGCTGCATAATGCTATATATTTTAAGCCAAAGCATAGTGTCTAAAGTAGAGAAAAAGTAGAGATTTTTGTTTTGTTTTTTATTTTGAGACAGGGTCTCCCTTTGTCACCCAGGCTGGAGTGCAGTGGTGCAATCACAGCTCACTGCAGCCTCAATCTCCCAGACTCAGATGGTTTTCCTACTTCAGCCTCCAGAGTAGCCGGGACCAGTGGTGCAGCCACCATGTCTAGCTAATTTTTAATTTTTTTCTTTTGTATTGATGGGGGTCTCACTATGTTGCCCAGGCTGGTCTTGAACTCCTGGCCTCAAGCGATCTTCCCACCTCCACCTCCCAAAGTGCTGGGATTATAGGCTGAAGCCACTGTACCCAGCAGGATATTTTTAAAAAGTGAATAGATGCAGTTTTAAAAATGTTTGGGAAGAAAGGCAGAAATCGTATTCCGAAATCTTCCTTCATTCTCTTTCATTTATTATTCGTGTGAGAATCATTTATTAAAAAATAGAGTCCCCATCTCTTAGAGATTCATACTGAAGTATTTGTGGGTGAAATTATATGATATCCAGGATTTGTTTAAAACTAATACAGTGGGTGGGGGCTGGGGAATGAGTGAATAGATCAACGAACCAAGCTTGGCCGTATGCTGATCACTGCGGGAACCCGGTGATAAGTACAAGGAGCATTGTTATACTATTCTCTCTACTTTTGTATGTACTCGAAATGCATACTAAAAAGTTAAAAAATAATAATAAAGGCCGACTGTATAGCTACTATCTGCTGTTATGTGTAAATTCTCTGGTGCAGATTGAATGTCCAATTTTTCTTTTCAAACCAGGCAAGCATGAAGTTCTGTCAAGCTGAGGCAGAAATCATGTTGCTACGGCAACTCTTCACCACATTAAGTGGCTGTAGAGTCAAAATGGCAGCAGCTTTTTTTTGTTGTGTTTTGCTTTTCCGGGAAATGATCTTCATGTCAGAAAGAGAAACCCATCCCAAAGACCCCTGCCAGCCCCCATTCCCTAAATGAGCCTCCCTCCACTGCCTACCATAAGGACTGAGGGGTGTAGGCTTCCACGGTTTTGAGCCAGGAAGAATAGAGGACAAGGAGTCCCTGGGGCAGACTCGTGGGGGAAGCAACCTAAGTTAGGGGTTCTGCTGACTGTTGGCTGGGGCTTTACAGCTCAGGTAGGGCTGCTGGTGGACAAGCAAGGAGATCCCCTTATCAGGAAGGCGCCCCATCAGGAAACATCTGTTTCTTGCCTTTCATGCCCTTTCCTGACATATGCAACTGATCAATGACAAGAAATGGGGCCCAGTCCCCACTTCCTGCACATGGGACTCTATTTCCATAGAGGCCCACTATGTATCTTTAGAATTACAAGAAAACCATTCTTTGGCAGGGGATCTCGGGGTATCATTAAGTCCATCCCCTGCCTTCAGAGAGAAAGTCTCTAAATCATTCCATATGTTGACTCCAGTGGCAACATGAGGGCAGAGGGAGCCCAAGCAAGAGACATTGGGGTTAATTTCACAGCACAGAACAAACAGGCCATCCTGGCTTTGCTCACTGGAGAGATTAGATGGGGTGCCCACCCCTTGACTGTTTGCTGTATTATCCTGGGCAAGTTATTTAACCTCTGTGTGTTCAGTTATATAAGGCCAGGCACAATGGCTCATGCCTGTAATCCCTGCACTTTGGGAGACCAGGGTGGAAGGATCTCCTGAGCCCAGGAGTTTCAGACCAGTCTGAGCAACACAGCAGGACCTCATTTCTACAAAACATTTTTAAAACATTAGCTGGGCATGGTGGTGTGTACCTGTAGTCCCAGCTGCTCAGGAGGCTGAGGTGGGAGGATTGCTTGAGCCCAGGAGTTTGAGGCTGCAGTGAGCTATGATCACGCCGCTGCACTCAGTGTGGGCAACAGAGTGAGACCCTGTCTCTAAAAAAGGTAAAATAATATGAAAAATTTTTAAAAAGGGTTCCCTCGAGGTTGTGGTAAGAATAAAACAAGATAAAATATGAGGAAATGGCTTGAAGAATGCAGGGATGATTTGCTACTCGTGTGAACAGGGAGGAAAATTACAAAGCCACTGTGTCATTTATTCTCTCCCCTTTTCCTTTCTTCCTTCCTCCCTCCCTTTCTCTCTCCATCTCTTTCTGCCTCTCTCTTTCTCTCTCTCTCTTCTTTCTTCTTCCCCTCTCCCTTTCTTATCTTTTGATTTTTAATTCCACAAACTAACCTGAGATTTATTTTTCTGGCATGTCCATAGAGACTGTCTCCTCATGTTTTCAACAAGTGGTTCATTTGTAGGCTTCTGGATGTTGACAATAAGCACCTAGTACAATGCGGGCTAGTCTGTGGGTCCAATCATTTATCCAATACCCTAATAGCACCTATCAGGCGATCTCACAGTGCTGGCTTTCTCCTTCCATCTCCCTCTAGCCAATCAAATTCAATACTTTATCATGCACACTATTATTAAGTGTTTCTGGAAATTTCCTGCACAGTACAATCCAGAAATCTGACTACCTGGAATTTCATGCACTCAGTCAAGAACTTGTCTTTATTATGAGAGTAATGAAATGTTTATTTCAACTGAGTCAACATGTAGGGGGTTTTGTTTGTTTGTTTTTATGTTTTCCTGACACTTGTGGCCAGCTACAAGAAGCCCCTAGCATCCTGCTTGGCATCTGGGATTCAAAACATTTTAAAGAGACAGGAAGTCTGTGCTGGCTTGTATTTTCATATATCTCAGTGCTTCTGAACAGGCCATTTTTCACGAGGCTGCTTCTGTTCCCTGGGTTGTTGTTTATTTGTTTGTTTGCTTGTTTTTATTACTTCAGGTAGAATTGCTGACAAAGGTAAACAATCAGAGCTGGGCCTGCTGTAAGGGTTGCCATGTCTCTCTCTCTTTACTCCCGAAAACAAAGTAATACAAAGTCCCAGTTTTGGTTTTCGGAATGCTTGATGCTGCTCAGGCCGTAAACAGTGTGTTAGTTGTCAAGTGCTGGAGCATGTCTTTGTTTAGTTTCCATAGGATTTCGTCTCTGGGAAGTGAAGCACATTTCTCCTCTTGAGCTCCCATAGGGTGGAGGCCCCAGAGCAGATGTGGCTGAGGCACAAATTGCAGCACACAGCAAGGAGCCTGTGGGGCGGTGGTGGGAAGAGGAGTGAGAGTGTGGAATGGAATCTCAGGTGGATCCAGAGCCATGGGAAGCCACTGTAAGGTCTAGAACAGGCTGATGCAGTGAGATCCTTTGAAACCCCATCTGTCTTGTGGCCTCCTTCTGGTCACTTTGGTAGTCTATAACAATCACTTCAGGTCATAAAGCAATCTACCTGATGGCAGAACAGCCAAATGGCCTAGACGGGGCTCAAACCCACTAAAACTAAGACGTGTCAGTATTAGACAAAGGAACTAACAGACTGTGAACATAATCAATGAACTTTTAAAATGGGAGCGGAGGACAGGTGCAGTGGCTCATGCCTGTAATCCCAGGACTTTGGGAGGTGAAGTGGGGAGGATAACTTGAGGACAGGAGTTCAAGACCAGCCTGGGCAACAGAGCAAGACCCCGATCTCTACAAAAAATAAAAAATTAGCCTGGTGTGGTGGCATGCACCTGTAGTTCTAGTTCCAGCTACTCTGGAGATTGAGGCAGGAGGATCTCTTGAGCCTAGGAGTTGAAGGCTGCAGTGAGCTGTGATTGTGCCACTGCACTCCAACCTGGGGGATAAAGCAAGACCCTGTCTCAAAGAAAAAAGAAAAATGCAGAGGAGCATCTTTCTCATTTCTAGGAAAAGTACAGATACCAAGGATTTGTTAAGGAAGGAGGCCCCAGGAATTAAAAAGCTTTAAGAAGAAGATCCTATCCCTTATTAATATTTGCCATCATCATAAAAAACAGATAAAAAGTTGGCATTCATGCAACACTTTGCAAAATTCTTTACAAAGAAGCAAGTGAAGTCTTTGCAGAAAAGAACCTTGAACTCCAACTCAGAAAATACCTACAGTGATGTGGAAAAGATACAAGACCCCTCAGGCAAACAGACAACTATTCATTCACTGTAAATGTAACTAGTATTTCCCAGCCCACTCATTTGGGAGTAGAAATAGCATCCCATCAATAATCACGATTTCATATTTCTCAGTACACAGTATGACTCACTGGCAGTAGCTCCCAATCCTTTCTTTTTCAGATTCCCAGATTCCTCCCAAACACTTCCAGGACTTCAGGGGCAGTGTTTGGCTGATGTGAAGAGTGGAAGTTCTCTCTTGGTTCTCATACCATTGTGTAATTTTCCTTCTTTTCTGCCCATCTCACAGCAAGGTGTCATGTGTGGCCATGGAGTAGGGGGAGCAAGGAGCTGCAGGGCCTGCTTCAGTCACTCAGGGTTTACTAAGGCTCTGTATATAGGATGTCTCAACTGGGAATGGTGGCTCACGCCTGTAATCCCAACACTTTGGGAGGCTGAGGCGGGTCAATCACTTGAGGTCAGGTGTTTGAGAGCAACCTGGCCATTATGGCAAAACCCCATCTATACGAAAAATACAAAAATTAGTTGGGCATAATGGCAGGTGCGTGTCGGTCCAGCTACTCTGAGGCTGAAGAGTAGAATTACTTGAATCCAGGAGGCAGAGGTTGCAGTGAGCCGAGATTGAGCCACTGCACTCCAGCCTGGGCCACAGAGTGAGACTCCATCTCAAAAATAATAATAATAATAATTAGTTTGGAATGGTGACGTGTGCCTGCAGTCCCAAGTACTGTGGAGGTTGAGGCAGGAGGATCACTTGAGCCCAGGAGTTGGAGGCTACAGTGAGACATGATTGTACCACCGCGCTCCAGCCTGGGTGACAGAGAGAGACCCTGTCTCTAAAAAAAAAAAAAAGTAATAATGCCTCTGTCTTCATGGCCACCAAGAGTGCTGTTTTTGACTCCTGTGTTACATGGAAATGTTAAGGAAGCAGCTCTTAGTTTTTATTCCCTCCTATTTAATGGAAGACAGTCTACTCTATTATAAGCAAGTGATCTGAAGTCAGACAGACTTGGGATTTAGATTTTTAGATACTCTTTTCTTTAGCTGTGTGACCTAGGGCCAGTCATGGAGCCTCAGTTTTTCCAGCTATAAAATGGGGATGATCATAATAGTACTTCAGGACTAGGGATATCCCCAGGACTTAACTAATTGATCCGTGTAAAACGCTTGCCACGGCGCCTGATCTTTGTAAGGCACTCGGTAAACATTGTTATTGTTGTCTTTGTTGTAGTCAATGTTATGTTACTGCTGTTCCTACCACTGTCCCCTTCATGTTGGGATTTAGCTATGAGTCCACTGGGACAAGGCAAGAGAATATCATGAGTGACAAGCACCACACTTTTAAAAGAACCTTCAACCCTATAAAGCACCTACACAATGCCTGGCACATAACACCTTCTCAGTAGGGCTGACTTCCCCTGCCGACACAGTCTTTCCCCTCTTTAAATAAATATGTATCTGTCACCCACGGTCTGAAGGCAACACTTGATTATATTTTCTCCCCGTGTGTGTGTGTGTGTGTGTGTGTGTGTGTGTGTGTGTGTGTGTTTTAAGCTTTTGGGATAGCTTTTAAGAGATATATCATTGTGGTTTTGGGGAGGGGTTGTATTTTGTTTTGTTTTATTTTGACCTTTGTGTCCCTGGAGCTCCTAGCTAGGTTAACGGTTCCCATTCCATCTCTTCAACAACTCTCCCCACTGCTGGAAACAGATCGGCTCAGCACTGCAGGAGTTCCCATTTTCCAGCTCTAGTGCTTCTTATAGGAAGTTATAAAGTCCTGGGCCCAACGCTGCTGTCTGACCCACTGCTTCAACATCGGCCCGCTCCAGCTGTTCTTCCTCCCAGATTCTGTTCTGCCCAACAGCACACGTGCCTGGCTGGCCAAGAGTCTTCATTGACAGTGAAAGGAACCCTCAGATGATTTTAAGTATTTCAAAAAGTCTAACAACAATCAGAGCTGGGCCTGCTGTAAAGGTTGCCATGTCTTATTAAAATGCCATGAGCCTTGGCGTGTGGCTGGAAGTACCTCAGCTTTTTGGGGCAGTACTTGTCGGTCCTGCTGGTTAGATGCGCTGAGTGTCTAACAGAAGTGGAAAACCAATTAGTCATAACTTCCTTTTTCTCTTGATGAAGATTAGGAATAATAAAGAGTTCTTGGTGGCAAAAGGCTGGATGCCTCTGCTCTAGTCAATTCCATTTTACCAGTACGAATTTTCATGAAAATCAAACCAAAGGTAGCAAAGCAGGATACACAGGAATATGAGGATATTATGAGCCCTTGTAACCTAATTGCACTGAGTCCATTTGCCCACGCACAAGGAAAAGCCAAACACCGAAGCACCAGATTTTTGTAGAAAGAGAGGTTTATTGCAACGTGGCTGTGCAAGGAGACAGGAGATGGGCTCAAATCCATCTCCTTGTACTGGTCTCAAAGCAGTACATGGAAAGGAGAAATTCTGGGGGAGGGGTTTTGGGGTTGGTGAATGATTGGAGGAAGGGGAGGGGAAGTTTGCAAAGTCCCTTAAGTGGGTGCAGTTGTCTCTTTGTGCTTCTTTGTGGTTGTATGTGCAAAGTTGGGGGAAATTGGTAGGAACCATATGGTATGAATTCAGACTGTGACATCAAAAGGTCACCCATCTGGCAAAGTAAGACCATTCTGCATAGACTATAGCCAGCCATATTGGTTGCAATTAGTTTCAGCCAGTTTGGCCAGTTTTTTTGGTTTTGTTTTTTATTGTTGTGCTTCTTTGTTTGAGATAAGTTCTTGTTCTGTCACCCAAGCTAGAGTCTGGAGTGCAGTGGTAAGATCATCACTCACTGCAGCCTTGAATTTCTGGGCTCAAGTAATCTTCCCACGTCAGCCTCCCAAATAGCTGGGACTACAAGCATGTGCCACCATGCCTGGCTTTTCATGTTTGTTTTTGTAGAGACGAGGTCTTGCTATGTTGCCCAGGCTGGTCTCAAACTTCTGGGCTCAAGCAATCCTCCTGCCTTGGCTTCCCAAAGTGCTGGGATTAAAGGCCTGAGCCACTGCAACTGCCCCAGTTGGCCAGTTTTGTTGTAAGTGGAGGGGACTGTTACAAGCTACTTCCTTATATGCCATCCTATAAGACAAGCTCAAGAATTCCTGTTACCAACTTCTTTAACCCTTTGGGCACAGTTTCACCTTTAGGGTCGAATGCCTGATATTCCTGAAGCTCAAAAGTCTGGTCTCTTTTAGGCTGCAGGCACTGGGGTGAGCACTTGTTTTCACGGGTAAAATATGCTGTTGCTTTCCAGGAGCAGCATCACCCAAAACTTGAGAGATTTTTGACCGCCTAGTTTGTAGAGGGCGGAGACACAAGGAGGAATATTCCCTGGCTCTTTCCCCAGCCCTTCCTACACGGGACCACCCTGCGGTACTGTTGCCTATCAGTCCAGCTTTCCTGTGCCCAGCCAGTTACAACAAATGCACCGGAATCCTGTCCTTCCCCGGAGCCCTGCGGGTGGTAGATGAAGATCCTCATTCCTCATCCCTCTTTAAACAGGGTTAGTCTGTTCATACTGAAACCTAAACAAAACAAAACAAAACTTTTTTTTTCTTTTTTTCAGACAGGATCTTGCTCTGTCACCCAGCTGAAGTATAGTGGTGCAATGACAGCTCACTGCAGCCTCCAACGCCTGGGCTCAAACAATCCTCTCACCTCAGCCTCCTGAGTAGTTGGGACTATAGGCACACACCACCATACTCAGCTAATTTTTAAAACTTTGTGTAGAGACAGGGTCTCAGTACGTTGCCCAGTCTGGTCTCGAACTCCTGACTCAAGTGATTCTCCCACCTTAGCCTCCCAAAGTGCTGGGATTATAGGCGTGAGCCACTGTGCCTGGCCTCCCCCATCCTTCTTTACAAGTGTTTTCTGTGCCACGTAGTTGATCATTTAAGGTCTTGCATTCTCCTCTAACATCTCATGTGCTTTCATTTTAAAATATATATATTTATCTGGGGCAGATTTCACATACTCTACAAGACAAAAACCCGTAGGAGGCATGTAATTACTTTATTATGCTCACTAATGTACTTCATGAACAAATCAGAGTTACAGCAACCCAGGTCCCTTGCTGCAGGCCCCAGGGAACTTTGCAATGAGTGCTTTATGATCCAGCCAAATATGAAATAAAGGTGTGTTTGACAAATCTTAACTCACATTGCGTGGCACACTAACGTTTTGCTTGTGGCTTAGATGGGAGTTTGCTGGCCCTGGTATTAGCAGAGCCAGCAGCCTTGTGAGAAAAACTTGGAAGTGATGCAGCTGCCTCCTGAGCCTACATTTGGGATCATTCCCCTCGCCAAAGCTTTGCCCAAACTTGGTGCCCAGTGTTTGTCCCCAGACTGGATCCTGGCTCACATTAGACAAGTCCAAGATTGGTGGCAAGCAAAGTACAGCAAGTGTCTACCAGGCAGGCAGGAGAACACAAAATGAAAATTTAAAAGCTGTATAAATCTTCCAGGATTAGAAACACATGAAGCAGGAATCAGGCAAGGGTCATGACAGAGACTGCAGAATGTCTCTAAATATTATTTCTGACAATACAAAATCAATTTACATTTAATACATTTTAAAACAGCCAACCTACCCATATGATTTGATATTACTAAGGAGAGCTGAAATGGAATCTTAATGCAGTTTGTAAGCATATTCAGCAGAGGTTTATTATTTCTAAAAATGCTTTGTGTAATCACAGTACTTTATCGTTGAAATTGCCAGGTTTTGTGATACAAATATATTAGATTCATAATTAAAATGCTGTTGTCTATTAATGCCGCCACAGCATTTTCCCCAGGCAGACACTTAAAAAAAAATCCTATATACTTTCAAGGATGAGTGAGCTCCTCTTTTAGGAGAGATTCCTCCCTCCACATGCTTTATTTATTAATACAATCAATTCAGGGAAGAATAAAGCATCCTCAGAATGAGACTAATGAGGCCTAAGAGCACAAAATTGAAACTAGTCATCACCTTGGCCCAGTTGTGAAAGAGTCTCTCCAGACTACCCACTCTTCTGTAGTTTTAAAGTGGTATCAATTTCTAAGGCTCATCAAACAGTGTTTTCAGAGTAATCATAGAAAAAAAAAAAGATACAATGAAATTTGTTGTTTTCTGGGCATGGTGGCTCCACCTATAATCCCAGCACTTTGGGAGGCTGAGGCAGGAGGATCGCTTGAGCCCAGGATTTTGAGATCGGCCTGGGTAACATAGCAAGGCCCTGTCTCTACAAAAACCAAAAAAATTGCTGGGCATGGTGGCATGCTCCTGTAGTCCCAGCTACTCAGGAGGCTGCGGTGAGGGTATATCGCTTGATCCCAGGAGTTCAAGGTTGCAGTGAGCTGTGATTGTGCCACTGCACTCCAGCCTGGGTGACAGAGCCAGACCCTGTCTTCAAAAAATAAAAAAACCTGAGATGAGGAGGATGAGGAGGAGAGAAGCATCATCAGGGCAGGAAACCAGCAGTTCAAAGACCAGAGGCAGGATGCACTGGAGAGCAGGGTGGCCTGATAGAAGCAGAGCAGTGCAGACATGGAGGGGTCCCAGCCGGGAATTACCTCAGACGTCTTAAGGCACTGAGAAGCCAGTGAAGGAGGGAGTGGGGCTGTCACCAGAAACATATTTTATATGCACATTTAAAAAAATGCTATAGTTGCTGTTGTAGTCTGTACCCTGTGTCATGTCCTGCTCTTCTCCTAGCTGTATATCAGAAACCTTTTCAATGTGTTCGTGAGAGCCACTGTTAGTTACAAAATGGTAAGTCATTCAGCCATTCCCTTATAGTCAGATATTTAGACTTTGTTGAATAATTTTGATTATTATAGAGTAATGCAAGTGACTGTGTACATAATACCCTTCTTCCTATATAAGAATAATTTTGTGTCAAGATATGTTCCTAGATGTCACACCAGCCAGAAGTGACAATATTCATTTCCTTGACTATTTGAATGGGTGAAAAAATCATTATCTTCTAGTTTCAGTTTATATTCCTTCAATGACTAGTAAAATTGAGTAGGTCTCCATATTTTGTGACAAGTATTATCAGGGCAAAAGATAAAGTAATTTAGTGAACACATAAAGAGAATTTGGTATTTTACACCCCAGTAAACCTGTGGCATGTGAAGACCAGTGAAACCATTTTAGATTAGGCTAAAGTTCTTTAATAAAGCTACATTTTTTAAAATTACTGTGTTCTCTAAAGGCTAAATAAATTTTTCTTTGAAAGAAAGGCATTAACAAGCTAATAAAGTATACCTATAGACATGGATAGAGGGTGAAATCCAGTATCTATATGACTTAGATACCAGACTAATCTGTTTATATGGCTTAAGCACAAATCTATGCCCAAACCAGTGTCCAAGTATCCGCAAACCCGCCTAGTCTACCAATAGAAACACAGGCTCAACTTCTTTTTTATTGAGCTCAGGATGTATCTGTAATGATCTCATGGAGGGTGGCTTTTCAAGGAACTCCGGGTGGTTTTAAAATAGTGGTTTCACTGAGCCACCCAACACAGGAAAGCTATGTTTTTCAGCCCATTAGGACAAACCCCAAATGAATTTACAACTGTATTCAGGAAAAGCTCAGAGCAAGATTGCTGAAGGAATTCACTTCAAAGGCCAAGTTCTAAGAGGGATTTTTTTCTCCCTCCAGCTGCCTCCAGGATAGGACCCTAATCTTAAAAGATTTGTTTGAAATTTACGTAAAATCTGGCTGGTTCTCTGGGCAATAATCACAGCCACTGAGGCGAGGTCAAGCCTCTGATGGAGCAGATACCTGAGGTCTGCCTGCCTCTATAAGATGCAAAGATGACAAAAAAGGTTCTGGCATGAGTAGAACCATCCTTCTTTCTGAGGGTTGTTTCCAGAAGCCACCCACAGAGGGCCAGCATTGGGAAGCCCCAGTAGAAGACTGTAGAGCTGGTCCCTGGCCGGCACATCCAGTAAAACACCAGGGCTGAGGATCGTGGTGCATACCTGTAGTTCTAGCTACACAGGAGGCTGAAGCAGGTGGATTCCTTGAGTCCAGGAGTTCAAGGCTGCAGTAATCTATGATTGTACCACTGCACTCCAGCCTGGGTGACAGAACAATACCCTGTCTCTAAAAATTAAAAAAAAAAAAATGATAAAAATAAGCAGTCTGGTGCCATCAGTTCAATAGCTATTGAATACCCCTGTAAAAGCCAATAATTTAAAAACTAGTTTTAGAAAAGACTCAGAATTCTACATGGCTGTGAAATAAACTGTGAATTAGATGGAATGAATTCAGGAAGGAAGAATCATTCCTTCATATTTTGTATTATAGTATGTCTAAGACAAGATTATCTTACAGCTGAACTGAGAAAGCTTTATGCTTATCTATAAGTCGAGTACAGACTATTGGTCAAGATAAGGATGGGAGTGCTAATTTGGAATTTGCAATGTGCTGTTTAAAGCTTGAAACTTCTGGGGCTAGGCCCTGGGGCCAGCTTGTCTACACTGCTTAAGGATGTACAGATAGATGGCTTATACCAAATTTAAACAGTTATGTAACCTGGTTTTAGCTATGTAACCAGTGCACAGAATTTGTGCAAACTCTTTCCCAAATTCCCCTGAAATAAAGATACTTCTCACCTAGCATGCTGGTTCATGATTTTAAAAAAAAAAAAAAAAAAAGATTTCTATATGACACTCCATAGTCAAAGTGAAGTGCTGAGGATAATGACTAGTTTAAGCCCAGTCAGTATAAAGCCACTGGGAATAAGGTTTAGCCTCTTGACCGTAGTAGCCTGTGCTTCTCATGCTGGAGTCTTGCACATTACAACCTCCATATGCATCCAATTGAAGAAGAGAGAACATTTTGCCAAAACCCTCCACGTGGAAAGCCAGTGTGACTAGACAGACTATCTTTGATTTCATTATGGTCTGAGGTTTAGTCACCAAGCAGAGCAGCCAGCACAGGACCTGAGGGGGGATGAAAAGGTCTCCAGTGTATTTTCTGCCTCAAGAAATAGGGACTGTTCACTTTTGGGGACTTAACTGTTTTCTTCCGTGCTCCTAAAACTGGACACCACTCTAGTGAGGGAAGGGTATGAAGAGCCAGGATGGCACAAAGAAAAGGATAATTAATCAGGTCATTCCTTGGCACTCAGCCATAGGTTCCTTGGCAACATGGATCCTTCAGCTGTCGGCAATCAGCCTACAGGCATCTTTCAATTATCAACGCTATTGGAGGGGGCACTGATGTGGGTAATCCCAAACAGCAGATAATCCCTCCAAATCATTTAATTTATCTTTTGAATGATTTTCACATGTACACACATGATTTCTTCCTTCCTATTTATGTTCTGCTTAGGCCAAAAATAAAACTGATGTGCATTCTTTGAGCATACACCAATGAATGAGAAGGTTGGCTGAAGGACACTGGTTCTCAGATTAGACAATTTCCTTGGATCATCCACTCCTGGATAATCCAGGGTTTCATATATTGATTTCATAGACTCATAGCACTGGAAGGAACCAAGAGATCATTTCTTATTTCAAACCCTTTGTTTTGCAGATGAAGAAACTGAGTCACTGGCCTAAGACCATGTGGCTAAATATGTATCCAGCTGTCATTATTTTATCCACAAAACTTCTGCCATTGACTCTTCCTTTAACCAGTTGTTCCCAATGAGGGAAAACTCATAAGAACCCAGCTGTAGCTTCTGTTCAATCGCTTCTCATGGGCTGCATAGTAGGATGCTACAAAGCCAGGCCCCAGGCCAGTGGCCCCCACTCTGGCAGCTTATTAGAATCACCCAAGGAGCATTTTAAAATCCCTGGTCAATTAAATTAGAATCTGGAATGGGGGTTGGGTGATTAGTGGGTGAGACCCAGGTATTCAAAGTGCAATCTGCTGGGCACAGTGGCTCACGCCTGTAATCACAACACTTTGGGAGGCCGAGGTGGGAGGATTGCTTGAGCCCAGGAGTTTGAGACCAACCTGGGCAACATAACAAGACCCTGTCTTTACACACACAAAAATTTTTTTTTCTCTTTTTTTGAGACAGAGTCTCACTCTGTCGCCCTGGCTGGAGTGCAGTGGCGCGATCTTGGCTCACTGCAAGCTCTGCCTCTTGGGTTCACGCCATTCTTCTGCCTCAGCCTCCCAAGTAGCTGGGACTACAGGTGCCCGCCACCACAGCTGGCTAATTTTTTGTATTTTTAGTAGAGATGGGGTTTCACCATGTGAGCCAGGATGGTCTCGATCTCCTGACCTCGTGATCCACCCGCCTTGGCCTCCCAAAGTGCTGGGATTACAGGCGTGAGCCACCACGCCCGGCCACAAAAAAATTTTTTTAAGTAGCCAGGCATGGTGGTGTGTGCCTGTGGTCCCAGCTACTTGGGAGGCTAAGAGAGGAGGATCACTTGAGCCCAGGAGGTTGAAGCTGCTGTGAGCCATGATTGCACCACTGCACTCCAGTCTGGGTGACAAAGGGAGACCCTGTCTCAAAAACAAACAAACAAAAATACCAAAGTGCAAGCAAAGTCAAGAATCATTACCCTAAAGGCTGACTCCTTCCCCTACCAGCTGTATAGCCTCAGACAAATCCCCTTACCTCTCTGGGCCTCAGTTTTCTCTATAAAATGGGATAATGAGGGTGGTAGTTTAATATTTGCCTTACTGAGTTGTTGGGAGGATTAAATGGTTTTGTATATATATAGAAAACACTAAAACAGTTCCTAATACATAGAAGGTGTTATACGAATTTAGCTGTTATAATTAGTACCACTACTACTGCCAGGACTATTACATGAGGACCCTGTAGAAGAAGGAACATGCTGAGGGTTCTTGTTGAGACACTGGGCTAAATGGGGAATCATTTTTGGAAAGTTGGCTTGGGGCCTTGAGTTTTAAGTTGACTTCTCCACTCAACAAAATATCCTAGGAGAGGTGGAAAGAAATAAATCAGCTCCTGAAAACAGACTTACCCTTCAACTTGGTGAGGAAGGAGGAGTATTTTAGTGGGTTATATTTGAGTGATATCTGTGTTTTTTAAACATACTTTGTTATTTTTGTTTTTATTTTTTGTAAAGATGGGGTCTTGCCATATTGCCCAGGCTGGCCTCAAACCCATAGGCTGAAGTGAGCCTCCCACCCTGGCCTGCCAGAGTGCTGGGATTATAAGCAGTAGCCACCAGGCCCGACTGGATATCTGTGTCTTTTAAATTACCATAGCATTTGGCTATTGTTCACTTAATACTTACATCCATATTGATTATAAGCATGCAACCACTACCAACAGAGTCTGAATTTAAAGCATTGTCAATCTCCCCTTTGCATTATAGCACAGCCCCCTTTGAGCCTCTGTGACACACCTTACATTGGGATGAATGTAGATTCCTAGGCCCACTGTGGTGGGGAACACTTTTGATATCCGTTTACTTGTGGTTTTAAGGACTTTTGTATTATAACTTCACTGTGATGCCAGAAATTTTTTGATTCCCCATTGTTACGAACTAAATGCCTGTGTCCCCAACCCCACATTCATATGTTGAAATCCTAATCCCCAAGGTGATGATATTAGGTGGTGGGACTCTTAGGAGAAATTAGGTCATGAGGGTAGAGTCCTTATGAATGGGATTAGTGCCCTCATAAAAGGGACAGGAGAGCACTCTCTGCTCTGTACCATGTAAAAATATGATAAGAAAATGGCCACCTGCAACCTGGAAGAGGCTTTCACCAGAACCCAACCATGCTGGCACCCTGATCGTGGATGTCCAGCCTCCAGAGCTGTGAGAAGTCAATTTCTGCTGTTTGTAAGTCACCCAGTCTATGGTATTCTGTTACTGCAGCCCAACTGAGACCCCCAATTTTATTTTATTAGCAATCTAATGAATTATAAATGATCCGTTACTGGCCTTCAGAAATTGACCTATTTACTATTGCTTAACAAAGTGGCAACCAATTTTGTTCTAAGGAAGCAGACACACTATACAATTAGTTTCAGGCTAAATAAAACAAACTCACATGCTTCTCACTAAACACTTATTAAAAAGATGCTAGCAAATGGGCTTCTTTCTAAATAGACAACTATCATTTTACAAAAAAATGTTGAGACTAGTTATATTTAATAACACATAAGGCACGTTTGTATGCTATAAGATTTCAGAATTTACTTTATTTCTACTGGTAAAGAAATGATGTAGAAGTCAACTCGTGATTTTTATTTTTATTTTTTTTTATTTTTTACTTTTTGACACAGGGTCTACTCTGTTGCCCAGGCTGGAGTACAGTCATGTGAACGTGGCTCACTGCAGCCTCAACCTCCTGGGCTCAGATGATTCTCTCACCTCAGCCTCCTGAGTAGCTGGGACTACAGGTGTGTGCTACCATGCCTGGCCAAATTTTTGTGTTTTTTCGTAGAGATGGAGATTCACCATGTTGCCCAGGCTGGTCTTGAATTCCTGGGCTCAAGTGATCTGCCTGCCTTGGCCTCCCAAAGTACTGGGATTACAGGCATGAGCCACTGTGTCTGGCCTGCAACTCATGATTTTAAATACCTCTGTTAACAGATAGGTTCCAAAGACCTCACTGTATATTTTTTTGTAAATTGTATTGAAGTATAACACACATATAGAAAAGTGAACCAATCATGAGTACACAGCTTGATGAATTTTCACAAAATGACAAATCCATGTAATGAATAACTTTATCAAAAAGCAGAGCATTACCAGCACCCCAGAATCGTATAATGCCTAGTCACTGCTCCCACATAATTATGATCCTGATTTCTAACACCATAGATGAGTTTACCTTCAAAAATTGTTTTTTATACTTTAATATAAACATCTTGATTTTATGTAAGTAGAATCATACACTATGGACTCTATTGTGTCCGGATTCTTTGCTCAGCATTGTAAGATCCATGTATATTATTGCATGTAGTTGTAGTTTTTTCATGTCATTACTGTGTCCCACATATAAATATGCCACAATTTATTCATTCTACTATAGATGAACTTATTGTTTCCAGTTTGAGGTTAATATGAATAGTGTTGCTATGAACATTCTAGTACATGTGTACATCTCTCCGTTGGCTATACACCTGGGAGTGGAATTGCTGGGCTTTGGGGTATATACATGTTCAGCTTTAGCAGATTCTCCCAGGTTTCCAAAGTGGTTGTACTACTTTTCCCTACTATCAGCTGAGTGTAGTCATTCCAGTTGCTCCACATCCTCACCAGCCTTTGATATTATATACCTTTTTCACTGTAGACACTCTCCCACCGAACATTTTAAGAAAATAAAAAATAGACATTACATATCATGATACTGGAAAATGCTAAGCCTGTCCTCAGGACAGGACAGTCTTTCAGTCTGCAATAAAAGTGAGAAAAGGACCTGACTGGCATGACCACAGAGTTACTGTCTCCATAGCTTTTCCACGTTCCATGGCTGAGCTCCTTAGGCAGTAGGGAAAAGACGACCAGGAAAGAACATGGCCCTGGTTCTTGCCCAGGGTTCTCTCTTGACAACAGGAACTTGGTGATCCCTGGAACAGTTCATAGATATTTACTGAGCAGCTCCCATACTGGAATCTTGTCAGTAACCAAGCCTCTGCCCTCAAAGAGCTTACAGTAACCTCAATGCTTTGGAGGGGTGACTCTGGAAGCCAGGCTGGGCATGTCAAACTAGAATAGGGAGGAACTGAGGCCAGGAGGTGCTACAAAGTCCAGACACACAGAAGCAGGTGCCAGAAACAACAGGGCAAATTCCCAATGATCTCACCTACTCAACACCTCCCTGGAAGTGTTTCCTTTATTGAAAATTCAGACATCTTAAAGTTAGTTTACCTTTGGCTTTTTACCCTGGCTTCTAAATGCTGAGTTTCTGCTAAAGAGGTCCTTGGGGGTCTTGGGCCAGCAATCCTCCAACTCCTTGGCCTGTCACCTTCTTAGTTGTCTCTAGATATTTCTAGAGCATGGCTCCTCAGAAACAGTCTAAATGCTTACAAACTTTTGTCATTGGGGCTTGTTAAACAAAAATTCACCTTCCTAACACTACTAGTCACCCTCAGCTACCATAATCCCTGCCAGAATATGCCTGGGCTTTAGAGTCCAAGAGAAAGATCTTTTAGCTGCAAAATCCCAACTTCTCTAAGCCTCAGTTTCTTCGTTTGGTTCTGGAAGGATTAGATAACTTATGTAAAACACTTATTAGTGCCCCTGGCATATATTGGGCATGCAACAAATGGCAGATAATATTTTTAGCTATTACTTAACGTCTCACCTGTCAAGTCACATGGCAGCTTGAGTGGGGAGCGTCATCTCTGCTGAGATTGCACTGACACCATGAATATGGTCACATCAGGAAAACGTTCCTTCATTACTATAGGAATCAGGCAGGCACCCATGGCCTGGGGAAGGGGTGCAGAAAGTCATCTGGTTGTGTTTTTCTCTCTGAAAATTCTGTCCTCTAAAACCATCAGGTGTTTTGACTTGATCCCAGTATTATATGAATTTTCTTCCATAGGTTGTTAGTTTCTCCACTTGTTCTGCAGCAAGATCACATAGTAAAACCCCGAATACATAAACTTTTCTGGTTAATTTATCATTTTCCAAATTTAAATCTCATTTTTTTTAACCTTGACCCCAGTCTTTGGCATCATTCCTTTTCTCCCGTTTCTTTATGTAGTTTGAAGCCTGCAAATGTGTTCTCAAACATTTTTCTTAAACGGTTATTCAATAATCACATATGGTCAGTCCCAAAAGTGAGTTTAAAATATGCTGGCAAAGAGCTTTCAACTCCTGTCCTGAGCTGACACTTGAATGATTTGCTGAGATTTTCTAACAAATATTTATTAAATATCCACTTTAGTTAAGGAGTTGTGAAATCCCCAAAGATTAATGGAAGGCTGCTCTTTAAGGGTTCACACAGGCTCGCATCTGTGATCACAGCACTTGGGAAGGCTGAGAGGCAGAAAGATCTCTTGAGCCCAGGAGTTCAAGACTAGCCTGGACTAGATGGCAAAACCCAATCTCTCTACAAAAAAATTTTTTTTTTTTTTTTTTTTTTTTTTTTTTTTTTTTTTGAGACGGCGTCTCGCTCTGTCGCCCAGGCTGGAGTGCAGTGGCGCGATCTCGGCTCGCTGCAAGCTCCGCCTCCCGGGTTCACGCCATTCTCCTGACTCAGCCTCCCGAGTAGCTAGGACTACAGGCGCCCGCCATCACACCCAGCTAATTTTTCTATTTTTAGTAGAGACGGAGTTTCACCGTGTTAGCCAGGATGATCTCGACCTTGTGATCCGACCGCCTCGGCCTCCCAAAGTGCTGGGATTACAGGCGTGAGCCACCGCGCCCGGCCAAAAAAAATTTTTAAAATTAGCTGGGTGTGGTGGCACACACCTGTAGTACCAGCTACTTGGGAGGCTGAGGTGGGAGGATTGCTTGAGCCTAGGAATTTGAGGCAGCAGTGAGCTGTGCTAGTGCCACTGCACTCCAGCATGAATAACAAAGCAAGGCCCCATCTCTTTTTTAAGAAAAACAAAAACAAAAAAAAGGGGGAGGAGTGAGGTGTTCACAGTCTTGAGGAGAAAATGATTAATCAGAGTACAAGGGGGGAAATGGTATAAACCAGGGTAATAGGCATCCAACTCCCTGCTCCCCCTGCTTACAAGCTGTGTGACCTTGGGCAAGTGTCTTATTTTCTCTGAGCCCTTCTTTAATATTTCGTACAAATTGGAAATAGTAAAATTCTTCATGACTGTGTGTCAGGAAGGTTAAATGAAGCAACACCTGAAAAGCACTTAGCACATTAGCTGACAGAATAGCCATTCAATAAAGGTTGGGTCTTAACCTTCTACACCTGCTTCCCAGTTATACAGCAACATACACGTAGACATACATACACCTGAAAAATTCAGATATATTTAGAACTAAGAAATATTTTTAATTAATCTAAAAACTTAAAACGTTTACATATGACATTACTATTTCAACTAAATACACATTTAATGACAACCATCAATTACAAGGACTAAGGGACTCAGAACATTCATACTCTTGGGGGTAGGGGAGGCAGGGTACTGAGCCCACATCCTCAGACTCTACTGGACAAGTCTAAAAAAGAAAAACAAGTTTTGACACACAATCTTTAGGTTTGGGAAAATATTTATCATAAAAAAAGTAATGTTAAATTGAAAATACAAATGATAAAACATTTAATATTCTTTCTAAGTAACCCATGTTGTGTAAAGTGATTCAACGAAGCTTTTTTTTTCCCCCCCCCAAAAGCACTGCCCATGTCAGTATCACCATACCTTGTTTAACCACACTGATAAGAACCCTTGGAAACCCACTGTTTAACTTACAGAACTTTGGACTTTGTGGAAGTGAACAAACTTCAAAATCTACTTATTGCTGACATTGTTGGTGATGGTTCTTAGAAACTATTTTTCCAAATTTGCTTTGCACCTAAGAACAACCTGCAATCAGTAATAATAATAAAATAAAGTAGCTTGCTAGTTGATATATTATTATATAGATATCACTTTGAAAAACAGATGTTCCTAATTGGATTTACTCGTATTTTTCTAAATTATGTCCCTTTGGGGAATATTTTAGCACATATATAAATACATTTTTAAAATTGCAGATAACCATACGTTCAACTTAAAAACTTTTTCACATTGAGGTGAGGAGTAATCATTTTAACTCTGTTATTAAAATACTATCAGAAAATGATTATTTTTTGTTTTTAAACAACACAAGAAAAATTTCAAGCACACATAACAATATTTATATAGTGACTCTTTGTATGCCCATCACTCAGCTGCAACAACCACCAATCCCAAAGCCAACCTTGCCTCATTCACACTGTTGTCCATTTCCTCCCTCCCTTATTATTTTGAAGCAAATTCTAGATATTGTATCATTTCACCTGTAAACATTTCATTACTTAACACTGAAATATGGCTACTCTCCTGTCAAAATAAGTATAACATCATCATCATGCTTAAAATAACTAATAGTCCTTCATGTTATCAAATATCCAGTCAATGTTTAAATTTCTCATTGTCTCATAATGTCATAATTTAATTTCTTAAAAATTAGATCCAAATAAAGTACATGCTTTGCAATTGATTGTTATGTCTTCTAAGTCTCTTTTTAATTAGATGCCATCTTCCATCTCTCTCTCTTCCCTCTTTGTAATTTATTTTTCAGAAAACTAGGTTGTTTGTCCTAATGAATTTCCCCTCTTCGGGTTCTGCTGATTGCATTTTGGGGTAGTGTTTAACATCTTTCTCTGCAGTCTATTTTCTGCAAACTGATCGTTGGAAGTTTTATATATATGTAAGATTTTTAAGGGTTTTTTCTTTGGCTTTTATCTCCTTTCATTCATTCAACTTTTACTGAATACCTACTATGTGTCTGTTACTGTGGGTTGCTATAAAAACAAAAATGCCTCAGAAGCTTAGATGAGTGAAGGAAATGCATGCAAACAGAATTATAATCAATGTGTTTGAAGTTTAAAATAGCTGCTAAAAGAGCCCTGAGAGGTAGCAACTAGCTTGCCTGAGGGAGTCAAGGGAGCCTTCACTGAAGAAGTGATTTTGAATTAGGCTTTGAAAAATAATGGGTAGGAGTTTTCCAGATGAGAACATAGGGAGAGAGGAAGAGAGGAAGTGCAGGCAATTTCCAGTCCAAGGGATCAGCACATGTGAAGGCAGAAAATCATGTAAGAAAATAAATACAGCTCACTGATCTAAGTAGAAACATTGACGGCAGTGCCCCTGGACTGGATGAAAAGAGCTTAAACTCTTTGGTTCCTGCCTCCTCAGTCTCTAGAGAAGTTTAAGGCTTTTAGAAAGAGTTGATCATCTCGTTCAAGGGGAGGAGGAGCAGTGTATGGAGAGGATTCCAAGAGCAGCAGAGAATGACAGCAGATGAGTGGTCAGGGAATCTGAGTACTCCATAACAGAGCTTCGGACAGAGCCCAGCTGGCCTGTTCCAGGACTGGGGTCTTTGGTATATCCAGTGACTGGCAAGTTTTACACATGCACTCAAAGGCAGCCTTTGGTAAGATGGTCAGGTGAGTAAAGTTCATTCTTGTTATTTCCTCAGCCCCCGCAGCACACTTCTCTCATTTTCCCTGCTCCTGCTCCCATCACCTCCACCCCCAACAGCAATGACCCTGAACAATATGAGGAAAGAATCTGATTCTGCAAATATGAGAAGATACCTGGGGGAAAAAGAAGGACGAAAGGGAAATGCAGGGTGGTGGGGCGGGAGCAGTGAGAGGAGTAGAAAGCTCCTGGAACAGCCCTCCTGGAACAATGCTCCCAACTACTGGTTGCTTCCTGAGATGATGCTCCCATTTCTCTCCTTCTCCAGTTGGCAAACTCCTACTCATCCTTCGAGGCCAGCTCAGGGGCCACTGTCCCTTATCCCTGTGACCTTTCACCTTGCTGGATAAATGCTCCCATCACCGTGCTCTCACTGCACATGTGCAAATCCCAATTCCCACATCCATCACTCTGTATTATAATCATCTACTTGTGCCCTCCCCATCTCCTCCACGTGACTCCTTCAAATAAGATTGTGGTCCACTCCTCTCTAAGTCCCTGTGCCTACTCTAGTGATGGCACATCAAGATATTCTGTAAACATTTGTTTTTTTGACAAATTAAAAGTATTTACTAAAAGCGTTTGGCCTGCATCCTTTGCCACACTCCATCTCTTTTTTTTCCTCCCAGTTATAAGAGGGCATAGTAGATGGTGGTCTAGAAATAATGTCCTGACTTTGCTATTGTGGTGTCAGACCTAAAAGTAAGGAGCAGTATTACTTGTCATCTGGGGAAAACCGAGAGGGCCGGCCTCAAATGGCCTAATTGAAAGTCTTCTTCCCTCTCTGTTTCTGCAGATAAGGTCCCCTAGCCAATCTACCCTCCTCATCAGGTGCTGTTCCTGCTTATCCCTGAGCGTTGGGTTTCCGTTCCCTGCCAGCCCATGGAATTGAAACAAGCCAATCACATCATCCTATAGGAAGCAGGGGGCATCCCACCCTCTTGTTACCACAAAGCCTGCCTCCCAAGCCCCTGCTTATTCATTCAGTTCCCGAGGACAACCTTCATTTGCTCTTGTGTGCCCTATCCCTCTCCCCCTGGCTATGAGTATATGTGACTAATAAGCTGCTGTCAATCCCAAGTGTCCAGTGTCAGGTGCTGTGTGTCTGGCCAACAGCATAACCTTAGGGTGAGAATCCCTTCCTCACCAATGTGGTAAATAGGAGGTGACTAAAACCGTTAGTGCCACAGGAATAGTAGTGATGGTGGGAAGTGGGAGCCAGCCCGGCAGGGATGTAAGAGACCTAGAAATTTTGGTTTGTCTCTGTCGTGAGTCTCATTTCGTGCTGGGCTCCTGAGGCCCTAAGGTAGTACTGGTGACCTGTACGTGATTGCCAATGTTGATTGGAAAAAAAAAAAAAAACTAGCAAAATGTGCATTTACCTAAGTAAAAAGTCTGCGTGGGTAATGAATAATATCACATGTTGGGTAGTCCAGATATTTCAAAAAATGGCAGCCCGAGAGTGGAAATATCGCTTTTTTAAAGGTCTTTAATTGAAATATTTGGGCCCAGACTAAGCTAAATTTTGTAGGATTGCTGAGGTTAAACTCTAAGAGAGCCCTAAACTGATTTCTTTACATTCCACATTGTTTTTCCCTCTTTAATCCAACTTAAAGCAAGGGGAATCCGTTCGGTACCAAAGCTAACGGTAGCCAGCTGGGGTTATCCAAATAAGAGTAGATATTTTAGGCTTGAATTATTTCCATAATTGCACCACTTTCCACTTGGTAGTAGAGTTATTCTGCAACTGCATTTCATGTTTGTGAAGGAGCAGACTCCTCCCAGCCTGCAACTATGAGACAAAAGCCACAACTCTAAGATGCAAATCAGTGTCCCAGCCCTCATTTAATAAAATGCTTATTATATAATCGTTTTTAAGATATAGGTATTAGAAAAATGAGGAAGTAACAACAACCAAAACGAAAATGAAGAAAAACCCAATCTTCAGAAATGTATCAGAGCAATGTTCTCTTGAAAAAAACTTTCCCTGCTGAATCATTCATTTTTCAAATATGACTTTGTGTTAGAAAAAATTTCAGATTCCATCCAAAGTTCAAGTCCATTGTTCTCTAGGTAATTGCCACAGATCAGCAGGGTATTACTCTCTGATGTCCCAGCAGCAAATCATTCAGCTGACAGCATTTTAACATCTGTTATAGACATTTTTTAAAAAGCATCTTTGGCATCCAAAGGAATTAAATACATCTGATAAATGTCTGAGACTTTGGACAAGGTTCAAAGTCATTTTTTCTGAGTGAAGAAAGTACACTAAAAAGAGAGTAAACTGTATTCACTTTTTCAAATTCCCTAAATACTAACATTTGCATTTTACTATGGGTTGCTATACTATTTATTATTTCAACTCTATCTTACTCTATAGAGCACATTACAAAAGCTAGCAATAATTCTTACCTTACAAGTCTGAAAGGTGGGTTTATTAATTTAGTAAAATCTACATAAATAACAACATTTCAATCGTTCCAGATCCCTCCTTGTCTTTTCCCATCAATACCCTCCTAGGACACCCAAGATGGCACTGCCGGCCACAGATGTGTGGCATAGGTGCTCTTTTTTTCCCATGGTTTTCTATTCTGTTTCTAAACATTGTTCCATTCACTTTTATTGTAGACACTGACTCATGGAATAGTTACAGGAATGTGTCCATAGTCTCTCAGAACTAGGAACAGAGCACAGAAATCTCTGTTCTTGACTGTTTGTACTGACCCCTGGAAATTCTGTGTTTCAGTGGGACACAGGCCAGGCATCCTTTTCCCTGATCCTGTTGAGGATGTGGAAGGAGTGACAGGAAGACTGTGGTCAGGAGTCTGGATTCCAATCCTGCTATTATCACAAACTAGCAGAGTATCCTTTGGCAAGGTCCACTTTCTGAGCCTCACTTTCCTTATCTGTAGAATGAAGACATTGGACCACAGCATCATTTAAGGTCCCTTCAGATCTAACTTTTTATGTGTGGTAGATCATTTCTGATGGTGGTCCTGACAATCCTTCCTACCTCCTATTTCGTACCTTATTTTTAAAGGTATGCTTTACCTAAATAACTGCAATAAAATGCATACATTTTGACAAACATATACATTTGTATATATACTGCCACAATCAAGGTACAAAACACTTCTATCATGCCAAAAAGCTCCCTCATACCCTTTTGCTGGCAATCCCCATCCTCTAGCCTCAGGCCACCAGTGATCTGCTTTCTGTCACTATAGTTTGCCTTATCTAGAATTTCATATAAATAGCATAATATATGTGCTTTTTTGTGTCTGGCTTCTTTTACTTAGCCTAACCACATTCCTTTTGTAATGTGCCTGTACCATCCACCCATCAAGGGTAGAATCTATTTTCCAGTTCTTTGAATCCAGAATGGCCCTCTGACTTGCTTTGACCAACAGAATACAATGAAAGTAATGCTCTGTGATTCCTTCTACCCCTTGGTAAACCATTGCCATGTAAAAATGCCTGAGCTAGACTACTGAATCACTCAAGACCATGTGGAATGAGAGGGAGGCACATGGAGGAGAACCAAGGTCTCGACTTGTGGATTAGGCCAAACTTGGATCCTCCAGCCCCTTGAGATACCCCTAATCAAGACCACATGGAACAGATAAAAAGCCATCCTCCCTGACCCCCGCCTGAATTCCTAACCCAAAGAATTTTCAGCAATAAAATGCTCTTGTTTTAAGCCACTAAATTTTTGGGTGGCTCGTAAGAACCAAAGCTAAAATGATGAGTCTTCTATCCTGTCTTCCTTAAGGTCCAACAGAATCTCTTTCCGGCCCTAAGACTATTAGCTAACTATACAGGTGTTTTCCCTGAAATCTTTTCTACTTCTCTTTCTTTCCTTTTCCTATTTTTCCTCCCTCAGGTGTCATAAATTGCATTCAAATTCTTGTAACTGTTTCATGAACTTGAAAACTGAGCGTGTTTTTCTTCCATTTCACTTTACAGGGTTGAAGAGTATAAAATCTTTTCTCTCTTCCCTTCAGATCCAGTGTTCTGGCATTTGAATTACAGCATGTTCTAGACAAAAGGATAAAGAGTTTGGGAGCCAAGAACTCTCATTTTATACCTAATGAGCTGTAAGGTTCTAGGCAAGTTTGAAAGCTTCCTGCACCTGACTTTCTCCATGTAATCTCATGAGCTGGTAGAGGGAGCATAAACTGCAAAAACGGATGGGAAAATTAGTCAAAAGCAAAGTACTCTCTATTTCCATAACTCGGACAAGTTTTCTGCAATGATATCTGCATGCCCTTCATGTGTCAAGTTCTCTGTCACAGGCTTGAACATGCAAGATAAGGTTTGCCTATCACCAGGAAAACAAGATCAACACTATTTCTGCCTTATGCATTTTTGCTGGAAGTGAGATCTCTCTCTTCCACTCTCACTCGTGTGTGTGTTTTATGTTGCTATTCTCCACAAATGTTTTGTTGTGGGCTACTGTAAGACTCGTTATGGTCAGGCAAAATCTGGGCGAAACATTCTCATGGAGGGTGAAAGATGAGGTTTATATGAAAAAAAAATGCACAGGGCCTAAGACTTCTAGAAACTACCCCAACATAAAAGAATTATGGTAGTCCTCTTTTCCCAAATACAATTTTAAATTTAAAAATCACACTAAACCATAAAATAAAGGTAAAGAAGCTCATTTCTAATTTGCACCTTTATAACTGCTTCAAAGCTTTGTTTGAAATCCCAAATAAAATCTTTCCAATTTTTTCTCTCATTTTTTTCTTGCATGTCTTTGTTTCTGTTGGTCTGAGAACAGAGGATCTCAAAAAATGATCCCTGAACCAGCAGCATCAGTATCACCTGTGAACTTGTTTGAAATGCTAATTTGGGGGCTCTACCCTAAATCTACTGAATCATTAACTCAGCGGGTAGGGTCTAGCAATCTGTGTTGTAACAAGCCTTTCAGGCAATGCTGAAACACTGACGTTTGAGAATCACTGCCGAGGACAGATACTTGGGCTGCCTGCTACAGTTTGTCAAACTGGCTGTTCATTAGAATATCCTGGGAAGCTTTATAAAAATATCAGTGTTAGGACTCCAATGCCATAGATGCTAATTTATTTGGTCAGGGGTAGGCCAGGAAACCAGTATTTTTAAAGTCTCCTAAGTGATTCTAGTATGTCCACCAGCATTGAGAATCACTAGCATTTTAAGTAATCTGGCTGTGATTCCTAGGCTTGAGCAACCTGGGGGAGAAGTGAGGAGCTCAGCATGCTTCCTCGGTTTAGGCTGACGAGGATAAGCAGGGAAGTAGGGTTAGTTCACAAGAATGTTTAAGCAAGTCTGAAATAAAACACATTTAAATGTGAAATGTGGAAGGGGAAGAATTATAGTTAAGCCATAGTCTTCAGGGAACATTTGAGGCAGTGAGCATTTTAGACTGAATGACAGGAAATAAGTTTAGAGAAAACCGGTGGAAGAGAGTCAGAGATAATACAACTAAGATAAATTAGGTTTGAATATTCCTTATGGGGCTGTGCTGTGCACTAGAATCCCGTCATACATTTACATTCTAAGCCTCCAAGCTAACATTATTTACTCTTTAAAAAAAATCCTGGAAAAGAAACCTCTATTTTTCAAAAAAAAAAAAAGTGTTTAATTTTGCTATTCTCCACATTTTTTGTTGTATATTACTATAAAATTGGTTATGGTCAACCAAAGTCTTGTGAAGGAAATATTCTCATGGAAGAGTGAAAGCTGATTTGATTATAATAGCTAGTAGTAGGATTTGGGAAGTAATTTTCACTTACACAACAGTCAACTGAAGAAAACCAGCAAGATCATTTTTAGGCTTTTTAAATATTACACGCATAAAAAAGAAAATTTTAGAAGTGGATTCGTTCTGGTTAAAAGTTTTTTAAAAAAGGATCTGACTTTTAAATTGTATTTCATCATATATTTCTGGTATGTTCGTATCTCAGATGAGTTGAGGGATTGAAGAAATGAGTTTTTAAAAAATTAGTGAAGAAAGGGAACCAACTAGCAAAGAAGGTGGTTGTGGCAAATGCTAAAATAAGGAAAACAACATATTGAAAGGATGAAAGGGCCCTGGGAGTGGAACAATATGAAAGAGGGGATTTTTGTGTTTTGTTCACTGCTGTATCTACAGCATCTAGAACAATGCCTAGCACATGAAAAATGTTCAATAAATACAGTGTACTTGTTGAAAAAATAAATGACCTCCAAGGATACCTCCAGTTTTGTGTACCAGGATGCTATAATTACTGGGTGACCGAGGAATACACGAAATTTTTAACTTGTTTTTTATTTAGAGCTTTCCAACTGTACCGTGACAGGTGTTATAAATTTTCCCAGGCAATATGTGGCCTTTTCCTAACAAAAAGTTCCAAAGGAATGGAGATTGAGACTGGGGTAGTTTCTCAGAGGAGCTGGCTACCCTGATCCCCTTCACTCCAAAACAAAGTGTACTCCTCCCTCTCACTTCCCTCAAAACAAATCCACCACTTATAAATGTGCAACCTGTGGGGCCATTTTTGAAACAGGTAATAGGAGGATGTGGCCAATTTTCATCTGAAACACTCCCCAGATATGTCTCCAAGCACTATGTACACCACCATCTTGTAGGTGTTCTGAATGTCCCCAAGCCCCATGTTTTGCTCACGAGGCATGCCACCCTAACTCCCTGCTGCTGGAAATGAGAATATGTCTGAGGGTAACAGAGGAACAGTAATAAATGGCTTCCATTATATTCATAAATTTTTGATGGGTTGACCTCAGAGAACCAATCCCTCTAATGAAGTGGAAAGCATCCCAGAAGTGAGAGCTCACTTGTTTCACTTTCTTATTTGGAAAATGGAATGCTGGCGTGACTCCTTCTTAGCTAGTCCTAATGTATTACTGCTCCAAAACACAAAGAGCAGGTTCAAAGAGATAACTTTGCCTTGCATCATTCGCCTTTTGGTTTTATGCTTGTCTCACAATAACTTTAGATCATGTGCCCTGTTTCTTTTTTATCCACTGATTCAGCAAATATTTACAAAGCCCCCAGTACACTGCTAGGTACCGTGCTAGGCTCCAGGGAAGAAAAAAATGTCCTGCTCTCCAAAAGGAGATAAAAATCAAGTGGGCAGAGAAGCCAATAAACGTGTAAAATGCGTTATCATACCAGGAGGTTATAAATGCTACAAAGAGAAATAAAACAGGAGTATGGGAGATGGGCAGTAACAAAAAGCTCTAAATCCAAACTTTATTGCGCCGCTGTCAAAAAAAAAAAAAAATACTCTATGCTCCCCCCAACCCTGTTTTGTTTTTTGTTTCGTTTTTTGCCCTTGCAGCTTGCCTGCTCTAACAATAGATGCCTTTTAAATAGCAGTCACCCTGAGGGATGAGAAATGACCTAATGGGTCCAAAGGACACTATTTGGGTGGGGGCAGCACTGAAAGCCCAGACTTCACCGCTCTGCAATACCTGGAAGTAACAAAGCTGCACTTCTACCTCCTGAATCTATGAAAACAAAACTAAAATAAACAATAGAGCTTCACTGCTGACTCCAAGCCCCTTCCTTAGGTTCAGTTGCCTCCCGCTCCTCTGACCAGGCGCTTCCACTGGCTCTGCATTAAAATTCTAAGATTATGGGATCCCCAAACCAGCTTGCAGCCCCACAGCCCTCCCGCCTCCCTCAGGCCGGTGGTGCCGTCAGGGCCCGTGTCTGAGGCGCCCGGTGGATTCAGCAGAACAAACATCGTAAAACGATTATTTGCGAGAGGAGAAGACGATGTTGTGAGAACTTGGTCCCAGACACTGTCTCAAAGCAGCAGAAAAACCGCAGGAAACCTAAGGAGCACGACCCTGACGGCGACGGAGGGGGTGCGCGCGGACAGCACTGTCCCCTCCCGCCGACGCCAGAGCTCAAATCGGAACGAAGACGGAGAGGCCACAAATCCCGGCTTCTCCTTTCTTTCGCTAAGGCGGAGAAATCGCCCCGCGGTCCCTGGCGCGCCTCCCGCGGAAAGCGGGCGGTGACCATTCCGATAGGCCGCCCGCCGCGCTCCTTTTCCGCAGACAAAGCTGCCTCGAGGGCGCTCCGCGGCCCCCGAGTCACCACGTTCCGTTCGGCAGAAGAAAGCGAAAGCGGCTGCTCCCTGACAGGCAGCCAGACAATAGCGACGGGCAGGCCGCTCCACGCCAGCATCTTTGTTTCCCTCGCGCCGGGAAACTGTCCCCAGATACCACAGAAACCAGAGACCGCTCTTCCTGCTCGGTCCTTTACAGCAGGCCGGAGCGCGGCGCCCACCTCCGTGGCGGGGAAGCGGCATGCTGAGCCCCGCGCCTCGCTGTGCCCTCTAGAGCGAGCGGAGGAAGCAGGCGAAAAGCCGCTGCGAGCGGTTGCTGCATTGCCGACGTCTCTGCTCCTCCGGGCCCAGCGGCCTGGTCGCGAGGGAAGTAGCACCGGCCCCGCGCGGAAGGAAACGCGCAGCGTGATGCGGCTCAGCGCGCCTTTATAGAACTGCGCCTCCGGAGACGCCGCGGTGGCTCCCGTCTGTCTGCGTAGTGTGTTGTCTGCATGTGGTCCATCGCTGCCCGCTGCGGCCTTGCCCTTGCGCCTCGGAGTAGCCGCCGCGGGCCTCTCTGGTGGGGCAAGGAGACCCAGAGGCCGTCCTGGTGGCGAGGGGATAGCGGCCCCGGCCTCTTGGGCCCTCAGCCTCGCGCCCGCCGAGCCCTCTGCCTGGGCTTGGGCGTGGAGCTTTCGACGCGCCTGCTTCCTGGGCTGTGCGTCTGCCCGAGCCGGTGCCTCTCGTTGACGCCAGGTCCCGTCTGTCCCCTCAGGCTTGACAGCGGGTGCTAGCAGGTCCAGGCCGACTGACCGGCGGAAGTCGGCCTTCAGCCCCGGTGCTCCCTCCCACGCCCACACGCCGGGCGCGCCTCAGTTTCTTCTATTGTGACAATAGAAACGAGATGATGCGGGTTAAAATTACCTAACGGCGCATAATGAGTTCTCCAGCGTCTAGCTTGTCCTACCATAGGATTAATACCCGAAACCACGTGGGTGGAGCTGAAAAACACGATGCTGTGTGGGGGGAAGAACCCAAAAAAGCTATGGTCGGCCTGATGCCATTTATAAGACATTCTAGAAGAAGCAACGGTAGCGATGCAAAGCAGTTACAAAGGAGTGGAACTGGACAGAATGGAATGCACAGGAGCGGGGGAACTTTGGGGCTGTGGTGGGACAATTTCATATCTTGATAGGAGTGGCGTCAACATGACGTATACAGTTGCCCAAGATCATCAAACCGTAGTTTCTAAATGGGTGCGGTTTATTAACATTCAAATTATAAGAAAAATCATTTCCTCAAAAGTTGGGGGGTGGGGGGAAGAGTTAAAGAAGGTCGTGGCTAGGTGATCGTTGAGGAATAAGGGAGAAAATCACCGTTTACAAAATCTGAGAGCTAAATCCGTGCTGTTTCTGAATTGAGAAGCAGTGAACACCAGCAGCAGGAATGGCTTAGGTCCAAGAAGGCTATGCCCTACCAGACCCGGTTGATGTGCCTCCCCGGATTTACTCGGTCCCACCGTCCACCTCCACGCCGGCCTGCAACTGTTGCTTAGGGTAGAGGCCTGGCCTCCAGTGCCATCTCCCGACAGCCTCCCCCAGATGAGGGTCATGCTTCAGCACTGCCTCCCTGACACAGAGGCTGTGATGATAGGATGCTCTCAGACTCAGGTGAGAAATTTGAAGGAACAGAATGCTCTTCCCTAGCAGTTAACCTGGAGGGATCAGGTGCTGCCCTCAGAAGACTGGGAGAGTTAGAGCCCCGTGAGGCATACTTTCCCCAAAGGGCACAGAAAGAATGAAGTAGCCAGCATAGAAACTCCTTTCCCTGCCATCCACACAGTCCCAAGGTATGCTGGTTCTACATGGTTTGTCTGGAAGCTGTCCTTGCATGTGAAGTTGTTTTCAGCTCAATAATGTACCACCTTGTATTTTTGCCTGCCTTCGCCTTTCCTTTCACCCTTAAAACCCTGGAATTGTACCTCCTAGTAAAATCAGCACTTAAACTTGGCCTCAGGCTCTGCCTTCATGTGAATCATTTAGCAGGCTTGGGCTTTAGATCTGTGCTTTTCTAAAAATTTTGCAACCACAATAACACAAAATTAGGATTTTTTTTTCTCTGTTTGGGCTCTGGTTTACTGTCCCATTAAAGTGCTTCTGTAAAAGGCAACCAATTGAGACCAATGCTGAATATATAAATTTTTATACGTGTGCCCCTATTTGAAGTTGCTAGAGATAATAAAAGTTTGGACTTCCATTTATTGGTTCCTAGTGGTGTTTATTCTCAAGAGTAAATTCCTAGATCATTAGGCACTTAAATGCTTTAAAAATTTGGAAACTTAAACCTGAAATGCATGCAAGTGCAAAACAAAATGCTTTCAAATCATGATCATAAAGCTGTTAGTCTGGGGGTCTACTTATGGTTTTGGTCATGTTCTAGCTTTCCTAAAGACATCAGGGGAGGATATGTTAAAGCCTTTTTAAGTGATTTCTGGTTCATAGTGCTTTGCGAAACAATTTTTCTTTGCATTATTTTCTATATTAAATACTTCAGTAAGTGTTTAATGATAACGGCCACTGGCTTTGTGGCCTACTGTTTATTGCAATTTTGTCAGGGCTTATTCTAGGCTTCCCTTCCACCTGGGCTTCCCAACCATCTGTAACTTGATCAACAGTAATTTGAGATGGGACTGGCCAGGGTCATATGTTAAATAGGACAGTTCCACTTTTCTGACCACAAAATCCTCCCCTTCCTGACCACTTAAAAACTGTTACATAATCTACAAATACATGGCTCTAATAAGTTCTGCTGCATACCTTGGCAAAGGTCACACCTGAAATCTACCTTTCTATTGGCACAATACATTTTATTAGAGATTATTTTTATTGCTTATAATTGTGGCCTATCAGAGCACTTAATTATTTTAAATAACACATTCTGCCTTCATCCACATCATCAATCTACTGAATTGGTTTTTGCAAGGAAAACCTGTCATTCTAGCATGTGAACAATTTTTAATATTTGTTTGAAAAATGTTTCATCTGAGGTTAATTTCTATTGGGAGCAAAAATGAAGCCAGACTGTATATATGATGTGTTTAAATACATTTTCACAAAAAGAAAAATATTAAGAATATCTTGGTTTACAGACATGCAATATCAGAAGGCATCCCAATAAACAAAAGTGAAAGCTCCTTTTTAAATCCTAGCACTTGATTATTTCCAAATATATAAGGGCAGATAATGTTCAGCAAACGTGCAGGTTTTACAAATTGGCTCCTTCAGAGTAGGTCATAAGCTTGCTACAATTGCGTTCCCATTACTCAAACATTTTTAGAATTCTTTAGAAATTTGCCACAAGAGTCTGAGTCACATTCTTTTAAATGACATCATCAGTGATAGCAAATCTTCCTCCTCTGAGAGCAGATTTTTAGAAAAAATACCCAAGTCATTTGAAACCACACTGAGTTTAGTAACATCATTTGGCAGGGAAAAATTGAACTAGAAAGAGCAAAAATAAGTGAACTGATTAATGCTTTTTAAAAAATTAAACTCCAAGAAATGGAGGATTAGGGGAAAGTTTGGAGCAGAAATTAATGATTAGAAAACAAACAATGTTTTTGATCAATTCCAAAGGTAATTCTTTGGAAAAAGATCAAGAAAATGGAGAAATCGCTGATGAATCTATTAAAAAAAGAAAAGAAAAGAAAGAAAATATAAAGGAAAAAGGAGATATAAAGATATAGAGACCTTTTTTTTTTTTTGAGACGGAGTCTCACTCTGTCACCCAGATTGGAGTGCAGTCTCGCTCTGTCACCCAGGCTGGAGTGCAGTGGCATGATCTCGGTTCACAACAAGCTCCGCCTTCTGGGTTCACGCCATTCTCCTGCCTCAGCCTCCCAAGTAGCTGGGACTACAGGCGCCCGCCACCATACTCGGCTAATTTTTTGTATTTTTTAGTAGAGACGGAGTTCAACCGTGTTAGCCAGGATGGTCCCAATCTCCTGACCTCCTGATCCGCCAAAGAGACTTTTTATAAATTATGTGAGACTACTATATGAAATTAGCTATGTTCTAAACATTTTTTTCTGGAAAACCATAAATCACCCAAATTGAATCTAGGAGTAGAAAAAGTAAGTAGATCAAAGCTAGGGGAGAAATTTAAAAAGGCCTAAAGACTGAGAGAGGCTTTAGGCAAATTCTTGCAAATTTTGAAAGACATAAAATCCCCTTTCTAAATGAGTAAAGACACTAAAATTTAATTTTTTTTTTTGTGAGTGAAACTCTTTTTTATTATAAAACCTATCAAAAATGGTATATGCCAAACATAACGGCTCATACCTGTAATCCCAGCACTTTGGGAAATTAAGGGGGGAAGATGGCTTGAGCCCAGGAGTTCCAAGAGACCCCATCTATACAAAAAGTAAAAAATTATCTGGGCCTGGTAGTAGGCTCCTGCAGTCCCAACTACTCGAAAAGATGAAGTGGGAGGATCATTTGAGCTCGACAGGTCAAGACTGCAGTGAGCCGTGATCTCATCACTGCACTCCAGCCTGGGTAACAGAGCAAGACCCTATCTCAAAAAAAAAGAAGATAAGGAAAGGACACTCAAAAAATAAAAGTTCACGTAAGAAACTCAATGCCAGAATTCACCCCAAAATACCAAAAAAAAACCCCAGCAAATTATATTCAATAATGTCAGTCATTTTAAACAATCAGGTAGATCTTATCCTAGAAATACCAGGATATTTCAATACTAGGAAAATAGTTTATATAAAAATACATTTAGGTTATATAAGAATAAAAACCTTATTGTCTCGATAAGTGATAAAAATATAGCACCTATTCCCAATTACAACTATATTTTTAAAAAACTTTTAGTAAATGTTAAACTGATAGCCAACATCATATCTTTTAATAAAATTTTATAAAAATAATAATGCTACTGGTAAGACAGTCAAATTAAGTTTACACCTTCTCTCCAAAGGCCTCCTGAGTAGCTGGGATTACAGGTGCACGCCACCATGCCCAGCTAATTTTTGTATTTTTAATAGAGATGGGGTTTCGCCATGTTGGCCAGGCTGGTCTTGAACTCCTGACCTCAGGTGATCCACCTGCCTGGCCTCCCAAATTCTGGGATTACAGTGAGCCACCACAGCTGGCCTGCTTTCTATTTTTTAATTTCATAAAGTACCTTGTACATCTTCCTACATCAGCACATACAGACCTTCCAAAATTTTTCATAGTAGTTGAGTACAGTTATATGAATGTACCATATTTTTCACTCACCTGTTAGGGACCATTTAGATGATTTTCTCATTTTCTGCGATTACATACAGTTAGAGCATCCTTGAATGTCTTTGTCTATTGATGCAGGTGTACTTGTTGGATTAATGCCTAGCAATGGAATTGCAGATCAATATTTGGATAGATACTTCCAAATTAATATTCGAAAGACTGGATTAATTTATAATTCCACTAAAAGTGTCTGCAAAAATGTTGATAATTGTTGAGGCTAGGTGAGAGGCACATTAGACTTTCATTTACTTTTGTGTGTATTTTTAAATTTCCATACTCAATGACAGACAGGCATTTTCATTAAAAGCAGGTATAAATATGCCTGCTTTCACCACTATTATTTAAAATTATGCGAAGTCATTCTGTAATAAGACAAACAGAAATACTAAGTAAAATATTGCAAAGCAGTAGACAAATTGCCTTTATTTGCAGATACTTTTTGCCTAGAAAACTTAAGAAACTTGATTGAAAATCTCTTATAAAATAATTATTAAAATCAATAACTTTCTACTGATTTAGCAATAACTTATTGGGAAATATAACTTTTTTGGGGTGTTGAAACCTGGGAACAAATATATTTCTTAAAAAGATTCTATTCACATATAAATAATATTGGCAAGAACTGAAAGGGATTTATACAAAGAAAAAGAGAAAAAATGAAATAAAAAAGGTTTGAATAGATTGAGAAATATGTTATGCTCCTAGACAAAGATATCTATCCCTTAATTTGCAATTGTAACTAAAATTCCAACAGGACATTTTTAGAAGTTGAAAAAATGTATTTCCATCTGGAGGAAAAAACAGAGTAGCCAGAATACTTCAAAAAGGAAGAATAATAACATGAGATTTACTCTACCACATGTTAATACATATTATAAAGCCATAATAATTACAGTAATATTGAACTACTGAAGAAAGATTGACAAATATTTCAGAACAGATAGCCCTGAAAGAAAACTCAATATTCCAATAAATGAAGCGTCACTAATGGGGAAGACATGGATTATTCAATAACTGGCACTAGGAAAACTGGCCAACCATTTGGAGAAAAAAAATCAGATTAAATGTTCACTTCATGCAGTCTCCTGAAATACATTCCAGATAAAGAAATAAATGTGAAAACTGAACTAGAAAAGAACTAAAAAAACCAAAATCTAAATGGACAGCTAATTGATTTTTGGATGGAAAAGAACCACAAAACAATGGAAGAACTCACAGATTTATCTGAAATAATTATTTAAAGCATCTGTATACCAAAAATTATAACAATATCAAATAAGAAGTTGTGAAGTAGGAAGATATTTGTCATGACTATCGTAAAGTGGAGGAGTTAGTATTTACATCCAGGTCCTTAACAACCCTTCTGAAAGAAGAAATCCCAAAACATTTTGGGCAACAACAGCATCATTGAGCTTAAATTCAGAGAACCACTCTGAAAGGAGAGTTCATTTGGAAGAATCACTAACTTACTGAAGTTTTAGAATATTAGGTTTTTATTGTATATTTTGTTTCTTCTCACCTCATTTTCTGTGTTCAAAGTAACATTTGGAAATGCTATTTTCTCCAGTTTATTTTTCAAAAGCTTCCTAGAATATTATACTTCCTTATATCTTTTGGAAGAGGTTCAATTGATCTCATGACAACCCCAGGGATAGATACTCTTACTATTACCATTTTCCAGATTAGGAAGGATGTATTTTTGTGGCTTTAAGCATAAATAGGCGGCAAATTGAAAAAATTGACATAAACAAGTCATTCTAAATAAAGTCATTAAAGGATAATCCAAGCCAAGTGAACACTATTTAGAGAAAGAGAGACAGCTGTTAAAAGTACCTGGCAATCCTCAAAAGACATGTGCTCAGCCAGGATCCCTACACCCGCCCTTATCCTTAGTTGTGACAGACCACGCCCAAGGGATATAGCCCAGCTTTCGCCTTGGGCTAGAGAGAGATGAACCTGTGAAGAAGTACACCGATATCAAGGGAGAAACACCGTCTGATCCCTGCACTTGTACTAGCACTTACTGGGGGCTTAAAACTGAAACTGTTCTAATCATGTTCTGACCTCATAATATGTATGAATCATCTCATGTCACCATCACCAAACAACCCCAGGATTTAAGTACATTTATGATCCCCATTTTCCACTTTATGAAACTGAAGTTCCACAGAAAAGTTACGTAGCTTGCTGAAGTTCACACGGCTAGCAAATGGTACAAGCTGTATTTGAGGGCTGGAGCGGAAGCTCCTTGGCTACGTGAAGCCAGTAGCTATGTACAAAGCCCTTTCATACACAAGAGCTCATTTGACCTTCACAACTTCTTCATGTTGAGGTCAGGAAATAGTCTCCCCAATTTACACTAAGACAACGGGAAGCTAGAAATGGGTTATTGGAATTAATCACCTTTTAAAACAATATCTGAAAGAGACAGACAGCAGAGCATGGATAGACGTGTGATAAGGAATGACTGGACAGAAAACAAGGCTTAAAAAGCTTGAATCACAGAAAAAAAAGTGCCCTAAACCTTATATAGATTAAACACAAGCTGCATGAAAGGCAAGGGAGCTGGGGAACAGGTAGGGGAAGGTTATCTTGAGCACAGCAAGAATGAAAAGCATACCAGTTCATGAGCCAGCAAGGGGTAGAATGATACTAGATAATAAACATTGAGAGAAATCACACCCATAGCATTTCCATTATTTAGAAGCTATCTAACTTCCTGAAATACTAACTCCTAGTCCATGTCACTGTTTATCTAAGAATCATGCTGTTAATTTATGTCTGTTTATTTACATGACCTTTGTTAGTTTAGATAACAATACCAGAAGTTGTGTACAAACCACTAAGATGACGTTCCCACTGAACAATAGGATTTTCACCTAGCTTTTAAATACAATCATGGTAATAAAGTTTGTACAAATACTTTTAAAATTTGTTCACATAGAACTAAAACAACATCCGTTAACCTGTGAACTTGTTGCTTGTTTTTTCGATCACATTATTTTTTTATTCTGAAACACTGTGAGTACAAAGGAACTTCACAAGAAACATGCATGTTCTGAGAAACTTACTTTTATAAAATGATTCATGCTAAATGCACTAGCACTCCATCTGTTTAAAAGTAGGAAAATAATCCTTTTGCTATGACTTATTACCTACTTATTTATCTGATTTTGTTTAAGTCCAGTTTGATGGGTATCAGAACAGATGCATATGTATTCTATACTTAGATGTATTCTATACTTAGTTCACAATGTTTAGTTCTTTGGAATTTAAAATCAATATGCATCATCAACTGTAAGGGAAACTATTTTATCTACAGTAAATTATAGCATTCTCCTCAAGTTTTATGAAATGTTACTTAGTAGCATAGGATTTATCATAAGAACATTGTTTCTGTAGTATTCATATTCAATTCAACATTTTCTAAATAAGTGTCTGTCTAAATCCTTTCTCAAAAGTGACCAAATTCCCTGTAATCAGCCCTTCTTGACCTTCCTTGTATGTGTTCTTTCCTTCTATAATTCCGTTCCATCAAAATCCTTCAGTGACCTGTAGCAACCAAACAGGTTTTCAGTATTTGATCTCAAATAGTTTTTTTAAAAAATCGGAGGATTGTTCAGACTGAAATATTTTGGCTATGCCTCCAGGGTAAAAAGTAAAAGGCACTCTTAATCCATGGTTATAACAACATTGTTCTAATTTTTTTTTTTAATTGCCAGTGTTGGCATGAATGAAATATAGGATGACTCATCCAATGAAAATTTGAATGCTGGTGTAAAACCATAGAGAAAATTCAGGTGAGTTGAAGGAAAAAGAGATCAGGGACTTGTGAAGAAAATGCAGTCAGAAAATGAAAAGAGAGTCTCTATGAATGCAGGAAATCAAACTGCAACGCTAAAACTGCATTTTAGAGTTCAAACAGGTTTGAATTCTAATAGTTAAATCCTGCTAAAGGCTACTGACATATGACACCAGAATGGGAGAAAAGCCGAAGGGTGAAAAGTTTCTAAGCTGACTATTAAATAGATGTAACTCACTGACGAGCGTGCCCATGTGGGATTTTAATTACTCAGACATCTGTTTGGCGAAGTGTACTACTAAATAGGGATCAAATACAGAGATCAAATTACGTGGGGCAGGGAGTGGAGATGACATTCATGAGTCAGAAAGGAGAGCTATCGGCCAGGGAAAATCAATCCCAGCTTTACATCTCACCAACAGAGAAGCAATTATTTTAGATGTGGGGCTGGTTAGCATCCTAGGTCATGAATTTAATTAAATAACCCTCGAGTGGCAGAAAACAGAACAAACCACTGTATTTAACTGTCAGTAAGACATGCTGCAAATAAATGGTCCCAATTCCTCCTTTTCTCCTTCCCTCCTCCCACATAGATTTGTTGTAGTTTTTCTTAAATTCACAACTCTCTTCCCTTTCCTAATGTAGCCTTCTCAGTGGCATCCAATAAATTCATTTACATACATGGCTTGAATCAGAGGCAGGGTTTGTCTCCAAAATTCCCACAGTGGGACACTTGGGAAGGGGCAGGAGGGGAGAAAGGCACGAATTAAATCACCATTTGAATTCCTTCCTTAGGTTCAATAAAAAGGCTAATAATTCACAGAAATATCCTGGGATCAAAGAGAAGATCCTGTGGCCTCGTTGGACATTAGTTGGTGCCTTGGAAGTTAGCAGAGGCAGGAGACACAAAAGAGTTCAAGTGGTTGGAACAAGAACTGTAGAAGTCATACCTAAGCACAGGAGAGGGGAAAGAGAGCATTCAATTGCTTTTGAAATGAATATTTAAAAACCAGCCTCACTCAGGGTGGCCCCTTGCAGTCTTCTGCTGAGTCAGCTCTCTGCTTGGCAGCCTCTTGTCCATAGCTGACTCAGCGCAGAAAGGTGATTGATTGCCTTAAGAGCCTTCCCCTGACCTCTCCACTCAGCTCTCCTTCCTCCACCCCACCATTCTTCCAGAGCCCAGCTCAGATTCACTGGTTTCCTCCAAAATGCCTTTCTTCCATTTGCAGATAACAAAAAACAGTTGGAAAGAATATAGGTAAAAGTGTAAATTTACTGGAAGGAAGAGTCTTACAAGGAAGAGTTGAACAACTTAACCTCCCTCAGGAAGAAGTGGCCCAGGGCAGTTCCCAGGACCTCAGAGGCTGAAATCTGCAAGTTCCTCCAAAGGGTTGGCTGCCATTAATGATGTAGCTACCAACTCCCAACCACTGTCTCTCTGCAAATCTAAAGTTCCTGGGAGAATCTGATTGGCACATATACACATGCACTCACATACACACACACACATGCACAAGCTGTTAAATAACCTCAGAAAATCATCCTACAATGTGGTTCATTCCTTCTAAACTGGTCTTTTTGCTACCATTTTAAAGTTCTAAGAAGAACTACTTCAGACACCGTTAACCTGAGTTGAGCGGGTGTGGAGGATGGTAGAGCCAGATTCCCATGCCCAATGAAAACAAAGTGGCAGCGGTCCTGACAGAGTAGATCTTGAAAACAGCCTTTTCTTACTTGGGCAAGCTACACTTTTAAAGTGTCTTGGCAAAATTCCTCTCAAGGGTTGCCAGTAACTAGGATGGCTCCTGGAACTTTGAAGCCTCATTCATTTATTCAATAATTATTTCTTGATCTCCTGCTGCACACTAGGCAACTATGCTAAGTGTTGTGCTGGATACAAAGATGAATCAAGCATGGTTCCCGTCCTCATGGTGCATAAACATAGACCTGCATCTCTTGTGTGAGCAACACTCAAGGGCTTCCAATAATAATTTTTCATATGAATACTGATTTTTAAATCCCCCCCTCCTTGGATGAGAAACCTAAAAATTGTGCCTGAACTGTGAGGCAAGGTCATTTGTTAAGGTTAAGATTTCACTCTTGGTATTCAGAGCCTTCATTAGACTACATCAGATGAGAACTGAGATGGCTTCACAATTAACCACAGCCAGGCATCATTTATTTTTACCATGTGACTTGGAGGGTATGATGGTGGTGGATATGGAATTACCTTTTGAAACATCACTGATGTTTCTTTCTCCTCTGAACCAAATAGATAACTGAGCATAAGTTAATTTTTAAAAATTCTAGCCATTTACCTTACCTTCATTTGGGAGCGTAGTTGGAAAGATGCTTGGTAGCTAAGCTCCCAGAGGTAATACAGGAGCTTCTAATTAGCAAGGACTGCTAAGGCCACAGAGAGTCTACCCGGGCTGTATATACTAAGTGTCTGAACTTCTGGTTTGGATTCACATCTGAGAAAATGTGATGTTCTGGTTTGGTTGGATTCCAGTTTGAACCAGTTGCCTATGTGTTCTCAAATTTGGGGTGGGGGTGCTCAAATTAAGGTGTCAATTTTAAGATTTAGCAAATTATTAAGACCATTCTGGTTGTGGTTTGAGGATTTAATTCATTTCATATTTGTGGGTAAGGATATAAAACGTGTGACCAAAAATCACAGCAGTTGGAGGACGGATTTGTTGGCCCTTGGTCCTAAAAAGGAGACATGGGTGGAGCGCTAGAGTATTGTGGGCCACCCTTTGTGCTGCTCAGATACACTTGCCGCTTGGAATAAGTTCATCCACCCAGTACTCGGCAATTCCAGGATTCTCATTGGCCTTTATTACTGGGAAACTTATAAGGTTAATCAGCAAATTATAGTCACTGCAGCTGCAATAGATCTCAAGCCTGAGGTAACTGACATTTCACCCTCTTCTCTACCCTGTCCTCATTCTAGAATTGCCTCAGCCATTGCCAGCAGCCATGCTGGTCTAGGCAGATTGTCTGATGGGGTGACCCAGACCCTTGTCTCCAAGATTGTGAGTCCCTGGTCCCCATGTCTATCCCAGCCATAGCTTCTGTTCTTGTCTGTTTAGTGTTAAAACTAGACATGAGAACATCAGGAAACATCCCATCATATCACCTGTGTGCCAAACATTCTTCCCTCTCTGTGTTCTGTGACAAAGTTCTACCTCCTCCTCATGATCAGGGTCAGTGGTCTTGCTAGTTTAGTGACTCTTTCTTCACTGGTCTCTTGGCATAAGAAGACTGAAGTGACTGAGTGGCAGCTGCAGTGTGAAGTACAATGGGACTGACTTTGTGTCCACTGATAAAGTATTACCCCAGTGAAAGCCAAGACCACTTGACCCACAGAATCTAAAGTTTTGGGGACAGGAAGCACAAATTCCCCAAATGTACCACTAGGAATGACCGTAAGCAGAGCCATGCCTACTTCCCCCTTCTTCCTATAGTTTCTAGACCTATGTATTCTACCTATTGGGGACATAGCACCATATAATGGCATTGATTTAGGGTGGTATCTCAACCTTGTAGGGGTATCTTCTCCAAGCTGGAGCCTCAGTTGCGTCTTTAAGAGGACAGTCCACTATTCTGTCATACCAGTGGCTCAGGAATGATGCAATATGTGTGATAGTACCAGTAGACTCTGATCCAAGGCAGTATCATATGGAATCTAATACCAGTGGATCAAGCATTCTTAAGTCGTTGGGTAGTGGTACTGGCTGATGTCCTATGGATAGGAAAGGCAAATTCATGCCAGAATATACAATAATCCCAATCAAGATGAATTCCTGCCCTTTCCAGGGTGGAAGAAGTTGAAGTCCACTTACCTCCAAATGTTTGGTTGGTCTCTTTGAGGGATACTACGTTGGGGTTTCTGTTATTGACAGGTTAGACATTTGGCAGCAGCAGTGGCAGTAGCTGGATCAGGTTTGGTGAATGGAAGTCCATGCTGTTGGATCTATTCATAGCCACCATCCCTGCCAGCATGGCTACTCACTCCATTACTCATTCCATTTATGTGCCCATTGTGCCAGCACTACAGTAGCCAACGAGAGAGGCTGCTGCACGCATGGCTGAGACATGAATGTTGTTTAGTGCCTTTTGGTAGTGGCTGCTTTGATGTGCATTAACGTATGACACAAAGTTCTTCACACCTTATATCCATATCAGTCCTTCTGCTTCTAAGCCCCTGACCAAACAACCACCCCATCCCCCACTGTCCATGAGCCTGCACATATTCTTTACCTTGAACCACTCTTCTTTTCACACAAAGTGGATGACCAAGTGCATCCAGTGGAACTTTGCCCATTGGAAGGATTTCTCCTTCACCACCCTCTTTCAAGATCACCCTAAGTAGGGTTGTAGTGCAGCAGCATCCATTTTTGGCTTGCACTCTTATGCTGAGCCAGCCAGCTATGAATGAAGGTCAGCCCTTTTCCTCCTCCATCAGCTGGCCACAAGGAACACCTCCATGCAGTCATGGTTGTGAGCTGAGATAGTTGTGAACACCATAGTTATAAACACCAGTGCAATAGGAGTGGATGACATGTAGGTCTGGGCCATCAACTGCTACAACTTACTTGTGTCCTCTGACCCAACTTATGCCCAATCCTGTATCTACCACTTCCATTTTGTGATAAATTGCTGTCAGGCCCACCCAACTTTATAACTTGGTGGGTCTGATAGAGCCAGCTCATGATGAATATCTCAGGCTGCATAGTTACTTGATGTCTCATGGTCAGGTGCTTCATTTCAATCAGGGGTCTGCAAGAATTTCCTTTATTTATTTTTTTGAGATAGGGTCTCTCTCTGATGTCCAGACTAGAATGCAGTGGGGTGATCACGGCTTACTGCATCCTTGGCCTCCAGGTCCCAAGTGATCCTCCCACCTCAGCCTCCCAAGTAGCTAGGACTACAGACACACACACCACTACACTCAACTATTTTTGTATTTTTTGTAGAGATGAGGTCTCTCTATGTTGCCCAAGCTGGTCTTGAACTCCTGGGCTCAAGCGATTCTCCTGCTTCAGCCTCCCAAAGTGCTGGGATTACAGGTGTGAGCCACCACAACCAGCCAAGAACTTTAGAATCGTATATTGTTGTTTACTACAGATAACATGGCCTTCTCCAGCATCCTAGGGGGTCTATGCTGTGATTCTCTTATTGAGATTGATTACCAGCAACTATCCCGAGCATTCTTTCCCACCACAGATTCCTCTAATACGGGGTCTGTTGAGGGATATAGCAGGGCTTCTTGTACTGCTGTCTAGACCTGCCACAGAGCTCTATCATCTGGTAAAAGGGTTGGAACAATATTCTGAAGTGCTGGGGGAATAATTACTAAATATACTTGCTCAGGTGCTTTAGGTTCTGTTGGCATAAGGATCATCCTCTCCTTCAAAGAATGGGTCCCAGATCTGAGATCTGACTCAGGTTTGGAAACTGAGCTAGTAACTGACTTTTTACCTTGACAGCTGCCTTCAGCCTCATATTTATTTTTATTTTATAAATTGATACTTGTTGACTGCCCATTTATCTTGCTTCTAGGAAATTCTATTAAGCATTTTCACAGCTCTCTGTAGATTGGGCCCTGGGTGCCACATCAATCTTACCACTCATTGCAAAAACTGTGCACAGCTTGCTTCTGACAGTTAAGTCTTGCTACTTGGCCTCTGTTATTTCAGGATCCTATCATCCTTATTTCTATTAAGGATCCCAGTTCTGTAGCAGTGTCTCCTCCAATCAACCCTGGCATACAGAAGAGTGCCTCCACTAAGATTCTCAGTAACCCTCTTAACAATGCATTTCTTATCACTTTGGTAAATGGCATGTCCTCCCTGCCTTCACTTAAGAATGCAGTCAGCTAGTGGGTTTTCCATCCCCACACAGGCTATGCACTCCAGCATGCCCACCTCTCTGAGTCACTTGACACCTCTTCCAGTTGGCCCTGGCAATTATGGCATTTCCACTTCACTTACCATGGGCTGTTGCTTTCTCCAAGCTTCCAAGAGTCATCTTATCACCCTTGCCAGAGTGATAAATCCTGTGTCCTGGGAGACTGCTCCCATTATCAATAAACTCTCCTTTATCCAACTTTGGTCAGTCTTCTCCATTACTGTATAGCTATCTATGAAAATGAGCCAAATATTTCCTTTTGTGTGCAAAATGGTACTATAACATCCCTTCATTAAGGACTGTCTGGCTAGAAGAAAGGGACACCTGTTACATCCCAGCCCAGGTTCTGAGATGAAAATGAAGCCCAGAAGTGTTGCTTTCTGGAGATCTGCCATCTTGCAGTGATGATACATGATTAATATAATATTTTTTATTCAATTTTTAAAGTCAAGATGAAAAGGCCATATGGGTTATTCCAAAATGTGCATTGGTTTTGCATATATACAATGTGGCTCCAAATTTGGTCTCGCATACAGTGTTTATAAATGCAAGAATAATGGCTTACTTAGCATCTCTGCTAACTTAGATTGCAGGTTTTATTGTAGAGCACACTTTTCTGTGGGGGAAGGGGGAAGTGAGGGAAGTAGTGGGCACAAATGTTTCCAGGTTTTGCAACAAAATGCTGATTCTTTTTATTGATATTAACTTTGACTCTGTGATTTTTTTAAATAAATTTCTTCATCCAGTAGCATTGTTTATCTGAAACTCTCTTCGAAATTCATTACAAAAGTGAGAAGAAGAGTAGCAAATATGATTTATCAAGCACTTATGTGCACGGTCACACAGGTTGTGTACTTCACAAGGGCACCAGCACTTCTAAGGGGGCACAGTTCACATATTAGACATCATGGATTTGCATATTTATAGAGAATTTTCCAGCAGATGGCAGTAAAGTGTGTTGCTCTAACAAAATAAGACTATTACAATAATTTCTGCCAGATGGAAATAAACTATCTTGAGGACTGGGCACCTTTTATATTTGTACAAAGATATATAGAGTAACAGTGGCACCATTTACTACATGCCGTGCCTTCTGCTTGCTCATCCTCACTTAATCCTCAGAATGTGATGAAGTGGGTGCTATTAGCAAATTGCCAAGGCCACTGACCGGGGTAGTAGTTTTGAGATTCTTATACAGGTCTACTAAGGCCTAGAGACTTGGGGAGACTTGCTGTGGTCAGAGCGAGCGTGACCTAAGGTCAACCAGGAGCCTAGAGGCCCTTACTCTCAGTCCAACCTGCTGCTAGTTCTCCTGTGTGCTCATCACAGTGCTGGGTGACACTGGGGACTGAGAACAGGGCACATTTCACTCATCTAAGTAAAAGGTCATCTTCAGTTAGTGAAGAAAAATATGGGAAAACGTTGACATTCCCTTTGGCACTTTACTCACTTGTTTGTATGACTTAAACTACACATGCAAACAGAAATATAAAAAACAGAACACTCAATATCGGTTACAATAGTTCATAGAGTTGGACTTCTTTATATCCAAAAATACTCTGAGTAAACATTTACTATCAGTAATGCATAAATTTTAGCAAGAGTGGGCCGGGCATGGTGACTCATGCCTGTAATCTCAGCACTTTGGGAGGCCAAGGCGGGCAGATCATGAGGTCAGGAGATCGAGACCATCCTGGCTAACACGGTGAAACCCTGTCTCTACTAAAAATACAAAAAATTAGCCAGGCGTAGTGGCGGGCGCCTGTAGTCCCAGCTACTCGTGAGGCTGAGGCAGGAGAATGGCGTGAACCGGGAAGGCGGAGCTTGCAGTGAGCCGAGATCACACCACTGCACTCCAGCCTGGGTAACAGAGGGAGACTCTGTCTCAAAAAAAATAAAAATAAAAAATAAAAAAACAAAATCAGCAAGACTGTATTACCACAAATTCTATATACGTGAGGAAATTTAGAGGCTTTATTTAATGTATAAATATCTATACCAAATCACTTTGCAATAATGATATATATTGGTATAATGTTCTTTATCCAGCATTCAGTTTAAATCTACTTTATAAAATGTATCAATAATGAATAAAAGAAGCCCATTTATAAATATTTTGTATTGACCTCTAACTTAATCTCCAAGGAAATATTTTTTTCCTAAACCCATAAAAATTAAAAACACAGTGAAAACTCTTATCTTCCATGAAACAAGCAAACTGCGGTAACTTTTGGTTTTAATTTTAAAATAACATGTGTAGCATTAATACATTTTTCCAGAGTTTTTCTAGCTGTACAAAGGTTTGGAGAGCTATTTGGAATTATCTCACCTTGTTAATGACAATTCTGTTTTGGGTTGTGAGATCTGGAGTCATATTTTTGCTTCTTTATCCATTCATATACTGCCTAATTTTTAAAAAAATATTAACTTATTGATACCTACAAAACAATAAGACCCACCATTCTTTAAAGTAATACTACTGAATATGCATCTAATTTTATGGCCTACCAAGGCCTCATAAAAACAAAACAACATGAGTATTTATGTTACTAGAAAAATAAGAGCATGAACAAATCTAATTTTAAAAGTCAAAAGTATCTTAAACAACTGGTAAATGTAATAATTATAGGACAGCCATTTGATCCTTTTAATCTCCTGAAAGCTACAAATCATTTTTTAAACAGTGAATTCTGTGGCAGAATAAGCCACAGTGTACATAAACCTCAACATTTGGTAGCACCCATCTTAAAGAATTGGCTATTTGAAAACACAACAGAAAAATTCTTCATTCTTTCAAGGTTAGTTTCTAAACTTGACATCTGGGATGGGAGATGGGCCTCACCCAGGAATTTAAGGTCAGGGTTTATGTTAAGCAGGACTTCAAATCAAGTTTAGAAACAAGCAAACCTTTCATCCTTTCTTTAAGGAATAGGGTTTTCTTTGAGAGGGAAGGGGTTAGAAAAACAGGTCAATATCCTGCAAATATGGGGTTGTCATTTGTTTTTCCATATTACATTAAATATGCCTGTTTTGTGTTCAGTGTCTCGTGCCTATTCCACTGCCTCTGTCTGGGCAAATGTGTTTATATTGGAAAACTCCATGAGGGCAGGAAATGTAGGGGTTTTTTTTAAATCACAAATCATCTGGCTTGAACTACACTTATGTAAGATTGTATGGGACCTGGGGAATACTGCACAATTGCTGGCTAAAATATGTAATCTGCCATTGACTATCAGGTTTTCCATTAATCACATGTCGAGTTTGTATAAAATGGGTTTGTTTATAACATTGTTATGTTCACCACTGCAGGTTATTTTCATAAGCTTCTTATGAGTAAGCTGAGCAACTATTATCACCCTTACTATAATACTTAACAGAGAGAGACTAGAACCTATGTTTTCAACATCTCTTTTCAGGTACCACTGATTTCACCTATTTCCACAACACATGAAAGGACTGAATCTATAATAATAAGGTCCCAAGTAATTCTATTCCTGAACTGACGTCCTAAAAATAGTTGTTCATATAAGTTGAGAATTCCTAAGAACAGGGAAATTTTAAATAAACTCCTGGGGTTGGGGGTGGGTAGGGAGCAATGGGACAGGGGTTTGTTTGCACAGGGAATTGAAATTGACAAAATTCACATGGGGGTGGAAAATATCAGTGGATATCATTAATAACAGGCATTATTTTTGCCCTATGACAAAGGAAAAAGATTTTGTTTATATATATATTTTTAAAATCTCACAACATACTTTTCAAAAAGTAAAGCTTCATTTTGTTTAAAGTGTTTTATGTCAAGAAACATTTCATAGCATAAATTTTCCACAATGCATATGGTCAGATTATAACACCCATCTGAACACTATTAAGTATTTTATTACTTATTTGTTTAGTACTATTTGATAAGTATGAAATTATCTATGAAGTGAAAAACTTCAACTAGGAAATTTGACATTCCAACAATATCTGAGGTGGTTTTTACCCAGATAAACTAATTTCTGTCATTACCAACACATCTAAGAATAGCCCTAATGAAGAAAGGTAAAAACTACTTTTATTTTCTCCAATTAAAAGATTCATAAGACAAGCTATGTCGGCATGAAGGAAAGAAAGGAAAGCTATAAAACTGGGAATACAAATTACATTTTCCTATTCAACAGGTCAAATAAATTGCTGCAAGGAAACAAAATAGGCCCAAGGAAGTATTAAAAAAAATGAAATCACCAACAATCTTAGCCGGATATAAGGCAAAACGAAATGGGGTAATCTTGGGTATTATGAAGTTTTAAAAGACGCAACAAAGTTATGCACTGTTAGGAAATAATGATGACAGAGATGAATCCAGAAAATACAAAAAAACAAATAGGTAGCTCCTTTTGCATGAAAAATAACAAAAAAAAAAAAAGAGAGAGAGAGTCCAAGAAGGAAACCTGAAAACACAGTCAGACTGGAAACACCGTGGCCTAGGGGCTGTGGGGGTTACCACTCACCTCATCCAGGAGAGAGCAGCAGGAGTAATATCCCTTTAAAGCAAAAGACACACACACAGCAACTAATCAAGACCCATAAATCCAATCACATATTCCCCAAGGTCAGTAACACACTGGATAGGAAAAATGAAAAGGACAATTGTAATGCTCTTTTTATTTAAAATTTTATTGAAACCCTCTTTCACCCGTTTACCGCTTCCTAAGTGAAAATGCATGTTGAAGTCTGAGCCTGATGGTATTATCTTCAAATTATTCCTTAAATACCTGAAAATGTGACTTTTGAAACTCGGGAAAGTGAAGCTAGGACAAGGATCCATTTTACATGCCTGCTTCTTTGTTTATTCATGAGCAGAGCTAGACTAAGAAACCTTTCAATGAGAAGGAGAGCATGTATACAGGAGTATAACTCTTTATTCTGAATTCTACCCTCACTGGCCCCATGAAAGGTAAGGAACACTTTAGATAGGGTGGGGAAGGGATTTTGGAAAACTTGTGATAAAGAGGAGTAAATTCTTCCTAAACTTGGCAAAACCTAACAGGTTACCCACACAGTCTGTGTCTTAAGTTAATGCACTTATGTAACTAGCATCAGAGTCTCCTTCAAGTGTCCTGTATATGTCATCAGTTTCCTCTTTCAAAGATTTCTCTTCTGTATCCTACTATATAGTTAGCAAGGCCAGCTTTCCTTGCCTATGTCTATGACGAATTGGCTAGAATAATTTAGGGTTTTTGAATGCCATCTCTTATCTATATCTCATTGGAGGTGTCTGCATGTAATAAATGCCTTAAAACCCTTTAACGTGTTTTTAAAATCTACTTTTAGAGCAAGTCCTATGCATGCGAATGACCAGGAATAGTTCTTCATATATTCAAGCTACTAATGTTTAAAGTATTATATAAATGTAGAAAATATTATCTAAAGGTATTTCCCATTAAATAAATCTAGAATATACTTAGTTCAAATATTTAGGAAGATTTAATTACTGTTACTCATAACTACTCTGCTGTGAATTTGAGTATCAAAATATAACTTTGCTTAGTTATTAAGTGGTTGATAGCTGTCCACCCTCTGCAGAAGTGTATCTGAATATCCAGGGGAATAATACCTGAAAAAGAAAATACGCCATTAAATGCTTGTGAAATGATCAACACAGCAGGCACATAAGATGCAGTATAGGGGATTGATCTGAAATAATCCTGTGAGTGAAATCTCAAATACACTCCGAATAATTATGCTCCAGTAACACTTTGTGCATAAAGTTAGAGGCTATCCAGGAAGAGAATACGAATTCATAAAACTGTGTTAGAGAAGTAGCAAAACATTTAAGGGATATAAATGTAATGGCAAATGGGAACATTTTCCAAACAAGAATCTTCAATCCAGTGACAATATTTTATTACAGAAACTTCATTTTAATCATATCAAGTGGCCAATGTTGCTTTAAGGATCATAGCTAATAGACCTTTTTCATAAGTTAGACTACACAGTCTATTGTTACTAATCAACTTCTGCATTCTAACTGCCTTAGAGATCATTCTCAGCATGGGTTTTAATCAGATGTGGTCACCTAGGAAAACAAAAATTTCTGGGAGTATAATTCATATTGAAAAACTATTTAATAAAATATAATTTCATATTGAAAAACTATTTACAAATACTTGTATCATACAAACCTATGAAATTAATCATTTTTACTATCAATAGTTCTTGGGCATCTATAGTACTATACATTTACATTCATAAATTGAACATTTTATACAAGATTTAGTATAAAGTATTAAATATGTGGATCAATCAATTGTGAGATGCTTAATATGTCATGGAAATAATTTACATGCAGATAAATGAATGTCAAATAAAATTTAGCAGGCATTCTAGAATAATTTTTTAAAATTTATAAAGTATAATTCAAAAATTCTCAAATCACTCAAAATAGTTAAGCTTCTGAAGGCATTTTCTCCAGATAAAACCTAATATTAGAGACTTGCTTTGCCTTTTGTTAGTTATCTTTATCTATGCCCAGATGCTTGACCTAAAAACTCAAAATTTATATTACACTAAAATTCCTTCCACAATTTATCAAGTTAAGGTGGACCAAAAAAAAAAAAATACAGCTGTATTTTCTTAGTAGTGTGCTTATAGGCATACATAAACAGATACTTATGTACACACCCAAAAAGCTACCTGAAAGAATGTTTCTCCTCTAACAGTCTCTTACTCTTGAAAAAATTGTCTTTTAACAGTGGGTTTCTTTGAAGTATTCTTACACTGAGAAATTCACAACTGTTTCTTCTCTGAGTTAGTAAACAATTTTAAAGCAGACTTTACCTTCCTAGGCCTTCAAATGTATCAGACACCAGATAATATGAATTCAAGAGGTAGATTTTTAAATATCTTTAAAATTTTAACATTTTAATTTAAATATTAATAATTTTTATATTTTAATGTAATAAATATTTAATTTACCATACTAATATATTAATATTTTACGTATTTAATAATATAGTATTCTTAGTATTGATATAATGATGTCATCATTGATATTAGATTAATAATAATTGTTATTACCATGTTAAATATGGGAGCCACCAACTACATGTAGACTGAATGGGAGCCACCAGCCACTGAGAACTAGAAAAATGGCTCGTATGGGCCGGGCGCAATGGCTCACACCTGTAGTCCCAGCACTTTGGGAGGATGAGGAGGGTGGAACACCTGAGGTCAGGAGTTCGAGACCAGCCTGACCAACATGGCAAAACCCCATCTGTGCTAAAAATACAAAATTAGCTGGGAATGGTGGTGCATGCCTGTAATCCCAGCTACTCAGGAAGCTGAGGCAGGAGAATCGCTTGAACCCCGGAGGTGGCAGTTGCAGTGAGCCGAGATCGCGCCATTGCACTCCAGCCTGGGCAACAAGAGTGAAACTCCATCTCAAAAATATAAATTAATTTTTTTTAAAAAAGGCTAGTATGTCTGTATTTGGATTATATAAAATTTGCAGTTGAAAAAATAGACTCACAAGTTGTTCCAAACATATCTAAAAGTTTTCCAATAACTGAATCAAGTGTCAGTTTTTAAATTTTAAATTCAGTATTAAAAATTCAGTTTAATAGACATACTAGCCATTTTTCTAGTCCTCAGTAGCCACATGTAGCCCTTTGGCTAAGCATTTTCTCATTTAATTCTAACTATATGAAATAGGTAATTATCTTTAATCACCTTGTATAGATGCGGAAACTGTGGCTAAAAGGGTTAACTATTACCTTCAAGGTAATAGTTAGTTATAGTAAGTAGTTATAACTGAGAGAGGAATTAAGGTCTGTTTGACACCTAGGCCTGAGCTCTTAGCATACTCCTTTGGAAAGAAAATGAGCCTCTAGATAAGACCAGGAAATTCCTTCCCTCTGGCCAGCAAACACGGCTATCCCAACTTACCTCTAAATGGCCTTTAAGAATGTAAGCGAATTGACCTTATCCTAGACCCACAGAGAATTGGGGTTATTATTATATTGTTATGATACCAGAAATATGCTGAATGGCAGACTGTGTCCATATCTCCCTCCCCAAATTAGATGTTGCCCCAAAGCTGCTTCCCCATCCCAGCTGAGGCAGAAATTTTGAAGAAAAATGAGTTCAAAAACACCCTATGGCTGTGGAGTGAGCCAGGCCCAGAACTTAGGTCTTCTAATGTCTAGTCCAGACCCCTTTCCTCTCATTTACCTACCTTTCTGTATTAAAAAAATTTAAAGATTACTAAATCAGAAGGCAATATGAAACAAATGTTTAGGTTAGTAACTGATGAATGTAAATGTACCAGTTGATAAACTGTCTTACAAAGGATAATTAATTCTAAAATAGTTGTCACCAAGTGATTCTCGAGAATTATGTAATTGTAAAAATAAAACTATTTTGAGATTATATTTGTCTATTTTCATAGAAGGACAACATTTCCAAGATGTCTATAAAATACCATTTTATAGAACCTAATGCTTTAAGACATAACTGAGGTTTTCCTATTTGCCCTGTGTGGGTAAAATATATATATATCAGAAATTTGAAAACATTAGTCAGGTAACCAAAGTTCTTTGTGATAATTAGCCAATTTTAAAAATAAAATCTCAGCCCACAGAACTGGAGCAGTTAAAAATTTACAATGGTATTTTGACAAGGCACTAGATTAATTTCTAATGTGATGGAGTTGGCTGTTTTTCCTGGTGCTCAATTAAAATATGCCTCCAAAAAAGCGGGAAAAAAACTTCTCTTCAACAAAGCACCTTACCATTGGTTGATTCTAATAGGTCATTCATTCTGGGGATGCTTTAGTTTTTTTTTTTTTTTTTTTTTTTTCACGTCTTTCTATAACTTTGTGACAAAATTGCATTGAAAATTACCTTAAACTTATATAAAATACCATTCTTCCTGAAGGGACATATATTCCATGTATAAAAATTAATTTTATTTTCTTCATAAAAGATTTTAATATTTCCTTCATTTAATGGTTTTACATTAAATGAATGTTATATAAACTTTTAAAATATATATTTGTGGCCAGGTACGGTATGGTGGCTCACGCCTATAATCCCAGCACTTTGGGAGACCAAGGTGGGTGGATCACAAGGTCAAAAGAGCTAGACCATCCTGGCCAACATGGTGAAACCCTGTTTCTACTAAAACTACAAAAAATTAGCTGGGAGTGGTGGCGCACACCTGTAGTCCCAGCTACTTGGGAGGCTGAGGCAGGAGAATAGCTTGAACCCAGGAGGCGGAGATCTCAGTGAGCCAAGATTGTGCTACTGCACTCCAGTTTGGAGACAGAGCGAGACTCCATCTCAAAAAAATAAATAAAAATAAATTTATATATTTAGACAAATTATACATGTTATGATATATCACTGCTTTGATGTATCATATATATTAATATTTCAAAACTGACTTATTGGAACTCTTTTGGTCAAGGAGTTCTCATAAACTTTCTAAAAGTGCACAAACTTGCAACTCTGGAAAGAATTTACTGGGTAAAAATATGTGGAGAGAAAACAAATGTTAATCTTAAACTTGCTTTTGTGCTTTTAAAATTAATGTTACCATATGTATTAAACCCTATTGATATTAAATAGGAAGAATTAACAGACATGTTACAACTTACGTAAGTATATGTTACAGCATGTAAGTTTTAAAAATTAGAATTTATATTTTCCAATATTAATCAAAGAAAATAAGAAATAAATGTAGGATTAGAAAACACAGATAAATATGTCTTTATCCTGCATGCGTTGGGGGCATTTTTAAAGATTCAGTTGTTTAAATCATTCTATCTTTTTTTGGTAACTTTGCTTTTATTTATTTTGAGTTTAGTGGAATAGTTCTCCTTTAGGTTTACAAGGACTGAGGCTTAGGCTGAATGCTCTGCAAATCAACTTCATTTAAAAATGAATCTTTTTATTAATCTTGAAAATAGCATCTTGCTATATTACTCTGAAGTACCTGCATATCATAAACATTACTTTGGGTTTTTTTTGCATTTAGATAGTAACTTTTTTTTGTTACTCAACATCTGTTTAATATGCAGGGAACTATGAAAATCAGAATCTATAGGCCTTTTATAATCAGATATTCACAATTTAAAAACTGGTTACTTTGAACTCTATATTTGGGTACTCTTTAGTAAAGCATGTGTTAAATTAGTACAAAAATGTATTCGATGACATTCCAGTTTGAATTGGAAATGTGTGTGTCTGTCAGATCATTAATTAATTTGGCAGGGGGAAGAGATCAAGAGAGGAATAAAGGTACATATTGGCCTCACATCATATTTCAAAGTCCACATTTTGACACAGTGGATATAAAACCTAGATTTGAAGACAGAAAAACTATATTCTAATATTGAACATTTCAAAGTCCATTTTCCCTACCTCACTATTTCCTCTGGGTAACAATTGTTAATACTGTTGATGTATTCTTGAAGGAGAGAACCAGGTTCTGCTTTTATCTCTTGAACTTTTTTAAGGCCACCACTTGTTACGAAAAGTCGTCGAGCTTTGCTATCATGCGGCAGCACCTTGCAAAGTGAAGCACATAAAATGTCAGCTTTTCTTTTCCAAGTTAGATTATTACTATTGAGAAGCAATAATGTATGTAAGAAAATGTAAAAGAGAATTTATACCCAATATACCTAAAACATAATGAGCCAAATCTGCTGATGATTTGAAGTGAAATGTGCTCTTTTTAGAATGTGTTAATGTTTAGGCTAAAGAAATGAAATAAAGGCAATGAACATGGGCAAAGGCAACGGAGATCCACTCACAGATGTAAAATACAAAGCTTACACCATTCAAGGTCTCTCTGCTCCCTGAGAATTTAAAGGCAAGCTCCTTAACAAGGCACAAAGGGTCCTCTGGGACCCAGCTCCTAAATACCTCTCCAGCCACCACTACTCTCCGTCCTAAATATTGTTTCAGTAACATCACAGCATGCATGCTGTGCCATCTCTTGCCTTTGCCCATGCTGTTACCTCTTCCCAAAATGGCTTTCCACACTCCACAAACCTCTCCCGTTATGCTTGGTTAGCTCTTAGTCATCTTTTAAGACTTAGCTCAAGTGTCACCTCCTTTAAGAATCCTTCTCTGGAAGCCCCTATCCCCTTATCCCAGGATGAATTGAGTCCTTCTCTTCCGTCAGCATTCTGTCAAACCACCATCGGTGTGCTTACCACATAATACCTAAATACCACACAATATTTTAATTTTAATTTTTAATTATGCATTATATGTCTGTCACAATGTCACTGAAGGCAGAAACTATACTTGACTTCATTCATTCATTTCCCTCTAGCCTGGTACCTAACAGAGGTTTGACAAATGTTTAACAAATGAATAAATATACTAAAGTGTAGGCAGAGAAAGGAGACTGAAATGTTAGAGAGACAGAAGACCAGAAATGTAAGGAATCAATAAATCCAAGAGAAGGTTTCTTAAAGCAACCAATGAAAACTAAAAAACAAGTCATCACTGGATCTGACAGTGAAGAAAGGTGCTGAAGACTTGAGTAAAGGCAGCTGTGTGTGGAGGGGAAGTTGAGGAAGCCAGGTTATCAGCAGCTGAGGAAAGTGTCCCAAGTAAGGAAGTCAAGACGAACTTTAAAGTTTCAGAAAGAGAAAACAGAGGGAATCAGTAGACCAAGGTAGGATAGAACTAAAGGCTAAAGATGTTGCAGGTTTTGATCTTAGGATCAAGGAGACTTGAGCACGTTTGCATGTTGACAGGAAAAAGCCAGTGGAAATGAAGAAATTTATTATGAGAGACAAAAAAAAAAAAAGACTGACCAGACTAGGAAGGTCCTGGGGAAGGGGTGGGCTCACAATGTGGGAAGTCCTGCTCTCCTCCTTGGTCACTGCTACTATCCCTCTGACAGAAACACCCTTTTTTCCCATCTTGTTCCTTCTGCAAGGAGACCAGCTCCTTTTACTTGTCCTTCCTCCATTGAAGCCCTATCTAAACATTTCAGACTACATTCACTCATTCCTTCTTTTAAACAAGTTTATCTCCCACTCTAGTACACTGAAATGTTTTCTAATTGTTTTGTCTGCTCTCCTCAGCTACATTATAAAGTTCCCTGAAGAACAACTTAATCTTTTTTGTCTGTTCCCCAGTGCTCAACAGAGAGCTGGGTACATGTAGGCATTTAACAAATAATTAAAACCACAAAAGGATCTTGCTAATAGAACAATAATATAAATCAACGGACAATAAAAGATTGCACTAGTATGTATTTGTAAAAAATTTAATATTCCATAAATATATTGGTTTTACATATTTCATTTGGCCTGGAGAATTTTCATTACTCCCTATCTCTGTCCCTAGCCACTTCAGTACCTCTTCACCTTCTACCTTGCTTTATCATCTCTTTTTAGTGCTTTGGTATCTTTCGATTAAGAAAATATTCCTGAAGGCACATTGATAAGTGTATATGATACAGGTACTGTATTTATTTTATCTTGGGGCTAACTTCCACACATCCCACTGGTTTTACGTATTTTGAACTCTTAATGTAGGTTAGTGTTTACTTTCATAGCTACTTCAATAAAACCAGAATATCTCACTCACTAGCCTAAAAGATTAAACTACAAAATGAAACTTTCAGAAATAATGTCAATTACCCAGTTCAAGAACAGATGACTCTGTCTGTAGATGATCTATGCAGCCCCGACCCCTTATCACTCTTAGATGACCAAATTAGCTGGTCACTTTCTTAGCACCCAAAAGTACAAAAAAAAAAAAAAAAGAAAGAAAGAAAGAAAGAAATTGATCAATTTCCCTTGCGGTAATTTAGTCTTTTCTCTGCATTATTTGGTTATTTAGTTGGTTTGTCAAGAGGGCATGCCATTATATCTCCCACATCCCATATAACTAAGAGGGGGAGGTTATTTTCTTGGAAGGAGGAAGAAAGGACATAGGTGTTTGATACACAGAACTGTATCCTGCCTGGGTGAGTGGCTTCAGCAATGTGAAACTTCTACTTTCCCGTGGCTCTGGCACTTGAGGGCCAGTTATACTGTTGGAGATCATGAACAGAGTTGAGAGAACTGAAGGCTGTTAGCAGACTCTATCTTTCAGATGAAGACCTAAAACTAGACAAACTTATTTGCAGGGACTACTTTAAAAGTTATAACAATACATAGTTTTTGTTCATTATTTGTAGAAACATAGTATATGAATAGTAATTTCTCATTTATATAGCATTATAACTGACTATTCAAATGAATTTGCCACCCCCCATTCATTTTTTTTTTAAATCTTTTAAATTAGCCTGACCTACTTGCACATTTTATTTCTTAAATACAACTCTTTGGTTGTTTTTGTTCTTTTGAGTGTTTAATATGTGCCTGGGATTGAGCTAAATGCTTAACATACAATAATATCTCATTTACTCTTTATAATGACCCTATGAAATAAGTACTCTAATTATTTACATTTTATGGGTAACCAAACTAAGGTTTAGAGAGGTCAATATTTTGTTAAAGAATTATAGAGCTGGTAAGTGGGAACTCCAGGTACTCCAGTTCAGAACCTGAGCTCATAACCACCATGGGCTACTACTCGCACAGACCCCATTTTCCTAAGCCAAATTCACTGAGCATAATTTAGCCAGCTCTTGACAGCTTAGGGTCACCATCCTGACTGTCAGTGTCTGTGGTAATAGAGTCATTCTCTTTTATCCTTTGCTATTGGTAATCAGCTCTGCTGGCTGTGCCCACTTCTAGCAGCTTGACCTTTCTACCTTACTACCATTTACTATCATTTAATCTGCAACAATCTAAGAAATATGACAGCTATATTTGTTAAAATTGTTCATAAAATAAGTCAATATGCTCCAAATGACTGTCTGAGAACATCTCCAGTAAAGCACATGAACTTTGTGAAAGATGTTTCAGTGGCTCAGAAACCTTTTTCCTTTTCTCTTTATGATCTTTGCAGTACTCCCAGGTGAGTGAGATGAAAGACACTAGAAAGATTACTAAAAGTCACTTACCAATATAAATTATCTATATTATGAGATTTTTATTTTCTGGGAACAGTTAAAAAGACAGTAGAGGCTTTGAGGAAAATGTGAGGATGAAGAAAGTGTTTTATTTACATGTGAATTTTGTTAAGGTAACTTCCCTGTCCATACAGATTGGTGAGAGTTAAGCAGTAAAACCATGACCCCGTCTTACAGAAAAAGCTACTGACCCAACAGAAAAAAATAATAATAATAAGTTAACAAATCATTTTGATTTTCTTCCTCCCCTTAGAGGCTGGCATTTCTTACCTTACTGAACTGTCCAACCACATGCTTCAGAATATTGGGAGGAGCATCATATAGAAATGGTTCAAGGGCTGGTAAGTAAGTGCATTTTTGCAGGATACTCTTTATGGCTTTTTTACTCTTGAAATACAAAGCAGAATGTATATATAAGTAAGTAATCAATGAAACCTTGGCAAGAGTTCAAGTCTCACATTACAGGAATTTGAAAATAAAATCAACTTCCTGGTCTAAGCTGCAGTTGTTTCATTTTTTTAAATTGCTGTCAAAAAAAAAAAAAAAAAACTCCTGCTTTGATTGGTTTTATCATAGAATATCCTACAAGTTGTCTTTGTGTTAAGCCTTAAAATGTAAAGTGTATTACTGAGCTCTTAAAATGCCTAGAAGAAAATTAAAATTATAAAGCGCAAAGTTACAGACTATAAATTAATATGTACTATATTAGAGTAAAAATTTGTATACAGGAAACAGATAACTAATACATCCCATTTCTACTTGTCAACAAGTACAAGAAAATCATTTAGTTTTTTGAAGAATGTCATTACAGGCTTTCTATATTCTCCATGATTTCATGGCTTATACATAGGCAGTCAAAATGTCTACAGTGTGCATTATTCAATGAGCATTTGCAGAGGTGCTGCTATAGCTCGTGGGTAGACATTTCCCCATTCACAGAAGCAAAACAGATAGGATCTACTCAACTGCAGAGAAAAGATCTTCTCAACAGTAGGGAGTGTATCACCCACAAGCAGAAGAATACGTACCATATGTACCATTTCTACCCCCTCCTGCACTCCGTATTTCAAGGTGACATCATGTGGTGCTGACCCTTGCCACAAGTGGAGAAGGGCCCTGATGGGGCTGCTGCACATCATGGCAGCCAGCCCTCAGGCCATGGCTAGTTGTGGTTCATTTTCTTTGTCTTAAAGGCTGTCCCCTTCAGTTGGAAAGCTTCACAGTTGGGTTTGTCTCCAACTATTTTCCACTAGAATTCCACATCTGCTTGACTGAGGTTTTGTGCTTCAGTGCTCCCTTATGGTTTTTCTCTTCACCTATTTTTTCTCTGAGGCCTTACCCAACCTGGTCTTCTGAGATCACCATATTGTTTTGCTGCTGAGTATTTTGCAATGCTCTTGAAATGTCAAGGAGCATTGTGATTTTCACATCATGAACTTTTTAATTGATAAATCGATTCAGCAAAACTTTATCACAGGTTTGTTATTAGTAAAGAATCTCTTGAATTTAAGGTTTCCTGGAGACCCAGGCTAAGTAGTCTTGCACAGCCTCTTATTGCTTGACACATTTATCCTCAAACACTGTTTTACAAATTAGATTAAATAAAACAAGGAATGTAAAATATGCAGCTCAGCTTTTTCCCACAAGTAGTATAATGTAAGTTGGAATTAAACTCTAAATTCCCAATATACTTGGGAACTATCTTAAATCATGGTAATCTTAGCAAGCTAACAAATTTAACTTCATGTTATCAGTGAAAACGTCCTTGAACAGTGTAGCAGAAATCACATACACTGTACAATAAAGACACCCTTATTCTAGTAGTTCTAAGTTGATGTGTTATTAAGTTATTAATCAAGAACTGTAGAAAAGAGTCCGATGACCCTAGAAATCCACTGAGCTTTACTATCTTTCATGTGGAAGAAATATAATCAGCTTATGATTACATTCTTCTAGATAGAAATGTATATCACAATTCATAATCAGCTGTATTATCCAGCATGATAGAAATCCTAGTTACTTAAGACTTTGTTTACATGTCTATTTGACAATGAAAAGGAATGAAGTACTGACACACGCAACAACATGAACGAACCTCACAAATGTTACCCTTAGTGAAAGACACCAGGCACAAAAGTTCACATACTGCATAATTTCATTTATATGGATTGTCCAGAAAAGTCAAATTTAGAAAGACAGAAAGTAGATTATAGTTGTCTGGAGCTGGTAGGTATAATTGAGAGGAGGAAGAGGGAGTGACTACAAATGGGCATGAGGCTTCCTTCTGGGATGATGAAAATATTCTGAAATTTGATTGTGAAGATGGTTGCACAATTCTGTAAAGTTACTAAAAATCATTTAATTGTGTACCTAAAATGAGTGAATTTATGGTATGTAAATTATATCTCAATAAAGTTGTTAAAAAGACTTAAACTCAGCCGGGCACGGTGGCTCAGGCCTGGAATCCCAGCAGTTTGGGAGGCCAAGGGAGGTGGATCACCTGAGGTCAGGAGTTCGAGACCAGCCTGGCCAACATGGTGAAACCCTGTCTCTATTAAAAATACAAAAATTAGCCCGGTATGGTGGTGGGTGCCTATAGTCCCAGCTACTCAGGAGGCTGAGACTCTGTCTCAAAAAAAAAAAAAAAGACTTAAACTCCTTTCTTGAATTGCAAATGTTTTCTCCAGGTTTGTGTGGCTTGTCTTTTCATTTTCTTAATGTTAACTTTTTCTTTTTTAAAGACAGGATCTCACTTTGTTACCTGGGCTGCAGTGCAGTGTCAGGGTCATAGCTCACTGCAGCCTCAAATTCTTGGGCTCAAGTAATCCTCCTGCCTTAGCCTCCCAAGTAGCTGGGACTCCAGGGATGCACCACCACACTCTGCTAGTTTTGTTGTTTTTTTGTAGAGATAGAGTCTCACTATGTTGCCCATGCTGGTCTCAAAACGCCTCACCTCAAGTGATCCTCTTGCCTTGTCCTCCAAAGTGTTGGGATTATGGGCATAAGTTATGTGCCCAGGCTTAATGGTGTCTTTTGAAGCATAAGAGTTTTTTTTTATTTCAATGAAATATAATTTATCAATTTTTAAAATCACTTGTGTTTAGGTAAAATATCTAAAAAATAATTGCCTAACCTGAGGTCACACAAATTTATTCCTAGGTTTCTTCTAAGAGATTATAGACTTAACATTTATATTTAGATCTATGATCCATTTTGAGATAACTCTGGTATATGGTATGAGATAGGGGTCCAAATTAATATTTTTACTTGAGAATACAATTGTCCCAGCACTTTTGTTGAAAAGACTATTCTTTCCACATTAAATTGCCTTGGCATCTTTATGAAAAATCAGATGATAAAAAGGGTTTATTTCAGATTCTCAATTCAATTCCATTGATACATATGTCTTTCTGTAAGCAAGTACCACATTATCTTGATTACTATAAGCTTTGTGGTACATTTTGAAATTGGGCAGTGTTAAGTTCTTCTTTTTCAAGATTGTTTTGCTAGTCTGGGTTCTTTTCATTTCCACATGAATTTTCAGATAAGCTTCTCAATTTCTGGGGGGATAAAAAAGCCAGCTAGGATTTTGATAGATATTATGTTAAATATATAGATCAGTTTAGAGTATCGCCAGTTTAACAATATTGAATCTTCCAGTTCATGAACATGGAATGTCTCATAATTTATTTTTTAAGTTATGTTTTATAGTTTTCAGGGTACTAGTCTTAAACTTGTGTTAATTTGTATGTATTTAATTCTTGATGTTATTATGAATAAAATTATTTTCTTAATTTCATATTTGAATTGTTTGTTACCTGTATATGAAAATAAAATTGAGAGGCCAGCAGCAGTGGCTCACGCCTGTAATCCCATCCACTTTGGGGGGCCAAGGCAGGTGGATCATTTGAGCTCAGGAGTTCAAGACCAGCCTGGCCAACATGGCAAAACCCTGTTTCCACTAAACATACCAAAAAAATTAGCCAGGCATGGTGGTACATGCCTGTAATCCCAACTACTCAGGAGGCTGAGGCACAAGAATCACTTGAACCTGGGAGGTGGAGGTTGCAGTAAGCTGAGATTGCACCAGTGCACTCCAGCCTGGGCAGCAGCCCAGCCTGGGCAACACAGTGAGACCGTCTCAAAAAAGAAAATACAATTGATTTTTGTATATTGATCTTGTATCCCATGACTTTGTTGAACTCTTATTAGTTCTATGATTTGTGTGTGTGTGTGCACGTGTGTGTGTGTCTGTGTGTGTGAATTCCTTAGGATTTTCTACATACAAGATCATGTCACATGTTGGTTTTAAGATTCGTTATCTTCTAGAAGATACTCATTATGATTGGTTGTTTATGGCTGTGAGCAAAATAAAATAGCTCTTACAACTCCATACTATGAATTATACAGAAATTTTATGGGGCCAAAAAAACTCTCCCAGCCAGGTGCGGTGGCTCACGTCTATTCCCAGCACTTTGGGAGGCCGAGGCGGGCGAATCACGAGGTCAGGAGATCGAGACCATCCTGGCTAACATGGTGAAACCCCGTCTCTACTAAAAATACAAAAAATTAGCCGGGCATGGTGGCGGGCACCTGTAGTCCCAGCTACTTGGGAGGCTGAGGCAGAAGAATGGCGTGAACCCAGAAGGCGGAGGTTTCAGTGAGCCAAGACTGCACCACTGTACTCCAGCCTGGGTGACAGAGCGAGACTCTGTCTCAAAAACAAAAACAGCAGCAACAAAAAAAACCTCTTCTATTTACCTAACTCAGTAAATCAAGTAATATCTTACCTTGGACTAATGAATAACAGATTATAAATTTTGCTAATTGTCACTGCATTTAGTAGTTAATGTTTATCCTTAGACACAATATATGATGATGTCAGAGAAGGAATCCTGAGCTATATATTGAGGGCATTCTGAGGGTTTGAGCCTGGTTTCCTTATTAACTAGCATAGCATCTACAGTTCTAAATTCATTCATTTTTCTATCATTTCTAAAAACTGACTGTATCCTCCCCGATTCAGGCTATTGGAAAAACCACATAACAACACTATTTTTTACCTCTTAACACTACACATAAAAATTGCAATTAACAAAATAAAATTGACAATACTATGGGAAACCAACACAATTTAAACTGCTTTTCACTGAAAATTGGAAGAATATCAAAAATTACTCATTGTTGCTTTCCTTAATGGATTATTGATGTGGCTTGCTCCCAGTGTTAGAAAGTAAACCTTATCAATAGTATGGCCTGCTCTCTGTGTTGGGGCCTGGTGGGTGGTGATTGGATCATGGGGGTGGCTTCTGATGCTTTAGCACCCTCCCCCTAGTGCTGTCTCATGGTAGAGTTTGTATTAGTCTTTTTTCATGCAGCTGATAAAGACATACCCGACATGGGGAAGAAAAAGAGGTTTAACTGGAGTTACAGTTCCACATGGCTGGGGAGGCCTCAGAATCATGGCAGGAGACAAAAGGCACTTCTTACATGGCAGTGGCAAGAGAAAATGAGAAAGATGCAACAGTGGAAACCCCTGATAAAACCATCAGATATCATGAGACTTAATCCCTACCACAAGAACAGTATGGGGGAAACCATCCCCATGATTCAAATTATCTCCCACTGGGTCCCTCCCACAACACATGGGAATTATGGGAGTACAATTCAAAATGAGATTTGGGTGGGGACACAGAGCCAAACCATATCAGAGTTCTCATGAGATCTGCTTGTTTAAAAGTGTATAGCACCTCCACCTTCACTCCCTCTCTCCTGCTCCATGATGTGAAGACATTCTTATTTCCCCTTTGCCTTCTGCCATGATTGTAAGTTTCATGAAGCCTCCCAGCCACGCTTCCTGTACAACATACAGAACTGTGAGTCAATTAAACTTCTTTTCTTTATCAATTACGCAGTCTCAGGTAGTTATTTACAGCAGTGTGAGAACAGGCTAATACAATTATCTTGAAAAACTCTTAAAATTTTTAAAAAATTCTTTTCAGAAAGTTATTTTTATTCTGAAAGCATTGTGGTCCAAAGAGTAACAGCTATTAAAATGAAGAGGAACATAGGAGTAAATCTTTATGACCTTTGGTTAGACAAAGCCTTCTTAGATACAACACAAAAAGCATATGCAACAACAACAAAAATCGATCAACTGAATTTAATTAAAATTTAAAACTTTTGTGCTGCAGACAATATCATCAAGAAAATAAGACAACCCATAGAATGTGAGAAAATACTTGTAAATCATACATCTGATAAGATCTTGCATCCAGAATATACAAAGAACTCTTATAACTCAATAATAAAAAGATAAATAACACAGTTTAAAATGAGCAAAGGGTCTGAATAGACATCTCTCTAAAGAAGATGTATGAACAGCCAATAAGCATATGAAAAGATTTTCAACATCATTAGCCATTTGACAAATGCAAATCAAAACCACAATGAGATACCAATTCAAACCCACTAGGATGGCTACAATCAAAAATAAAGATAATAACAAGAGTTGGCAAAGATGTACTACCTTGCTGGTAGTACACTGGAAAACAGTTGGGCAGTTTCTCCAGATGTTAAACAGAGTTATCCATTGACCCAGCAATTTCATCCCTGGGTAAATACCCAAGAGAAATGAAAACACACATCCACATGAAAACTTGTTACAATAATGTTCATAACAGCATTACTCATAATAGTCAAGAGTAGAAATAATCCAACATCCATCAGCTGGTAAATGGATAAACAAAATGTGACATGTTAATACAACAGAATATTGTATTGGCAATGGAAAGGAACAAAATACTGATATATGCCACAACATGGACGAACTGTGAAACTTCAACTAAGTAGTAAAGAAGCCAGGCACATGGCTAGGTGTGGTGGCTCACACCTCTTATCCCAGTGCTTTGGGAGGCCAAGGGAGGGACTGTTTGAGGCCAGGAGTTTAAGACCAGCCTGGGCAACACAGTGAGACCCTGTCTCTCCAAAAAAAGAAAAAATTAATTAGCCAGATGTGGCAGTACACACTTGTAGTCTTAGCTACTTGGGGGCCTAAGGCAGGAGGATCACTTGGGCCCAGGAGTTCAAGGCTGCAATGAGTTATGATTATGCCACTGCACTCCAGTCTGCAACAGAAAGAAACCCTATCTCTAAAAAGGTTATATATGTTGTATGACTCCATTAAATGACATGTCCAAAAGAGGAAAATCCATAGAGACAGTAAATTAATGGTTGCCTGGGGCTAGGCAGAGGGGATACAGAATCACAACTAATGTGTAGCATTTCTTTTGTGGGGAATAAAAATATTCTAAAATTAGATAGTGGTGGTGGTTTCACAATTCTGTAAATATACCCAAAACCATTAAATGGTACACTCTAAATGGATAAAGGTAAGGCATGTGAACTATAGCTCAATAACGCTGCTAAAAAATGAAGGAGGAACGACTATTACCATAAGAACACAATAATTAAATAACTATCTTAAACATAGTTTTATAACTAGAATGAGCTGATTCAATGCCAAATTTCAATATGATGCCTCTAAATCCAAACAAATAAAGATATATTTGAATGAAAATTTTCAAAACATGTAGATAAGCTTATTAGAAAAAAAATTATTCTCCATTTTTATTAAGAGATTTGGAATAACATGGGAGCAAATAGTAAGAAAATCTATAGAATGTGAGAAAGTATTTGCAAATCACACATTTTATAAGAACTTGTACCCAGAATATACAAAGAACTCTTACAATTCAATAATAAAAAGATAAGTAACCCAATTTAAAATGAGCAAAGGGTCTTCTGAATAGTTATTTCTCCAAAGAAAACATAAGAGAAATTCCAAAAAACTGCTCGTTGGTTCTCCTGCATGGAAACCAATTAGAGAATGCTTACAGAAGCTGACATGCCTTTGGGACAAAATGAACTTCAACATGGGCTTATAATTTGAAAGCTGCCATAGAGTAACAAATGAGAAATACCATTAGACAGTTCTTGACACTCTTGGATACACTTTTCCCTACTGAGATGGTGTCAAATTGAACAGGCTTGAATGGACGTTTATTCTACACCCTTTAAAATAACAGCTGATAGAATTCAAGAGACCGTGGGGAAAGAAAAAAGAATGACCAAATCTCTACAATAATAAAATATTTGGATGGGCCTGAAGCCTTTAAAAGATTATTGATGGAATAATGATTGGTAACTTTTTAACTTACCACTAAGTGTATTTCCTGACAGTAATACTGTAGTAAATATAGGCAGAAGGAAGTTAATTTCTATTAGTTAACCTAAAAATACCACTTGTTAAACAAAATGATATTTATCTTACTTCAAAAAGTGAACTTTTCAAATTTATTTTTCTCCAACGATATGCATACAATATAGTATCATAATAATTTATTAAAAAGCAAGTTATATAAGGTAGTAGCATATAAAAAGTACATACTCTCGCCTAAGGGACTATTTGCAAGGGCTTCTCAAGCTGAAATTACTACTGAGTCCACTATTAATGATTAATGCTCTAGCTCATATATCCCTTTACTTTATTTCCAAACCTTAAGAGGAAACTCAGGAGGGTGGCAGGAGAGGACGGAAGAGGAGAAGGAAAGGAAGAGCAGAAAAACAACAATGATAATGGGTTAAAGAAATACAAAGCCAAAAGAGGACTACATCTGTAGACTAACATTATATACATGTATACATGTATATCAGCTGTGCTTGGACAACTCAAAGCTGGGAATAGAGTTTTGGTTTCTCACCAGAAAGTTAAAGAGACCTGCTAAACTAGAAAAGACTTTATATTGTCAATCTTTCTCTCTTTACCAAGCATTGCCAAAGAATACACATGTGACAGACATATGAGGGAAGTTCTAAATCTATTAAATTATTGTTGGTCTAGAAAGCCTTATAAAAACTGAGAAAAAAATGTTAAATCTTAGAAACCAATTTCCCTCAAGGAATTAGTAGAGAAATAATATGCAAACATGACCAAATACACATAAATTTGCTTTTATAAAATTTACAAGTCAAATAGATAATTTGCTATACATAACTTTCAGAGTCCCTTAAGTGTATAGTTCAAGTAAACTTCCCATCTCATTATGCCATCTAAAGTTTCACCAAATTGTTTTCCTATTTGTTAGTTTACTGTTTTAATTAAAATGTAAATATAATTTAATTTACTGTTAAATTATTGTCTTTTCTGTGAACTTCCCTCAATCCAAGTCAATTTTACAAGCTGCTTTCAAAAACATACATGTTTTCCTAATAGGAACTATGCTGGAAAACATTTTATTTCTTTTTTTTAAATTCTAAAATCATTAAACAATCCATCCTTCTTCATATTCATGTTTTGTGAATCATTTTAGTAGTCAGTAATATTTCAGAAAATCTGCCTTTTAAAATGCATGATTTAAAAATATTTAATTTAGTGAGTCTTACAGACAATTTTTTAAAGAAACAAATACAAGACATATAATTAAAAGGTCAGGTGGCCTTGGAATTAAAGAGGCAAATTACGGGTTCAAAAATACCTGCTGACTAGTCATATGATACATTTGAAAGGTACCTTAAATTCTTTTGGATTCCACTTTTAAAAGTAAAATGAACTAGAGGTCTCTCTTGCAAATTCAAACTAAAAAATTCTATTATTCTTCAATTTCTACTTCATAAGTCAAAAGGAATGTAGAATGCAATAACCATTCATTTTACAAAGAACTTTGTACCCACAGAGAACTTTCTCTAAAATATATCACTGATTTTTAGAGACAGGGTAACTCATTTTCAAAGAAGAGTGAAGTCAATTCTGATAAATTTGTATTTCTTGACTCATAAAAACAATATTGTCCATGATGAAAACAAAGAGATTTTAAATGACATATTTTTTAAATGAGCCAAAATCTTCATAAAACAGAATTAAGCACTTACTTTTACTTGGAGATCCTCAGAACTTTCTGTTGACATGTACAAAGAAAGCAGAACTGGCAAAGTATTTGTGACTGCAACAGCCCGTGCGTGTTCAGGAGTGTGTCTTCCGATCTGTCCTAAGGCCCAAGCAGCTGCAGCCTTAATATGATCTTCTGGTTCTTCTGACAAGCAGACTGACAACTGGGGTACACCCTGCAGCGTGGATCAAAAGAGCAAGTGTTATGAATCTACAGCAGGATTAAAGAGTCTTCCATGTCTCTCAAACATGAGAAGAAATCATTTCGGCCTTGATCCTTTTTTTCTTAAACGGTTCAATAAATGAGCACATCACAGGGGCTGTCATTTCTTAAGTCAATAAAATGACTAGAACTAAATTACCTTAATTATCTGTAACAATTCAACTAAACCAAGAATTTCTCTACTAGCTTTTATCCCCCAAATAGAGAGGTATTTAACCAAACAACAGATATCACAGACTAGGAAATACGCAAAGCCAGATTTTACTGTGACAAACTAAAAATGTTTAGAATTTTAAAATCTTTTATTTTCCTTTGTTAAAAAGTTAATTTAGAATCTTCAAAGAAATTCTTTTCACCAAATATAATAAACCTGATATAATAAGCCTGAGAATAAAATATATCAGTAAGAATCCTATCTAAGTACCTTGTCAACGGAATATATTCACTAACACCTTTCCTGAAACAGTACATAAATAATTTTCCATCAATTATGGCCAACTTTTAAATTATAGTTCTTTCCACTTTAACATGATTAAATGTCAAAACAACAATGATTACTTTTGTTACACAGCTCATGCTTACATTTCGCATCTTAGGCTTCAACTTTATCTAAATAATAAAAACAGAATTAACTAAAGAGCCTCAAATATATTACATTTTGTATACCCAAGGAACAATTTTAAAAAATCAAATTCTAATTCCAAATTCTGTATAGGTGTGATTTGCTCACTAATTTGAGATTATGGTAATCACCTTAAATTTAGTACCACAAAAAAGATCCCATGGTTATGCTACCATAGCAAAGGCCAGAATCATCATATATACTTTTATTCCTTGCTTTTTAATTTGGTTATTAAGACCAATTTCCTGAAGAGATCAGCTATATTTCTTCATTGGCTTCTTTCCTACAACTAAAAATGTATGTCTGCCAATATTAAAGGTCAGACCTGTCTCCAGAATGAAGCAACTTTCCAGAAAGTCCACATGTCCAGGATGTAACAAGACTGAAGAAGCAGGAGGAAAAGGAGACAGTGCCTCTACTCCATCCCCAAAGCTCTGACTTTTTGGCCTCAGTTGTTATGAATAACAAATAAGATAAGGAATGAAAATTTGCTTTAAAATTACTATTTAAATGTAAGGTATTATTGCTAGTCTTTGTAATACCACACAGGAAAAGGAGAGAGTGCTACCATACTATGTGGCTTGCCTGAAACTGCTGGAGTTTCAGCAAGCAACACCTTGATCTCTATCTGAAAAACAAACCAGGTGGGAAAGGCCAGCAGTAACCTTAAACCAAAGAAGGGGAGAGCTTCCTGGTTAGTTTCAGGAAGACATATGGGAAGCAACAGCAATTGCTTCTTCTTTCATCATTCTTCCCATGCATAAGCTTCATGACTATCCACAAAAGAACCAAGGATCAAAATCCTAGTAACATCCTTACTGTGACCCTTCAGAAAGCACCACCATTGCTCTAGTCACTATCACAGTCTGTGGTAATAGAAGAACAAAAGGAAAAGAGCAGGATAAAAGGGAGTAAAGCAAAGAATTACCATGAAATAGGTAGAAAATAAAGATCTGAGGCTCCTTTTTATTCTGAGGATTAATAAGGGATAAAAAAACGTCCACATTTCTGTTTAACATACAGCAGCAGGTTTTCTATGCTGATAAGAAACCCACGGCCCAGAGGGTCACCACACACACTGTAAGCACACAGGCTTTGAAGCATTCGTCCAGAGATCAATATTTATTCATTAGCACACATTTCATAAGCACCTACTATGTGCCAGGGCTGCACTAGATGAGGGGTTCTTACAAAGTTGGGAACTGAGATAAAGCAAAATCCCTAGAGCATGGAAACAAAAACACTGCTATCTGACACGTGCTCTGAATTGCCTAAATCTAAGAAGAGAAATAGTTCGTAAAAGCTGAAGAAGAGAAAGTGGATAAAAAGGGATGTCCAAGCCATTGTCATCTCCCACTCAGGTGGCAGGAAATGGAGGGGTATATAGACCTCCCAGAATACTGAAAATGACTACTGGGCATGGCATTTACAAATAGGTGTTTCTAACCAAGGTAAGATTTACATGTTTGTAGATATGTACAATTAATCCTTCAAGGCACAAATAATATTTAAATACAGATAATACTAATGCTCAAAAAAGTTGATATTCTGTTTACTCAGAAACACTGAGTAAAACTTTAAACTTCCCATAACCTTGCTAATAAAACTTGCTAATAAGCATTGAAACAATCAAAAGTTTTTTGCTCCAGTCAGTTATATCTTGCATTCTGTGGGAGAACATTAATCTGTGGTTCTCTCTTAGAATTTCTTACTGCAACTAGAGGAAAATGAAGCAAGAACAAACCTTAGAAATGATGACCGCCATTGCTAGGTTCTCAGAATGAGCTGCTACGTAACCAAGCATCATGATGCCAGGCAGCCGTGTGTTCCCTTTGCAGGACCCAATGCAGTCAATCACGGCAGCAACCCCTCCTGCGTTAACTACCAGCTGTGAAAGCTAAGAGATGGGAACAAGAGTTAGATCACCAGGACCGTACAATGGTCTTTAAATCAGTTTAATATTGCCACACTCTATTTAGTACCTAAAACCAACTGGTGAAATTTAATTATCCTTTGGTGAAATTATTATATTTATTAAAGAAATATACAAGTACACTAATCATGCTAGTTCAAATGCACAAATACACTCACTGTGAGAAGCTTTATTCTGTGGTTCAATTTTTCATGCATCAATGGCACAACTTTTATCCCAATTATAATGGATGTCAAAATTCCTCACCTAGACTCTAAGCCTAGGGCTAGTTCATAACTAACTACTGAAACCCCCAATCACAATGGGTGAGTATGAAGCAGATTAATCACTGAATGCTGAAAGACAATGTCAGACTTGAAATATTCTAACCTAATTATTTCTCCCTTGCTAGTAATGATTACTAGCTGAGTGCACTTTAATTTTGAAAAATCTCAATCAAATAAAGATGTTAGATGAAATAAAGAATGAGGACTTAAAGTTTAATGAAATAAAAATTGGTTAGTCAAAATATACACAGAAAAAAGATACTTCAGAATCAATACAGGCCTGCTTTCTCTCTTTCTTTCCCATCTAGAACTCAGAGCAGGAAATCACCACGTAAGAGCAGCTACTGGAGTGGTAACAGTAGGCCAGGGGACCTTTGTGATTTCTCCCAACCTGGAGCTATAATAGTGTTCTCACTACTCCCAGCTGACATAAAATGGTAAGGATGGCAAAGTTCCATAGTCCTCACAATCTAGAAATGGAAAGTTTGAAATGACTAAAAACAGATTTCAAGCTCAAACTCAGCTAATATAACCCAGTGTTCTCGACCGGTGGCAATTTTGCTCCCTGAGGAACATACGGCAAAGTATGGAGACATTTTTTATTGCCACCACTTGTGGGGGAAGGGTGCTTTTGGCATCTAGTGTGCAGAGGCCAGGGATCCTGCTAAACATCCATCCTACAATGTGCAGGACCAGCCCCCCACAACAAGGAACTACCCAGTCCAAAACATCAGCAGTGCAGAAGACAAGAAATCCCAACCCATCTAGATCATGTGCCACAACCCCTAGGCCCTATAAACAAATTGATGTTTTATTTAAAAACTAAAAGTATTACATATTATTGTGGCTTGAAGTTTCTTTTCACCTCAGGTGTATGTTTTGCAATCTCTCTAATTAAAGTAGAAGCATTTTTCTTCACGTATTCATCCTTGTCCTTCAGACAGGTAAGTACAACTGGAAAAATCTCTGCTTCAACAACCATTTCTGCCAGATCCACGGAATGTTTCGAAACCTGACTGAGAGCTGAAAGGATCTGATGCTGTGAAGCAAAAAAAAACCAAAACAAAACACTATATAGCATCCACTACAGAGTTCAGATTTAAACATTTTATATATATTCAAATTCTTTTATAAAGGGAAAAAAATATACATGCCTAAACAACCTAAGACTTCTTAGTCTTGAGACATTCGCATTCTAGTCTTATACCCAAGTTTTAAAAATTCCTAATTTCCAAATTAGTTCTTAATATTTTGAAACTCTATTACAGATGATTAAATAACATGACCTCTGGATGAATACCATTTCTTAATTATGCAATACTGAAATTGCTAATTTATGAGCAATGTGATCATTTAGTACAAAAATCATCAAGCAGAACAATATCTTTGACATGATGCTGATACAATTTCAAAGAATGTTCCATTGCTTAGTTAACATTAACAATTTTAAAACATTATAGGGTGTAACTATTAGAATATAAAAGTATAATTGGTGACTGTTGACTAAAAATCAGATTTTAGAAAGCTATAAAACAGGCTAAGATAAATATGGCAATTTCCATAAGAAACAATATTATGGTGGAGGGTTAAAAAATCTTTAGATCTTTTCCAAACCAAAGATTTAATCATTATGTGATTCTGTATTTTAATTATTAATGTTAACACTGTTGTTACTTCTGATCTTATACATAGTTTCCCCAATCACATCTTTGTTATCTAATCCTTATGGTATTGTTTTCACATATTAAGAGACCAAATACATAATATATTCATATCTGTTTTCAATGATAATTTACTAATTATTTTTAGATGCAAAATATTCACGTGTACGCATTTCCATTTTCTTCCATTATAAAAAGGCTGATATGCTTTTCAACCTTATTTTGAAATACCTTCAATTTAGCATCAGGGTTCAGGAGCATCTGGGCTAAGTGAGCAACAGCTCCTGCATCCACTACTGTCTGTGCTAACTCTGGAGAATGCTTTGCAATATCACTGAGGGCGGAAGCAGCAATCCTTTTCAAAGCAATTTCTGGCTCCTGGATACAGAGTACTAAAAGAGGAACAGCTCCCGCATCCACCACAGCTTGTGACAGTTCTGTGGGTCCAAGAAAAGTAATTAAGTGAGTATGGGTGACTGACCCTTGTGCAAGCCATTTTTCACCCTGACAGATACAGCAAAGAAAAAAGGGGAGGGTGTACTTCACTCTCTCGACATCTGCATTTCAAATCAGGCTTCCTGGTTTCATAAACCATGTGGACCAATCCTGAGCTGAAAAGAATACAGGTCAATAGATGGACCTCCATTTACATGAACACATTTGAGGTAGATTAGGCTGAAATGGCTTGTTATTCTTTTTTTTTTTTTTTTTTTAAGAGAGTAAGCAGATGTCAGCTGTTTAAGCTCTGACAATTCTGCACTTCTCAATAGACAAGCATTTTATGCATGGTTTACAATAACAGAGAAAATTTAAGTACCAAAAATTTACCAACCACACTAATTAGGCAATATTTTGTGCTATTTACGTGAGTAAACATTAACATGAATCTTGTGCCAATAATGTCAATTTTTAGATTCCTTTTATCTTGTAGTACTTTTAAAAGATTTTTTAAAACTTTCATACAAAATAAAAAGCTGCCTTTTCATTGTACATGTAAAAATACTTTCAAAAATGAGATCTACTACTAATCAATAAACTTTTGTATATAAATGTTAATGTTTAGATACAATAATAAATTTATCTTACTCTTGTCAGAAATCAAGTACATATCTTTTGAATATACATGTTGATTTACTTGTATGTCCAAGAATAATAGCTTACAAAAATAGCACATTTTAAATTACAGATAATGGGAGACAGGCAAGCAGACCCATATAATATCATGGAAAAACTGCCATTTGAGAAGCATAAAGCACCACATGCAGTTACAGATACTACTCACATTGTATTCATGGCCCCTCTTACTGAATCACAGACACCCATTTCTGGAATCTCTTCCTTTCAAAATATGTTCTTATTTTCCCAGATGTGTAGTGCCTTAGTTATATATAAATGTCTTAACTGTCAAGCTAAGAGCTCTATTTAGCATATCACTTAAAGTATTTAATTTGAAGATAATACAGTGTTTGATTTTTCAAAGTACTGGTAATATCACATCTTCTAAAAGAAAATGTTAGCAAATACAGGTTAGTGTCCAATATTTGCTTCCCTTAAATTATCATAATTATCTTAGAAGTCCCAATATTGTATAAACAGTTCATTCATTCTTTCATTAAACAAGTATTAATGGAGGGCTATTAAGTGACAGGCTCATTCAACTCGATGCCAATGACACACTTCTGCAAATTAACACTACATTCATTGGCAAAGGTATCTTTCAATTTTTAAAATTTGGTGTAAAAGCTAGTATACTATGGGAAGTTCTTAAGTAATCTCAAGAACGAGAGGTAGATGAGAGGAATATGTTTTGTTTTGCTTTGTTTTTAAAAAAGAAGACAATAGCCAACAGACTGCAGTATCAATCTAGCAATGTAACAGGTTCCTCAGAAACAGCCTCTGGGATGCTACTGCAATAGACTGAAGACCATGAAGACAGCAGGTGACATAGGTGATCACTATTTCTCTTCCCACACCACACCCCCACCCCCATCCAAAGGAAATGGGAAAAAAATATAAAATGTTATATTACATATAATTTCTAAATAAAATACTCATTTTCTGGTAATTAACATTCTGCTTAAGAATTCAACTCAATCCAAATTATACAGGTGTCATACAGTAATAATTTATACGTTCCTATTTAAGAACACCTGGAATATATATATAATGGGCTGAATATTTTGTTTTGATATATTTTCACTTTTATACGCAGTTTATAGGAGTAAAGAATATGTAGCAAACTACAACTGTTTAAAAGTACTATTAAAAACTCAAGATGCTTTTTAAAAAACATCTATTATCTACCTTTATAATTCCCATTCATTTGACTTGCTCCTTGAGTAATTCTTGAGTGCAATATCTTCCTTCCTTAGAATAACATAATGTTAATAAGAAAGCAAATTCTGTTCTTCTAACTTGTTACCCAAGTTTTCTATTCTCTCCAGAGTAGCAATGTTAAATGTGGGGACGGCTAAGGATGGTAGTGGAAAAAGATTTGCCATGAAGGTAATGAAGTTTCCAAGGACCTAAAGTGGGCCTAGCAATTTTGTACTTGCAATTTCATATAGTTTACATCCCCAAATGTATATGGTTCTACTGCTCTTGAGTAGCACACTTTTTGCTTAGAAGTATTGTTCTCCTAGCTTCAAACATATGTTAATACTAAATATCAGACAGTGAATGTATATACAGGAAATAATACAATAGGCCTAAATAATGTAGACTCTACATATTACACATCCAACAGGCTATTTCACTCTGCCTCTGTCACTACTCTTTTTCCCATTATTGTTTCCTCTGATGTTTCTATGCCAGCCACTGTTGGCGTCTACCCAATAGCCATCGTCAGCTAGGGCAGAGGCTTGTGAGCAAATCCTAGACCTAAGCAGAAGTCAGCCACTGTGAAAGCAACTGTGAAAGCTCCGTAAAAACTGAGATACACAGCAGAAAACACCATCTCTTCTTGTTGGATATGGTCATGTCTGCAAATAACATCTGGAACTCCTACATCCATCTTGCAACTATAATGGAAGAAATCACCAATATGCTGAGGATGGCTGAGTACAAAAATGAAAAACATCCAGGTACTCCATGACACTGTTCAGCTGCAAAACCAGCTTTGGAACTGCCCTTACTCTGAACTTCGTGTCATGTGAATTTAAAAAATGTCCTTATTGCTTAAGCCACTTGTAGTTTACATTCTACAACTTACAGCTAAAAACATCCTGATATAATTCCTTCCTCTCTTATGCTTGGTGTCTGTACATGGTTTTCTCTCCTCTTTCACTCACTGAGTGCTCGTTAAGTGCTTACTATGTGCTGCACACTTGGCTAGATCTTGGGGAAGGGGAATAAAAACATTGTTCTGTTCTAGAAAATCCTGCTCAGAGTGAATACATGAAGAGGCCACTACAAGTATAGAACACAGCCAGGAATCAGGTCTGTGGAGTGTTCAGGGAAAATGTATACAAAAGTATCATTTCAGGAAGTGCTTCCAACCTTCCTTCCTTCTCCTCTTTTCTTTTTTTCTGTATTTTCTTTCTTTCTTTCTTTCTTTTTTTGAGATGGAGTCTTGCTCTGTTGCCCAGGCTGGAATGCAGTGGTGCGATCTTGGCTCACTGCAGCCTCCACCTTCTGGGTTCAAGCAATTCTCTGCCTCAGCCTCTTGAGTAGCTGGGATTACAGGCACCTGCCACCATGCCCAGCTAATTTTTTGTATTTTTAGTGGAGACAGGGTTTTGCCATCTTGGCCAGGCTGGTCTTGAACTCCTGACCTCGTGATCCACCTGCCTCGGTCTCCTAAAGTGCTGGGATTACAGGCATGAGCCACTGTGCCGTTTTTTCTGTATTTTCTACTCAAAAAAACCCAGCAGCAACCAAAACACATACAAAACTTCACACACCTAAAAATCACTTCCCATAGGAGAAATCTCATGAAGTTCATTTTAAACTCAAAAGTGGAAATGAGTTTTTAGATGTTCAATTATCACACTTATGAAATCAAAGATTGATGTGTACTGACTTAGATGCTCATAAAAGGTTGACCAAAAAAAGCAGTCAGCCAAGAAATTTATCTTCAGTCCCTGAAAATATCATTGCCTCATTTCAAATTTTAAGTAAATCTTCAAAAAATGCTTATATCTTCCATTATACAATAACATGTGACATATCCTAAACTGTTACATAACAAACAAGATTAAAAAGTGGTTATAACTGTGTCTAAAAATGCAAAGAGAAAAGGCTACATGTTATACCAACATGCTAACAGCATTTATACTGGGTTGATGGTACTATGGGTAGTATATTTTTTCTCTGTTTGCCAAATTTTCTTCAATGTGATTTTTTAAAAAATAAATACAAGCATGTCTCTCACCCATACATATAGCTACTGCTGGGCCTAACTGTACTAGCATCATTATTACAAAGAAAAAACAAATAAAAATTTTTAGCTTATTTTTTAATACAGCTGAAAGTTTTTTATTTTAAAAGATGGTAGAATGTATGTCCTCTTTAATAAGGCACACCTAAATAATACACATCATACATATCACACATCCAACAGGCTAGTTCATCCTGCCTCTATCACTATTTTTTTAAATAAATTATATGAAAAGAGTATATAATTCTTCTTCTTGAAAGAATTAATAGTATATACTAGAAATAATATTCATTTACTTTTTCACCCTTACCCTGCTGCCTTAATTCATACCCTTATTAAAGTTAAAATATTACATTCTTAAAACATTAGGGGTTATTTACTTTTAACCTTTTTTTATATATATATATATATACTTTAAGTTCTAGGGTACATGTGCACAACGTGCAGGTTTGTTACATATGTATACACGTGCCATGTTGGTGTGCTGCACCCATTAACTGGTCATTTACATTAGGTATATCTCCTATTGCTATCCCTCCCCCCTCCCCCCTCCCCACAATAGGACCCAGTGTGTGATGTTCCCCTTCCTGTGTCCAAGTGATCTCATTGTTCAGTTCCCACCTATGAGTGAGAAGATGTGGTATTTGGTTTTCTGTTCTTGCGATAGTTTGCTGAGAATGATGGTTTCCAGCTGTATCCATGTCCCTACAAAGGACATGAACTCATCCTTTTTTATGGCTGCATAGTAGTCCACGGTGTATATGTGCCACATTTTCTTAATCCAATCTGTCACTGATGGACATTTGGGTTGATTCCAAGTCTTTGCTATTGTGAATAGTGCCGCAATAAACATAAGTGTGCATGTGTCTTTATAGCAGCATGCCTTATAATCCTTTGGATATATCCCCAGTAATGGGATGGCTAGGTCAAATGGTATTTCTAGTTCTAGATCCTTGAGGAATCGCCACACTGTTTTCCACAATAGTTTAACTAAACTTTTTTTTTTTTTTAAATGCAAACTGTCAGAGGAAACTATCCAATAGCACCTTCATTATTCACAAATAATAATTAAAGTTGTTTATTGCATATATGTAGACAAAAATGTATAGTCGCCAAATTTGATGATCAGTTGTTTTTAATAAAGGAATAACTAGTTTTATTTGGCTGAGGAATAGCTCATTTTGAGTGAAGAAACTGAGGCAGCCTCCTCTGTGGTACTGTGACAAGGGAGAGGGAAGTGTCATCTTTTCACACTTCTCTGCCTCCCTCTGTTTTTCCATAATTATTTCCAACAACATTTATGAGGGTTATGTGCATACCATTTTTTGATCAGTAATAACATATAAAAACTTGGGGTGACAAGACTTTGCTTCTCACACAGTTGCATTTTCTTAAGAATTTCATTCTGTGCTGCTCTTGGAATCTGGGTTTTTGGTTTGTTTGTTTTCTAAGCTTGCGGTGATCTGTCAGTAACAGGCACGAGAAGTGTTACAATTTAAGTGGATCAAAATCTTCAACTTAGAATAATCAAAAACCTCAGTATGACTTTAGGTTTAAGTTTAAAACAAAAAGAGAACGTAAATTAAAAGGAGGACTTTTAAGATCAACAACATTCATAAGATTAGTACAATCTAAAGCTGCATGAGTGGAACATTAGAAATGACTCCATGTTGACTGGAAGGGAAGAGGGCAGACAGGAATGTCCCTTAGCATAGCATAAGTATGGTTGTTACTAGGTAAATCAGACAAAAGTAATCTTGCTTTAACAGTGCCTCAGTGCCTCCAACCTCTCTCAATTACGTCATGGCTAGTTGTCTGTTTAGATCAGAAGTGGTCAATGCAAATGCCCACAGGGCCCGGGAAAGTAACTATAATAAATAAATGAAGCCAGAGGATGCTTAAAAATAAAAATAAAAATAAGGTCAGGGAACGGCAGAGCAGTAGTGAAGTGCAAAAGTCTAGGTACCATCTACAAGGGGCAGCAGTTTCTGAGTTTCAGCCCAGTGTCGCCATGTAGGAATATAGATATAGGCCTAATGTTGTCAGGCCTTTTTGTTTCGTTTTGTTTTTAGAACACTGTGTGAGACAACATGGTGCTGGCCATATAAAACACATCCCTCTGTGGGCCTGCTGCAGCCTGAACCACCCCATTACAACCACAGGCTTAAATCTTACAGCCTCTAAAACAGTCCGTGCGGGGCTTTCTGGGCATGGAAAGGTGATGTTCTTTCTACTCCTAATTTTTGAAGTCATGTTTGGGGTCACAGAGGAAAAACCACTATTGTGGTTACATAAGAAAATTCAGAGAATTCTGAGAAATTAATAAAAACCTAAAAGTTGACTCATAAGAAAGGATTACTCTAAACATGATACTTGAATAATTTTTCAGCTCATAATGGAGATGTGAGACAGAATTTGAGCAAACAAGTGATCATGAGGACTCATAAAAAGAATTCAAAATGAAGAGGTTCTCCAAAAAGAAAAAAGAAAAAAAATAAGTATCCAGCACACTAATTAAAAAACTCCTCTGGAACTCTAATCTCTTTAAACTTTATTGCTTTTTAATTTTTTTCAAACACTGCTTTTAACTGTTTCTAAGCCCTACAAAAGTTATATTTTGTTTCATTAAAAAATACAAGAAAGTTATAAATTAATCATTTATTTGCAGTTAGGTGGCCCTATTTATCAGTTTGAAGATGGGCTGGGTTTTGCCATAAAAATATACAGCTATATCACTTCAAAGGCTTTTTGAAATAAAGCAGGTTAAAAACAAAAACAAAAACAAAAAAAACCCTACATTTTGCCTGGGTACAGTGACTCACGCCACTTTGGGACCCTAGCACTTTGGGAACCTGAGGCAGGCAGATTGCTTGAAGCCAGGGGTTCAAAACCAGCTTGGGCAACAGCAAAACCCCATCTCTACAAAAAATACAAAAATTAGCCAGGCATGGTGGCAAGCACCTATAGTTCCAGCTACTTGGGAGGCTGAGGTGGAAGGACCCCTTGAACCCAGGAGGCAGAAGTTTCTGTGAGCCAAGATCATATCACTTCACTTCAGCCTGGGCAAAAGAGCAAGACCCTGTCTCAAAAAAAAAAAAAAAAAACCCTACATTTAAAATTGGCTGCCACTTATATGATATTAATGTTATGTTAATAATAATTCCTCATCCCATTCAACCAAATTTTTCATGATTGGGTAAAATTATAATAACAAATATGTTGCTGCAATTACCACAGCTGGTTACTTACTGGTAACTCCAGTATGATTTTGGCAATAGCACTTCCAAAGTAAAAGAAATCTGTTGGCCAGGCACAGTGCCTCACTCCTGTAGTCCCAGCACTTTGGGAGGCCAAGGTGGGAGGACTGCTTGCATCCAGAGGTTCAAGACTAGCATGGGAAACATATAGAGACCCTGTCTCAAAAAAAAAAAAAATCAAAAATTAGCTGGACATGGTGGCATACGCCTGTAGTCTCAGCTACTCAGGAGCCTGAAGTGGGAGGATTGCTTGAGCCCAGGAGGTAGAGGCTGCAGTGAGGTGTGATCATGCCACTGTACTCAGCCTAGGCCACAGAGCAAGACCTTGTCTCAAAAAAAAAGAAAAGAAAAATCTCTTTAGGTTTTGGTCTAACCCAGCTGTTTACAACTGGTTTAGTTATCTACTGCTATGTAACATCACACCAAATTTAGCAGCTTAAAACAGCAAACATTTATTATCTCATAGTTTCTGTAGGTCAAGAATCTAGGAGTGGCTTAGCTGCCAGGTTCAGGCTCAAGACCTATCACTAGGCTACAATCAAGAAGTCAACTGGGGCTGCAGTCAATTGAGGATGTGTGTCCAGGCACACTCGTGGGAAGGTTAAAGGGAATCTTTAGTTCCGCACCCTATGGGCCTCTACATAGGCTGCTCTTGATGAGGCTTCCCCCAAAGTGAGTGATTCAAAAGAGAAGACTGAAATGTCTTTTATAATCTAAGCCTGGACGTGGCATAGCATTGCCTCTGCTATAGTGCATTGGTGCAATGGGGGAGGGGACTACACAAGGATGTGAATAAGAGGAGGCAGGCATCATGAAGGCCACTACCACAAAAAGCTTTGTTCTACACCGACACATCTGCGAGACAACATCCCTCCATAGGCAACAGTGACTCACTAGAGCTATCATTCTCAGCTGAGAGATTGACATCTCCAATTGCAGGTGGAAGTGAGAAAAGCATAAAGGGAGAATTTGCATATTACTATGTAAAAGTCTCGAGTGATTTTTATTTTCACACACACACAAATGTCATTTTTCCTACTCTCACCCTTTTTTTTTTTTTTTTTTTTTTTTTACTCTCACCATTTCTATCTCGCTTCCCTCCACCCAATCATCGGAGCAATTAGTTTAACCCTAACACATGGATTGGTGTTTGAGCACTTAAGGGTTAACATAAATACATACATTTGCTTTAAAGGCAAAATAATTCTGGGTCCTTTAAAAAGTCAAGTGAGTCAAATAAGTCATTGATCTGAAGTTAACAGGGCTTTAGTAGGAAATTACAATCAGCTGGGAGGTAAGGCTGCTCTCAAAGGACTCAAGTAAAAAGCAGCTTCAAAACATGGTAAGAAAAAGTCAAGAAGTGGAGACCAGACAAAAGGAAAGTGAGAAAGAAAAAAAAAAAAAAAAAAGACTTGGTTATAGCCTTGAACAACAATAGGCTGAGGAAATTTGAAGTCATTTTAGCTCCCATCCCCACCACTAATTTAGCATCAGACTTTTAACAGCTGAGACCAAGCTGAACAGAGTAACTCAAAACTACAAGAGGGTCTGGAGTGTCCTGGTAAAGTAAAAAATAACTAAAATAATTGGAATTACATCTTTACAAAGTAATGCTTTTTGAATCTAGAAGTTATTTTATTTGTTTTCCACCTGCTTTATATAGCATTTGCAACCATAGTTGTGGTTTCACTCTACCTATAATTTTGCATTTTGCTTAAAAAAAAAAAAAAAAAACCTGCCCAGACTTCACCACTATGCGATGTATGCATGTAAGAAATCTGTACTCATGACCAGGCGCACTGGCTCATGCCTGTAATCCCAGAACTTAGGGAGGCCGAAGTGGGCAGATCACCTGAGGTCAGGAGTTCAAGACTAACTTGGCCAACATGGTGAAACCCCATCTCTACTAAAAATACAAAAATTAGCCAGGCGTGGTGGCATGCACCTGCAATCTCAGCTACTCACGAGGCTGAGGTGGGTGAATCGCTTGACCCCAGGAGGCGGAGGTTGCAGTGAGCTGAGATTGCACCACTGCACTCCAGCCTGGGCGACAGTCAGACTCTGTCTCAAAAAAAAAAACCAAAAAAACAAAAAACAAAGATCTGTACTTGTACCCTGTAAATATATAACAACTTTTAATTAATATACAAAAATAATTTTAAAAATAAATAATAGAAAAACAGTTTAAAAACCATGGAAAATGCACATGTTATTATTCAAACTTCAATGGTATGCACTCTTTGCTCCAGCCCAGTGCTAGGTAAGAAGTCCCTGTCTTCAAGGAGCACGATCTGATGAAGAAGGCTAGACAGCAAAAGGCCACAGGTATTCTGATGGAATTCTCTAGAACAGGCAAAGGAGAGAGAAAACAGAAAGAGGAAATAAAAATAAAACATTGGGAGGGTAATATGTTGATGTCATGTTTTTATAAATGTAGTCCCTGGTCAGCAGTGCTTGATGTGACTCCCCTGAGTGGTTCTCACACCCTCATGGGTTTCCACTGGCTACTTTTATTCCTGAGGATTCAGCTAATCCAACATTTTTAACAGTTGCCTAATATCCCACTGAGCAAATATGCCATCATTTACTTAACCAGTTTCCCACTTGAGGACATTTAATTAATTTTTGGTTTGGTTTGGTTTTGTTGTTTGCTATTATATAGTATAATGAACCTTTTTTGCATTCAGATTACATATTAGTTATCTATTGTCATGTAACACACAACCCCAAACTGAGCAGCTTAAAACAACATCACTTATTATTTCAGAGTTTCTGTGGGTCAGGAACTCAGGAGCAGCTTAGCTAGGTGGTTGTAGCTCAGAATCACAAAGTTGCTGTCCAATTGTCAGCTGGGGCAGTCACCTGAAGGCCTACCTTGGGGAGGATCTGCTTCTAGCTCAATCCCATCATTGCTGGGAAGCCTCCATTCCTTGCTGGCTGCTGGAAACCTCAGTTCTTCACCATGTGGACCTTTCCATAGGCTGCGTAAGTGTCCACATAACATGGTAGCCAGCTTCCCCTAGAGCAAGTGGCCCAAGAAAGATACAGTGCCCAAGACAGAAGCACTGATTTTTTTTTTCTTTTTTTTATCCAGAGGCAGGATCTCACTCAGGACAGAGTGCAGTGGCACCATCATAGCTCACTGCACCCGGAAACTCCTGGGCTCAAGTGACCCTCCTCATCCTCTCAAGTAGCTGCACACCACTACACTCAGTTAATTTTTTTGTTTTTTGTTTTTTTTTTTTTTGGAGATGAGATCTCGCTATGTTGCCCAGGCTGGTCTCAAACTCCCAGCCTTAGGCAATCCTCCCACCTTGGCCTCTCAAAGTGCTGGGACTATAGGCATAAGCCACTGTGCCTGGCCTCTTATCTTTTATAACCTGCTCTCAGGAAGTGACATACCATGACTTCTGCTGGTCACACAGACCAGCCCTGGTATAATGCAGGAGAAGTCTAAACAAGGGTCTGAAAACCAGGACATATGATCTGGGAGGCTGGCTACTACAGTCATACACACACATACACACATGTCCACAAGTATACACACATGCATGTATGTATACTTGTATACATGTATGTTTGTATACGTGTATGTATAAACAAAAATAACACACGTCTTTTTAAGACCACAGGATTACCAGCACATTGCCTTTTAACAAGTATCTACAAAGCATAGACACAATAATTTCATGTGCTATCCAATAGAAATGTTATCCACATAACGTAATTTAAAACTCAAAATTAGCCACACTTTAAAGGTAAAAAGAAATAGGTGAAAATAATTTTAATATACTTTAACACAATATATCTGAAATATAATTTCAACATGCAATCAATGTTTTAAACATTTAGTGAGATATTTTACATTTTTTCACACTAAGCCTTGGAATCTAGGGTGTATGTTGCACTTACAGCATTTCTCAATTCAGCCACTACATTTTCATCAGAAATGCTCAGTAAGTATTTAAATTTCAAAAAGTTTACAGTTGAAAAGGTAGATTCACATATCCAAGTTGCTCCAATTATACCTACAAATTTTTAAATAAGTTGAGTATCAATTTTTAATTTTACATTAATTAAATGGCAATAAAATAAAAAATGTAGCTCCTTAATGTGCACTAGCCTCAGTTCAAGTGTGCAAAAGTCCCAGGTGAATAGAGGCTACCATACTGCTAACACCGTAGTGTGGGATCAAAGGGGATCTAGAGAAATGGTCTATGGCTAGTTATAGCACAGTGACACCAAAAACGCTAGAGGTCCTATCTTTGAAAATCCTTTGAGGTGGCGGGGCATGGTGGCTCACACCTATAATCCCAGGACTTTGGGAGGCCGAGGAGGGCAGATCACAATGTCAGGAGTTCAAGACGAGCCTGGCCAACATGGTGAAAACCCGTCTCTACTAAAAATGCAAAAATTAGCCAGGCGTAGTGGTGGGCGCCTGTAATCCCAGCTACTCGGGAGGCTGAGGCAGGAGAATCGCTTGAACCCAGGGGGGCGGAAGTTGCTGAGATGGCGCCATTGCACTCCAGCCTGGGCAACAAGAGCAAAACTCCGTCTCAAAAAAAAGAAAAAAGAAAATCCTTTGAGGCAATTAACTTATTCCACACTTTTAGAGCAAACTGGTTCATTCATCTAAAACCCTGATAAGAGCAAACCAAGCTCCAAAAATTAACTGTGCAAAATCAGTCAGCTAACATGATGAAAATACAGCTCCTATTTTCCTGTAGACTGTGGATTTAAAAATCTATGGGAAAATAAGATGATGAACATGTCTTATCTCAAGGTACAATTCTTATGCTAACCAAGTCCTGAGTTTCTAATAGCAAACTCTCTTGTAGACGTTTGTAAAACGCTCAACTGGAATACTTTCAAATTTCAATCAAGTACATTTTGCTTCATGTATTTCTAGAAATTCAAATGTAAATAAAAGTGGGTTCCTCCCCCCAGTATCAAAAATGCATTAGGCAGATTTACAGGCCAGTGACTGGAAAACAAACTAAGTTCAAGAAACAATAGAGAAACATGTCATGGTGCATTGTTCAAACTTGATTTATTTCCAAACCACCAGTATACAAAATATCCTTCTCTTTATCCACTCAGCACACATAGACTTGACATTTCTCCCACAGGTATTTGATTAAAGCCAAAAACAAAGATTTAAACTACAAGAATTGTAGATGTTATCAGGTAGAGGAGGTATTTTGTAGGACAAAGCACTTTCCTTCCTCTTACTAATGCATGTATCACTTCCTCCTGTATTTCTAAGCCAAGGACTGTTCAGTTGTTATCTGGATGTAACAAAGTTCTTGAGAAAGTAAAGATTCCTCTTTTTGCCATTGTACAAAAAATGTAACTCGTAATTCATCTTTTTTTTTTTTTTTTGAGACAGGGTCTCGCTCTGTTGCCCAGGTTGGAGTTCAGTGGCACAATCATAGCTCACTGCAGCCTCAACCTCCTGGGCTCAAGTGATCCTCCCACTTCAGCCTCCCAAATAGTTGAGACCACAGGTGCACACCACAACATCTGGTGAATTTATTTTATTTTATTTTATTTTTACAGACAGGGTTTCACTATGTTTCACAGACCAGTCTTGAATTCCTGGGCTCAAGTGATCCTCCCATCTCAGCCTCCCAAAGTACTAGGATTACAGGCACGTGCCACTGTGCCCAGTTATAATTCATCTTTCATTTACTCTAATGTATAGTCACCCAATGCATTATATATGCTTTTTAATATAGTATTGTACCTTGTGTCAATGTTTGTCTAGATGACCTTCATGCTCATCTGTATTAATTTTTCTGCCTTAGATTATAAAGTCCCACACATGAGGTCTTAGTCAATTTATTTTACTTTATACAGTTGGAAAGATATGGGAACACAGACATAAATGCCTCAAGTACATTTTGATGATTACCATGATGATGACACTGTTAAATAAATGGATTGCTAGCCTCATATAAAAAGTTAGAGGCATGAGTAACTTAGGAATCTGAGCTTATATATTACATTTTGTTGCTCCAGATTCTAAGTTTAAAAAAAAATTAGAAGATTTTATTAGCCAAGAGTTCCCAACTAAAAATATTACAAGAGGGGCCAGGCACATGGCTCAAGCCTGTAATCCCAGCACTTCAGGAGGCTGAGGCGGGCGGATCACAAGGTCAGGAGATCAAGACCATCCTGGCTAACGGTGAAACCCCGTCTCTACTGAAAATACAAAAAATTAGCCGGGCGTGGTGGTGGGCACCTCTAGTCCCAGCTACTCGGGAGGCTGAGGCAGGAGAATGGCGTGAACCCAGGAGGTGGAGCTTGCAGTGAGCCGAGATCATGCCACTGCACTCCAGCCTGGGTGACAGAGCAAGACTCCATCTCAAAAAAAAAAAAAAAAAAAAAAAAAAAAAAATTACAGAAACAAAAATACAAAAGAATCACAACTTTTTTACCAGCACCACACAAACTGAACCCTAAAAATAACCAACCAATTAGGTAACTACCAAGTAAAACAAGGTTATAATTAATTAAAATGTTCTTTTGTTTAGCACATTTGTTCTCGATGCCCAAAGAACATAGAGGGATATTTATTTTCACTTTATACCTTTTTCACTAGCACCTAAAAAAATACAAATATATTTGTGAAAATAAGTGTTAGGATAAAAATAAATGAAATATATAATATATGTTATCCCACATACCTCATTTGCCTCTATGTTTGTGTTCCTCAACCCCCACAATAGAAAAAAAAAGATATAAAAAGAAAGATAAAGCAACAAAATATGTTACTGGAACCAACCGAAATCTATAGGCGTCAGTAAAGACGACTGTCTGCAGGCCTTTAAAACAATTTTTAATTACTAGGCTCTAGTCCCTTCTCCCCATCCATTCTCCCTCTAAGAAAAACCAAAGTCCTTAGCTGTTATCTCTGATATTTGTCACGAATATTTGGGTTTTTTAAAAGTTAATTACTTTGAAAATTGCTAAGACTAGATTTTGTGTTCTCACCGTAAATAAGTAGGTGAGATTTTTTAATTAATTGCTGCTTCCTAAGCCTGTTCCGCACATTTAAGCTATTGATATTTGTACATGGGTGGCATGAGAAGAATATTCACAAAAATTCTGAATTTTAAACTTTTCATTTTATCATTTAATCATTTGATATATGATAGAAAACAATCGGGCTGCCAGCTCATCTTGAGACCTTGCTTACATTATCTATCTAGTAAAGAGGATACAATCGACTCAATGTTTCCGTCATGTCCACATCAGCCAGCCCCTGCAAGCACTGCTCATCTCTGGCGCAGCAAGTTCATCTCTCAACTGCCACAGAGCTGGACAGAAATCAGGTCCACAAGAGAAGGAAGAGTCAACCAGGTGGAAAGCAGCCAACAGAGATTAGAAACAGAGGTATCTGGCAAGACTTTCAGATATTACAAGGAGCCAAAAAAGAATGATGAGATCTTGTACACTTTCCTCCCTCACAGTGTAAAATGCAAGAATCTCTGAAAGTGCTGAGCAGTTGCCAAGCAGTTCCAGCATAAACTGCTGTGTGACCAGAATAAATCCTTTAACCTCTCTACTTCAGTCTCATCATCTACATGACAATCATATCAATAATTTAAAAGTTGTAGAATGTCTAATCAAATGTATTCCTCTTTGCCAGGCTTGAGATAAGCCAAAGTTTACCAAAAAGAAACACCTTTTTTTTTTTTTTTTTTTTAGCTAAAGCTCCCAAAATAAACATTTAAAAATCATTTTTGAGCCCAAATGTGGAAGACCATTCACACAAAACACTTCCGCACACTTGCAGCCAGGCTGCTGCTCTCACCTCAGTCCCAAGTGCTCTCATTGTGGCCCCTGTCTCCACAGAAGGCCATTCATTGGAAGCACTCTCCACAGAGCCGCAGGACTTCAGTCACAATGCCTGAGGGAGGCTGCTGGGGACCAGGGGAGGAAGGCCTGGGACCTCCTGCAGCAGACTCCCTCACCCACCTCCAGCAGATGAGCCATCAGCTGAGGAAGCCCAGTGGCTGGGGAATCCCACCATCCCTCCTTCCTTGCCTATCACGTTTCCAGCTGGCACAGGCTCTCGAGGCACCCTTTCCAAAAGCAAGACTATTCCTTGGAAACAGTGACAGATTTCATATTGGTTGAATAAATAAATATGTTAATAGAATAACTATACAATATATCTATTTACAAAACTGCACTTGTGCCCCTTACACTTATACAAACTTTTTAAAGTTTAATGTATAAAGTGGGCATGGTAAGAGATTAACAACAATAGCTAATAATAAAAGAGAAGAATTATAACAATAGACTAAAAAAAGTTGTGTGAATGAGGAAACAAAAGAAGAATTCTGCAGAGTGGGAAAGGGTTACAAAAAGTAAGAAAAGAGAAAGCCAATCTGAGAAGAATTTTACCTCAGCTGTCACTAAGGAGCAGGAAAAACTAGAAAGAAATCACTTATTTATCTGCAAAGTCAGAGGTAAACATTGCCATGTGTATTCAATAACTGGTGATTCAATCATAAAATGTAATGATATGATTTGTACACAGTTGGAAAAAAAAAAAAACCCACCATTCTGGTTGTCAGCCTGAAGTTCCCTTTGTTTATCTGTAAAATGCTTCAAAATCTATACATAGAAATAAGTTTTAGAAGTTGTATTTTTCAAATAAGGAAAAGTCAGGTAATGCCCATTGGCTTCTCTCTATAATTATTTTAATTGTGTTTCCTATACACAGAACTTTTTCCTTCTATTGCCTTTAAAGGTACACATTATTTCTTTTGCATCTCAATTTAAGGTTTATATTTCTTAAACTGTCTAACAAACAGTTTTCCACTAATATTTATTAATCTCAATATATTTTGCTTTTAGGAAATCATAAAGAAATTAGGTTATTTTCAAAAAACAAACAAAACAAAAGCCAGACGTGGTGGTTCATGCCTGTAATCCAGCACTTTAGGAGGCCAAGGCAGGCAGATTATGAGGTCAGGAGTTCGAGACCAGCCTGACCAACATGGTGAAACCCCGTCTCTACTAAAAATACAAAAATTAGCCGGGCATGGTGGGGCGCCCCTGTAATCCCAGCTACTCAGGAAGCTGAAGCAGGAGAATCCCTTGCACCTGGGAGACGGAGGTTGCAGTAAGCTGAGATCGCACCACTGCACTCCAGCCTGGGTGACAGAGCAAGACTCTGTCTCAAAAAAAAAAAAAAAAAAAAATCAGGTTATTTGGAGGTAAATCCTCCATTTTCATTGATATGGATGTGAGTGATGACTTTTATTATTTACTAGGCAACAATTCCCTTTCCTTCTGAGAAATCTATGCAATAATATCTTCTGGGAGCTTCTGGGTCCCAGGCCCCTAACTACTGTGAAATATTGAAATTCCAGTGGAAATTCCATGTGGGAGCCAGAATATAGCAAGAATTTGGAATGGGACCCCTAAGACAGATCCTGTTTATGAACTATAATCATTTTGCCCCAGACTCAACAAAACGAAGGAGTGGAAATGTTATCTATGGGGCACCTGCTTCAGAGAGTATCTATACAGTTGTCCCTCAAAGCTCTTTTCCAACGCTCATGTTACAATCTGTAATGTGTCCCTCTGGCATAAAAAAAACTTACTAAATATACTCTTGTAGTTCCCCATGATAACTAGTTTTTGATTTAAAACCCTGCTGTAGTTTTCACAATCAACATGTACTAAACAACAGTCTTAAGGTAAACATATTTGGAAAATCAAAATCTAGATTTAAGAAAATAATAATTTGTAATTTAATTCTGAATAATTCTAAGCATGACAACAGTTGTCTTTTTCAACTTGCCTTTATACTGTTTTATTTCTATTTTGTCTGTAATAATGTCACCATTTTAAGAACCAAATTAAATATAACCATAGGAGAGCCTCTTCCTGTTTCTGTTTTGAAGTTTTTCTTCAATACTGTTTCAGGAAGTATTTAGTGAAGCTGTATGGTATAGTAGTTAACATAGGCTTTGGAGTCAGACAGACTCAAATTCCAGTTCCATCATTAATATAATTTTGGATATCCTTTCTAAAGTCCACTTTATTTCTCCATTTAACAGGGAGAGTAATACCTACCCAAGGGTAACTGCAATCAAAATGAGATAATGAGTCTGAAGCACACAGCACAGAGCCAGGCATATACTAATTACTCAATGCACAGTAGCTAATATTTTAGACATAGACACACACTGAAAATCTGGATCATGAAGAAAAAATTCCTTAATTTTACCACCTTAGGAAAACAAACACGATTTTTTTGTAATTACATCCACATAAAAACTTATTTTTACATTATTATAATTGTAATACACAATTTTATATCTTTTTTAACATTATAATCACTTTTCCATGTTACCATGTAGGTTCATAATTACCTTTTAAATTTGTTGCCTGAGATTTCATTAAGTTCCATAATTTATCCACTAAATTTCTGTCAAATATTTGAGGTGTTTACAAATCATGCTATAATAACATTTTCATGAATATAGCTTTCCCACCCTGTGGAATTCTTTCCTTAGGATGAATTCTCAAAGCAGGCTTCTTTAGGGTAGCCATGATCTATTTCACAACTTTAATAGTTTTGTCAAACTGCTCTCCACCAGTTTATACAATTTGTAGTTCCTCCACCAATGTGCACACATGTCATATTGTCCACTCTAACCTTCAGTATTAATACTAATATGTTACATGTACTGAGTATTTCCATATGCCAAGCACTGATCTAAGTGCTTTACATGTATCACATCATCATCCTCACAACAAATCTCCAATGTAACCACTATTAGTCATCCTCTTCCGCAGATGAGGAAGCTAAGGCTCAGAAAGTTTATAAGCCATGTCCAAGGTCACACAGCAACTAAATGGTAGTATCTAAACTAAACTCAGACCCTGTCTAATGCCACGGTGCTCTTAATCACCTGGCTATATTGCTGCTTTACTCTTCTGCCACCACCCCCCACTCATATAACAGGTTAAAAAGATCTTAATTGATGTTTTTATATACAATTTGTTGATTACTAGCAAAGTTGATCATTTTTACATATGTTTATTTTAAAACTGTATTTTCATCTTATGTTATTTGTTCATAAGCAACTTCTGTAAAGTGATGGGGAAAATTATGTTCCTCATGTACTTTTTACCAATTGGGTGCATCGACACAATCCTCTCACAAGAGGCCCAGGTCCCTTCTTTATGACCCCACTGAGCTGTCAGTTTATAGGAGAACATGCTCCTTCTCTTCTTCCTGCCCAGTATGAGTTGAATACCAATATTTTCCAGAAAGTTATGTCCATATCTCCTCAACATCACTCACTCGTGATACGTCTTCTGGTTGGTTTGGAACTCCCTATCATGAATGGGCAGGAAGACCAAATGACCCCAAGAGGGTGATTAACTAAAATAATTTTTTATTAGGTTGGTGGAAAAGTAATTGGGGATTTTGCCATTAATGGCAAAAACACTTTTGCACCAACCTAATAACTGAACCAATTTACCAAGGCCTTTGAGACTCAAGCCCACTCTCCCATCCCCTGCCACCCCTCTCTCCTTTTCTCCACCTCTTCAAATTTCCCTTCTGTGAGATAAAGACTGAAATATATAGGGTTTTTCTGTTTGTTTGTGAATATATGATCCAAACAACTTGGCCATCTTTCAAAATGTACTTCTCATCACATACAGAAACATCATTAAAACCCCATCTATGTTTTACTAAGCAAAACTGGATTTACCTAATAAATCTGAATTGTAATAATCCTATTTTAAAATATGCTCATGCATATTTTAAATTACCTGCATTATGTCTTGCAATATATCTAAGTGCCCAGGCTGCAGCCTCCTTGACTCCAGGGTCAAAATCTTCCAAGCATATGACCAGTGTATCCAGTGCTCCACAATCAACTATTGCCTGAGCTAGCTGGGGAGAATGTTTACCAACCGCTCGTAACACAAAGGCAGCTGCTTTCTTGTAGAAGCGCTACAAGGGTCAAACAGACAAAACTCAAAATGAATTGAGTACTTAGAAAACCAAAATCTAAAATAGACCAAAACTAGCATAAAAATAACATTAATGTAAATAAAGCTCAACAGCTTTTGAATATAAAAGATGAAAAACATCCTGCAAAATAATTTTGATTATTTGATGTGCCCTCATTGCTTCTGTTCAGTAACTAAACTGAAAACAAGGTATGTTTAACATTGTATTTCAAATGTTTTATCCTGAAGCATGCATTTGGAAATTGTATAAAATTATAAACATACTTTCCACAAATTCATAAAATAATGAGATTTTATGTATCTGCATTACACCAAAATGTATTGTTTGACCCTTGGGAACTCTTAGATTGTTAGCATGTGCAACTAAGCTCACTGTCAACTGACCAATTCATTTCCTTTACTTGCCCTCAGTCTTTAAGCATGGTAGGCCTTTCATGACCTCAACTAATCTTTCTGGTGTCCCCAATTATTCTGAAGTAACAACCATGTCCCAAAATGTGCTTACAATCATCAAATAAACATAAAGGCAAAACATTAATGACATATTTTAAAACTTTTCCTGGCAAATAAATCAGCCAAACAATGGGATATAAGTTATTTTCTCTAGAAATGCTTTTTATTTTAAGATAAAAGCAAATTACTTACCATTTTGTAAATTTTAAATACTGCTTCATATTTATATTTCCTATAGACACATTGTGTCTGACTAAGGAATGAGTAAATAAAACTAAAACACAAGACTAACATGTTTCTCTTCACATCGCTAAAAAAATTAAATATATAGGAAATATGTGGCTGTGACACTCACTATGGTTTTATGCTTAGCATAATGACACAGTGATGGTCTCCTCTTTCTGTTATTAATAAAACCCACTTAATCCCCTATTTTACATTCTAAGTTTCTATTTCTTCACAGTGACTACTAAAAAGTGACTAGTTGACTACAGCACCTGTTTTGAAAGCATTCTATTCACTTAGACTATAATATTGATACAATGAAAATTACAGGAGAAAAAAATACATCGAGTATATCTTAAACATAGTATACCTTAAAAATCAGTATATGTTGCTAATATAAGAAACATGCTATGTTAGTACTGATGTTTTTGATTTGACATATTTTCTTTAGTTTCTTAAATTATATAAGTAACCAAATTTCTACTAATTTACTCTAAATATTACTGTAGAGCTTTGAAGTAGGTTTCCATAGATTATTTTCTTACAAATGTGGGGGGAAAAATGGTGATACATTTATTTTCATTACTTTACTTTAGCTAATTTGACTTTTTATAGTGCAGAATTATCAAATTTACAGACCATTTATGGGTATCAATAGTCACTATTAATTACAGTGCCTATAACTCACACTTTCTGATCTCATTCCCTCTTTCTCCTAATTTTCACTTCCCCCAAATTCCTAACACTCTTCTCTTCCATTCCTCATCAAAAGAAAGGCCAAAAAAAAAAAAAAAGCAAAACCACAGGACTTTGTACCTCATAAAGAAGAGATTAAATCTCCTGTGAGAAATGACTTAAAGGCTGGAAGGTGAGGGAGACAGAAGCTGGTGCAAAGGCTTCGTGTTTTCACTGCCTCCTCACTTTTCTGCTCTAGTGTTTTGTCTCTCTACAACTAATTAACATTCATTCAACTTAGAAAACTTCTACTAAAAATCTTCTACGTGGGATACCAGAATACAGACTCTGCTCTCAAAAGAAAGAGCTAAGAGTCCAAGAGGAAGAAAGTCCAACAGTATTTGATGATAGAAGGAATACCCACAAGAAAAATAAAATTTCTGTGACTCCTTGTAGAGCTGTAACAGGCATTAGTTAAGTGACTCTCTGATCTATAAACATAAGGCAAATTTCTGCACCATTAGGATTTATTTTTATTCTGGCAAAATACACATAACATAAAATTTACCATTTTAACCATTTTAAAGTATACAAGTTAGTGGCATTTAGTGCATTCACAATGTTGTGCAACCATCACCACTGTCTAGTTCTAGACTATTATCATCACCCCAACAAGAAACTTCTTACAAATAAAGCAGTCACTTCCCATTCCCTTCTCCTTCCAGCCCCTGGCAACCACTAATCTGCTTCTGTCTCTATGGATTTGCATATTCTGGATAGTTCATATAAATGGAACCATACAATCTGTGGCCTTTTGTGTCTGGCTTCTTGCACTTAGCATAATGTTTTTATGGGTCATCCGTGGTGTAGCATTTATCAGTACTTTATTCCTTTTGTGACTAATAATCCATCATATGGATACACAACATTTTGTTTACCCATTCATCTGTTGATTGATTTAGGTTGCTTTCACCTTTTGGCTATTGTGGATGCTGCTGCTATGAACATTTGTGTGCAGGCTTTACTGAAGCATCTGTTTTCAATTCTTTTGGATATATAACTAGGAATAGAATTGCTGAGCCACGTGGTAAAAATGTTTCACTGACTGTGGACCTGCCAAAGTGTTTTCACAGTGGTTGCCCCCATTTTACATTCCTACCAGCAATGTATGAAAGTTCCAATTTCTCCATGTCTTCACCAACACTTGTTATTTTCTTTTTATTTTTTATTATGGCCACCCTAGAAGGTATGAAGTGATACCTCATTGTGGTTTTGATTTGCATTTCTTAATGACTAATGCTGTGGACCATTAGTTTGTACATATTCTTCGGAGAAATGTCTATTTAATTCCTTTGCCTATTTTTCAATTGGCTTGTCTTTTTGTTACACAAATACGAATTTAATCCCAAAGATATGTCAAGAAAGCTCTATCCCTAGGTTATGATAAACTAACAGAATAGAATGAACAGTCCAAAACCTACCTACAAGTGGTCCTTAACTACTGTGGAAACCAAATAGCTGGCACTGTATAGAAATAGAAAGTGGTACCAGATAGGAGGGGGAAAAATGGGGCACTTTTAGGTAGTGCTTAACAGAGTTGACATGCCTATAACTTGGTAAAAAAAGATTTCTCAAACCTTCCATTACACATACTTATTCTCTTCCTCTTTTTGGTTGCTTCTCTAGCCCTTGCCTCAAGGCTGTCTCTCACTATTTCCCTTAACTTGGTTTCACCAGCATATAAGGATTGCTGAGATCAACTATTTGCCTAGGGTCTACATACTTCCCTAAGACAGATCCGATAGCATTGTTTAAAACTACCATATATAGAAATACTGCTTTATGTATAATTCCCCCCTTAAAAATCTGTTTTCTCTTTATATTATCAATAATAGATAAATGGTGGTTATTGGCACCAAAGCAAAATACCCTAAAAATACGATTACATGCAGCTCAGAGAATTGGAGATTTTGTTAACCCCCTAATAATTCTGATGCCTACAGGCTTGCAACTGTATCCAAACTGTCACATTTTTAAAGATCTAAAACAAAAAACTTATAACTAGTTTTTTAAAATTCTTACATTCTGTTCTGCCAATGAATAAACAAGCTGTGGAAGAATGTCGCACTTCACAACAGCTTCTGCTAGGTCATCATTATAATTGGCCAGTCTCCCAAGAGCCAAAGCAGCAGTCTGTTGAATTGTTGGGACCACATCCAGAAGAAGAGTTCTCAGCAAAGACATTACACCTGAGTTAAATTATGAAAGAATAGAAATCAGAAAAATTAAAATTAAAAAGCAAAAATACAATTCAGCATATATGCAGACAGTAAAAATAAAGGGAAAAATTAGTAAAAACAAAACTATTCACTAAAAACTAATGGAAATTTAGAAGTACCTAACTGGCCAAGACACAGAATAATACAAGCTATAATTATTAAACATGCAGTACAGCATGGAAATAAGAAAGGCTTTGGATTTAGGTAACAATCCCTGATTCAGCAAGTCCTGTCTATATTACCTGATAGGGTTATCATGAGGCATGCAGAGAAAGGTTGTAGACTATGCTAAGATGTCTAGCACAAAAAAGATAGGGCTCCCCCCAGACTTTGCAAATCTTATCTTTCAAGGCTCATTTCAAGGCCTCGCCTGCATATTACCTCCAAATAAATGTCTTGGAGATGAGGAAGCATATTACTAGTGCTCATCATATTCATCCAAGGGTTGAATGCATAGTAGGTATATCATCATCATCACCACAACAGCAACAAAGTAAAAGTAGCTTATATTTATCAAGGACTTATTATATATAAGCACTGTTCTAAGGACTTTTTTCTATAATAATTCATTTAGCTTTTATAACAAAACTATGAAGCAGGCCCTACTATTATGTCTATTTTACAGATAAGAAAATGGAAGCTAAGAAAGGTTGTCACACAACTAATGAATGGTGAAGCAAGGTTATATACTTCATACATTTTTCATTGATAATTGTTAAATAACACATATTGAAAACTGAGGAGGTGGGAAGAGAGATACCAATAGTATTTGTATTGTGGTCATTATACTGGATATTCCAGCTCTATTAACTTTGCCTTACTGTAAAATCTGCAAAAGAGTAAACTGCTATTTCTGTTTTAATGATGCTGTTTTAGTCTAAGATTACAAGAAAGGTAATGACAGAATTCAAACTATAACAAAGTACCCCTTGACTTTCTACACTTTAATTTACACCAGTCTAGTCAATTAGATATCATTAAATCTTTTCTTTAAAAACGTATCCCAGTTATACACAAAAGCAAATATTACCAGTATTCTTTTATAGTATTATATGCAGAAACATTTGAAATAGAACAAAAAGAAAACTTTTACAGTAACATCTAAACATTTGATCTTAGCCAAAGGCTGAGAAGCCATTATAGTAACACTTAGGATTAGACTAAAATAAAAGAGTACTAGCAAATAACGTAAGCAGAGAGCAGTGATGCTTATCACAGACACATTTAATGATGTGACCTATGGATTTTCCTAGTTTCCGGTTTTACTTAGTCATTAGTTTTGTGCCTAAGTTGACTAGGTTAGATCATCTTCTATCACCTTTGCAGGTGTGAATACCACGAAGGCTGGTTAGCACTGCAAGCACACAGAGGCCCCTGCCCACACTTGGGTCATAGCTCATGTTCAACAAATCCAGTGTTCATGGGTGTTGCTTATATATTATTATCTATACTGTTTGCTAGAGATAATTTCTGAAATATCTCACAACAAAAGTTTACAGCACAGAACAAGGTATTAGCATGACTACTCAATGTTATAACATAGGTTATTTCAGGAAAGGTGGATTTAAAACAATTGTCCATCTCTTTGTAGTTTGCTTTATTACTTGATTCATTGTTGTTGTTGGTTTTTTACTGGGTAAAATACAAATAAAACAAAAATTACCATTTTAACCATTTTTAAGTTTACAGTTCAGTGGAGTTAAGTACATCCACAATGTGTGACCATCACCACTAAGTGCCAAACTGTTTTCCACAGCAGCTCAGCCACTTTACATTCCCATCAGTAAAGTACCAAGGTTCCAATTTCTCTACATCCTCACCAGCACTTGTAATTTTCCATTTAAAAAAAAAATAACAGCAGACTGGGCGCGGTGGCTCACGCCTGTAATCCCAGCACTTTGGGAGGCCGAGGCGGGCGGATCACGAGGTCAGGAGATCGAGACCATCCTGGCTAACACAGTGAAACCCCGTCTCTACTAAAAATACAAAAATAATTAGCCGGGCATGGTGGTGGGCGCCTGCTGGCGGGCGCCTGCAGTCCCAGCTACTCGAGAGGCTGAGGCAGGAGAATGGCGTGAACCCAGGAGGTGGAGCTTGCAGTAAGCCGAGATCGTGCCACTGCACTCCAGCCTGGGTGACAGAGCTAGGCTCCATCTCAAAATAAATAAATAAATAAATAAATAACAGCCATCCGAATGTGGATGAGGTAGTGTCTCACTGTGATTTTGATTTGCATTTCCATAGCACTGATAATGTTGAGCATCTTATCTGCTCATTGGCCATTTGTACATCTTCTTTGAAGAAATGTCAGGCCAAGCCCTGTGACCATTTTTGAATTGGGCACAGGGTTTGGCCTGACATTGTGTTGTCATTATCATCGAGCATTACACGTTTTCATTTTTTGTTTTTTGGTTTTTTGTTTTTTTTTTTTTTGAATCATAGCTTTGCTCTGTTGCCTAGGCTGTAGTGCAGTCGTGCAATCATGGCTCACTGCAGCCTCAACCTCTCAGGTTCAAGCAGTCCTCCCACTCAGCCTTACAAATAACTGAGTGCACCATACCTGGCTAATTTTTTTTTTTTTTTTTTTTTTTTTTTGAGACGGAGTCTCGCTCTGTCGCCCAGGCTGGAGTGCAGTGGCTGGATCTCAGCTCACTGCAAGCTCCGCCTCCCGGGTTCACGCCATTCTCCTGCCTCAGCCTCCCGAGTAGCTGGGACTACAGGCACCCGCCACCTCGCCCGGCTAGTTTTTTGTATTTTTTAGTAGAGACGGGGTTTCACCGTGTTAGCCAGGATAGTCTCGATCTCCTGACCTCGTGATCCACCCGTCTTGGCCTCCCAAAGTGCTGGGATTACAGGCTTGAGCCACCGCGCCCGGCCGCGGCTAATTTTTTTTTTATTTTTTGTAGAGATGGAGGTCTCACTATGTTGCCCAGGTTGGTCTCAAACTCCTGGGCTCAAGAGAACCTCCCATCTTGGCCTCCCACAGTGCTGGAATTACAGGCATGAGCCACTGTGCCTGGCCTTACTTCATATTTTTTATAACAAATATGCACTATTATAATTAAAATAAGTCAATACTCTAAAAAAGAAAATCTAAATTTGTTAACATATATTTAAAGTTTCATAATAAATGCATGAATGAGGTAAAAAAAAAAAAAAGTATGCTTAGAATAGCTTTAAAGAATCACAATTAAGTTTCATGTTATTTTTTCCTGATTATTCTGGGCTTTTTATTTTGTTTTTGGGGATATATATATATATTTGCCCACTTGATATGTTTATGTAAAGGCAGAGGTTTATCATCTTTTGAAATTTTTCATATTGAATTATATTTTGAATTAAATCTAAAGAACTGTGAACACATATTAAGGATTTAAGAATGAATTAATTTACCTGGCATTCTAATACTTAATTATAAGTGTTTGTTATAGTATTTAATCTACCACAAATCTCCCAATTTTAAAACATTTTAGTTTATAATTAGGAAGTAAAATATTTTGCCCTCTCAAAAAGGTATTAACTATTCCATATACCCAAGGGAGTACTTGTTTTTTCTTTTGAGATGGAGTCTCACTTACTCTGTCACCCAGGCTGGTACCATCTTGGCCCACTGCAATCTCTGCCTCCCAGGTTCCAGTGATTCTTCTGCCTCGGCCTTTTAAGTAGCTGAGATTACAGGGATGTACCACCATGCCCAGCCAATTTTTGTATTTTTAGTAGAGACGGGGCTTCCCCATGTTGGCCAAGCTGGTCTCAAAACTCCTGAGCTCAAGTGATTTACCCACCTTGGCCTCCCAAAGTGCTGGGATACAGGCCTGAGCCCCCACACCTGGCTGGAATTCTCTTTATTATATATTTTCTCCATGTTTATATTGCATCTGGCTCATTAAATATTAATATAAGGCCAATAAAATGACTTATAATTCTCTTCCTTCTATTTCTATATCCAATGTCAAAGTTAGGCTTATATGTGAAATGTTTCTGCTCTATTATAATTTTCCTATATTGTTTAGTTTAGACAGTAGCACAGTGAGAATTCTGAAAAATTTTTAAATCTACAAATTTATGTAAATAAAAGCTAAAGTGTCCATTTGAAATATCTGTTGGAATAACCTTATTCAATAAATGACTTTCAATAAGGCCATTTTTATTGGAGAAGAAAATAAATTCTCAAAAATAGTATCCCAAATTTCTAGTCCTTAAATTGCCTCTTAGTGTTTCATAATTAACAGTCCCCATATGCTTCTCTTCCTCTAAAGAGACATGTTTTTACCTCTTACACATATTAAACATGGAGACTTTGTTATTCTAACTACAAGTTCCTCTTAAAAATACAGATAAATATTCAAGGAAACTGCAAAAAAAATGGTGACAATGGAAGGAAGGAAGGAAGGAAGGAAGGAGGGAGGGAGGGAGGGAGGGAGGGAGGGAGGGAGGAAGGAAGGAAGGAAGGAAGGAAGGAAGGAAGGAAGGAAGGAAGGAAGGAAGGAAGGAAGGAAGGAAGGAATATAAAAAGAAATTTTTCTTACCTGCCTGTCCATTAGGTAGCCAGAAATCCATGGTGAGTGAATGCATGGAAATTTACAGTTCACAAATTAAAGTAGTCTGAATAGTTGCCACAATATCTGATAAACAAGGCCTCTAGTATGGAGCAAATGACATCACTGGGGTTCAGCTGAAGGACTCAACATATACTATGTAATATTATATTCAATACTAAAAATAATTCACATATCAAACTCAATTATCTATAAAAACAATTGTCTGCTCTATGAAAACTGATGAAAGTATGTGAAAATATTTTTGAAATTTAACTTAAAGATAAATCTTTACAATGCTCCTATACACATAATTTATAGCTTTGAGTTCTTGTCTATTTTTCTTATTCTAGTGCTATACTGAAACCACTACTTTTGTTTTTGTTTTGTTTTGCTTTGTTTTGTTTTGTTTGAGACATGGTTTTGCCATGTTGCCCTGGCTGGTCTTGAACTCCTGGACTCCCAAAGTATTGGGATTACAGGTGTGAGCCACCATACCTGGCCTGAAAACACTGCTTTTAATTCCCACATTGCAATCCAGTTATGAAAACAACAAAAACAAGAAGCCACTCAAAAACAAACAAACAAACAAATAGTCACACTGATCCTGTCCACAGTCATTCATTCAAAAAAGATATCAGGGCTAACCATGCAGCAAGCAATAGGAATAATATATGACTTAAGGTTTCTTGACACCTACTGTCAAGAAACCAATAGTCTAGTGAAGGAGATTATAAAATACCCTCAAAACAATCACAACTTTTTCATTTAATTTGTTATAACACAATGCAGGCCAAATTATTTTATTTTGCATACCAGTGACATATAGAAATCATCAGGAACAAAATGTCAAGTTTTTCCAATGACAAAAAATACCTCATTCATTCTTATATTTCAAGCATATAATTTATATACATATTAACTCAGTCTGCTGTTTTACAAAGACATTTAACATTGCAACTTTGTTCCTTTAAAAACAAGTATTGCCCCCAACAAGTTTACCTATGTAACAAATCTGCACATGTACCCCTGAACTCAAAATAAAAGTTAAATGAAAAATAAAACAAACAGTATCTGCAAACTGGGCCTTCAGTCCACTTATGTCATAGTAAAGTTATCTTGTTGCCCTGGTTACCTCTAACCTGCTTTGTTAATTTTTTTTATCGTGGCAAAATATACATAACAAAATTTATCAATTAAACCATTTTAAGTGTACAATTAAGTGGCATTGAGTACATTTACAGTGTTGTGCAACCACCACCACTATCCATGTCCAGAACTTTTTCATTATCCCTAACAGAAACTCCATACCCAGCTGGGTGCTGTGGCTCATACCTTTAATCCCAGCACTTCGGGAAGCTGAGGCAGGAGAATCACTTGAACCAGGGAGGTGGAGGTTGCAGTGGGCAGAGACGGTGCCACTGCACTCCAACCTGGGTGACAGAGTGAATGAGACTCCATCTCAAAAAAAACCAATCATAAAGTTATAAAATATGTTAGATATTTGTTACTATAAATTTTACAAAGCTTTAAAAATTCAAATTCCAATAATATGCTTCATTTTAATCTAAAGCTACATTCTATGCAACCACTTACTATGAAACTGCTACTACAGTTCATTCAAGTTTTACAACAAGTGATTTTTGCACAAAATTAACCAATTACACAGTAAAGGATTCACCTTTCACTGTCAATATTACCATCTGACTCAGGCATTCTTTCTGGGGTCCAATAAGAAAGAATATAATAGAAACTTCATGCTTTACAAACAGAAGGAAGCTTACATGACTGCCCATGTTGAGAGACAACAGAGTAAGGTGGTTAAAAGCATTAATCTAGAGGAAAACTAATTAGGTTTAAATCTGGACTCTGCCACTTCTTAGCTGAGGGATCTTGGCAAGACTACTTAACATCTCTGTGCCTCAGTTCCCTCAAATTCTAGGACTACTCACACAGTTATTGTAAGAATTAGATAAAATTTCTAGGCCGGGCGCAGTGGCTCAAGCCTGTAATCCCAGCACTTTGGGAGGCCGAGACGGGTGGATCACGAGGTCAGGAGATCGAGACCATCCTGGCTAACACAGTGAAACCCCATCTCTACTAAAAAAATACAAAAAACTAGCCGGGCGAGGTGGCGGGCGCCTGTAGTCCCTGCTACTCTGGAGACTGAGGCAGGAGAATGGTGTGAACCCGGGAGGCAGAGCTTGCAGTGAGCTGAGATCCGGCCACTGCACTCCAGCCTGGATGACAGAGCAAGACTCCGTCTCAAAAAAAAAAAAAAAAAAAAAAAAAAATTTCTAAGGTGCTAGGAAGATTAGAACAAAATAAACACCATCAAGTGCTTGATAAATAAAAATGCTAAAGAAATCAGTTCCCTAAATTTACTATATTTTCATCAACATAATTTTATTATTAGTGAATGACTCATTAATTAATACCATCCATTGTAATGAAAAACTATTAAAAATTCAATGGCCCCTGGGGAATTCTTGAATTGGTTGATTTGGTTTCTTCCAGCCTTTGTTGATTATATACCTCTGGCCATTGTTCCTGCATTTGATTAAGAAATCACAGATTTTGGTATCACATATCTATTTGCCTTGTTTTCTTGAAATACTTATTCAGACATAAAGTCAATTGTGATTTAGGGTGTTATCCCTTATAATACACAAAAAGTCCTGTAATTTATTTAAAGTGTCAGAATGAATCACAAAAAGTATGGCCTTTTTACATAGAATTCAACTGTAATAGTAAATAACTTAAGAAATAATTCCCCATGGGAAAGCAACACAGGGAAAATGACACTGAAGATGAGATCTGAAGGCTCTCAGGCAGACTTTACCTCCCTGCTGAAAAACTTGGAGGGGATGGAGAGAGGAAGGATCGAAGAGTATCGCACCCAGAAGGAACTATATAAACAAAGAGCAAAAACAGTTTGATATGTTGACAAAACTGAGAATGCAGTGTGACTATAGTGCAAGAAGGGAGACAGGAAGCTGGAGAAAGAAGGCTAAGAGATAAATAGAGACAAAAGTCCTGAAGTATCCAATAAACTATTTTAAGTATTTTGAACTTTATCTGAACATTGATGTCAGTGCAGTAACAGGATCAAAATCACAGTTTGTAAAGAAGGATCACTCTGATTACAGTGGGGAAAAAGGATGACAAGGGACAAGATGAGAGGCAGGGAAGACCACTTAGGAAACTATCATAGCTACCGAGCCAGATATGAAGATAGCCTGGAGAATGGTAATGGCAAAAGGAAAGGTGAAAGTGAAAGGTCTAAGGAGATATTCAGAAGACAAACTGATTATTGGAAAGGAATCAGTGGTATTTCCAAGTTTCTGCTTTGGTCAAAGGATGTACGGTTGTTGCCCACTGTTGAAGAAGCCTCCATAAATTCATACTGGCTTGAAACATAAAATGGGAGGAGTGAGGCAGCTAGGAGGTTTACTTGGGGTCAGATCAAATTTGGCTGTAGGCCCAACTAAGATTTTCTGATTTTATTTTAAGGGGAATGGAAAGTCACTGGGGAGCTTTACTGTTTGCCCCACTTACTCTCAGGGAAATTAATAAAAATGAAAACTTTGAATAATTCCAGGTCCACCATGTATAGCTGTGCAGGATGTGCACTGCACAAATCCAAGGAATGCCATTCACATAGATTGATATAAATGGCACCCCTGAAGTTGTGCAAAGCACAGCACAGCAGCCATCCTTGACACAGCATGTTATATGGTTCTCCAGTTTGTGTGAATAAATGTCTTATATCCCGAGTAAAATAATAAACCTCTCTAGGCCAGAGCTTATGTTTTAAACTTCTTTTCTATTCTTCAAGTGACCTAGCATAGGTAATTTGTAATTTGTTCTCAATATACAGCTAGCCCAACACTTGTGGTAATGGACCTAGAAACCTTCATCCACTTTGATTTTACTACTACAACCATTACATATTCTCCTGTTATAGTGTAAGTCTAATTATACTCACCAACCTTACTCTAATACATTTTTAAATATTTCTATAACAAATTATGATATTTATATGACAATTTTTACTGAACCAAGTTTCACAACACTGATGAATTGTATAACATGATCTCATTTCCTTCACTGGTCATTTTTTACTTAAAATTATTTGTGTTCCTCCCCTGCCTGTTTTTAGAATAAGAATTTTCAGGCCTTGATTTGGTTTCTTCCAGCCTTTATTGATTATCTACCTCTGGCCATTGTTTCTGCATTTGATTAAGAAATCACAGATTTTGGTATCACATATCTATTTGCCTTGTTTTCTTGAAATACTTCTTCAGATATAAAGTCAATTGTGATTTAGGGCATTATCCCTTATAACACACAAAAAGTCCTATAATTTATTTAAAGTGTCAGAGTGAATCACAAAAAGTATGGCCTTTTTACATAGAATTCAATTGTAATAGTAAATAATTCAAGAAACTATTATGAGCAAGAATAATCTATTTTCTCCTTTGAAATTTATTCTCATTAGCTATAGTATCTTCCAAGTTTTGTTTGGTGATTCAGTGTTGATTCAGTTGTTTGCGAGGAAAGGACTACCATACCTGATATATCATTTTGAGTGGGAAAGGCTGAGAGGAAGATGGGATGGGGACCAGCACATCATAAATTTATTCACTTATTTAGCAAACACTTATATAGCATTTCCCATGTACCAGGTACCTCTCTAAGAAATTTACAAATAGTAACCCATGTAACCCACATTACAATCCAGTGAGGTAGATGCTCTTCATAGCTCGAGTCTATGCTCTCCCGTTTCTCCTCCCTGCTGTCTATTACAGCCCATTTGCCAAGAAAAACTGGCCTATGAGCCAGGTTTGGAACGTATACCAAAGGGTATAGTCTGTTGAATTCATATTATTTCTACCATTAGCATTAATCATAACTGTCTTCCATTGGTACTGTATGAAACCAAAATTTAATTCATTTTTTCAGTGCAACTGTCTGACTCTTTTCTTTTTTTTCGAGATGGAGTCTTACTCTGTCACCCAGGCTGGAGTGCAGTGGCACGATCTCAACTCACTACAACCTCCGCCTCCCAGGTGCCTCAGCCTCCCGAGTAGCTGGGATTATACGCGCCAACCACATCTGGCTAATTTTTGTATTTTTAGTAGAGATGGGGTTTTACCACGGTGGCCAGGCTGGTCTCGAACTCCTAACCTCAGGTGATCCACTCACCTTGGCCTCCCAAAATGCTGGGATTACAGGCGTGAGCCACCGCGCCTGGCCAGCTGTCTCTTGATTAGGTCCCAGCCATCACTATCTGTCTGTGAGATTCTCAACTGAGTGAGATTTAGAACATGAAAGCTATGCAAAGTTGGATTTGCATTATACTCTAGATAAAATGACTGGAACTTAACATATTTACAATTACATGAGGAAATATAAAATGGGCTTTTACTATACTTTTCAAATGAACGTGTTAGTTCCACATATCCAAATCTTTCTTTCCAGCTATCTCTCTCCTGAGCTCTAGCACTGTACATCACCATAGTCACTGACGCATGGATATCCCAGACACGCTTCAACCACTGAAGAGTAAAATCACCATTTCTCTCTGCTCTTTGCATCCTTTCTCTACAGATGAATGGTGCTAATGTGTCCAAGCAACCAGAAGTCCAGGAGTCATCTTGAAGTAATCTCTCACCTTACCTGCCCCAACCCCTACTCCTGAGTCACCGAGTCCTGCAGATGTTACCTCTTTAATATGTCTTATCCAACATGACTGCTATAGCAAAAATGAGCACCCACTCTCCTGATCCTGATTTAACCCCCTCCTATCTACTCTCCAAAACACTGCTAAAATTGCCTTTCTAAAACACAAAGTGGATCCCATGATTCTCCCAATTAAAACACTTCAATGGCTTTCCATCAATTTCAGGAGAAATCTAAACTTCATATGAGGCCCTTCATAATTAGGCTTGTTTCTTCTCCAACCATGACTGACTCTCCTCTCCTTGCCCTATTATCCTGAGCTCCAGTCATACTAAACATCGGCCTTTTCCATCGGCACAACCTTTTCTCTTGTCTTCGTGCCTTTACACATAATGGTCCCTCTACCTGAATGCCATTTCATCTGGCTAACTCGCAGGAAATTCAGCACAGTATCTGTGTGATTAGATACCTCCTCCTAGATGTCCCCCTTGAACGATATCCCTCATTCCCAAATCTTGAGTAAGGTGTCCTTCGAATAAACAATAATCTATTTATATGTCTCTCCATTAGCAAATAAGCCACTTAAGCACAGGGACTATGCCTCCTATTTTTGCAGGGTCAGCATCTAAACATCCATCTGGCACTTGGACACTCAATAAATGTTAATTGAATAATGAATAAACCAGCTGTGAAAATTAATGTGCAATTTTATCTCTTTTCTGGTAAATTTTAGTTAAAATAAAAGCAAAATCGGTAATATTGTGTTCACAGTTATTTTCTTTTTAGATACAAGAAGTCAGGTACGTACATAGCACTATTAACATAAATTCATAAAGCTTTAAGGAACTCAAGTGGATCATTCAAACTGTTTCCTCACCTAAAATCACCCCATATCATGTAGACAAAACTCTATTTTAATTTGAAAGTCTTTTTAGAAAGCTGCCAATGTTGAATTAGTCCTGTCTTCTTTTACTAATGTGTTTTCTCTTTTACAGTAAATACCTAATTACATCCATCTGTTTGCAGAAGACTGAAATCAGGAATGGGGCAGCAGAGAGAATAAACAGGACAGTACTAACAGGATTATCTGCTCCAAGAGTTTTCATGGGTAACATGTCAAGAGAAAATGTATGGAAAGCAATCAGTTTGAAAAATCTATCTTTAGATAGAATTAATGTTTTATTTTACTCACACTTCACTACTCTAAAATATTTGAAATAGTTTACTCCAAAATATTAATATATGTATACAAAGGTACGTACACAGTACCATCTCCCCTATGTAGTGGGGAGGAGAACTGATATTTTATCAGAAATGTAGGTTAAAGATAGCTGCTGTAACTGAGTTCTGAACAGAGCACTGTTTCCTGACAGCAAAAGTAAAAAGGAAAACATTTTGTGAAATAAAAATAAGCAGGAACGTTTTTCCTGAGATTTCATATCTAGCACCTATATATTATATATTATACCTATACCATGTAATACTTAATAAATATTTTGTTGCCGGGTGTGGTGGCTCACGCCTGCAATCCCAGCACTTTGGGAGGCCCAGGCGGGCAGATCACCTGAGATCAGGAGTTCAAGACCAGCCTGGTGAAACCCCATCTCTACTAAAAATACAAAAATTAGCCGGGTGTGGTGGCACATGCCTGTAATCCAAGCTACTAGGAAGGCTGAGGCAGGAGAATCACTTGAACCCGGGAGGTGGAGGTTGCAGTGAGCAGAGATCGCACCATTGCATTCCAGCCTGGGTGACAAGAGTGAAACTCCATCTCAAAAACATAAATATTTGTTGAATATATAATTATATCTTCATATTACAAATTTAACAAGATAGACAATGTCTTCACAGATTTATAGCAGCTACTGGAAAATCTAAGCATCTATTTCTTAAAATAATCCCTCAATTTTTTAAAAAAAGGGGGATATATTATTAAACTAAGTCTACAAAGACATTTATATGGGAAACTAATATAATCTAGCCTATGAATATACTTTAATAGTGATTCTAACTTGACACAGGTATAGAACACAGAATATTTAGAAAAGTGAATAGAGATCATTTCATTTAGACACATACACACGCGCGCACACATGTATCACTTGTTTCAGCAAGACTTTTAACAGAAACTGAATAAACAATAAATTTCAAATTGAGCCATCCTTATGAAAGAAAGCATGGAGTATATGGGAAAATCAAGATTTAACTTTGAAAATTAGGGAGGCCTGATTTGTATTCGCACAGGCCATTCCACCCACTACAAGACAAGGCCAAATTTTTTCTCAAGATGTAGCCCTGAATTTCTCCTAAGGCCAGTACAACCACTCAATAGACATCCCAAAGTTCTGCCCCCATGAACAAAAAGTACTTCACACAAAGCATGATTAAAAAGCAAGAAATGTTAAGTATATACTCACATCAATCAATCAACAAACACCAAGTGCCTCTCACTTCACTGTATTCTACCCCTGGGTATTCTCAAAAGTCCAGGAGAGCAGTCAGTGAGTCACAGGCAGCTGATGGCCCAGGGCTCTGAAAAATTCTCCTCTAGCCTGCACTTCATGCAGACAGGGTCTCAGTCCAAGGTAGTCTCTGCAGGACTACCTTGGTTCCCAACTTCCGGTGGATTACAAACTTTCCTCTGGGTGCATTTAAAGAGCTCCTGGTTTGATAAGATTCTAATTAGAAGCCCAAGGAAGCCTAAAGGCCCTCTGGAGTTCTGAGGCCAGCTTAAACACTAAATACTACTCCCACTCCCTCAAACCTGCAGGAATTTATCAATTAAAGTTAGCCTTCTGTATCTGGACTCCACTCAAACTCCCACAATAGTCCTCAAGGAGACCTCCAAAGCCACCAAATTTCCCAGTTATTGGACAGCCATTGGTACTCAAATACCTAAAGACAGCACTTGTTTCAACAGTTAAAACCAAGGTTTATTAGGAATTCCTAGAATCACATAAAATAGTTTACTAATACATACAAGTTAAGGTAGAAAGAGCACAAAATGAGGCAGTATTAAAAATGAGTTCTAGTTCCAGTTTGGGCCCTAACTCACTTTGTGAAGAGAACAATTATCCAACCTGTGGATGTGAAAACAATTACTACTTCAAAAAACTTTTCTTCCTCATTCAGCTACTCCTTCCTTCATCCTATTTAATCATTTTGATTTTGCTATGCATGGAATTTATGCATAGCATAATGGGGTTAGTGGGGTTAGTAGGGAAAACAGAAATACTGGGAGCCAGGGTAGCATAAATCGAGCGATTTAATTTACTGTGAGGGTTCAGGCAAGATTTCCTTGAGGAATCAGCACCAAAACAGAGCCATAAAGACTGAGTAGAAATTAGTTAGTCAAATAAGTATAGGGAAAGATTCCAGGCAGAAGTGCAAAGGTCCTGAAACCTCATTCAAATGTAAAGTAGGATTATGGCATACCTAAATAACTTCAAAAACTTTTGAAAATATCAAAACTTTAATCTGTAAAATTTAACCTACGAAATTTGTTATTTGTAAGCCTCACCTTTCTTATAGGCTCATCTACAGCTTGGATTTTTTTTAATTGTCCATTTTTTTTCTAAGGAAACAATGAGAGCCTAACCCTGACTATTATTTTCTACTATGTACCAGTGCTTAGCTAACAAAACAGATCAATGCCCATGTAGGAACAGTGGTTTGGAACACTGAATAAAACTCTGACTTAAGCTTTTGTTTTTAGAACATATTGTTTGGTGCATACAAAATCAGAATGTGTATAGTTCCCTGGCATATTTTCCACTTAAGCATATGTAACAAACCTCTCTATCCCTATCTTTTAAAAAGAAGTTAGTGTTTTGAGTTAATTATCGTTCACATTCACAACTGCTAAGACTCTTTTCATAGCAAAAAAAAAAAAAAAAGGTCAAACTTAAATAGCATGATTGGTTTAATTTTTTGTAGTTGCTTTGTTAATTTTCTTTTGTTTCAATATCCTTTGAAACAGCAGGTTTGTAAGAGGATCATAACACATGTACATATCAAGGTATGTCTTAAATACATGATAAATGCTTACTCAGGGTTTTTCCTTCTCATAGCATATTAAGGGGCACTAGATAGTTAATCTGGAGCTTTTATCCTGCTCCAGATACATGTAATCTAAAATTACTTTATGTCAACAACATATTTGACTTATTTTCTTGAATGCTGAACCCATTAAATTGACTCAATCTGAAAATTAGCTTCATACAGGTGCACATGTAAAGTGTTATACAAACTTATTTATTCCTACTCTTCTGAAAATGTTCATAACTACTGATTTGCTGTGTTTTACTATAGGTTGTAATATGTGAAATTTTGAGTAATATTTTAAACTTTACCCCACTTATATAAATAGCTGGTTCAGGAAAAGTTTATTTTATACAGCTAAGTTTAAAAGTCATTTTCTTGGAGCTTTTATTAGTGTATTTCGAAAGACCTCCTAAACAGAACTAAAAGTGGCCTGGTATTCCAATAAGCCACAAAACATGTTTTTTATATTTTATAACTAACAAAACACTTCCAATTGCTGAAATTTTACATTTGGTAGAAGCAACAATGTATTGTCTCTACTATTACAGTCATGTGTTACTAATTATTCAGACGGGGAAGTATCAAAATTTGTTTTTAAATAGCTGCAAGAGGTAATGGTTCGAATACAGAATTTGAGAGTACATAAAGAAATTTTATAACAGACATTAAACTTTTTAATCGTTCATATGTGTTCTTTTAATTTAGAAGGAATAAAACCTCAGTGAGGAAAAAATAAACACCTCAAGGTTATAGATGCTTTGTACACAGTTCTTTCTAGTAATAATTTTGCTTAGAAATCAAACTTAGTGCCCAGGCATGGTGGCTCACGCCTGTAATCCCAGCATTTTGGGAGGCTGACGCGGGTGGATCATTTGAGGTCAGGAGTTCAAGACCAGCCTGGCCAACATGGTGAAACCCCTTCTCTACTAAAAAAAAAAAAAAAAAAATTAAATACAAAAATTAGCCAGGCGTGGTGGCACACACCCATAATCCCAGCTACTCGGGAGGCTGAGGCAGGAGAATCACTTGAGCCTGAGAGGCAAAGGTTGCACTGAGCCGTGATAGTGCCACTGCACTCCAGTCTGGGCGACAGAGTGAAATCCTGTCTCAAAAACAAACAAACAAAAAACAAAAAAAGAAAGAAATCAAACTTACTGTTTTGCAAATAACTCTGAAGAAAAGATCTTGCAACATACTTTGTCTGCTTTGGCAATTACTTTGGACATATTTAATAAGGCAAATTCTCTTATTAGCATATCAAAAACACAATAAAAAAGATCAGAGACTTGAAATAAATACTCCACTGACAATTTTCACCTTTAATATTCCTTTCACATAGAATAATTTGAAATATTCTTAATGAGGGAATTACTGGTTTGATCATGATGCCTATATGGAAAATATTTTTTATATTATCTTGGATCCATGATATATATTTACTTAGCATATTGGAGGGAAAAGTGAGAAAACAAACAAAATCTTCCTAGATATGTAGACAGTATGTCAAAGTCAGGAGTAAAATGCATTGGTATCTTAAGCTACCAAAATGAAGGCATTTGACTGAAAAAATGGTTGATCACAATGTAGAATTGATTTATACATACTGAGGCTCATTCTAAAGCACTTTTAAATCCATTGTAATTTTTTAAAAGAACAAAATCATTTGAATGGTTGACTATTAAGAAAGAAAACTGGCCTGGCCGGGCAAGGTGGCTCACGCCTGTAATCCCAGCACTTTGGGAGACCAAGGTGGGTGGATCATGAGGTCAAGAGATCGAGACCATCCTGGCCAACATGGTGAAACCCTGTCTCTACTAAAAATACAAAAATTAGCTGGGCGTAGTGGTGCGCACCTGTGGTCCCAGCTACTCAGGAGGCTGAGGCAGGAAAATCGCTTGAACCTGGGAGGTGGAGGTTGTAGTGAGCCGAGATCATGCCACTGCACTCCAGCCTGGCAACAGAGCAAGACTCTGTCTCAAAGAAAAAAAAAAAGAAAGAAAGAAAAGTTTTCATAACAAAGCTTACAGGTTATTTTTTAATCAAAAGAATAAATACATTGAAATATTCATTGTCTCTAAAATTGCTAAAGGAATGCTTGAATTGAATCTAGATAACATGAAATATGTTAAAAGTAAGTTCCTCAGGAAAAGAAACATTTTAGCATGCTACCCAGATATTAGTCAAGTGCAGAGAATTTCAAAACATAAAGTTATATTCCTTTCATATTTGTCTTTCCTAAGCCAGACCATAAGTGTAGAATCTTATATCTAAGCCACTTACACTGTCAGTTTGGATTAAATTCCATTGTGAACTCTACATTGCACTCTTATGGGAGGAGCTAACCTGTCACTACTAACTAAAACATTATACTCCATATCTTAAACGTATACTTTAATATCTCAGTATTAAAATTTAAAAATAATAGCAATTATTTTGCTATTTTGAAGTTTTAGTTTGGCCCTATTCATATTGTCCAGAAAGTAAATCTTTGTTAAGTAGTAAGTGTCCATTCACAAAGGCCATTGAGAGTGACTGAGAGAAAAAACTTTAAAAGTTTACACTTTAAAATGTACTTTTAAATGCACTTCTAAAATGTAACATATTCTAATACCTTAGTCTGTGTTAGTCTGTGTACATGAAATACTGTGTGCCCGGTATTGTTCTGGGTACCTTGAGGAGTACGAGTGCACACACATACACACAGAATACAGAAAATTAACCCATATAAAACAACTATAGAACAAAGGATTATCAATTCTGAAATGACAAAATTTTAGAAATGGAGAACAGATTAGTGTTTGCCCAGGGTTAGGGACAGCAGGAGGTGTGTGTGGCTATAAAAGAGCAACAGAGAGGATCCTTGTGATTATGAAAGTGTTCTGTATCTTGACTGTGCTGGTGGTGGATACATATGGAATAAAATTCTATAGGACAAAACACACACACACACGAACAATTAAAAGGAGGAAACCTAAATCAGATCAATGAATTTTTATCAATGTCAATGTCCTCCTTGTGATATTGCACTACAGTTTTGAAAAATGTTACCATTGTGGGCAATTGAGTAAAGGGTACACGGGATCACTCTGTATTATCCCTCACAGTTGTGAATCTACAATTATCTCAAACTAAAATGCTTTTAGATTATAAAATACACTTTATTGTAAATACATGCCCCCCAATAAAAACACACAAGGAATGAATGTCAAAAATCCTAGTGACAAAACGAAGTATCACATAGGTGCAGTAGTAATTCCCCTCAAAGAAACCCAGAGTAATCATTACACCTTAAGTATTCTTAATATCAATATGTTCTTAATTTTTAAAATTATGTGTTAAAGATCACATCCTATAAACTGAAGATTTCTCATGACACAGTAGTGATAAAATGCTACCTTACAGTTCAGATGATGGTAGAATCATCCAAAAAAAAAAAAGAAGAAGAAGAACCATCTTTCTCTTATCAGTTTGTGTTATGAGATAAGAAGATCTCTCCCTCTCTCCCCCTCTCACATCTGCAAGAGTTCGGACTGAGGACTACAATGAACGCGCCACAAGGATTTCGCAAAGTCTGATCTCTGTCTACTTTGAATTTCTTAGAAAAAATTTAAGCATATCATTCCTTTTTCACTAAAGCAAGACGAGAAATCACGTGTAAACCACTGGAATTGCTTTGCGGTGAGGAAGTCGAAGGTGATCAAAGGCAGGGTGACACGCAAAATGGCACTTGGATATAATGGGTCTCATTAGGGTAGAGTCCCATTCACGTAAAATGACTTCCAGGCAATTCCTAGGGCCTCGACTTTCAACCTGACACTTGCCTGTGTGCAATGAAGATGGAAATAGTGACATCGGGTACCTCCCACACCCATCTGGAAGCTTCACCCTCTCGGCCTGAACCCCAAAGACCCGCAGAAAAGAATGGATGCTTTTGCGAACTCCCGTTCCCACCCTGCGGCTCCCCCAAGAGCTCCACGGGCAGGGGAGCGGGGCGGAGGCGTCGGGGACTCCATGCGCAGGGCGAGGCCGGTGATAGGGGGCGACGCGGGTTCGGGCTCCAGGCTCACCCGCGTTCTGCAGCGTCTCGATGTTTTGGGGTCTGGTCGCCAGCTCCGCCACCATCTGCACGAACTGGGTCCTGGCCTTCTGATATTGCTCAAACACTGCGGGAGAGAGAGTCGGTGGACCCCGCCGCACCCGGGTTTCCTAGCTGCCAGCCCGTCAAGGCGCCTGCCCACCCCGGCCCTACCTTGCAGCACCTGCCTCTGACTCATGACGCCCCCGCCACGGTCTCCCCTCCTTGAGCTCTGCGGGGAAGCAGCTCAGCCTGCGAGTCAGCCCAGAGGGCAATCTTGGCGACGACTCGGCCTCCGACGGGAGCCTCTTCTCTGTGTACTAGCGTCTCCCGGGCAACCTACCGGAACCGGAATGCGGCCGTCTTGCGGCAACGGCCAGTCCCGGGCGTGACGTCATGGCCGCGGTGCCTGTGCTCACTGCGCGGGGCGCAACGCTAAGACGCCCGAGCTCGAGGACTCGGACTGCAGGGACTCTCAGCGCGCCAGGCTCGCGGAACCGCTGGGACGTCGCGCGCCGTCGAGTGTCCCTCCACCGCCTGGAGGTCGGAGCTCTTTACAAAGCGACCCCAGATCGGCGAGGTGTTCTGACTGCGGCATGGGTCGGGACCGAGCGCCGGGAGAGCCCCACGCGCCAAGAGAGCCTGGTTCGAGTGCGGCCAGACGAGTAAACTGCAGCCCTGGAGTCGTCTGAGCTTCGACGGTCCCGAGAAATCTCACACGTGACATTGTAGAATCCGATCAAAACAAGAATGTCAATGCAAAACTTAAGATGCATTGACATTTAACACTGCACTGACAGTAAAACACTGATTTATGAATCGGTGTTTTCCTTTGTAACCCGCTGTTATATACCTGGCATTCCTGGTTTCAAGATTCCTGGAGGAGCATGAGAACTATGTTCATGCACTTAATTACACAATACTAATGCATTTAAAGAGCACTCAGAGACTCAATGAAGAAAGCAGATGAGGAAAGGATGTGATAAATGTCCTGTCTTCCCTGGCTTTCTCCTTATGACTACTAATTTTGCTGTTTCCTCACTTTTATGTGATTTGTAAACATTTGGTCTTAGTCTTTTAAATTTAGGCTTCGTTATGTTGATGAATGACATCTCCAACAGAAAAGGAGAGAGAACCTTTACCTGGAAAACCAGACTTCCCTATCTTACTTAACTTGAACCCTCTACCCAGTGTCTTTTAACAAAATTGAAGTACTTAGTCTATCACTGGTTTCTAGCTTGTCTCTGAAAACTATATGCCAGTTGTTTCAATGACAGTTGTCAACTTTAAATGTTCCTCCATCAGAAACTACAATTTCACCAGATGTCAAGTGGATACATAGCCGCAGATGCTGCTAAGTAGTGCCAAGACAGGAAACCCCTTGATACTTCTTCAACAGAAGGGGGCATGCAAACTTAGCTGGTTCTATATTTGGAATGAGTCCTCTATAATAATCTTTGAGATCTCACCCTGACCTGAGCTCTTTGATGAAGTCCTGATATTTTGTGGAGCTCCAAATAGTTGGGGAATTGACCAGCAATCAGAGAGAAGAATAAGTGTGTTTAGTCGGGTCCCTAATACCCGCAAAGAGCAGGTACATGTCTTCTGCTTCTGCAGCTCAAAAGCCAGTGATGGCCATAATCTTTTTACTTAACTCAAAGTCGTAAGTTTTACAGTGATATCTATATTTCCCTATGGGAATATGTCCTTTAAAATTAAAGTTGTGCGTTCCCATTTAGAGACACGGGAGGAAACAGTTGAGTAAATAATTAAGATTGCAAATAAGCCTTGTAATTTTCAGTTCCTTGTTGAATGATGAAAAAAAGAATCCCCTTAAAACTAAAAGTTTTTATATTTGGTTTCAGTCCTTAAACAAACAATTCTAACTCTTAAGCTACGCCAACTGCCATTTTTAGCAATTGCTTTACTCTTTGCTTTCTATTTTAAAAGTGTTAAGAGCTCAATAGAGGGAGAAGTCTAAACCTATAAACATAACACAGTATGGGATGCTACTAAGTTCTTTGAAAACATACGTTCAAAAGCTATGTAAATTAGAGTCTGAGTATCTGTTATTAACAATATATTTAAGTTAAATTGTATTGTTCCTGATAAAACATAATATAGGATGCCTACTTCATATCTGAAATTGGACATATTAAAGAAGCTAGATCTTTGCTCTTTATTCTAGTTTCCTTCTTAAAAAATCTTAAAAACTAAATGGAGAAATGTATGTAACACAGAGTGTTTATAATATGCATATAAGTGAAATTATCAGTAATTCAAGCATAAAATATGGCAGATTACTTTTACTGATAAGAAAACAATCTGTATTTTCTGACCCATTTTTCAATGTACTGACTCTAAAACAAAATACTATTCTGTTTTCTAAAGTTAAATGAATGTCCCATGATCACATACACACTTCTAAACTAACAGTTAAGCAATGAAAAAGAAAACAATTCAAAGGGATACTTCGGTATTTTAAAAAGTATTACAGGAAGATTACTGTTCTTAAAGTACCAGCTGACTTTAGAGATATACAATGCAACTGGCACATAAGAGTATACATTTGATTGAGAATGAACCATTAGCTGAACAACTTGCAAAAAAAAGTGTTTCCATGATAGGTTTGTTTGGAAGCCTTTGGCTACTTTTGTAAAAAGCTCATCATAATATGTAACTTCAAAATCACTTTTTCAAATAATTCTTCCTTTATGAAAATGAGACTGAAAATGACAAAATAAAGCCAGTTTTAAAATCCTGTTCTCTTTGCATATCTCCTTTGAGAATTCAGAAAATCCCACTATCGTGGGAATATATGCTACACATGCCTAAAAGCTTTGCTAATTTTACCATCCATGTATTTTTTCCTCAGTTCCTAGCTGAATTTTAAAATTTAAACATTTATATATGCTAATTAGATATTAACATCTACATTTTAAAACTGTCATTGAGTTGAATCAAGTGTTTATATATATTCTTCATCAAGCCTAACATACATTCATTATCAATGTGTGTCAAACACCTTGCTAATAAAAGAATGTGCCTTTCTTCCAGGACATGAAGTCTAGTAGGAGGTAGACATCACTTCATTCTACCAGCATATACCACAGCCTGCATTCATTCAATGGGCATGTACTGCAGTCTGCCACTATTTTAAGGGCTGTAATTGCTCTAACTGCTATTAGTGTTTTGGGGGCAAAGATGAGGGACTTATAGTAAAGTAGGCGAAGAAGTGAGCATATCTAAAACATCATTTAAATAATAAAAGGCTTCTTGTTTTTAATAAAAATTAACTGAGTTCTGTGCAGCTATGAAATTTCCCTCCCCTAAAATATTTTCCCCAAAATCATTGTTAGCATTTAAGAAGGCATTCAACTGGCAATTGCATGTAATTACTGAAGTTATGAGACTACATTAATCATTTTGCAAACACTAAATTTAAAATAACTAAAATAACTCCATAGTTACATACAGGAATTAAAAATAAAGGCATTACTTAGTCCATAACCAAGTTAGTGGAACAGAAATATTACCTATAATGATGAAAGTAAATATGACTGTCTTAAATGGTGCATCGCGCCTATTTTGGGAAATAATGTCAGGATTTTAGGTCTGAGCCGACCATCCAGTTATTTCATCAAGTTTGTCAGCAGAGCAGAAGAGATTTGTACACTTGCATCCGGGAAGGGAAGATTAACATTTCTATGCATGTTTTGTGTTGATGCCTTACTCCCTATTCTTGGCTTTTCAAACCTTTAAAGTCAACTCTTTGCATTTTAAAGTTTTTCTTTTTAGCGTTAAGGTCAATGTCAAGATGACAGTGGTTTAACTGGCCCCAAATTCCTCAATATATACCTGTACCTGTCTTCCTTTCCAGTAATTCAGAGGATGAAGAGATGGAACTAATCTTTTCCACTTTCAAAGAAATCCGTGATTAGGGGGATTCCATACACGAATAATTTTGCTTCCCCAAAAGGCACCAGGTAGTGCAAAGTGATTAATACTAAAAATGGGTGCTTTCAATGTTAAGTCCGAAATGCAGCATGCCGTTTTCTAAGGCAATGGTGACATTCCTAAAAACAAATTATTGGAGCTTGATGTGTGAGTGTGATATAAATATCTTCCGTTTAGACTTGGGTGCGTTTTAGGTAATTCAAAACTGACCAAAGCCTGCATAACGAGCTGGAAAACACTAAGCGCCCTGCTCCAGATGCCGGTCAGCCCTCCCTCTCAATACCTCCCACCCCTTTAAAATGTTGGCGTTGTTGGACTTGTGTCACAGAAGGTCCGTACTATCCTCTCCACCCTTCAATCAGTGCAAGACACAGCAAAGATGGAAAGTGCCACATAAGAAACGACTCTAGAGAGCCCACCAAGCCCGCGTCCGGGCCACGCATTCCCCAGACGCGGGACCCGCGAGGATTGCGCCGCGGCTGGCCGCCCGCCCCAAGCCGAAGCCGGATGCTGGCGGGTCCCCAAGCGGAGTGTCCACCGGGTCCGCGCTCCCCGGCGCTGGCAGGCAGCCGCGTCCAATGTGGACAGGAGTGTCGGGGCGACGGCAAGGGAAAAACGTGGTCCTCCCCGGCTTCTTTGGCTTTTTGCATTCTTCCCAAGTTTCTCCAACTCCAACGAGCAGCCTCGCTGTGTCTGCGAAGTTTCTAACGGGGGAGGCGGCGCTGGGAGCCGGCCCGGAGCGCGGGCGGGGGCCTCGTGGGTGTCGCGGGAGGAAGGGGCGGAGGCGCGCGGCCCCAGGGCGCGAGTGCGGAAGCGCCTAGCGGGCCGGGTCGGGGGTTCCCTCCCGCGGGGCCTCCTGGCGCGGACCCGGCCGCGGCGGCCGAGGTACGGGCGGTAGAGGGGGCAGGCACCGATTCTCCCGGCCTGGGCTGGGAAAGGCGCGGCGGGCAGCTGGCGAGGAAGGAGGCCTCTGTCCTTTCGCTTTGCTTCCCGGGCTGGGCCTCTAGCTGCAGCCGCACTGCCGCGCGGGGGCCGGGGCGGAGGTCCGTGCCGGAGCCTCCCGGAGGGGCGGCTGCCCCGCGGGCGGGGGAACGGTGCGGCCAACTCGCGGGGGCGAGCCCGGAGCTGGCGGAGACCTGAACCCGGGGACCCAGGCCCCGCGGCGGTGGCGCTGCCAGAAAACTCGCTGCTGCCGCACCGGTCGGCCTACTTCGTCCCGGCTGTCCGCGCCCGGGACTTAGAAGAGCGCCCTGGCCGGGAAAGGTGGGGAAGGGCTTCGGGCTCTCTCTTGCTGGAGTGGGGTGCGGCACCGCCTTACACCGGCGGGTCCCCTAGGACCCCGCGGCGGAGGCCGGATCCCAGAGGCGGGATAGGAGCCAATAGCTGATATAGACAAAAAATAAAAAGCAGCTGCACCTCATTGCGCATGTGCGAGCCTCGATTTTTTTTTTTTTAATTTTTTGACGTCATTTCGCGATATCAAGTCCCAAGCCAAAATGTCTTGTGCATTGGTTACTCTGAAGAATAATGGACTGTATGTTCTGACTCCTGGAAATAACTGCAAAAGTACCGAGGGATGGTTTTCAAGGTTTCTGAAACCTTTGAAAAAAAAAAAAGTGTCTCCAGTTTAACCACTCTATCTGTCCGTTTCTCCCCTAGAGATGATCTGAGCGGAGAGTGAGCTCCGCTAAAACGTAGGCTAAATTCGAGAACACGGCGGCACTACATCTCTCATTCTTTCAGAGGAGATGCTTGCACTACAGTTTGAACCCTTGCTTTTTGACATTTCAGAGAAAACATCTAAATATTGCTAAAGCTGGATTACTTTACCTCCTACTCCAATATTACCTAATTTTTTTACAGTGAAAAAATAAAAGTTCCTATGTGAACAATATAAAAGATTAACAACTTATATGAAGAAAATACTAATAATTTTCCCAAAACTAAGACAAATCTGGTCTTAAGGAATTGAATTATAAAGAAATGCTTTTTATTCAAAGAATGCTTTTTTTTTTTTTTTTTTTTTTTTTTTTTTTGCCCTGGTGAAATAATATGCAATTGCTTATTTTACTTATAAGTCAAGGGTAACAGTCTTGGAAATTTACAAGCAAAACTGGACGTATGCAAGTAATTTCAATATGTATATGGTCATTTCCCAAAGAGAAACAATTTACTAATAAATTCCTGGCTTAAAGAGTGTCTTGCAATACTAAAAACACACAATGGGTAAATGAAAATAGAGATCTCTTGTAGCCCAATTGAATAGAAAAACATTGAATTTTTTAAAAATGTGGTTTATGTATAATGCCTTAAATGTATGGCAAAAGTTTAAGAAAGAAACCAAGTAACTGAATCAGTTCTCTTCCTGGGAAAGGATATTCCCAGAACCCACTACAGACCATGATAATAGACTTTTGTTGCACTAGAGTCTCTTTTTAGGTTTAGAGAGGCTATATAAATTGTGTATATTAAAGTTCAGGAAAATGCAGTTTCCTAAGTCTATTTTAAAGGTTGCTTGCAGAATTGAATGACAAGCTTACTTTATTGTCATGAATTTCCTAAAAAGTGTTATCCAAACTGATAAGCATTTCAATAAGAATTATTTGAGCAGAGTGATCACTTGGTGAAAGTGAGGGGAGTTCCACTGAATCTAGTAACTTCCATCTCCTTAGAAAATGATGGGACAGTTTGAGAAAAACCCAAATGAAAATGTCTTAAGAAAACTGTCATGAGGCATATTTAGAAAGAAACAGCTGGTAAACACATTTTCCCAAGCTTACTGTAACTGAGTTCTTCAGTTTACCCTAGAAAACCTGTAATGTATCATGTTCAAAACAAAAACACTCTCCTGAGGTAATTACTGATAACACTAATTTGTCTGATTCATGAACAGCTATTAATAAAAGCTTCTGAAATATCACTGTATCTTCTCAGTACAATTTACTCATAAGTTTTTTGAAAGTGTACTTGCCGAACTTAGGAGTTTTGTTGAGAAGGCTGGAAAGAAGTCAAAAATTGAGTGGTAATAAGATTCTATAGAAATGTAACCGATTCCAATAAAAAGTCCTCTGTATGGAAGTACATTATGGAAATGACGTGGTTGTCAGACCTAATTGCTTGGCTTTTGAGTCCTCAGAGAAGAAATTCTACAGCCTTAGGGGTGTAGCCTCAAAAGCAGCAGCGTTCCTGGTTTCAGTTTAAATAAAACAATGAAATCCATCATTATTCAAGTCAATAGCGATAATTCACATGAATATGAATGCACTTTGATCTTATCCTTCAATTCATTGAAAGACAGTCGTAATGAAAAAGGGAGATAATCTCTTTAACTTGGTCCAAAGCAAGTTGTTGGAGCTTTTCTTTCTTGAAAGACCGTAGAAAGGAACTTTTCACTAAAGCCTTGCTTTCCTATTTTTAAGATGGTGATGGGGGTGGTTTGGCAAGCTACAGGTCGTTATGCTCCCTCTAGGAACCAAGCAGTGCTTTCTTCTTTTAGGTAAACTGTCTTATTTAATGAACTTGATATTTCGTGAAGCTTAAAGGTGAACCTCTTTTAATAATATATCTAAGAGTCATTTCAGGAGGCAATAATTTGAGTTTACCATCACTTGTGAGTGAAACATACTATTTTCAGTATGCTTAGAGCTTATTTAAATTAAAGAGGATATTCCAAGGTCTTAATAGATTTGCAATATCCAACGCTAGATCCTTAAGCATTCCTGTCCAGCTGTAAAGACAGTTAATGCCATGTCTGTGCTATAAGAAAGTATGAAAGCACTTTAAAATTGCACCTTACTTGTGGCTATTCAACCAAATTTTCAGACACTAGATGAGAAATTAGCAGTTTCAAGTTCTTATGTACAATTTATCATTCTCCTTAGAATCCTGGAAACATCTGTCAGATATTTTAACATACAGTATATGGTATTTGAAATATAATGAAGTAAAACACTCATTAATGAGAGTATCTGATAATGCTACCAGCTTGGAAATTGTTTAGCTTTTCATTAAGTTCATTAAAGATATCCAAGCTTTGTGCTAGTTATCAGTAAGCTAGGGTCTTTTCCTAATAAGAGTTGTTGAGACTTCTGAAATTCCCTGGAAGTCAAACAAATATTTGTTATGTTCAAAGGACTCTAAAGCTTACAAAGATGAATAAGGCAGGTGCTTATCCTCAGGGAGCTTTAAACTTGGAAATTTCAGCACATTTGTGATTTACAAGAAATTTTAACCCATTAAGACCACTCAGCTAACAACGGCTATTCAAAGCCGGGACAATTATTAAGAGGGAAGAAACTTGGCAATGCACATATTTCCAGAGTTATCCTAGTAGCTAAATAAAAGACTTAGCTGGATACTTTAAGGACTTTTCTTCAATAAAACCTGCTTAAAACATTAACAAGAGTTCTCTTGTTATAAAATGTTAAATTGGTGTCCTAGAGCCACAGAAAAAGTAGATCCCTCAAGGGTTAATGCCAGTCGTTTTCTTTATGTTTCAAACCACGCAGTCCATACTGCCAAGGGTTGATGCGGATCATTCAATGAAATGGAGATAAAAAAAAAAGTGTTCCATCCACTAATGAAAACTAGTATCCAGATGCAACAGTTAAGCCAACGCAAATGGTTACATTCTGGATTTCATGCAAAATATTCGTGGTAGACGAAGAAGAAAGATTGCAGCGGGTGCTTGCGCCTGTGGCTCTAACCCAGAGGAAAGCCACTGTTACCAAGCGCAGACGCAACCATGATCTCTTCTTTGTGTCGATGTTATTAGAAAGGGAGTGGGCGTTTGACTTCTTTCTTTGGCACCACCCTTATTGCTGATGTCAAGAAAAGCTCTCTAATTGGCCACTGAAAAAGAATTTCTGATCAACTCCGCGAAGAGAGCACCTGGGGCTGGGACTCAGCGACGCGCCCGGATTTGGGGGCCTCAGGTGCCCGCTGCTCGCGGCGCGCGCCGCACTGTGCGCTCCCAGCCGCCCCTATTGTCTGCGGTGGGGGCAGGGCCCAGCCGGGGGCGCTGGCTTTTGAGCAGAGCTGAGGATTTTGGAGGCTGAGGACCGGAGGTGGGGGCGAGAGGTGTCACCGAAGGCAACCCCCAGGGTTTCAAATGCTCGAGCCCGAGGTGTAGGAGGAGGCAGAGGTACCAGCGGCTGCGGCGGCGGCCCTGGCTGCGAATCGCCGTCGTGTGGTTGCTACTGGCAACCGAGCCTCTGCCGAGCGCGCAGCCCCGCAGCCCCTGGAACGAAGGTGGCGAGGGAAACGGCTGCGGCGCCGCGGCCGCGCCGGCTTGCCCTCCCAGCCCCACCCCAGGGCTCTCGCTCCCGCCCGCGTCCCGCAGCCCCTCCGGGCCTTGACCGCAGCTGTGCGGCAACGAGGGCCGAAGGGCTCTCGGGTTCGGGGCGTCGCTGTCTTGTAAGCGTCAAGTGACTGGCGCCCTCCGCGAAGGCAACATGGCAGCTCGGGCTCCAAGAATGGGATCCCTGCGGTCGCCTGCGGGGCGGGGGTGGCGGGCTCCCATCTCTAGGCCGAGAGTGAGCCCTTCCCGCGCCCCCAACTCCCAGCCGGGCCGAGCCAAGGGAACCGCGCGCGTGGCCTCGCCTCGCCTTCGCCCCTCGGCCCTTTGTTCTCCACTGGGCGGGCGCCTCACTCTTCGGGGGCTTTTCATTAAAACCTCGAAGCTTCGGCCACCCGAGGTGGTGACATCGGCCCTGCTACCACTCAACAGAAATGCCTGGCATTCCCCGTCCCCGGGGGGACCGGGCAGAGCAGGAGGCGCTGGGGCGGGATCCCAACCGACCCTCCCTGCGGAGCCGCCTCTCGTCGGGTCGGTTCCTTCCCGCCAGGCCTGAGCTCGCCGTTTCCCCTCCTCACCTCGGAGAGGGGTGAGGCGGGAGACCGGGGAAGGGACACGCGGGGCCAAAAGACAATGCCTGTCACACCCACTACCCCAAGGAAATGAGATTCTCCCCGCGGGGGAGAGAAAAGCTGCTGGCTCAGAGTCGTCCCAGTCTCGAAAAATCGGGGTGCCAAGCGCGCCTTTAGGTCTGCGCTGGACTCCATCAGGCTTTGGCGCGGGCAGAAGCCGGGGGAGGGCACCTCACAGAAAGGACCCCCGGCGCTCCCCGGGTCTCGGGCCGCGGCGGCTGCACCACCCGGGGGACGACCCGCGCCCCCGAGCCGTCCACCCGGAGCGCCGAGGGGGGGGGTCGACGCCCGCGGAGGAGGAAGGCCAGGGGGAAATTTGCATTTCGTAAAACCGCGGTTAAGAAATGACGATGCCACGTAGACAAGCCAGTTGTGACGTTCAGCACAACGTGCTACTGAACTACCGAGATCCGCCACCAAATGGCGGCTCCGGCAGCCTGCTGCACTGATAAAGAGGACTCGCCCGCCGTCGCCCATTTTAGGCCGCTTTCACTTCTCCGCTGATTCCCCAATCCCTTTCCCCAAGTCGTCCCTTCCTCTCCCGGTTTTAGGGCGCACGGGGAGCTCTCTTATCCGAGCCTCTGTGCTCTGGGGATCCGGCAGGCGCGGGCTCTGCAGGAAGCCGCCGCGTCCCGGCAGCTTTCGGAGGCGATGTCCCAGCCTCGGCCCACCCGCTCCTCTGCCAGGCCGGAGGAGTCGGCACTCCCAGGGTCGCCTTGTCCGGGGACCTATTTTGGCGTCGCCTTCGCGTTCCGAGATAAGAGCCTTTGCCCAGATCTTGAGATTCCCGCCGCGCAGCCACCCCTCCTCAGCCCTGTCACCCGATCAAGGCTCTTTCCCAGGGGATTCGAGTGTGTTCTATTAAACGAGCCCAGCGGGAGGACCCTCTCCCCTAGGCCTTTCCAGTCACAGACATGAAGTCGCTTTCGGGAACCTTCAGGGTGGCCACTTTATAACTTAATGATTTTATTTAAAATCATTCAACAAAACCCCAAACTCCAAGGACACCTCGTTCCTTAAGGAGAAAGGGCATTGATAGGACTCGAAGAGGGAGGAGGACAGAGAAAGGTGATTATCGGGCCTGGCTCCTGGTAGGGCGCGCTCCCGTGGGCTCTGTCCGCGAAGCCGCTGCCTCCCCGAGTGCGGGTCGTTTTCCTGCCCGCGCTGAGCTCGGGGGACAGAGACCCGTCGCTGCGCCTCGGCCCGCCGCTGTGGAGGGCTTCGGCGGGAAGGGGGAGCACCTCCGGAGGCGGCGCGCACCCGGCTGTAACCGCCGCTCGCCACGGGGTCCAACTTTGGAGAGCGACGTCGTTCCCCCGCCCCTCAAGCCCCTTAGGGCCTGACAATCTCGCTTTCAAATTTGGCGGGATCCGAGTCCGCAGAGCCGAGGGCGGCGCGAGGCGAGGAGCGCACGCGCAAAATGGCCTCCCGGTGCCCCGCGGCCTTGGCTCGCGCGCCCAGCAGGGCCGAACCGGGATGGCGCAGTTCCGAGCAGGGGACTGGGTTGTAGCTCTTTCCCCTACTCTGTGAGATGCTAATTAGAAAATAAGGAAAAAGAGAGGGGCGGTTGCTTCTTTAAGGTATCTTTTTGATAAAGGTCTCCCTTACAAGGGAGGCAGCGCTTGTGAGAAGAAGTCAGGTGATTTCCTCCAGGCCAGTGTACTGTGCCCTTTCCACCGGGCACTAGAATCTAAGAAACCTGTTTTTTTGGAATGCCGTGGGGGTTTCCCACCCTAATCACCCTCGCCTGGGCTTTATGGTCCACGCCGTGCGGTGCGCCCCTCTCTCTGGCTTAGTTGAAAGATCTTCCACTCCTGAGGACTTCGGACCTGTGACTTGGGCTCCTGGACCGACTTCTCCACCTGCACTAACCTCGGTGTCCGTCTTGGCCACCATCCCATTCCTGGCATCCCACTTTCCGACGCGCTTCCCTATCACCCGGGTCTGCAGCCTCTTCTCTCAACTTGAGTTCCGGCTAATTTAGGACAGAGTTGGAGATCTCCAAATCCGCACCAACGTTGAAATCACGTCCACGGTGAAGTTTGCATTCCATGATGACCCGACAATTAGAGCAAGAAGTAGCATTTTACTGAAGGGTAGGGAACAACACCTGCTACTTTTGAAAGTAACTTCGAATTGTCTCGGAAGGGACATTGTTAAAGGCTAGGGGCTGAAGAATGAGAGTAGTTTTAACTCCTTTGTTGGAAGTTTTTATGAAGCTCTTACTATTTATTTGGAGGGCTAAAGCGACTTCCGAATGAGTTTTCCACTTGAACTTCTCCAGAACACTTCTCACAAGAGTTCTACAGAGGAGCCTTTCCAGTGATAAATATGACATGACTTCTGATGTCGTCGACTTGATGAAGACAGAGTTGATAGTGAAGTTCTTCATGTGAGACCTCTAGAAATTGCACACTAAGAAAAAGAAACTGGTGCAAATAAAGGAAATCCGTTTCAAGAACCAAAAGAAGAAAAAACGTTAAAAAAAAAATTAACTGCGGAAACAGGAAACACTCAACTGTGTAAACATTTTCGGAGACTTTCATAATCAAAACTGGGCGATCTTGAGATTTGCAGGAAGATCGGCTGGCTCAAGGTCTTCGCGGTGGGTATTTCCAAATCTGATTCGCTGCAAGGCTGTAATATGTGGATATCTCCTTCTATTCCTTGTAAAGAACTGGAGACGTCTCCTCGCTCTGAATTCTGTAGTGCTAATTTACCTCAAGGGCTTTTTTTTTTTTTTTTTTTTTTTTTTTGAGGAGTCATAATTTTTTTAGAGCAACCTTCCAAAGTATTACCTGTGTTAGTGTTCATTTTGTACATGAAGAAACATCCTCAAGTGAAATGCTGTATCTCAAGAGCTTTAAGTTGGAGCTGGGTTCAGTGATTTTTGCACCACATTAGTGTCTTCAAGGCATAGACGGTTTTTGAAAAGGGTTTAATTAGTATACTGTTAGATGCAGCACAGATCTAAAATGATGTCTAGGCGTTTTTCATATAATTTGATCAAGACTCTTTTGTTTTGGATAAAACGCAATGAAGACTGTGTGGGGAAAACAGCCAAAGTATTTTTAAAATCTTATGGAGCCTCCATTCCAACTAAGTTAAATTAAATCAGAATTTCCAACTATCATTCTTCATGCATTAGGAAGAAAAAGATCTCATTTATCAAACCTTTAAAATACAAAGAGAAATGGAAAAATTAACAATTGCTTCACCCCAGGATTTTAAGAGACTGGATTCCATGTGCAGATTGTTTCTAAAAGTAAATCCTATCCCCTCAAAAGATACCACAAAATAAAGTATTTTAAAATACCAAACGTCCTCCTTTCGTGTTGGTCAATGTAAGGCGCATTTCACATGGGTATTTAAGTTCCTATTGTTTTCGTAACAAAACCTTAATAGGCCCATACAATGAGTGTAACAAGATTTCACAAATTAACTGCACCTTCAAAATATTCAGAAAAGAGGAAAGGATGAAGGAAAGTCCCTAGCAGCTTATTCTGCCAGTTGCATTTTCCCTCCAGAGGTCCAAATAGTATCAGAAATGGATATGGAAATAGCAATATGGTTGGCAGGTTAAGACAACTGAAGGGCAGTTGTTTTTTCAACGCAGTGCAATTAACGGCCGGCAATTTTAAAAGCAAAAAGTACTTGTAAAGTGGTATGCATGTGTAAACCAAGATAGATCACTATTTACACAACAGCAACCAGCCTCATTTTTCTCTTTGCATTTAAGCTAAAAATCTGTAAAATCAATTTAGGCATTTTCTCTGAAACATTTTGTTAGCACTAACTTTGTGTTCTAGAATATTTTCAGAAGCAAAAGTCAAACTTAAAGCTGACTTTTCCTGTACCCTGCTTTGGCTACTAAAAGTTACAAAGTTAGCAGCTTTTGATATGGGTTTTCATAAGGTTGAAATTTTCTAACATATTAATTTAGCAAACGTTTTTAATCTTAATTGTCAAACTGTAATAGCTGCTTATTTAAGAATACAAAACATCTTTCATTCATAGAAAAAATTTTGGCTGAAATGTACTTTTAAGCTTATGCCATTTTCTAATTGAGGAGAAAAAAATCTTTTCAACTAAGTAACATTTTCACATATGGCTAAATAGTGCTAAGTAAGCCATAACTGCAGTATCTGATTAATAAGCAATTTCAAAAATCCATCATAAAGCGATTGAGATGTAAAGTTTGAATTCCATGTTGATCTTATAACTTGGTTTTATGTAAATCAAATGACAGTCCACTAGCATTTAAAGTTTTTAGCCTTTTAAAAATACTTTCATTCTTTATATAAATGATCATCCAAAGTAAAAATATCACGACACTTCCATTAACTTTTGTCTTAAACATCATGAAAAACTTAGAGCCTAGAAAATGAGTTAAATTCACCAAAATTGGCAAACATTGGTAACTTTTACTTCAAAGATTGTAAATAAACAGATACATCTTTCAATGGGCTTTCAAGCAGTTTTACAACAAAGCACGTACTTCTTAGCAACATCACTATAAGACAGCAATGTATTCTCTTTAATGTTTACCTGTTGTAATCCTCTATAGGGTTTCCAAAACTTCTGCACATTGTGCTTTTCATATCAAATTTTTATTAAAGATCTTAGCTATTTTCTAAATGAATATCCTTTTTATTGGATTTTTTCCAATTACAAATGAAATTTCATTTTACATCTATAATTAGAAACAACACTTACAATGGGACTGTACAAATTTAGGTCAAAATAAAAATATATGTATTTTGTGACTTCATAAAACATCCTTTACTATATCTTTAAAGAAAGCAGAAGTAACAGCAATATATGTAAAAGTAATGATTTAATGACTATAAGCAAGACAAAGCAATAGAATTGTGCTTCTTTTGCAGACTGGGGACAGTGAAATGTTTAGCTACAATTTTCCCATACAAACATGAAACAATATTCATATAGAATAAACACCCTCACAAATAACTGATGGGTGATGAACACACACCAAGTTCGACCAAAGCAAAAAACAAATTGAAAATTGTTGGGTGGGGTTATTCATATTTTAAATTCAACATGCTTGCTCTATTTAAAAATACCTGTAGAAGCTTATAATAAATAGCTTCTACTTCCAGACATAGCAGAGAAGGCATATTCCATTGTTAACTGTAAAAGCAACTCTTAAATTTGAAATTCCTGCTATACCACATATTAAAATAACTTTAAGATAAAAAGCCTTCTTTCAGCAACTTGCTGGTTTATTTAAAAAATTGTTTTAGAATTACAGTGATCAATATGCATTTTTAAAATACAATATTAATTCCATCATAGCCAATGGAAAATTAACACGCTAAAGTTAAAGGTTTTTCTTTACTGCAGCAATTTTTAAAGTAAACATGTATTATTGGAGAAAAGTATATAAAGAAAAGTATAGAAAGTATAGAAAGATGTGCCAATTGCTTCTAATGGAACAGACTTCAGAATTAGATATCCACATTAAAAATATTATTTGCTGGTAAGCAACGCTAAACATAGGTTATGGGTATCTGCAAAGGTCGAACCAGTTGGGAGAATTTTAACAATCATTTCTGAATGCATGAAACACAATATTTCTTTATAGCATTTATAAATATATCATACAATACTGTTTCCTGTTATGTCATATACCAATATGGCATTGTACAACAAGCATAATGCCATCTGATTCTTACAAAAGCGAATCATTTAAACAAGTCAGTAAAATAAACGGTAGTACCCGCTTTTAGGCATACAGATTGTAAAACTGAAGTTCACTTTTCTTTGATCGGTTTTGCGTAGCAACAGAGAAGTATAAATCAAACAGGAATCAAAATGGCTAAATATGCAAGAAATCGTTATTCACAGTGACATGGCTACATAGAATGCATTATTCTATGCATATTCTTTCCGTTGGTTGAATTTCAAGATAAAAAGCACTTGTTTTCTACAGGTTCACAAAACAGCATAATAACAAGAACAATCAAGGAGAATGTAATGTAGGCGTTAGTTGAGATTAACAAACTATGGCCCAATGCTTATGTCCACTGCAGAGTATTTCCAAATCCAAACAATGGTTACAGAAACCATTTCCCATCTTTCCTAACACAGAGAAAAAGTCTTGCCTGCTTTCCAAGAAACCAATTCTTTGTAACAACAATCTTTCTTTTCAATTAACGTCCATAGGAGTATCACATGTAGTCCATCTTTTATAGCCAAATTTAATGTCACTACAAAAGAAAGCAAATTGGACGATAGTCACATGTATTAGCATCTATAAAGCTGTAATGGCATGAAGATATCTATATAAATCAGGGGTTTAAAATTTTTTTCCTTAACAGTCTCAGGTATCAACCAGAAGAAGTTGCTGATGACCCATTTACTGATGATTTTCGAGGTCTATTGGCAAAAGAAGATTGGTGGTTACCGCTGGGGCTGTTGCTGGTTCCATTCATAGTACTGGAAATGTGAGGAAACTGTGGATGAGGAGACTGCACTGGAGTACTGGGGCTAGGCAAACAAGAAGAGGTGGAGGGAATACCTCCTGCTGGGCTGTTGGCCTTGTCACTCCCAGAGTCACTTTCCAGTTCTCCAGCATTTGTCAGTCCATCTCTCTGATGACTGATCTTCATTCTTTTACAAGTAGGTCGAACTCTGTATTTCAAAGGAAGTGGACCATTCTACAAAGTTAAAAGGAAAAAAATTACTCTTAATTATTTAAATATAGTTTACCATCATAATCTAACAACAGACATGCTACTTACCCTTCTCCAGGTATAAATGTAGGCAATATCCATTAGTGTATAATAATCCTTTAAAGGTTCCTCCTCATACATGACATCAATCTAGTGAAAAATATTTTTATTAGGTAACAAAAGAACAAAGGTAAATCTACATTTTTTATCATTTAAATATAATCCAAAAGTGCTTTAAAAAGCACATTCTCTAAACATTTTAACAAAGAAAGACTTCTGAAACTTCAAATGAGGAAAAAAATATTTCTAGAGAGTGTTAAGGGATTTGTTTTCATAGCATAAAAGAGAACGCATACCAAATGTTTTAAGATAAATTTCAACTTTAGCACTAACTTAACATTTTTTTCCTATTGCTTTTTTGGGTTCAAAATTCAAAGTGAAAAATGTAATTAAAACTGTAAAATCTATATAAAATGCAAGAAGAATATAAAAGTAGATACCTGGAAAGTATTAGGTATGTCCATTTTACTTCTGAGAAACTTTCTTAAGTGCATCACAGTCATTGCTGCTGGGCATCGTAAATATCTTTTATCATTCACCTAAAAGTACATTTAGAAAAGTAACTTTTTTCAGTTACTTTCAGATACGAAGTTTCAATTTGATTGCTTTAATATGATAAAAGATACTAGTATCAAACAAAATTGGAGGTGACCAACCTCTCAACTAATTACTTTGAGTTTACTATCATTATAAATACTAAATGAACAGATTCCTAATATAATAAGCAAACTTCAAGCATACCAAAGTATTAACTGTGAACTATTTAAAATATTTTGTGAGACTAACAATCATACATAAAATAAATTCTAATTATTAAATATCACATGTAGACGTTTCTTAAACATTAAACATGACCATTTTCTTCTATTTAACAGCCGAATATTCTAAAGGGCAACACAATCCCTGATAAAATCTGAAATCCAAACAATGTTTCTTCTATGTTTTTGTAACATGAAACATACCTCCTCCTTAGATTTCTCTTTGTCTTTGTTTACTTTCCGATCCAATCTAAGAAACAGAACATTTATTAGTGAAATAATCTAATAAAACATTACCATAAAATAGATTGCCTAAAGATTTTACCTGTTCTGGTCAAAGAATTCAATGGATAAGCTTATTATCTCATCATCAGTTATAATTCTCTTATCTTCATCTGCAACCTCTCCTCTATCTTCATTAGAGCCATTGGCAGCTATAATGATATAGTGAAATGTAATTTTTAAAAATTAGATACCTAATATATTTTATATATAAGAGGATGGAAGTGGTTAAGTCAATTTCAATAATTTTAATTCCTAGATAAGCTCTCCCCCCAAATAAAATGTCTTCCCTCCCCTAAAAGGTTTACCATCAGCAGAAGGATGAGCTGCATAAAAATCCCTTCTTCTCTTCATTTCATCTGAATGGGGAAAAAAAGATGTAAACATTTGGCATAACACAAAGAACTAATGAATAATCTCTTTAAATTCACTTTCTAAGCAAGTTACTCACTTTTGAAAAGCCCTGGAACTAATTTGTATACAATATCTTGAAGAGTTTTATCTGACCTGAAAAAGAATTAAAATAGAAAACTATGAATTAAGATGGCAAGAACTAAAAATGTTCGTATGTTTCTGCAGTCTTTTTTCATGCTATAGTATTTTACTTTATTGTGATGCTGTCTATAACTATATTGATAAGATAAAAATTAACTGAGAATAAAAGTTCTCTGTATATAGCACTTTTTAAATCAGTAGAAAAATATTTTATATTCACTAATAAATTCCTCACATTTGCTAAGTCAAGAGAAGTGTGCCTTTCAAGTTACTAAATTAAGCTAATATGAATAGAGAATGAAGAGGAAAGAATGGAAGCCCTTTTAAATATTTATTCTTGCCTGTCATGAAGTCCATAAAGCAATGCAAAAAAGATTAACTAATTCAATTTGTAAAGGACAGTTAGAAAAAAAAATCTTAAAATCACTTGTCTACTACTAAACTTTGTCTAAACTTGGTCACCATTAACATGGCAAGAAATTAAACGGCTACCCTCCACAAAGCACACACATATTAGGTATGTATTCAAGAGTAAATTTTCTGTGAAGAAATAAAGAGGGTAGCCTTCAGTAAATTATACAACTTCAATAACAATTACAAACAAGGAATTTAAACAGTTTCCTACCTTATATTCAGTAGTGGTCTGGTTTTGTGAACTTGGACATCACAAATAGGACAATACTTGCTGGTCTCCAGGTAACGAACAATACACGTTTTACAGACTAGAAGTAGAACATGTAAAGTTTTTTTATGTTTAGAAATGAGTGGATAAAGCATTGGTGTCAGAAACCGAGAACTAGTAGAAACAAGGAGGTAAATGCCGAAAAGCATTTCCAACTAAATAAACTAATTCATACCCTGAGAACACATACACTGCATGCTTGTAATACAATACATATTAACAAAAAGTCATTATATGCAAGAGAAGAATATGACTTCACTTTGAACCAACATTCCCACAGATTGCAGGAATCATTAATAGTTTTCAAATTTCAGGTCGAACTGTAAAATACACATGATACAAAAGAGAACTAAAGCTTGGTACTTACAGGAATGTAGACATTCTATTATGGTTGTGGCATCAATGAAGTACCCTCCACAAAGCACACACATCAGGTGGGGATTTAGCTCAGTGATCTTGATTCTCGTTGTTCGATGCATTTCTGCTTGATAAAAAATCCTGCAAGACACAGAAATAATAGCCATAATTCACAGAACAAGAATGGAGATCATCTAGTAATCACACACTCTGAAACACTGAATTCAGAAAACCCATTTAACACTGTACAGCTGGGCTGTCCCAACGTTTCTACAGAAGGAATTTACTCATCAGATCGGAATCACTTCTACCAAACTGATGAAAAAGGATCCAACTAACGTTACTTCTGGTCTTTCAGATCATTCCTGTAGAAGAAGAAAAGGTCTGGGGTGGGGGCTGGGAGCTGAGCGTATTAGGGTCTCTTTCTTCCATTTGTCCTCCAGCCCAGCAGCCCCAAGGCTGCTGCAGACGCCACACAATCCCCGCGGATATTTACCAACCACTAGGGCTTGTTCCAGCTCTCCAAATTTATTATAAAACTTCCTCAAGAATCTGCAAGCGAAAATCCCGGGGTTCCGGTTGTTTTAGACGGTTCCAGCAAGCAGAACCTGGCACGTTTTTACGCGACACGCAGGGAAAACAATTCTGCCCTCCCTGCATCCCTGGCATTTCCGGAGCCGGGTGCCGGGGCCGCAGGAGGAGCACCTCCAGTCGGCCTGGGCCGGGGCCTGAGCGCGGCGGACGCCCGGGGGCCGGGATGCGAGGGGCGGATCCGGCGGCGCCCGGGGCTCCATCTCGCTCCGGATTCGGAACTCGCCTCGGTCGGGGTTTCCATAGCAACTTACACTTACACTTGGCATCCGGCCACCGCTGCAACTCCGCGCGGAGCCCGGCCCGAGCCCCGAGCCTCGGCGGGCGTGCGGGGCGGCGGGCGGGGGAGGGGCGGCGCGCCGCGGGGGCGGGGCCGGCGCGGGGGCGGGGTGGGTGCGGCGACGCCGGGGGGGCGGGGCGGCCCCACGAGGCCAAGGCGCTGGGGAGCTGGGGAGCGGGGACTGGGGACCAAGTCCTGGGCGGCGGGGACCCGGGAGCCTGCGGCAGCGCCCGCGAAAGGAAAATGCAAACCGCACTCCCGGCCATTTCGGACACTCCGGGAGCCTCTTTCCACGTCGACTTGGTGCGCAGAGCTGGTTTCAGATCTCGACTCCCTCGGTCTGTCCTGTCTGCAATCACTAGGTCAGAAATTTCACGAAGGGATTTTTTGAGAATTGCCAACTGTGCACTTAGCCCGAAACCGTCAGGGCTCAAATTGCAGAGATGTTTATTGAACCGAACCTCTTTAAAACTTCTTTCTCTAATGTGACGCTCTCCTGTATATCAAATGAGCGATACAAAGTTTTGGAAAGGCTGAAAACTGAAATCTGTTTTACAAGAAGAAAAGGGGGCAAAGCCCAGTGTTTTATTTGAACAAACTATGCTGGGGGCAAGAAAAAGTACTTTAATCAGTACGATAGTGACAACATGTACAGAACCATGTGACCAGCCCATTCCCAACGCTAAATCAACAGCTTGTCAACCCATAGCAGCGACAGAAGAGAAAAACAAATGTAAACCCCCCCATACGATGAAATGATATTCCCAACAGGTATCTCTATTACAGGAAAGTCACAATGGGGAACTGTCAGCAACAATACACCAGCCGACAGTCAGGGAAGTCAATTACTTCGTGTAGTATTCTTAAAAAATAAACTTCAACCCCCCTCCTTCATTCATTTCAGAACCTGATACAAGACTAAGCTTTCAGACCTCACTGAAGTACACTTTTAAATCTTCCTTGAATGGAAATCCAGGACCTTTTGAAACTTGCAGTAAGATGTACCTGCGGTTTTAATTCCTAAGGTGTATTAATGCAGTGAAGGGAAACACCAATCAACACAGCTCAATGGCTGAAATTAAGAGCTAACCTCAAGAAAATGGTAAAAAACAAAACAAAGCCTCTCTTATGAAAGTGACCACAGTGGCAACTGGCGACCTCTACCAGAAAACTTCTGGTGTGACGACTCAGTTATCTTTGGATTACTTGTTTTGGAGAATACTGTCAACATGTTAACATAAATCTAAGCGGGGCATAGAGGAGTTGCAGGTAGAGCAATGTCCCTAAAGAGTAGCAATATTTAAATCAAATTGTACTTGGTAAATTAAAGAACAGCCTTCTTGGTGCTTAAAGAAAATTCTCCTTCTGAAACCACAGGATCTTTCCTAGAAAGATAGTGAGGTAATACTTCTGTTTGCCTGTGAAAGCATACTGCACTAAAAAACCACTGATCACAAAGTTCATGAAGGGGCTCCAATAAAAATAGCTGCCTTTATTTCTCCTCTACCTTGCAGAAAACCAACGCCACACAAACACAAGTATTAACAAGGAGAACAATCAAACCTCACTGGAGGGTTATCTACCGGTTTGCTTTCAGCATTTAAGTCACATGTACTTGACCAAAAGTCTTTCAAATTCATCTTAAATCTTAATTCACAGAATTCCTCTACCTCAGTTCAGAAAAATTTGGTCACAATCCTGTGACCATTTATAATGCTAATAAATATCACTGTTACTTATATAAAAATCAGTTCTTTATGTTTTTATACTATTTGAAAGTAGTGGCAACCTAAGGAAGACTTCCAAAGTGTTTGACGTGCCTTGATAATATTTGAGAAACAATCTCTTCCACCACAGAAGTGAAAACCTTCCAGGTTCCAACCTAGAAAGTGCCAGTTAAGCAAGCAAAAATGCACCAAACATATTATGGTAAAAATACTCAACCGTTAAAACTTGCCATTGTAACACACTCAGTTGGGGCTGTCAGTTTTTAGGTGGAGGCCTAACACCAGGAATGTCAAAATGAAGGAAAACAGAAGCAAGTTCTAGTGTTAACCATCAACTTGCCTATTGCAATCTAAGAAATGCAAATGAACTCCATAGCCCCAGTTGGGGTTCACAGCCCAACATAAGCATGGGTAAAGTTGGGGTTAATTTGACTCCTGGAGAGAAATTTGCCTATCTGCACACTTAACATACATCCAAGAAATTAGTGATAGAGTATTAATGGACTTATCATGTACAGTTAAATGCTTAATTTTCTTACAAAAGCTTTAAGTGTATACATGTATACACAGTGACTTGTATATGGCTTTGAAGATACTTTTACTAGGCATAAGACTCACACAAGTAGGTTATTTCATGATGTATGGAATTAACTCAAATCTAAAAAATTATAATTTTGTTTACAAAATCAACCCCAAGGATTTCTGATCAGTCTACTTAAAACTCAAATGTTAACATATAGAGTCTCATAACTTGTTATATACTGTCAATAATTTGCATCCTTAAGTATCAACTCTTTCGTGGAGCTTATAATGTGTTTCCAGAACATGGGAGTTAAGGTTCCTATAAAATATACGTTGAACTACTCATAATGTTGTACACACCACCAACCTACACTTGCATTTGGATAAATATGCTCGGAATTTTGCCCACATTAAGGGAAGGGGTTAATACATACTTCTCTTTCATATATTGAACCGTGACCACTAAGCCCACTAAATCCTTTTACTGCAATTGGTAATGATCAAAGTCTCTCTACTTGTTTACTTCCAATTATTAACTGTAAATCTCTGGGAAAAAGATCATGCCATATTGCTGTCAAGCCCAAATGACTGCGTAAACATATGCAATCAACTTTTTAGTGCTCCTTTCTAAAGCATCCCTTTGCCAAATGACCTATGCTGACATTTAGCAAAACCTATAAAAGGTAGTGGACTGGAGTCATGATGCTGAGTGCATCCCTTCTACGTAGAAGTCGAGAGAAAAGTTGCAGTCTCCAAAAGGGGAAAAAAGAAAAAGGAGAGAAAGAAGTAGTGAGAAAGGAAGCCTCCAGCAAGGCTAACGTCCAGTCACCATCTTCACTCCACAAAAAGCTCCAAATTTGAAATGCCCACTTCCCAGGGAGCACCTCCCAAGTGATGTTTAGAGCGCTTATCCAAGACTCCCAACACACAACACCTTGAAAACTTTAGCATTTTAAACACAAATGCAGGAGACCTTGGAAACAACTGGGAACCGCCATCTTACCAGCCATCCAATCTCACACAAGTGTCCCCCCAACTTAAGTTAATAACATTTTTGTCGGGGCTCTCTCCAGCCTAACACCCACCTTGGCGGGTTGGCCGCCTCCCACGCAACCCGTCCCTATAAAATGGGGGCGTTCTCTGGGGGCTGGAGCCCCTCCAGAGCCCTTTCTTCGGGAGAGGAGGGAAGCCACTTGACCCAAGCAGCTCCCGATTTCAGGATCCCGTCCCCGTTTCATCCAAATCTACCTCTCAACAAAGGGCGCTGCGGCCGGGAGAGCCGCCGAGGCTGGAAATACGAGTGCTCCTCTTGGGGGCCATGTGCGTCGCGAGGGTGCGGAGGGGCGCCCGGGGTAGCGGGGAACTAAAACGTGGGGCCGCGCGCGGCGCGCCGGGGCTGAGCGGGCGGCGGCGGCTGGAGCGGCGCCGAGCCCTGCTGGCGGCGGCGGCGTGGCGCGGGCTGCGGGTCGGTCCCGGCGCCGCGGGACTCGGCGGGCGGCGGCGGGCGCGCGCTCGCGGGCGCGGGGCGGGCTGCGCGCGGGGCCGGCGGGCGCGAGGCGGGCGGCGCGGGGCGCGGGGCCGGGCGCCCACGCTGTCAGCGCCCTCCCGGCGGCGCGGCCGGGGCACGGGGGGGGCTCCCCTTCCACCCGCGGCCGCCCCGAGCCCCGCGCGGCCCCCGCCGGCCCCCAGCCCAGTCCCGGGGGCGCCTCGCCTCCTACGTACCCGGAAAGAGCAGCCGGCGCGAGGCGATCGAAGCGGGCGGAAAAGACAATGAAAGTTAAAAGTCGTTCAGCAGAAAATGAATGCGAGCCAAGCGGCCATCTTGAAGCGAGCTGCAGACGCCGCTGTCAATGGGCAACCAGCGCGGCCCCGAGCAGCCGCGGCCGCCGCGCTCGCCTCATGCCGCCTCCGACCGGCCTCCTCCTGCTCCGGCGCCTCGGCCTCCTCCGGCGCCTCGGCCTCCTCCTCCTCCGCCTCCGCCTCGACCTCCAACGCCTCCTCCTCCGGGGCCTCCTCCTCCTCCTCCTCCTCCTCCTCCTCCTCCTCCTCGGCCGCCGCCGCCTCCTCCCGCTCCGCACTCGGGGGAGGGCGCGCGCGGAGGGGGCGCGATCGGTTTTATTCTGCGGGGCTGGGAGGTGCTGCTAAGCCGGAGCGGGGCTCCCGCGCCCACATCCCCATTGTCTCGCCCCGATCTCTGCCTCTCATACTACGATTATTTCATAGTTGCTGTGGGGGAGGCGGGCGGGCGGGGGGCGCCGTGTGTGCGCGTGCGAGCGGGGGGAGGGGAGGAGGGGGAGGGGAGGGTGGAAAAAAATGCACCGCTGAAGGCAGAGTGGAAACTGACACCGGCTCCAAAATGGCTCGGAGTCCGCCCGCCCCCTCCCCCCGCCGCCCCCCCAGCGGGTCACGTGCTCCCCTCATTCCTTAAGGGCGGCCTGGGAATTAGTGTCGGTGTAGTCAGGCCCGTGGCCGCCCCCTCCCCTCTGCGCCGCGCGCCCGGCCCCCTCCCTCGCCCCGCGCCGCGGCGGTGGAGACATTTCTCCACAGCGCCACACGCGCCGCCTTACTCCGCGCGGCCGCCACTCCGGCCCCGCACGCCGCGCAGTCCACCCCGCCCCCCGTTCTTTCTTTCTCCCGGCCGCCCGCCTCCTCCCGGGGCGCATACGTCCCCCGGCCGCCGTCCCCCGGCCGGCCCCGCGGGCTGCGGCCCAGGCTCAGGCGCCGCGGCGCGGAACCTGCGCCCGAGTTGGGCTCGCAGAAACAACAGCGCCTGCCCTTGCCCGCCCGCCCGCGGCCGCGCCGGCCTCTTCCCCGCCCGCCGGCGGCCGAGGCGGGGCGCGCGCGGGCGACGGCTGGCTCCGGGCAGGGGCTCCGCGCCGGGCCAGGACCCGGCGGCCGAGGGTCGGGATGTGGGCGAGCCCTCGGGCGCAGGTAACGGGCCGCGCAGCCGCCCGCGCCCGCCCCCAGAGTCCCGAAGCAGGGTTCTGCGACAGACCCGGGGGGATCGCATCCTTTCCTCCTTGTTTAACTTTAATCCTGAGAAAAGGCTATCGTTAAAAGTTCACACTACTCCTATCTAGCTTCACACAAAGTAATAATTAACACACGAATTCAGATCCAAACAAAATATCATCACTCTTTGTGGAAAACAACACCTTATTTATTCAGGGTGTAATACTGTCTACTTCCTTTCAGAAGACTTGAAAAAGATCAAAATAGAATAAATGGACAGTTAGTACTAAACGATTCAATACTTGGGCAGTATCTTTCCCTCTTAACCTTTTCACACGTGTTTTTTAAAGTGTCAAAATTGATGAATGGTATAAATTCAAAAGGAAAATTCTTTTCTACTGAAAAGAACATCCAGCTCGCACAAACGGTGGTTCAGCTCAAGGCAAGGCGTTTCTGGTTTTCCTCTGCACTCGGGCGGATCGTTAACTTCCCCAAGTTACAACTGAGTTGCTCTTTCCAGGCTTTTCGAAGCATCTTTAAGTTTCCCCACCAAGTCCTAAAAGACGTGTATACAATACCACGTTTTTAGGATAAAACATGGAAAGAAGTATCCAAGTTCAAGAAAGATGCAAGAAAAAAAGTCAGGACACATCTTCCAAACAAGTTTAAAATTCAACAAGATTTTAACCTTTGACAAACTACTATCGGTCAAAAAGAAGCGTTTCCTCAGAAATATCTCATGTTCAAATCGGTTATTTGCCCTCACACTGAAACATGATTTCTAACCGAATCCTTAACCGCCCAGGTACATCTGAATTTTCTCAAGTTATCTAACAAAGGTTATGCTGTATATACATTTTCTGAAAGTTTAAAGTTTGATTCACAGTTACATTAAAACGGCTCTGCAGAAGATGCCTTTGAAAAATTCAATTTCACTTAAATTTCCAGTAATGATCTTCATTTTTTAAGAGCTATGAAATAAATTCGTTGCCATATCCACTAATCAATGTAGTTTTGAATTTCCCCAGTCTTAAATGGGCAATAAAAACAGTTTTAGAATGTTATGTATACTTCCCCCTTTATAAAAAGTCATTAAAACCACGGTTTCAAAATCCAATTTTGACAGTTTAATTCAATTTCTGAAAGCAAAGACATTTTCAAAGCCATGTCTTAATTTTGCTTTATCTTATTGGACCAAACTCATCATGAAGAAATTTACACTAACACTACAGAAGTTTATTTTAACCAGCAAAAACAGCAAATACAGACCAATTCTCTATTAATAACATCTTAATTTCAACAGTGAAGCCTATGTTAAAATACTACTTTTGATGCCCCTTTCCCATTAAATCCTTAACCAATCTTCATTATCTGCTGACAGATGGTTAATTTTATTTTGAACTGTCCAAGAGTATAACTCTCAAGTAAACATTTATAAAAAGACAGGCATATTTATAGATCCTAATACTGTACCTGTAATTGTTCCATGCTGCAACTAAAACTAATCTCTGGGTAGGATGGGGAATCAGTGTTCTAGGGCAGGGAAAAAAAACACGCAACAAAAAACGCTGTTTATTTAAATCAATGAAATTATAAATTTCATTACACATTTCATTATTGGGTAAGACTTATCTATAAATACCTGTATACTTAAGGTCACCAAATATGCAGGTCTGTGCATCTTATGAAGTTGATTGGTCTAAAATAACACAACAAACACGTAACAGCCTTTAACTCTGTGTTTTAAGAAGTTCCCTGATCCGCCCTAGAGAAGTTGGTTAAACTTTACCTTTATCTGATATTCCAAGCGCCAAGAAACATCCGTTATATGAGGGAGAGATCTACCTATGCTGAAAGATGCAATGATAATTTTGTACATAGTCTCTACAGAAGAACTTTTCAGTTATTTACTAAGAATGGGTCTACTTTCCACCCCCAACTCCATTTTAATCCATTCTCAATTTAAACCATTGTTAAACTTTACTTTTAAATTCTGAATGGTAAAAAAGCATTTGAAAATCATCTCAATAAACTTTATCTTTAAAAACATTAGCTTAACTTCAATTGTTTGACGTGCCCTTTGGCTCTTTTTCTTTGGGTCAAGATCCCGAAGATCTTGTTTCACACCAACACTCTCCATTCATACCTGCAAGTGAAAAGTGCCTCAGCTTGACACCTTACACAGTACCTACCTTCCCAGTAGGATTTCTAGGGAATTCTTATTATTCTGGAGAGGAAAAAGAAAGAGAGAAAAAAAACAGATCTTTACAAATAGAGTAAAAGAAAAATAGTCACTGTTAATTAAAAATTTTAAAGTAACCTGATATTCCGTGCAAAACAGTTCTATTCGCTCTCTGTCAAATTTACAGTCTTCTAGATAAGTGCTAGAAGAAAAGAAAAAAGCCAAAGTTCTGTCTCCATTTTTAAAACTGAAATTGAAATCATAAAGGTAGCATTTGAAAATAAATGGATATTTAAATAAATCCTGTACCTTAGAGTTGACTTGTCAGCTCGGTGCTTTCCTGCCTCTAGTATGTAAGTTGCAGCTGCTGCATGACAATGTTTTAAAACCACTGGGTCGATATGTTTCAAGTCTGGATGATCTAAAATAAATTAACTTCCAGTGATGCCTATGATAATAAATTCTTTATAGTCATGTTCCTAAAAAGAATATTTTAATTTGGGTTTAAAAACCCTTTAACAAGATAAAAAAAATTCAACTATAAGGACAGTCATAATTATAAGTAAATGAGATGAGCAACAAGGTCAAGTGAAAAACAATAAAAACACATCAAGAACTCTACTATTACTGGTTTCAATTAACTTACTTTGCCTTAATATTTTTACTATTAAAAATATTATAGCCCCCAAAGAAAATATTACAATGCAATGGTCATTCTAACACTGGGGTAAATTCAAAGGAAAAACAAGATAAATATTTTACATGGTGTCAATTTTAGAATAAACTTCCGTCCTAAAAATGACGAGCTTAGGGTAACTGGCTCCATGAACAACACATCAAGGGGGTAGAAGGTAAGGCATGAGTTCAGAATATAAAATACAAATTTCAAAATTATAGTAGTACTTTCAGGGTTTGACAGTTATCCTTTTTTTTTTTTTTTTTGAGATTAACCCAGGTGGTGGTTACTATTTTCGTTTAAAGAACTTCCACTTTCATACTTTTTGTACAAGTGTTTAGTTCATGAAACTACAGAAAAAAAACAAAAATTTGAATTGTTGGGATATTTATATTTAAGAAAATCATCTAAAAGCGATCTGTCTTAAAATATGTCTTCAATCCAGACTGACACTGCACCTCCGCAGTCACTGACCAGATCGCTTAAAAGACACTCGCATCCTGGTAACTGGGGCGGAACAAAGTATTGTGCATCATAGTTTAAGGTTCTAGGTGTAGAACCTGAGTAAAACATGCTGAACTAGAGCGCTGGAGTGATCACAGCAACTTGAGGTATGCTCTAAGTTGGCAAATGTCGACACTATCTGACCTAGTAATTACTTCGGAAACAGACCCTTTTAAACCTTTGCTAGCCTAGCCCTGGAAGCTTGAATTGCAGGGAGCTCCCCAGATGAAGTCCAACTGTCAAAACAGCCGCAGCCTCAGACAAGGCTAAACACCTTAGATGTTTAGGCCACAAACAAGATTTGAACACGGGCTTTACAAAAGAACAAAGAGACTGGGAGGGAAACCGGGCCAGGAACGTGGAGCTGGCTCTATGCAGGTGCCAAGCGGGGCCAAAACAATGCTCAGGGTCTGCTCCGAGTCCTAGCAGAGCCACGTCCCCAACACTCCGTCCGGAGCGAAGGGCAAAGCCCGGAGACTTCCTCTTCCCGGGGCTTTCCCCTTCTCGCTCCGCCGGCTCCTCTTCTTCGAGCGCCCCTCCACCCCGGCGGATCCAGCTCCGAGCCGAGCCGAGCGGCTTACCTAACACGGCCTCGTCCGCCTGGGCGTCCAGCAGGCTCTGGAAAGCCGCCCGGAGGAGAAGCGTGAAGGCGTTGGAGTCGAAGGAGCCGGGATCCGCCAGCATCTGGAAGCCTTTCTGCACAGACTCGGAGAGCTCCATTGTGAGCGCGCCGTGACCTTCGACACGCACACCACGTGACACGCGCCGCGCGCTCAGCTGATGCGGCCGCGCGCGCACGCGGCTCGGGGCGGCTGGCGGCGGCGCGGGCTGCGGGGCGTCCCCGCCCGCCTCCGCGTCCGCGCGCAAGTCCCGCGCCCCCAGCAGCCGCCTGCCGCCTCCCACCGTTTCGGTCCAGCCTTTCCTTGTCCAGCGCAGGCCGCGGGATCTGCCGAGCCTTGGCGAGAAGGGCGGCCTCGGGCGCTTTGTGGACGCGCCGGGCGCTTTCTCCTTGGCTTAGCGCTTACCTCGGACGGTCACCAGCTCGGTTCCCTGAGAGATCCCGGGGAGACGGCGGACGGTGTCGGGATCCCGGCCCCCGCCTCCCGCAAACTGCGCCCTCCCCGCTCCTCGCTCTGCGCGAATCCTGCGGGGAGCTCCGATCTCAGGCAACTGGATTTTGTTTGTTTTTGTGGGTTTTTGTTTGTTTTGTTTGTTTTTTAGCTCACCAGCTTAACCTCGCAGCACTGCCCTTTTATGAGACTGTAAGACATCTAATTATGTGATTCTTGCTTATTTTTACTTTTTCTTTGTCATTTCTGGAATACGGCAGTAGAGTCCTTCGTGCATGGGGGGTGTGTACACATGCACACATACATAGAGTTCCTGTATGCACTGCACTCCAGCAATCGGATTATGAACAGATTTGACAGGATTATTAACAATTTTATATGCCGCTGCAAATAAATGCCAACTGCCATACACATTTTGTGCTACTCTACTCACTACATCTGTGGGTCCAGTTTTAGTTGCTGTATAGAATCTGCATAAATATGTTTTTATTAAACAGCTACCTTAGTAAAGTACAGTTAGGAATGGCAAGATCTTTATTAGAAGTGAATTACTGTTTAGGATGCTCATACCTTTAAAGATTCGAATACTGTATAAAGTTTAACTTCCTCTCTGTTTCTACGAAGTTGGTTTAGAGAACAAGAATGATTCTTTAAAAAACCCGTGAAGCAAAGTAGTTAGGCATTTTTAATCAAGAGAACTTGAAAAGTTAAAAAATACAAGTTCTTGAAGGGTGGAGGGAAGGGATGCGGAACAACAAAGATGTTTTAGTCTTCAGGAGCGATTATTTGCTACATTAGACCCAAAGTGAAATATTCTTTTATTTTTCTAACTTAGATGTCTATTTTAAAAATGTTTGATGGATATAGTCGCCATTTATCTTGGCACCAATACATAAAGAGTACCTCATTTCACAACAGGATGCAAATGGAGTAACAGCATCAGTAACAAATTGAGTAACTCTACTCAGCCCTCCTTTGAAAGCTTTAAAAGGCACGTGCAGTGGCTGTTCACTCGGTGAGAATATAGTAGCAGTGAAGGATTTAAAAGTCTCCCTAGAGTCTTTATGAAACAAACACCTATTAATCATGTTCATCTTTTCTTCCCATCACTCATCTTCTTCCTGATTTGTTTCTCATCAGTAATAAAATGTCAGTTGAAAAACTTCATGATATCTGATTACATAGAGAATAAATAGGACAGAGTTGTGTAAATGTTCAACAATATTAACATCCAAGCTTATTACGTTTATTACACATGTATTTATGACCTAGTGTAACACTGATTATTAATACTAATAGATTTGAGTTGATAACTCTTAATACTCAATTTTAGTGTCAAAAAACAGTATTAATCATGGGGATAGATTTTAAAATATTATTTTAAAAGAGAAAAATAAACACAAGTGGTTGTGAATTTGTGGGCATAAAAGTTAGGAAATTCACAAGTATTGTTTCCATAATAGCTGTCATGTTACTCTGTTGCCCATGTATGAGTACTTTCTCTTAGGATGTTTTGTCCTCTTAGGCCTAAGTATATTCATGTGTTAGGCCTAAATGATGGGCACATTTTAAGCTCGCACAAAAATTTTCACCATAGTGTGTTCTAATGCTAGAAAAACTGAATTTTCCTACTACAGTTATATTTATTTAAACTTCCTTTGAAGGAGGCACAGGATTGAGTGTTTCAAACATGTGTGTCTTTGACAAGCCATTGAAATACATGGAAGTATGATTATCAAAAGGCATGACTCCCAGATGTAGACTCTCTTGGTTGCAGCCATAAAAATCAATGCGTTTTATATTAGAAAAACTACATATGAATATATTCTGAAAGTATGAAAAATACTGTTTAAAATTTTGCTTTACTCACTGAAAACAGCATTGGAACTTTGACTAAACTGCAGGCTCAAAGCCAGTAAACTAACTTTGGCCCCAAAAAGTTCTTTAAAAGAACAATTATGTGCAACTGAAAATAAGAAAATACAGATGTAGCCATCTTCACATGAATAATATATCTTGCCTTCTAAACTGCAAATATTAGGTAGACAATGCTGATAAATTTATTTTTCTTTTTGAGAATCTAGAAATCATTTGAAGAACTAGAAGTTACCCTTTTAAACAATGTTTTAAAGTTTCAAGTACATTGTATCCTTTGAACTGGTTAATTTTTTTTAGAAACAAACTTAATATTGGCCCCTTTATTGTGATTACAATTAAATAGGCTAGGGCTTTTGCAGGATCTATGTGGTCAGCTTTTCCCACAGGCCTCATTGCTGCATTTGTTAGTGTTATGAATTTAAATATTTTCTTTTTTAGATTGTATAAGTACTTTTGCTCTTGTGCAAAGAACGCTGAAGGAAGATACTCCTTTAGATTGAAGAGTTCATGGAACTCCATGGGGAGAAAAAAAATTTTAATAAGTTTAAGTGCCATTGAGACAAAGACTAGTTTTAACTGGCTTATATATTTATTATATATTCTAGTGGAGATCTGTTTTATCTGTTTTATTCTCTGTAGCCTACTCACATGCTACAGAGAAAAAAGTTTAAAACACTTTTAAAACTACCTATAAATAAGAAACCATTCTCTCTGTGTTCCCTAACACCAGTGCTTTGATGGTTACTTTAAACTTTGAGATATTTGTTAATGATATAGGCTTTACTGTTTTAAAGCTATTTTAACCACAAATGGACAGTTGGAAGGAGTATTTAACTGAGTTATATATGACACTTGAGAGTATAAGTCAAAAACTGTTTCAGTGAAATTTATAAAACCTATCTACATTCTTTTATTAAATAACTTGGCAAGGCACAGATTGTGACTTGGAATTTGAATGGTCAAGTTTTTGCACATTCATGATCACAGAGTTGAGTGGTCTCAAACTGCATTTTGTATCACGCTGTCAAACACCAAATTGAGTATTCAGAGGGAACAGCAAAGCTTTTATTTTCAATTTAAACATGTAATCCAATCCCTAATTATTTCTAAATGGTCATTGCTGCAATAATTTATAGGGACAAATATAACCTTTTCTCACATTGTATAGCTTAATTTGCATATGTGGATTTTAAAATGTGTGAGGGAAATGAAAATACTAAGTACATTAAATAAACTGGAACCACAGGGATTAAAATTAATGATACAATGTTCTCTAAAACAGTTAGCTAACGTATGCTTATGGTTTTGCACAAGTGTTTTGTATTTTTCCCCTAAAACTTTTTTGAATACATTTATATTAAGTAGTAAATAGTATAATTTCTATTTAATATTGTCATCATTTAGTACCATTTTATTTTATTTATTTTTTTATTTATTTTAGTAGAGACAGGGTTTTGCCATGTTGGCCAGGCTGCTCTCGAACTCCTGACCTCAGGTGATCTGCCCGCCTCTGCCTCCCAAAGTGCTGGTATTACAGGCGTGAGCCACAGTGTCCGGCTGGTACCATTTTAACTATTTCATTTTCATAAGTTGTATCTGGGAAATATAAAACATAAAACTTCAAAATATAAGAAAAATTAAATATTTTAAATCTAAGTTTTAAAAGGTCAAATTATCATGCTACTAAGAAATTGAGTTTATTATATAAGATCTCACAACATTTCCTGAAATTTTTTCTTTTCTTTTTTTTTTTTTTTTTTTTTTTGGAGACAGAGTCTTACTCTATCACCCCGGCTGGAGTGCAATGGCATAATCTCAGCTCACGGAACCTTTGTCTCCTGGGTTCAAGTAATTCTCATGCCTCAGCCTCTCAAGTAGCTGGGATTTCAGGTGTATGCAACCACACCCAGCTAATTTTTGTATTTTCAGTAGAAACAGGATTTTGCCATGTTGGCCAGGCTGGTCTCAAACTCCTAACCTCAAGTAATCCACCCACCTTGGCCTAGAAAACCATAATTTTGTTAAACTTTGCAAATAAGAAATTCTATAGTCAAAATGTTGACAAAGAAAATACTATTTAATTTCTAAAGTGAAATTTGGGAGCTGTCATCAGTGTTGTCATGCCATGATTTTGTTAGCTACTTGAGTGAGTATAAGATAATGGCAAAATTAAAGGAGCAGACGTAAGAATGAAATTATACTTTAAATATCAAATCTTTGTATCTAACCAGTCCATAGTTTTAAAAGGATTTTGTGCATATTGGAAAAGTCATGTCTACTCTTTAGGACTTCAGTGTAGCATGTTGAAATGTACTTTAGGAAGTTTGATCCCTTATTTTTAAGCAAAGCAGTTAATGTCACATGGGGAATATCTGAGTTGTAAAGACCAAAATTATGAAGTCTTCATCTAAGAAGAAATGAGAAATTGATTTGTAAAAAAGAAATGAAAATAAACAAATATAATTTGGCAAAAGATGAAGGCAGATTTTTAAGTTAAAGGTAAGGAAGTTAGGAAGAAATGAAAGAAAGCAATCATACTCCACATAACATTTAATGAGGAAAGAACAGGTTGTATTATGTGTCTGAGAATTTCTCTGCACAGACAAATAAAAAATAATTTTCCTTTAAATTCAGTAAGTGATTTAAATGATTCACTTATCTTTTGTATGGATTATAAAAAGCAAGTTCAATTCTTAAATCACATAATTTCTGTCTTCACCAGTTAATTTATATGAAAATTAGCAACTGGCCAATCATCTAATAAATTCCATCAAATAGACCATTTAGATAATAAGCACAGTTACCTCCTCACCAGCAAGTTGATTCTTTTTTTTTTCTCTACCAAAATTATAAACATCACCACTTCAGTTTTCTATATCATTGATCTGGTATCAGCCAGGATGACCCATGGCTTAGCTGTAGGAGGGTAAAGTGAAGAAGAGACATGAAACAAGTCGACACTGATGAATATATCTAATTCTTCCATGTGTACACAGACTGTCCTTTAAATTGTTTTATATTTTTAAAAAGAGAGAGGGAGGGAAGGAGGGGAGAAAGAGAAGGGAAAGAGGAAGACGAAGGAAGAGAGAAAGGACCTGAGAAGTGTCACAGAAAGCTTATTTAGTGTTTGTTTTCTTTGACACAATCCAAGATTCTTTTAGCTACAATGAATTCAACTAAGCTTCATAGTAAGGCTTGAAAAAGACCGAAAGATCATCTGTTATGTCCAGAATCTAATCAGTTTCAAGATGTCCTACATTTAGACTACAACAGCAGAGAATGTCTAACAGAGTCTCTTCCTTTTTTAGGTCTGAATTTGGAATATCTGTGTTTTTTCATACCTTAGAAATTGGAGTTTTGGTTGGTTTCATGAATTCCAGCAAAAAATGGAACAAATGGGCCTATGCTGTGGGATATTATTGTTGAAAGCCAGTAACTTTTTAAAGTTTGTATTTTGAGAACATGCTTTTTACATGTTAAAATGTGTACAAATAATTATCTTTTGTTTAAGGAACTATAATTTTACAAAGAAAAATGAAAACAAAAATAAAAGTTTTTGTAGATTAAAACTCAGGTAACAGTACACTTGCTTATAAACTAAAAAATGTAACTATATTCACTTGTCAAATGAAGCATTTTAGGATGGAAGTTATGTGTATAAGAAGGGATGATTTGCATTAAATACATTATAAACAGTTAAGGAGACTATATAGCTAAAGTACTTTTAACTCATTTAAAGTAAGCATTTAAACCAAAGTTAATATTTCAAAAGAGCTTACATGGCAATGAAAACCTAGATAAGAGTTTTAATATTTTTAATTGTGTACAATATTTAAAATAATACTGGTTAAGAATTTAACATTTTATTATGGTTGTTATATTCAACAGAATATCCCCCTTTTCAAATTAAATATAGACTTGAAGCCATTTTATGGATAAGTCAGTCTGAAAACTACATTTTGAAAAATCCTAGTAGAATAATTGTGTTCAACTTTTTCACATTTGTTACATAACTAGAACTATTCAGAAAATACTTTGAATTGTTTATACATATCTGATTTTTACACCGTGGTGAATGTTTAGAAAGTAATTTTACAGAGTTTTGAGAAAACAAGCACCTAAAAAAATAAACTTTTCCACTGTGTTTCTTCCCATATGCTCAGTTTTTTTTTCCTGAACTTTTGTTTCATTATTTTATTAAGCTTAAAACATAAATGTTTTTCTCTCTCAAATGTTATTTTCAAAATTAATTTTCTTTGTGTAAGCATTTTAATCTATATTTTATGAAAGGGGATGGGGAGGCAAGTTTTATAAAATCTTTTTAATGTAACAAAACACCAAGAAAATAATGACTAGCAACAGGTGAAAGGGAGAATTGTGTTTATATAGTCAGTTTAGTCCATGTAATGAGAAACTTGGACCTGAATTACTGGCGTAATTACTCAACTTTCTTTTCTTTTTTTCTTTTTTCTTTTCTTTTTTTAAATGCTAACAGAAATAGGACGGATCATTTAGAGCAACAGTATTCTAAATCAAAACTCATCGGATAATTGGCAACTTTTATTTGACTTTTAGTGCTCTATAAATTACGACCAAAAACTGAGGAGAAATTTTGTAAAGAATTACAATGTAGATGGAAATAATGTGGGTAAACAAGGCCCTAAGAAAACTGAATTTTCAAATGGTTTTCTTAAAATTTGAAAATGACAGAAAATTTAAAATTCGGCCTAACTATAATATATAGGTGAGTAGTTGATAGAACTATAAGAAAACTTTTATTGTTGCTAAACAATAATTTAATTAGAATGTTTATGAATTGAAATAAAAAATAGTTTTATAAGACCAAAAGTATCAATAAAGACATACATATTTTGTTTTATAAGTTTCAATGGCAATATACATTGTTCTTTATAAAGAACTTTCAACAGTGTATACTGGAAATGTTGGAAAATAATTGATTTTGCACTTGTCAATTATAATAGAAGGAAAATAATATTCTTACATATATGTTTTTATATACTTTTGAAAGTTGCCTTATTTTTGTAACAAGGTGAACATAAATAAAAATATAAAATACAGATGTTTAGAAGTCAGTTTAACCAATGATTAAAGCGCTTCTAGAAACCTAAAAGAGCATTTGCAAACAAATACTTTCAAATTAATTTTAATTTCATTTTGGTTTTATTCTGTTTCTAAAAGTTGCTAGGATCAATATTTGTTTGTAAAAACTGTGACATCCATGATGACAAATGTTCAAACTGAGTCATAATGATAGTCTGTTATATTAAAATCAAGAGTCACTACAGGAGAGTAGTCATTTTGCAAACATCCTGTCGTGTTAACAGGAGTTGGGGGAAAGCATATGTCATAAAGTAACAGACTTAAATCTTTAGCTAAGTAAGCTTTAAGTATCTGTCCATTGCCATAAATAGTATAAAGACAATCTAATTGTGTTTGCATAAGCTTTCTCTTAGCTTCCTTTTATGGTATTAAAGTTTAAGAAAAGTATAAAGATAAAAACTTGGCTAGATTTAAACATATTCAATGTGATTCCTAACATGGTTTAAAAAAAAAAAAAAACCTTTACATAGAACTGTCATCAGATCCTCAGGCATAGTTATATGTTAGCCAAAAATTTTAAATCATTCCAGCTAAATATAATAATAGGAGAGTAGCCAATACTTCTTTGAGTATTATAAGAATATTGCACCATTCTTTGAATAAAAATAGTCATTATTCTTTTTTCTTTAAGATATCTCAATAATTATATGAATGATAATTTTGGAAAATATAAGGGGTTAAGTGGCAAATTTAAGTATCAGGGTTTATCTTTCATTTCAAGTGGAATATCAATTTTTCTAAAAACATACTCATTTATAACAAGATTTATTGAAAAGAAATATCAAAAAACTCTTTTGGGGGGAGCATTTATCCAGTAATGTACTCAATTTTATTTAATAGGGAGATTTTAATAACTTTGTTTAACAAGCTGTTTTTTATCTTAATAACTGTAAGGATTACTATAAAGTTATATAAATAAGTTATAATACCTTCTGAAAGTATACTGAAGTTGATAGGATTTTTAATATGAGTTATAAAAAAAAGCACCATAGGTTGTAAGTTCTTTACTTTTTTACTTTGTTATTCTTATAAAGAGTCCTTTATTAGACAAGTACCTGGTACATAATAGACAGTCAAGAATATTTGTTCAATGAATGAAGGCAGTATAGTGCATGGAGTAGAGGAAATGGGGCTTATGCCCACATCCCACTTGCTTCCAGTTCTATGACCTTGGACTAAAGACTTATTTTCTCTAAGTCTAATTTTCCTAAAGTGTACAGTGGAAATAATAATGGCATCTCTTTCACATGGCTCTTGGAAAGTATTAAGACCTAAGGCACATGCACCATTATTGGTATTTATTTGGTAATTATAACCAAATTGTGTAATTCTATAATTGTGAGTTTTTACTGGTGCAGGTGTGCATGTGATGTAACCATTTGAGGACCCCAAGCACATAAGCCCCTATTTAGAAAATGAAAATGAAAACCTTCTGGGGGCTGCCTGGTACTTCTTCACTATCAGGAACTGTAAAGTGAACCTGACAGAGCTCTTATAATAACAGCAGTCATATGATGCCCTCAAAGGCCTTGATGACAGTAATTCTCTTATCCTCTCACCTCTTGGTCCCCCAGGAATCTTAGAGCCCACCAGGGTTCATTATGGTCAGCCTACTTGTAAACATCCCTCTCTTTAGAAGGTGTAGTGGGCCATTCCATTCCCTCTCTTTTCACTGGTTCTTCCTCCAGTTTTTCTTGAATCATTTCCTTTGGTAAGCAGCTCTTTAGAAATTCTCAGGGAACAAAATCGAGATGTCTTTGTATTTTTCTCTGGCACATCCTTTGTCTGGGTTCAGGAGTTGCTGTCTCACACTGTCGTCTGAGTGATTCATAACTTGTGGCACTTTTGACTCTGCTTGAAACATCTATCTACAAAGAGCCCAGAGTCTATAAGGCATTGATAAGATTGGCCAAATTAAAAAAAAAACAAAAAAAAAAACAAAAAACAGTAAGAACCCTCATTTACCATGGAATGGAGGCACATGATTTGGAATGTAGAGGTTTAAACTCTACAACTCCAAAATGTTGAACAGTTCAGTGAGTTCTGGCAAAGGTATGCAGTCGTGTAACCGCACTACACTCAAGATGTAGAGTGTCACCATAATCCCAGCAAATTTCCCTGTTCCCATGTTCCTATTTGCAGTGATTATACTTGCCCCACCCCTGACCCCAGGAGACTACTGATCTACTTCATCTCACCGTAGTTTTGCCTTTTCCGGAACATGATACAAATAGATTCATGCAGCATGTAGTCTTTTGTGTCTGTTTTGTTTTTTGGTTTTTTTTTTTTTTTTTTTGAGACGGAGTTTCGCTCTTGTTGCCGAGGCTGGAGTGCAATGGCGTGATATCAGCTCACCGCAACCTCCGCCTCCCAGGTTCAAGCGATTCTCCTGCCTCAGCCTCCCGAGTAGCTGGGATTACAGGTATGTGCCACCACACCTGACTAATTTTGTTTATTTAGTAGAGACAGGGTTTCTCCATGTGGGTCAGGCTGGTCTCGATCTCCCAACCTCAGGCGATCTGCCCACCTCGGCCTCCCAAAGTACTGGGATTACAGGCCTGAGCCACCACGCTCAGGTGGTTTTTTACCTAGCACAACATTTTTGAGATTCTCCCTGTTGGTATATCAGCAATTCATTTCTTCTTATTGCTGAATAGTATTCCATTGTAGGGACATACCAGTTTGTTTTTCCATTCACCAGTTGATGGACATGTGGATTGTTTCCAGCTTTTTGGCAATTATGAATAAAGCCTCTATAAAGATTTGTGTGCTAGTTTTGTTTAGACATAATGTTTTTATTTCTCTTAAATAAATTCCAAAGTGTGGGATTGCTGGGTTATATGATGTATATATGTTTAACTTTACAAGAAGCTGCCAAACTATTTTCCATAGTAGCTACACTGTATATATTCCCACCAGTATTGTATGGGACTTTCAGTTGCTTCACATCCTCTTTCGTATATGGTATTATCAGTTACTTTTATTTTAGACATTTTGATAGGTATATATAGTTTGTTATTGTGGTTTTAATTTGCATTCCCCTAATGACTAATATGTTGAGCATCTTTTTATGTGCCTATTTCTCATCCAAACATCTTCACCAATTAAGTGTCTATTCAAATATTTTGTCCAGTTTTTAATATGGTGGTTTTCTTATTATTGAGTTCTGAGAGTCCTTTATGTATTCTAGAGACTTGTCCTTTATCAGATATGTATTCGCAAATATTTTTGTAGATATTTCATGGATTGTCTTTTCATTTGAGTGTCACTCAAAGAGCAGAAATTTTAAGTCCAACTTTTTTTTAAATGAATCATGCTTTTGGTATTGTATTTAAAAATATCATTCCCTAACCAATGTCACAAAGATTTTCTCCTATGTTTTCTTCTAGAAGTTTTATATTTTACACTTTAGATTTATTTTGAGTCAATTTTTATGTATGGTGTGAAATATGAATTAAGTTGTTATTCTGTGTGTTTGCATATGGATGTTCAATTATTTTGCCCTATTTTTTGAAGAGACTATCTGATCTCCACTGAATTACCTTTGTACTTTTTGCAAATTTCAACTGACCATATGTTGTGGGTCTATTTCTGGATCTTCTGTTTCATTTATCTATTCATCAGCCCTTTTGCCAATACCACGTAGTGTTAATTATGGTAGATTTATAGTAAGTCTTAAAATTAGATAACGTGAATCTTCTTTGTACTTCTTTTTCAAAGTTGTATTGGCAATTCCATTTTGTTTGCTTTTCCACATATATTTTAGAATCATCTTGTTGATTTCTTTGTTTTTTTTTTTTTTGTGATGGTCTCACTCTGTCACCCAGACTGGCTCACCACAACCTCTGCCTCCTAGGCTCAAGCGATTCTCCTGCCTCAGCCTCTCGAGTAGCTTGGATTACAGGTGTGTGCCACTACTGCCTGGCTAATTTTTATATTTTTAGTATAGATGTGGTTTCACTATATTGGTCAGGCTGGTCTTGAACTCCTGACCTCAAATGATCCACCTCCCTCAGCCTCCCAAAGTGCCAGGATTATAGCCGTGAGCCACTATGCCTGGCCCCATCTTGTTGATTTCTACCAAAAAAAAAAAAAAAAAAAGCCTACTGGGATTTTGATTGGAATCACATTTAATCTATAAATCATTTTGGAGGTGAAATGACAACAATATTGAGTCTTACAATATGTAAACATGGTATATTTCCACTTTTATTTACATCTTTGATTTCTCTCTTTGATGTTTTATAGTTGAGCATGCAGATTTCATATTTTGTTAGATGTATACCTAAATATTTTACACTTTTGGTGCCATTTGAAATGATACTTTAAAATGTTTCATTTTAAAATTTCTTCATTACAAGTATTCCAAATATAATTGATTTTGTATGTTGACCTTATATCCTATGACCTCACTAAAACTACTTCTTAGTTCCAGTAGCTTTTTTATAGCCTCTTTGGGAATTTCTGTAAAGCCAATCATGTCTTCTGTGAATAGAGATAGTTTTATTTAATATTTTTTCCTTTTCAATCTGCATATCTTTGATTTATTTTTCATGCCTTATTGCACTGGCTATGGCCTCCAGTACGATGTTGAATAGGAAGGTGAAAGTGTCATCCTTGCCTTGTTTCTCATCTTTAGGGAAAGCATTTGGTCTTTGAGCATTAAGTATGATGTTAGTTGTAGGTTTTTCATAAGTGCCTTTTCTTAGGTTGAGCAACATAGGAATATTCCTTATATTTCTGGTTTGCTGGTAGTGGTTTTTAAAATGATTGAGTAAATGTTGAATTTCGTCAAAGCCCTATTCTTTATCTATTGAGATGATCATACATCTGTTGATATGGTGAATTACTTTGATTGCTTTTAAAATTTTGAAACTAACTTACATTCCCAGGATAAAGCTCACTTGGTCTTGGTGTTTTATTCTTTTCATATATAGCTGGATGTGATTTGCATATATATATATATATATATGTAAAAACAAGGTTTCACCATGTTGCCCAGGCTGGTCTTGGAACTCCTGGGATCAAGCAATACGACTGCCTCAGCCTCCTAAAGTGCTGAGATTACAGGCGTGAGTCACTGTGCCCAGCCTTGATTTGCTAAAATTTTGTTGCAGTTTTGTGTGTGTGTGTTCATGAGGCAAATTGGTCTATCACTTTCTTTTCTTCTCATGCCTTTGTCTGCTTTTGGTTTCAGGGTAATGCTGACCTCTCTCCTCTTTTATTTCTGGAAGAGTTTGTGTATAATTGGTATTATTTTTTCTATAAATATTTAGTAGAATTCACCAGGGAGGTCATCTGAGCCTGCAGTTTTCTTTGTTACAAGGTCTTAGACTATGAATTTATTTTTGAAGTGAATATACTACAATTCAGGTCATCTATTTTTTTTCTTGAGAGAACTGCCACTTGTCTTCATTTCTTTGACGGTGTCATTCAAAGAGCGAAAGATTTTACACTAGTCATAGTACTTAATACAATAGACAATAGCAAACAATTGTAAGTTCTTAAGCAGCACAGTACAGTGAAACAGTAGTGTTCAGGAAGATGAGTAGGATTTAGACAGGATCAAAGAAGGAGACTGGAGTTAAGGAGACTATCTAGCAGACAGGGGTCAGGGCAGAGGTGAAGGTAGCAAAAAGGAGGAAAGTGAACACTTGGAAGTCACTTTAAAGAAAGAATTGACAGGACTCAGTAACTGTCTGGAAGTAGGGGCACTCAAGAATGAACCTAAGATTCTTTGTGGAGAGATTGGAAGAATGGCAAAACTGCAGACATAGCTGGCTGGATGGAAAAGGTAGCCATTGTACAAGGCTGGGTCATGCTTCCTCTTGGGATATGTTGAGTGTTAAGTGAGTTGCTATGGAAATTTGTGGTGAAAATAGCATTAGAAGGGATGACAGTAAAAGAGATTCCTGAATTAGCAAGGCCTGGGTGCCCCAGAAGGAAAAGAGAATCAGGTAGGATTTCCATATGAGATATAGCATGCCTAATTAAATTAGAATTTCCAATGAAAAATGAATGATTTTAAATAAGAATGTTCTAAATATTGCACTTGACATACTTATATTAAAAATTAATTCATTGTTTACTTACATTCCAACTTCATTGAGCATCCTATATTTTTATTGCTAATTCTGGCAACTCTAGGATCTGAGAACTGTGATTTCCTTGTGGAATTGATCTCAGGAACCACAAAGAAAGACAAAACATCATAAGAAGAAATCACAAAAGTTGCAGAGGAATTTAAAACTACCAGTCAGTGTAGGTTGAGGACCAGGCGGTTGATGACAGAAGAGCACTAAGACTCTCCAAATCATAGGCCTATTTTCAAGTTTGGGTCCATAAATACTAATGTTAGCCGCATTTGAGTTTCTCTCTGAATAATATTAAAAATCACTTATGACCTAAGAAAATGACAGACTAAACATTATTAAAACATATTTCAAGAAAATTAGATATTATTATTTTAGTTCAGTTTATTAGAGACAGGGTCTAGCTCTGTCACCCAGACTGGAGTGCAGTGGCACCATCATGGCTCACTGCAGCTTCAAACTTCTGGGCTCAGGTGATCCTCCCACCTCATCCTTCCAAATAGCTGGGACTACAGGCACATGCTACCATGTCTGGCTCCTTTTCAAAATTTTTTATAGAGAGGGGGTCACGCTATATTGGCCGGGCTGATCTCAAACTCCTGGCCTCAAGTGAGCCTCCTGTCTTGGCCTCCCAGAATACTAGGATTACAGATGTAAGCCACTATACCTGGCCTAATTTATTTTAAAAATAGCAAATTATAATAATAATCTTATCAAGGGGGTAATTAGAAAAATTATAAAACTGGCATTAAATGCTTTAAATTAATTTGAGATAAATAAATTAATTGAGATAAATGATACACTACATACTAGGGAGCTATGCCTTAAGATATGCATCCTCTCAGCAACTCTCTGAGCATAAGTACTAATATGCCTTTTTCACAAATGAGAAAACTGAGGCTAAGAGACTTTTGTTCTCTTCAAGTAACGGAGTGTGGTGGCTTCATATTGGGGCAGCTTAGCTAAACTGGAACTATGTTTCCCGGAATTCCCTGAACTTGTATGGCTCCTGTTTAGAGTTGGCCACAAGAGCTTTCTGTGCGTGATTTGGAATGCAGAAGCGAAGCAGCAGCCATTGCATGCAGAGCAATGTTGCTGATCTCCTGGTTCGCTTTATTGGCATGAGGCAGCAGCTGCAGTCACAGGTCCCTTCGCTCCCGCCAGTCTTTGTCGGGTGCTCTCAATCCTCGGCCAGGTTAGATGCAATGAGAGACAGTACAAAGCCACCATCCTGTGTTACTGCAAGTAGGTGTTCTGGCTTTCTACCACTTTGTGTCCAGCTTTCCTTGCCAACAGCCTGCCCTGCTTGTCATTTTGAGTGGCTTTGGGCCCTCCAGCAGAGGCAACATTGAGCCCCATATAGGCTCCAATCCATGCTCCCAGATTAGTGCTTTATCTGCTCCTCCAACTATCCCCTCCTTTGCAGACCTTTATTATCATATCTCCCACAGTTGCACAAATCTAATCCCTATGATGAATCCTTTACTCCATATTACTCCTAAGAGTTCTGCTTCCTGGATTGAACCATTGACTGATAACCAGAGCAAGCAAATTGCTGAGCAGCTTCCCAAGCCCAGGTCTGTCTGGTTCCAAGGCTTATATCAGTCTTCCTCTTATATTGAAGAAAAACAATTAAGATTTATGCTTTTATAGCCCAGCAAGGTGGCTCACACCTGTAATCCCAGCACTTTGAGAGGCTGATGCCGGAAGATCCCTTGACCCTGGGAGTTCAGGACTGGGCAACACAAGGAGACCCTGTCTCTACAAAAAATAAAAAATTAGCTGGTTGTGTTGGCACGTGCCTGTGGTCCCACGTACTTGGGAGGCTGAGGTTGAAGGATGGCTTGGGTCCAGGAGCCTGAGACTGCAGTGAGCATGCCACTGTATTCTAACCAGTGATAGAGTGAGACCCAGTCTCAAAAAAAAAAAAAAAAAAATATATATATATATATATATATACACACACACACACACTGTGATATTTGGATAACATTTATTATCAAGCTTGGCTTATTGTTATAAATGGTATAATTGCTTAGTTATCTTGCTGAAATTGGTGGGTTTCATAGCAGTTTAAAGCTCGTTCATGTTTCCCAATACATGCTATTTTGAACTTCAGCCATTGTGTATATGTCATCTCTCATACTGAATAATAAAGTTCTTCAAAAACAAAACAAAACTTTTGAGATTTGTTCTCCAACAACTTCTGCCACAGTCTTTTGCAAATAATAGGTGCTCGATAAATATTTGTTGGCTAAGCACAGTGGCTCACACTTGTAATTCCAGCACTTTGGGAGGCTGAGTGAGGAGGATCAGTTGAGCCCAGGAGTTTGAGACCAGCCTGGGCAACACAGTGTGGGACCCTGTCTCTCAAAAAATTAAAAAATTAGCCAGGTGTAGTGGCATGCACCTGTAGTCCCAACTACTTGGGAGGCTGAGGTGGGAGGATTGCTTGAGCCAGTGAGGTTGAGGCTGCAGCTGCAGTCAGCTGTTATCATGCCACTGCACTCTAACCTGGACAACAGAGTGAGACTCTGTCTCAAAAAATAAAGTTTGTTATTTTTAATATGAGTAGTCCAGTTCCTCAAAAATGTGCAGAATACTCCCACATTAGAATATGAACTTACATTTAGGGGCACAAGGGATATATCATAATATGTACAAAAGATGTTGCAGTTGTAATGTATAGACAGGTCAACAATTGTAAATAGGAATTGGACTACTGTCCAAAGGGCTGGAATGTTCTTGTTACAAGCTGAGAAGCTTTACAATGAAAGAAAATCTTGCCCTCCCTTAGTCTAAGGCATATTGTGGAGATTTTGTCACAAATTACTGAAAAGATCCCTGTCCTGTTACCAATAGAGCAGTGCATCCAGCAGTTATCTTAGTCCTCAGAAACATACTCTGACACTTAATGAGAAAAAGATATTTTTGAAGGATAATAGGTTGCCTCAGAATCTCTGGATCAGAGAATGAGACTTTTGGGCAGTGAAACTTCCCAGGAAAAATGTGTTTCCTTAAATTTTGTGCTATTTACAAGTAATGGCCGTAGACGTGACACACATTTAAGTTTAACCTGTATTATTATTATTATTGTTATTTTTGAGACAGTGTCTCGCTCTGTCGCCCAGGCTGGAGTGCAGTGGCACGATCTCGGCTCACCACAACCTCTGCCTCCATGGGTCAAGCGATTCTCCTGCCTCAGCCTCCTGAGTAGCTGGGATTACAGGCGCCCACCACCATGCCTGGCTAATTTTTGTATTTACTAGACAGGGTTTCACCATGTTGGCCAGGCTGGTCTTGCACTCCCAACCTCAGGTAATCCACCTGCCTCAGCCTCCCAAAGTGATGGGATTACAGGCGTGAGCAACTACACCTGGCCTAATCTGTATTATTAACATTTCTTCATTACTTAAAGTCCAGTCAGCAAAGTAATAAATCAAGCCCTGATTTGTGTAATGTTTGCTAATTTTCATGGTGCACATATTGCCACTGCAGCCAGTCTCAAACTCCCAAAGTGATGGCATTGAACATGGAATTGGGAAGAGATGTACCATTAAAGATACAATAGATGTAAATAATCTTATATCCATATGTAATAGTAAAATAACTAGGAAATGATGGATTTTGAGTGTTTGCTACCTTTTAAAAATATAATTTATTTAATTGTATGTTTATATAACTTCATTTTCAGTATTACATTTAACAACTGGTTCACAGCCTTTCTGAAAATTTAGCAGTCAGCTTTTGCAAGCTGGTATAGCTGGCTCAAGCACACCACTGCTTTGGGGCCACCTAGTCAGCAAACAGCACCCCAAGTCACCCACAGCAACGCTTCAGAGAAGATGGCGTCATACCATAGCTAGACACTGACCCTGCCACTAGCATTGGCTTTGGGCACAGGAGGGTACAGCTACAGCCAATGCTCTTGCTAGTTCAGGAGGCATCCACAGTTGGCATCTGTCACCAGAGCACCATGAACCTGTGTCCTTTTGTTGCTAGCTCCCAAGACTGATTTGGTAGATACATCTGATGATAGCCCTCAGGGACACAGAATCTGCAAAAAACAAAGAAAAACAAAAGCAAAAGAAAACTCAAGCATTTCACACTTTCAACTTAATAGGTAGCAGACTCTGCCTCATAATGAGAGGGATTCTCCAAATATAGAAAAAGAATTGAGATATTGGGTGGCCAGGAGAAGAGCAAGTGTCTGCCCAGTTCTGTATTTCCTCCTGTTGATTGCCTTATATCAGTATACAATCTTTCCCTGCATCTAAACTTCTAAAAATAGAAGGAAGAAAGAAGAAAAATAAGAAAGAAAGAAAAGGGAGGAGGGAGGTTTGGAGAGAGAGAGAGAAAAAGAGTCTTAGAAGGAAGTGAATGATTCTAACTCACATGATGAGTGAGCTCCAGTCCAATGGAAAATGTGCTCCCCTCCTTCCCGGAAATGGTCAGCCAGTGTTATCATGAACTCATCCAGCTCCAAGTCAGGATCTCAGGATGCTGTGTACGTCTCTTCTAGTGTCATCTCCATCCCGTCTCAATAATCTGGAATCTATTTGTATAAAATAGTAGGACGAAAAGAGAAATTAGTTAAAATGTATAGTTAAACCTGTCTCAAGAAAAAAGAAAATAGGTTTTTGTTTGTTTGTTTGTTTTGTGTGTGTGTGTGTGTGTGTGTGTAGTCTCGCTAGGTTGCCTAGGCTAGTCTCGAACTTCTGGCCTCAGACAATCCTCCCACCTTTGCCTTCCAAAGTTCTGGGATTATCCCCTGCACCTGGCCAGTAGTTCTCATTTATATCAAGAATCACTAGCCAGGGTAGAAGTTATGATTTCCTCCTCTACTACACAATCCATATTCTCTTTGCCTTCACCTAGTACTTCAGCTGGTTGGAATTCTTAACCCAAAGGGATAACTCATACCATCATTCCTGAAAGAGGGGAGCCCTTAATGGTCCTGCATATGTGGGGTTTCTATAATTTCACCACTACCAAGATAGTATTAAGAGGTGAACTGATGGGTCTTTAAGAATTTGTGCAGCTGGGCGTAGCGGCTCACTCCTGTACTCCCAGCTCTTTGGGAGGCCCAGGCAGGTGGATCACTTGAGGTCAGGAGTGCAAGACCAGCCTGGCTAACATGGCGAAACCCCCTCTCTACTAAAAATAGAAAAATTAGGGGCCAGGTGCGGTGGCTCACGCCTGTAATCCCAGCACTTTGGGAGGCCAAGACAGGCGGATCACGAGGTCAGGAGATGGAGACCATCCTGGCTAACACAGTGAAACCCCGTCTCTACTAAAAATACAAAAAATTAGCCGGGTGCCGTGGCGGGCGCCTATAGTCCCAGCTACACGGGAGGCTGAGGCAGGAGAATGGCGTGAACCCGGGAGGCAGAGCTTGCAGTGAGCCGAGATTGCGCCACTGCACTCCAGCCTGGGCGACAGAGCGAGACTACATCTCAAAAAGAAAGAAAGAAAGAAAAATTAGCCGAGCGTGGTGGTGTACACTTGTAGTTTCAGCTACTCGGGAGGCTGAGGTGGGAGAATAGCTTAAACCTGGGAGGCAGAGGCTGCAGTGAGCTAAGATTGCACCACTGCATCCAGCCTGGGTGACACAGCAGGATTCTGTCTCAAAAAGAGAAAAAAATTGGTGCATACTCTTTTCTTACTCTTTATTTAGTGACGTTACTTTTTCTTAATAGCCAGCAGTATTCACTGAAAGCAATGTAATAACTCTCTTGAACTGTTACCTGCTGCCATGAGAAACCTGAACTGGCCATGTGACACTTTCAGTTTATAATCTGGTTTACCTGTAGTAAAAGCATTTCTCCCTTGGGTACTAAGAGCCCTATGCCAGAGTCCACTGTCACAGGGATAGTCAGCAAACATTTTGCAGGTGGGTCATTAGGGATGGTAGTGGAAAGTTTCACTCTTCCTTCTACCTCTTGGTTCCAAATCCAACCCTCTAGTTGTGGGAAAATTGGTTGCTAGTTAAGAGTATTTGCTGCGTTCCGGAAGACAGGGCACCATGTATCATTAAGTGTTTAATTTGATGATTAGGTGTTAATCGTTTCACCATTCTACAAGGCCCGCTACCCCTGAGTAATGTATATACAATAAGTGCATCTTATAAATGCAGGATTACTGTCTTGAATAAATTTTTTATAATATCGTCTTTTTCAAGATGTCTGTCAGCTTCACTGACTATACTGGTGAGTTAAACAGCAATGTGAAAAGAATCTCCATTCCTGTATCCCTTAGGGATAGAGTATTGCTTTTGGGTGACTTGTTGGTATAGAGGGAGTAAAGAGGGGACATTCTAAGGACTCTGAATGTGGCCCTTCCCATCATAATAGCTCTTACTACAATAGTCAGTATGAAGATTTCTTCCATTTCTAAATTTACTTTCCATTATGCTCTTAGCCACAGAGGAACTAAATGCAGTATAATCCTACCAGGTCTAGTTGAGACAAACTCATATCAGAACTTTATTTCAAGGTGGGCGTGGTGGCTCACACCTGCAACCCCAGCACATTGGGAAGCTGACGTGGGCAGGTCACTTTAGGCCAGGAATTCAAGACTGCCTAAGCAGCATAGTGAGACCCTGTCTCTACAAAAAACTTAAAATAAAATTAGCCAGGCATGGTAGGGCTTGCCTGTAGTCATAGCTACTCAGGAGGCTGAGTTGGGAGGCTCACTTGAGCTTAGGGGCTGGAGGCTGCAGTGAGCTATGATCTGCACTCCAACCTGGGCAACAGAGCAATATTTTTATGGTCTCTAAAAAAATAAAAATTAAAAAGCCAAACAAGCTTTATTTCACATTTTTATTTATTCAATAAATACTTCTGTGTATCAGCCACTTACAAGGCATGGTTCTAGCTACTTGAGATTCAGCAAGGAACAAAACAGACAAAAATCTCTGTCCTTATGGAGCTTGTTTTAAAAGAAAAAAAAGCAGACAACAGGCCAAGTTCAGTGGCTCACATCTGTAATCTCAGCACTTTGGGAGGCTGAGGCAGGTGGATCACTTGAAGTCAGAAGTTCGAGATCAGCCTGGCCAACGTGGTGAAACCTCTAAAAATACAAAAATTAGCTGGGCGTGTTGGTGTGCACCTGTAGCCCCAGCTACTTAGGAGGCTGAGGCAGGAGAATCACTTGAGCCGAGGAGGTGGAGATTGCAGTGGGCCAAGATCATGCCACTGCATTCCAGCCTGGGCAACAGAGTGAGACTTCATCTTAAAAAACACAAACAAACTAACAAAACCAGACAATAAATGAAGTAAGTAAATAAGTAATGTGATACACAAGAAAGAAACACATTCTGTAGTGCAAAAAATAAATCTAGGAAAGGGGATAGGGCATTCTAGATGGGGAGGTGTTTTCACTTTTAAAAAGGGTGATCAGGGAGTACCTTATTGAGCTGGTAACATTTGAGCTAAGCTGAAAGGAAGTAATGGAGTGATTCCATTCTTTCCTACAAAACACACTGCATTCAAGAATTAGATTTAAACTGGCTCTAAGCCAGTTGCCAATAATCCCTCCAAACAAGGTATTTGCCTTTACAGTGTATATTTACCCTGATTAATGACCATGGGCACCTTTGGGAAAGCCCGGGAGGAGAATTTACGCTTGACATGCCTAGTGACCACAGATGATAATGTAGCTAAAGTACCGTATAATAACAAAGTCCCAGGTAGACTCTGGCTGTTTTGTCTCACCCAGGTAGACTCTGGCTGTTTTGTCTCACCACCACCACCACCACCACCACCCTCTATGGAGGGCAGCAGAAACACGAACAAACCTGTGTCTATTTTTAAGACTCCATTCATATCATGGCCCTTGATACATTGCAAGTAATTCAGTTATAGGGATGAGAATGTTACGTTATTTCACATTGCAAGTAATTCAGTCATAGGGATGAGAATGTTACATTATTTCTGTCTTTGATTTGTAGTGGCTGAGAGCATTGGCTTTGAAATTTGGAAGACTTGGGTTTAAATTCTAGATCCATAACCTACGTGTATGATCCTAGGCAAATGACTCAACCTCTCTAAGCCTCAGATTCCTCATCTGGAAAAATGGGGACAATAATATTTATTTCATTGTTTGATGAGGTTGTTATTGAGAATTAAATAAAATAATCTGTAAAGTGCTCAGGGTTATGTATTAAGAACTTAATAACCTCTGAACTTCTATTTCCTAAGTGAAGCCTCATGAGGATTTGTAAAGCACTCAGTCTCGTCAGGAAGACACTTACAAATGATCATAAAATGCCTCAGCAGGTGTCTAATCTCACCCACTATAAAACTGTCATGATTAAAAAGCAACACATAGACTGCATCAATTCTATGGAAAGTCTCAGTGTCAAATTTAGAAAATAGCAAGGCTGCTCCCTGAGCCCTCGAGTGCAGGTACTGAGTCTTGTTCCCACTGTGTCCCTGTGCATTACCACACCTCATAGAGGACATGACAAAAATCAGGCACTGAAGAGATATTTATTGAATAAATCTTTTTTTAAATCATGCTTCCAAATGCTAGAGGTATCCTTTATTTATTTATTTATTTATTTATTTATTTATTTATTTATTTATTCTTCAGCTTCCAAAGCCTTATGCTACAACACACTTCCAATCAAAATTCCAGCAGGGTTGTTTTTCTTTTGTAGCAATGGAGAAGCTGATTCTAAAATTAATGTGGAAATGCAAAGGGTGAAGAATACTCAACACAATCTTGAAGAACAAAATTAGAGGACTTTTACTTTCAGATGCTAGGACTTAAAACTTTGGGAGGCCAAGGGAGGTGGATCACAAGGTCAGGAGTTCAAGACCAGCCTGGCCAAGATGGTGAAACCCCGTCTCTACTAAAAATACAAAAAAAAAAAATTAGCTGGGCATGGTGGCGGGTACCTGTAATCCTAGCTACTCAGGATGCTGAGATGGAGAATTGCTTGAACCCAGGAGGCAGAGGTTGCAGTGAGCTGAGATAGCACCATTGCACTCCAGCCTGGGCAACAGAGCGAGACTCCATCTCAAAAAAAAAAAAAAAATCTACCTCATTAGGACAACATGGTATTCATGCATAGACAGAAAACTTGTCATATAGAACAGAATAAAGAATCAAGAAACAGACCCATACATACATGATTATCTGGCTTATGGTAAATGTGACATAGCAGGGCAATGAGGAAAGTATTGGTGTTGAGTCAGCTTGGTATCTATATGGGAAAAAAATGTACCATAACTTTACCTCACCCCTTACACAAAAATAACTTCTCTGTAGAGTACATGTAAAAGGTACATACGAATAGTGCTTTTTAGAGAAAAACACAGGAGAAATCTTTATGATATTGGAATAGGCAAAGATGGCCTACCTGCAACACAGAGGGCTAATCAAAAATATTTTTTAAAATGATATAATAAGATATATTAAAATTAAGAACTTTGTTCATCAAAAGACTCCCTTAAGATAATAAAAAGAGAAACTATAAAATGGGACAACATGGCCAGGCGTGGTGGCTCACGCCTATAATTCCAGCACTGTGGGAGGCCGAGGTGGGTGTATCATGAGATCAGGAGTTCAAGACCAGCCTGGTCAAGATGGTGAAACCCCGTCTCTACTAAAATACAAAAATTAGCTGGGCATGATGGCAGGTACCTGTAATCCCAGCTACTCGGGAGGCTGAGGCAGGAGCATCACTTGAACCCGGAAGGCGGAGGTTGCAGTGAGCCGAGATCGCACCACGGCACTCCAGCCTGGGTGACAGAGTGAGACTCCGTCTCAAAAAAAAAAAAGAGAGAATATATAATAATACGTATATCTGAAAAGCACTCATCCAGGATATGTAAACATTTCTACAAATCAAGAAAAAGACAGACTACCAATAGGAAATGGAAAAAAGACTTGAACAGACTTTTTTTTTCTTGAGACAGAGTCTTACTCTGTTGTCCAGGCTGGAGTGCAATGATGCAAGCTCAGCTCACTGCAACCTCTGCCTCCTGGGTTCGAGCAATTCTCTCCCTCAGCCTCCCAAGTAGCTGGGATTACAGGCACATGCCACTGCACCCAGCTAATTTTTGTATTTTTATAGACACAGGGTTTTGCCATGTTGACCAGGCTGGTCTCGAACTCTTGACCTCAAGTGATCTGCCCACCTCGGCCTCCCAAAGTGCTGGGATTACAGGTATGAGCCACCATGACTGGCCCGTGAACAGGCTTTAACAAAAGATTATGTAAAAATGACCAATAAATCTATGAAAAGATAATATCATTAGGCAATAGGGACATGCAAATTAAAACCACATTGGCTCTACCAAACATCTGAAGAAGAATTAACACCAATTCGTTTCAAACTCTTCCAAAAAAGAGAAGAGGAGGAAACACTAACTCATTTTATGAGGCCAGTGTTACTCTGATTCTAACGCCAAAGACACCACAAGAAAACTACAGACCAGTATTTCTTATGAATATAGAAGCAAGAAACCTCAAAAAACACTATTAAATCAAATGAAATGGCATATTAAAAGGATTTGAAACTATGACTAAGTGGAATTTAAAAATCAGGAATACTAGTGAGGTTCAGTATAAGAAAATTAATCAATGTAATACATAACATTAATAGGATGAGGGGGAAAACCCGCATGATTATCTCCATTGATGTAGAAAAGGCATCTGATGGAATTCAACACCTTTTCATGATGATAACACCCAAAAAACTAGAAATAGAAGGAACTTCCTTCAATGTGATAAAAGGCATTTGTAAAAAACTCATAATTAACATTATGCTCAATGGAATGAAAGACTAAAAACTATTCCCCTAAGATCAGCAACAAGACAAAGATATCTGTTTTAATAACTACTGTTCAACAGTGCCCTTAAGTTCTAGCCAGAGCAGTTAGGCAAGAAAAACAAATAAAGGACATACGAATTGGAAAGGAAGAAGCAAAACTAACTATTTTCACAGAGGACATGATCCTACATGTAGAAGCTCTCAAAGACTGTGCAAGAACAAACAGGAATATTTGTTTTTAGCTCTAGTAAAATCTGCTTTCAGTATTAGATTTTAGTAGAGGTAAAAACAAATTTAGCAAAGTTGCAAAGTGCAAGATCAACACACAGAAAAAATGGTTTTGTTGTGTTTCTTTTTTGAGATTGAGTCTTGCTTTGACGCCCAGCGTGATCTCGGCTGACTGCAACCTCCACCTTCTGGGTTCAAGCGATTCTTCTGCCTCAGCCTCTTGAGTAGCTGGGACTACAGGTGCGTGCCACCACACCCGGCTAACTTATGTGTTTTTAGTAGAGACAGGGCTTTGCCACGTTGGCCAGGCTGGTCTCCAACTCCTGACCTCAGGTGATCCACCCGCCTTGGCCTCCCAAAGTGCTGGGATTACAGGCGTGAGCCACTGTGCCTAGTTAACAGTGGTTTTTCTATATACTAACAACAAACAACCAATAAGGAAATTAAGAAAACAGTTTCATTTTCCATAGCATGAAAATGACAGCACTACACAGAGTGGTCTATAGATTCAATGTGATCTCTATCAATGTTCCAATGATAATTATTGCAGAAATGGAAAAGCCTATTCTCAAATTCAAATGGATTGTAAAGGACCCTGAATAGTGAAAAGCTACTAAAAAAGAACAAAGTTGGAGAACTCACACTTCCTAATTTTGAAACTTATTTCAAAGCTACAGTAATCAAAACTATATGGTACTGACATAAAACGGAAATGTAGACCACTGTAATAGAATTGAGAGTATGGAAATAAACCCATAAATCTATGAAAATTTGATTTTCAACAAGACCATTCAATGGGAAAAAGATACTCTTCAATAAATGATGCTGGGACAACTTGATATACATGTGCAAAATAATAAAGTTGGACACCTGTTCAACAGTGCTCCTTAAGTTTTAGCCAGAGCAGTTAGGCTACCCCCTACCATATATAAAAATCAATTCAAAATGGATCAATAATCTAAACATAAGAGCTAAGATCATAACATTATTAGAAGAAAACAGGTTTTCTTCTATATCTTCATGATCTTGAATTTGACAATGATTCTTAGATATGACAACCCAAAGCAAAAGCAACAAAAGAAGAAAATAAATTGGATGACTTACGAAAATTACAAGTTTTTGTGTTAATGTCAAAGGACATTGTCAAGAAAGTGAAAAGACTGTATACAGAATAGGAGAAAATATTCACAAATAAGTATCTGATATCTAGAACATAGAAAGAACTCTTAAAACTCAATGACAAAAAGACAAATAATCCAATTAAAATATAGGCAAAGGACTTGAACAGATATTTCTCCAAAGAAGATAGGCAAATGGGCAATGGAAACCTGAAAATATGCTCAACTTCGTTAGTTATTAGAGAAATGCAAATCAAAACCACAATGAGGTTCATACCTGCTAGGATGGCTATGGCTATAATTTTAAAAACAAATACAACCTGAAAATAATAAGTACATTTGCTGCCAAGGATGTGGAGAAGTCAGAACCCTAGTACAGTGAGAATGTATTTTTTTTCTTTTTTTTTTAAGGCAGAGTCTCACTCTGGTGGAGGGCAGTGGTGTGAACTTGGCTCACTGTAACATCCACCTCCTGGGTTCAAGCGATTCTCATGCCTCAGCCTCCTGAGACTACAGGGATGTGCCACCACACTCAGCTAATTTTTTTGTATTTTTAGTAGAGATGGAGTTTCGCCATGTTGACCAGGCTGGTCTCGAACTCCTGGCCTCAAGTGATCCACCCTCCTAGGCCTTCCAAAGTGCTGGGACTGCAGGTGTGAGCCACCGCACCTGGCCAATCGTGATAATGAAAAATTGTTCAGCCACTGTGGAAAACAGCTTGGCAGTTCCTCAATAAATTAAAAATAGAATTACCATATGACCCAGGAATTCCACTCCTAGGTATATACCCAAAAGAATGGAAAAGAGGTACTCAACCAAATACATGCACACACAGATTCCTAGCAGCACTATTCACAATAGTGAAAAGGTGGAAATGGCCTAGATATCCATCAATGGATGCACAGATAAACAAAACTGTAGTACCCACACACCAGGAAATATTAACCAGCTATAAAAGGAATGAAATACTGATACATGATACAATATGAACGAACCTTGAAAACATTATGCTAAGAGAAAGATATTAAACACAAAAGGCCACATATTGTGTGATTCCATTTATCCGAAATATCCAGAGTAAGTAAATCTATAGAGATGAATGCAGATCCATGGGTGCCAAGGGATGGGTCAAAGGGCAGGAAACATGGAGCCATTGCTTCATGTGTACAGAGTTTCCTTTTGGAGTAATGAAATCTTCTGGAGCTAGATAGAGGTGGAGGTTGTACTACATTGCGAATGTCCTAACTGCTACTAAATTGTTCACTTTAAAAAGGTTAATTTTGTTATGTGACTTTCGCCTCAATAATCAAAATAAAAATAAATTTAAAAAAACACATTGGAATATCCACCAGAAGAGTTAAAATGAAAAAAGACATACAATACCAAGTTTTGGCTGGGACGTGGAGCAAGAGGAGCTTTCAAAAACTGGTGATGGAGATGTAAATTGGTTACAGTTACTTGGGGAAATTGGCAATATCTACTAGAGCTAAACCATATGCATACCCTATGACCCAGCAAATCTACTCTTCAGTGTATACACAAATAAGTGCATAAATATGTTCATCAAAAACGTGTTCAGAGGAATACTACTTGTAATAGCCCACAGCTGGAAATTAACCAAATGCCCATCTACAGTAGAATAGATAAACAAATGGAATACTGTACAGCATTGAAAATGAACATTCTAAAACTATATGCAACAATATGGGTTTACCTCATGAACATAATGTTGAATGAAAGAAAGAAACCAGATACAAAAGAGTACATGCCACATGATGAATCTATGCGGTTGCAAGTTAGGATAATGGGTGTTTTTGAGGAGACACTGGAAGAAAACAGTGCCTTCTGGGGTGCAGATAATATCCTAGTATTTTTTTTTCTTTGTTTCTTTTTTTTTCTTTTTTTGAGACAGGGTCTCCCTCTGTTGCTCAGGCTGAAGTGTAGTGGCACAATCACAGCTCACTGCAGCCTCCATCTTCCAGGCCCCAGTGATCCTTCTGCCTCAGCATTCCAAGTAGCTGGGACCACAGGCACGCATCACCATGCCTGGCTTTTTTTTTTTTTTTTTTTTTTCTTTAGTTTAGGAGCTGACGTTTAATGGGCAGAAGAAAAGAGAAAGAAAAACAGCTCTCTCTATTGAGAGAGAGGGGTAAGAGATGGCAGTCATGGACAGGAAAAGAGGAAATTATGATAGAAAAGCTGGAGATCCCGTTGCTGACACCCCAACGGGCAGTCAGAGGCTGGGGTCAGTCAAGAAACCTTTGGATAACACTGGGGTGGGGGGGTAGCACCAGCCATAAATCCTCCGTTGTTCCAGGACCTTTTCCAGCCCACCCCACGGCTAAGTTCTCCGTGAAAGGAAGCTGGTTCAAACATGGCTAACATGCCCAGCAACCCGTGCGTGCTGGGCGATTCTCCATGTTCTCCGCAGTAAGCCTGTCCCCCAAGTCTTGCAAGGCTGGCAGTCATGTTAATCATTTTTAAATGGCTGAAGGGGGCCCAGTATTTGGTTTGACGTGGTTCTAAAATGGAGGCCGAGCGCCCCAAATGAAAGGACAGAGTTGGATTCTGCTCCTCTGCTCACTGTTTCGATGAATGTTGTACTTGGGTATCCCAGACAAGGTCCCCAATATGATACAGTGACATCGTCTGGGGTATATACCCAGGGTTCGTAGTCTCGCGCCAGGAAAATGTAGGACACAAACACACACAAGGAGTTTAGGAGCGGAGGATTAATAGGCAGAAGAAAAGAGAAAGAAAAACAGCTCTCTCTATTGAGAGACAGGGGTCTTCTGAGCAGAAAGAGCGTCTTTTATAAAATTTTTAGTAGAGACAAGGTCTCACTGTGTTGCCCAGGCTGGCCTCAGATTCCTGGCCTCAAGTGATCTTCCTGCCTTAGCCTCCCAACGTGCTGGGATTACAAGGTGTGAACCACAGTATCTGGCCTATTTTCTGATTTGTTGCTGTTTTCATGCACATATTCAATTTATGGAGGTTCATAGCTATACACTTTTCTGCTTATATCATTCTTCAATAAAAAATTTAAAATAGTATTATGGAGAAGTTTTGGGTGATGGGGAAACGTGTTTCTGGAAGATCTTTGAGAGTTTCGGGATAAATCCTGACTTCCCTACTTCTAAAAAGCTTAGCGACCCAGAGAAGTTTGGATTGTAGAGCAGTCATCATCATGCTCTGTCTTCTTCTGGGGTTACAATAAGCCATGAAGAGACTTCCACTCAGAATTTCCATTCCTAGTTTGAAAGGAGAGCATCATTTCCTTTGTTTGCATGAGAAATAGAGAATTTGTAGCTGGAGAGGACTTCAGAGGTAGCCTAGTCCAATTCCTTAATTCTACTAATTAGAAAAAAAATACAGAGAAGTAATCCAAGCAAGTATAACATAATATCATGTAAGTAATATAAGCAATATAATTAATATAAGACATTAGGTAATATAAGTTTAAGTAAAATAAGCCATATATTCTCTTCTCTGTTCATATTAATGATCTTAAGGGATTCTAAATTTCAATCCTGCATGTCCCTCCTCCCATTTGTAATTCAAATTATGTAATTTTAGGATTTGAGATATTGAAATTATTATTAGAAATAAAAATTTAAAACACTGATAAAGTATCCCTTTAGAATTATCTTTCCTGCATTAAGAAGAATGTAAAGTAGATCTCAGGCGTTTTTGAGATTTAACAGATCAAGTTAGGAAATTGAATTTAATTGATCTGCCAGGACAAATTTCCTTAGAATTATAGGTGACATTGAAGTACTAAAGTTGAATGCATTTCAGGAGTTAATAACAAATGAGAAAGTAATGAGCTAATTTTATAAAAGGGTCCAGTGCTACGTATCTTTAAGGAAAGCTTAACAATCATGAAAAATGGAAAAGTGGAAACATTTTCTTCTCAGAAAATGCCACCAAGTCATTTACTGCAAATGCCTAAGTTGAATTTATATTTTTATGAAAAATAAATTTGAGTTTCTATCAAAATATGTCGGTTCTCTTGAATTTCAGTTCATTTATATTAAACCAGGCATGAATTGACAAGCTCTTAACCATAAGCTTGAGACAGTCATTTTGATCTTCTCAGTTGGAATTCCTGTTCTGAACACCTATACTTGATGCACATACATCGTCCCTTGGCTATCATCCCTGTGCCCATCTGTTGGCATGGCTAGCTGCCCACTCACAAGTTTGGACTCCCGCCCTAGTGTGGAGGTGCCAGGGAGTAACAGTTTACAGCGGCAGCCTGCACAAGAATGTCAATGTGTTCTCTGCCCAGTGTTGCAACGTGGTGTCCACTGAACTTAGGTGCTGTGTGTTTCCCTTTATTGGATCACATTGTTCATCATATGTTCTTGATAAATGAAATGTAGAGAACAATAGTAGAGTCCGGGGAGAAGAGGATGAGGGAAGTGAGCTTCCTGGTTTTTAATGTTTTAAAACCTGCGGGGTGGGCCTGACGCAGTGGCTCAGCCTATTATAGCACGTTGGGAGGCTAAGGCAGGTGGATAACTTGAGGCCAGCCGGGCCAACATGGTGAAACCCTGTCTCTACTAAAAATACCAAAATTAGCTGGGTGTGGTGGCCATGCCTGTAACCCCAGGTACTTGGGTGGCTGAAGCACAAGGATTGCTTGAACCAGGGAGGTGGAGGTTGCAGTGAGCCGAGATGGCACCACTGCACTCCAGCCTGGGTGACAGAGGGAGACTATGTCTCAACAAACAAGCAAACAAGCAAAAAGAAAATAATAATAAATCCCTGTAGGTTAATTTCACTGGAGCATCTACCTTGGGAAGCCAGGAAGATCATCATAAGTACCCCATAGTATAAAACATCACCCCCACTCCGCATTTTTTTTTTTTTTTTTTTGAGACGGAGTCTCCCTCTGTCGCCCAGGCTGGAGTGCAGTGACCGGATCTCAGCTCACTGCAAGCTCCGCCTCCTGGGTTTACGCCATTCTCCTGCCTCAGCCTCCCGAATAGCTGGGACTACAGGCGCCCGCCACCTCGCCCGGCTAGTTTTTTGTATTTTTTAGTAGAGACGGTGTTTCACCCTGTTAGCCAGGATGGTCTCGATCTCCTGACCTCGTGATCCGCCTGTCTCGGCCTCCTAAAGTGCTGGGATTACAGGCGTGGGCCACCGTGCCCAGCCCAACATTACCCCTTTAATGAGATCAGTCACAGCAGACAATTGAGCCACTTTTAAAAGACTGTACCCATTCCTTTAAACAACCCAAAGGGCCAAAACGCTAAAGTTCTTTTCTTCCAAAAAGTTTGTGATGTCTCTTCATATCAGGCTTAGAAACACTAACAGGTTTTCTGGGTGTTTCTAGGCTTTAGAGAAACTACTATTTATCTCAGTGTGATTGAAATAGAAAAGATAAAAATATATTATACAGAATCTTCCAAATTCTTCTAAGGCTGTTGTTTATAGCTCAGTTACAAACACGACTTTTTTTTTAAACATAGGTCATTGAATATAAATATCATGCAATTTTCTATATTTTATTATATCTAGGAGTATGCAATGGAATGTTAAAGCATAAGGTTTTAAGACCCTATGTAAGGCAATTTACAGTCAACTCTCTGATCCTTCAAATTCAGGAGCAGAGGGGTTAGAATCACACATATAGAAGGAAACATAAAATCTTACACGGTCTGATGATTTAGGCTTTGGTTCGGAAGAAAATGTCTCAAGTCATGAAACCCAGGCATTAATCTTGCAGAACTCCTGGGAGATAGATAAGGTGACTTTTTGTTAGAAGGACAAATGATAAATAAGAATATCAATAGAGGCTGGGCGCAGTGGCTCACGCCTGTAATCCCAGCACTTTGGGAGGCCAAGGCAGGTGGATCATGAGGTCAAGAGTTCCAGACCAGCCTGACCAACATAGTGAAACCCCGTCTCTGCTAAAAATACAAAAATTAGCTTGGCGTAGTGGCACACGCCTGTAATCCCAGCTACTTGGGAGGCTGAGGCAGGAGAATCGCTTGAACCTGGGAGGCAGAGGTTGCAGTGAGCCGAAATCGCACCACTGCATTCCTGCCTGGGCGACAGGGCGAGACTCTGTCTCAAAAAAAAAAAAAAAATAGAATATCAGTAGAAATCATGGGTCCATTACGATTGCTTTTGCACCTTTACAAAGTGCTGAAATATGGCCGGGCGTGGTGGCTCACACCTATAATCCCAGCACTTCGGGAGGCTGAGACGAGTGGATCATGAGGTCAGGAGTTCGAGACCAGCCTGGCCAATATGGTGAAACCCCATCTCTATTTAAAAAATATATATATACAAAAATTAGCCGGGTGTGGTAGTGCACGCCTGTAGTCCCAGCTACTCAGGAGGCTGAGGCAGGAGAATCGCTTGAACCCGGGAGGCAGAGGTTGCAGTGAGCTGAGATTGTGCCACTGCACTCCAGTATGGGCAATGATACAAGTCTCAGTCTCAAAAAAAAAAAAAAGTTCTGAAATAATGAGTAGGATGGTTACCAAGATTCGGGGGTGAATTTATTTTCTGCCAAATGACACGAATTATCTTTGTTCTGTGACAAGTCTATAAGCCAGAGGAAAAGAATAAATACTTTTTTTTTCTTTTACCTTAAACAATTAGTAAGCACATAGTATGCATCTATTATGTGCCTAGCACTACAAGGGATTTGAAACCTACTTGTTAAATTCAGTATTTATCAACAGAAGGCTGTGGTAAAAGAATCCTTGGATTTGCCCAGTGCAGTGGTTCATGCCTGTAATTCCAGCACTTTGGAAAGCTGAGGCGGGCGGATCATGAGGTCAGGAGTTCGAGACCAGCCTGACCAACATAGTGAAACCCCATTTCCACTAAAAATACACACATACACAAAAAATTAGCTGGGCATGGTGGCGCACGCCTGTAATCCCAGTTACTCAGGAGGCTGAGGCAGGAAAATCACTTGAACCCGGGAGGCAGAGGTTGCAGTGAGCTGAGATGGCGCCACTGCACTCCAGCCTGGGTGACAGAGTGAGACTCCGTCTCAAAAAAAAGAAAAAAAAAAATCATTGAATTTAGTCTCACAAGAATCAGTTTTCTGATCGTGGATATACCAATTGCTAGCTATGAAACCTCAAATAAATAGTTTATTCTCTTTGAATCTTACTTTCCTTATATTTCCTAATGAGGGTGACTCCTATTCTGGTTTCTTTTTAGTATGGTCACTGTTGTAAATACACTGACTATGTAAAAGTTCTTTGAAAATCAAACTGTGCTGGCCGGATGCGGTGGTGGCTCATGCCTGTAACCCAGCACTTTGGGAGGCCGAGGTGGACGGATCGCCTGAGGTCAGGAAACCAGCCTGGCTAACATGGTGAAACCCCCGTTTCTACTAAAAAAGTACAAAAAAGTAGCCAGGTGTGGTGGCAAGTGGCTAATCCCAGCTACTCAGAAAGCTGAGGCAAGGAGAATTACTTGAACACAGAAAGCTGAGGTTGCAGTGAGCCGAGGTCGCACCACTGAGCTCCAGCCTGGGCGACAGAGTGAGACTCCGTCTCAAAAAAAAAAAAAAAAAAGAAAGAAAGAAAATCAAACTGTGCTATAAAATAGGAGGCATTATTTACATCCCTAGAGAAAAATCATCCTTATACATTTGTGGGGAATTGCTTTCCTTGGTATTTGAAAAAAATAAAATCTTGTTAGCTTTTTAACTTTGATTTTAGGTTCAGGGGTACATGTGAAGGTTTGTTATATAGGTAAATTGCATATCACAGGGGTTTGGTGTAAGATTATTTCATCGCCCAGGTAATAAGCACGCTACCCGATGGGTAGTTTTTTGATCCTCACTCTCCTCCCTCCGTCCATCCTCAAGTAGACCCCAGTGTCTGTTGTTCCCTTCTTTGTGTCCATATGTACTCAGTGTTTGGCTCCCACTTACAAGTGAGATCATGCAGCATTTGGTTTACTATTCCTTTAACTTTTAAGTTAAATGTTGGATACATATGTAGAAGGTTTTTTTTTTTTTTTTTTTTTTTTGAGACAGAGTCTTACTCTGTCACCCAGGTTGGAGTGTAGCAGTGCGATCTTGGCTCACTGCAACCTCCACCTCCCGGGTTCAAGCGATTCTACTGCCTCCCTTTCAAGTAGCTGGGATTACAGGCGCCCACCGCCATGCCCAGCTAATTTTTGTATTTTTAGTAGAGACGGGGTTTCACCATGTTGGTCAGGCTGGTCTCAAACTCCTGACCTCAAGTGATCCACGCCTCAGCCTCCCAAAGTGCTGGAATTACGGGTGTGAGCCACTGTGCCCGGCCTGTAGAAGGCTTTGAATGCAAGATTGGAAGTTGGGATTTTGTCACAGTGGTAGTAGTTATTCACAGATTTTCAGCTCGGGAGTGACATGCTACTTGGTTATTTCATTCAATTTATATAGTCTTTTCACTTTTAAAATATATAAATGGTTTAAGCTTAACCAGGAGATTGCCATTTCATGATGAGTTTCATAGGACTATCATCATCATCATCATCATCATCATGATCTGTTATTTTGTGCCAAGCACCATTCTGTAGTTTAAGTATATTTACTCATTTAATCCTCACACAACCCCATATGTAATTACTATTATAATTATTATTCCGATTTTATGAAGACACTAGGCACAGAGAAATTAAATGCTTTTCCTTAGCTTACACAGCCAACAAGCAGAGAAGCTGGGATTTGAACACAAGCTTCAGTCTGTGCTCTTCAACAAATATTCAACTAGATTCAATATTTATTGAATATCTACAATATGACACAACTGTGTTAGATGATGGAGCCAAAAAGAAGGAAAATAGCCAGGCATAGTTGCTCACGCCTATAATCCTAGCCCTTTTGGAGTCTGAGGAGGCAGGATTGCTTGAGCCCAGGTGTTTGAGGCTGCAGTGAGCTATGATTGTACCACTGCACTTCAACCTGGGTGACAGAGCACGATCCTGTCTCGGAAAAAAAAAAAAAAAACAAGGAAAAGGTATAGTGACAGCTCTTATGGAGTCTATCCTTCATGAAAACATCCTTGTTAATTACATTTTCCCCTAGTTAGTCATAAATAATCACTATTTACTTATTTATTAATTTAACATTAATCTGTTGAGCACTTACTTTATGCCAAGCTTTGTTCTAGGTGTTTAAAGCCAACAAAATTATCTGCCTTCATGGAACTTACCTGCTAGTGAGGGGAGACAGACAATAAACAAATAAGTAAAATATATATCTGAAGATGAGAAGTGCAATAGATAAAAGAAGGGATGGAAGATACTGCTGGGGTGAAGGTGGGAGTTGCAATTTTAAAGAAGCTAGTCAGGTAAAGACTCATTGAGAAGGTGACTTTTGGTCCAGGACCTGAAGATATCTAGGAAGATACCTGGAGAAAGAGTATTCCTGGCAGAGGAGCAACAGTGGCAAAGATCTCCAGGAATGAGTACACCTGGAGTGCTGGAAGAAGAGCAAGGAACCCCGTGTGACCAGAGCAGAGGCAGAGCACAGCGGGGGACCAGGCAGAGCACAGCGGGGGACCAATCCAGGACTTTTGAGACAGCCATGAAGACTTTGACTCTATACCAGATGGGAATACACTGGAAGGGTTTGAGCAGAGGAGATTTTAAAAGGATCCTCTTGGATGCGCTATTCACAGTAGGCATTAGGTATAGGGGTTGGAGGAGAACCTGAAGTAGGAAAGCCAGTTAGGAGACTATTGCAAGAATCTAGGGGAGAGATTATGGCAGTGTACGTCATGATGGAGGTGGTAAGAAGGGATTGGAGTCTGGATAGGTTATAAAGGTAGAACCAATAAGACCCCCTCACAGGTTAGATGTGGGGGTGCAGGAGAAGAGAGAAGAGCCAAGGATGACACCAAGGCTTTGGACCTGAACAATTTGGAAGGATGGAGTTACCATTTATTGAGATGGGGAAGAGAGTGGGATTTACAGTTTTTATCTAGGGGGAAAAAGTCAGAAGTTCCATTAGGGACACATTAAATTTGAGATGCCTGTTACACATTCACTTCATGCTCTATAGGCAGGGAGATATTTGAGACTGCAGTTCAGGGAGGAGGTGTGAGCTATAGGTATAATATTAGGAGTTGTCAGTACAGAGGAAGTTTGTCAAGCCTAGAGATTACTTGAGAATAACCTAGGAAAGAGACCGATTGAAAGACTGAGCCTTGGGGTGCATCAACATGTAGACTTAAAGGAAAAAAGCATCAGGAAGAAAATCAGTAGAAAATCACTGCCCTGTTTGGAAGGAGCACAGGAAGATCTTGTCGCATTTTTAAACTAGATTCATCAGTTTCCCAACACCATATTCTCTTTGTTTATTGAAAACTTGGCAGCCGTGTGTAAAGTGGCATTGTTTCTTTTCACAAACAAATTAGAGCCCATTTAGTACTGTGTTTGAGTGCTATTAAATATTTAGGTAATCAGTTGCAGGACTAATTGACCTTTGGGGAGGTCTTTGTAGCCCCTTCTAGAATGTCAAGTGTTTTGTTTTTAAGTAATAAAAAATTGTTGCTTGAGAGTATGCAAATCAAATTCTCAGTCCAATTAATTACATATTAATGTTTCGTTAAGTAAATCTGCTTAAGGTGAAATTGCTCTACGGTCAGTTTTAGCAAGTAACCAACTGATATTCGGGGTCATAGAAGGTCTTTAATGCAGGAATAATGTGAATCAAGGGAAATGTCTGTGAATTATATGGTAAGAGTTGTCTGTTCTCTTTGCATGGAGGTTTTCCAGCTAATTGAGTTCATTACTTGTCCCATTAAAGGAGATTAAGTATGTCAACACTGTAGCTGGATAATAGAAGGTCTGTAGCAAAAGTACGGCTCACGCTAAAGTTCAAATCTTTATTTCTAGGGAACAAGATATAGAGATAACAAAGGGAATGAGGAAACAGAGGTTTTAGCATTCCAGACTGAATATGAAAAGAGGCTCGGCAGGCGACAGGGCGCAGCGAAGAATGAAAAAGGTGGGGGAAATCTCACAAGATATTCTCCACTTCTTCAGGTCTGCCCCTCTGCTAGATACATTTCTGTTCTCCTGTCTTCCCCATCTTGGTAACGTTATAACATTCACCATGAGGCAGGAAAATAGGGTCTGAAGGCAGGGAACCTAAGGCCGATTCACACTTCAGCTGTAACAGGAAATATCCTCTCCATAGGGCATACACTGAGAAAATGACTTTGTAACTTCACTTCATCTTCTTCATTTACATAGGCTATACCCCAAGTAGAGGGAATTTAAATTCACAAAAACTGTGACAGGGCCTTTGTGCCCCTATGCTCAGGCCCGTTCGAATACTGTGAAGCTTACTTTCTTTCTTTTTTTTTTTTTTTTTTTTTTTTGAGGCAGAGTTGCAGTGAGCGCGATCTTGGCTCACTGCGAGCTCCGCCTCCCCGGTTCACGCCGTTCTCCTGCCTCAGCCTCCCCAGTAGCTGGAACTACAGGCGCCCGCCACCACTCCTATCTAATTTTTTAAAATATATTTTTAGTACAGACGGGGTTTCACCGTGTTAGCCGGGATGGTCTGGATCACCTGACCCGGTGATCCGCCTGCCTCGGCCTCCCAAAGTGCTGGGATTACAGGCGTGAGCCACGGCGCCCGGCGGGAGTGCACTTTCATTTTCCGTAAATCCCTTTATTCCTTCCTTGTTTTGTTTGTGCGTTTTGTCCAATTCTTTGTTCAAGATGCCAAGAACCTGGACACCCTCCACCGTTAACAGCCATGCTATCCCACCTGAGCAAATATTTTATTTTACTAGCCAGAATATTCCTGCTAAGGAGCTATACTAAGGACTCACATGTATTGTGCATCGCAGCCAGATGTTGCCTTCCTGCTGCAGTCTGTATACATATGAGCCAGGTGTGGCAGACACTGCTATTGGCTCCCAAATCCATTCACTCCCTTTCTCTACAGTAACTCTGGAATTTTAGCAGACACGGACCACACAAAATAAACATTAGTTTTTCCAGGCTCTTTTGCCATTCCATTCTGACGACATATCCATTTTGAGATTTGCAAAAACTTTTGCCTCTTCCATGAAACCTGATCCAAATCACGTACCAGAAAGATGATTTTATTCTCCTGTGAATGCTCACAGGATTTTACCTGCACTTCTGTTATGACATTTATAAAAATGTCTGATATACATTCCTTAACACTTTTTTTTTGAGACAGAGTCTTGCCCTGTCACCGAGGCTGAAGTGCAGTGGTGCACGTATAGCTCACTGCAACCTTGAACTCCTGGCTCAAGTAACCTTCCTGTCTCAGCTGCCTGAGTAGCTGGGACTAGAGGCATGGAATCCCATACCCAGCTAATTTTTAGTTTTTTTTTTTTTAATTTTGTAAAGATAGGATCTCTCTGTGCTCCTCGGTTTGATCTTAGATTCCTGGCCTCCTTCTACTTTGGCCTCCCAAAGTTCTAGGATTACAGGCATGAGCCACTGCACCAAGCCACATTCCTTAACACTTCTATCTTGTAAGCTCCTTGGACACATGAATTGGATTTTGTTTATGTTCCATAGCCTCATATCAAGTACTTTGCAAGTAGAAGGCATTCAATCAGTATTTTTTGTGTATGGCATTGTGGAAATAGCTCCTTTGTTACTCTCTTCCCACTTGTTTTGGACTTCACTCTCCTTCTAATGTTTTATTTTCAAATCTTTATTATTATTGTTTTTTGAGATGCAGTCTTGCTCTGTTGCACAGTCACGTGATCTCTGCTCGTTGCAAACTCTGCCTCCTGGGTTCAAGTGATCCTCCTGCCTCAGCCTCCCAAGTAGCTGGGATTACAGGCACGCACCACCATGCCTGGCTAATTTTTGTATTTTTAGTAGGCACGGGGTTTCACTATGTTGGCCAGGCTGGTCTCGAACTCCTGACTTCATGTGGTCTGCCCACCTCGGCCTCCCAAAGTGCTGGGATTACAGGCATGAGCCACCATGGCTGGCCATCTTTATTCTTTTGAATGGAATACAGACAACATAATTAAACTTGAGCAAACAGAAATTAAGTGGTTCTACTTTTATTTTTCTGTCATCTTTTAACATCTTTGCCAAATAAGAGGCTCCTAATTATTTCATTAATTACACTTTTATTTAAGACAATGGTGGAAAGCTTCCTTAAAATATACTCTCACTGTTACTCTTTTGCTTGAGAACCTGTCGTGGGTCTCCACTCCTTTCTGTGTCAAAGCTGAATTCTTCTGAGTCGTTTTTCGGTGAATTCCTCCCGTGGCTATCCAAATGTAATTTCTGCCACTCCCAGGGATAACCTCCAATGCTGTCTGGTTAAACTCCTCACTGCGTGGAGTGAACCCTGTTAACTCCCACTCCTGTTATTTCGTTTTTTCTCTTCCTCCAGCTGATACCACCTTTTTGCTCTAAGTTTCTTGCAGAAATCCTATTCATCTCTTAACTGCCTACTTGAAATTCACCCTCTCCTTGTAATTTTACGGTAGTACATTAGCACTTATTAATTGCTTTCTTTCTTAAACTGCATTTATAATTTACAATGCTTTTCTTAATTTAATTTCATTTAAAATGACCTCTGCTGTTTAATTGTTTGTACTCAACTAAATTATAAGCTGTTTGAATTCAGGAATATATATTTATATACTGATATTTAATTATGGTTAGTTATAGTTACATAGTCACCAAGTAGCCACCTAGTCAAGGGCTGGGTACATAATAGATATTCAATAGGTACTTACTGATGGATGGATTTTTTTGGGTACAGAAGCATATTCTATAACCCTGAGTTAAATATAAACTAATTTTTAAAAAATTTTCTTTACATAATATATACATCTAATTTTATTTTTCATATCATTTTAAAATGAACTGAATGCCTATTGTCTACCTATATCACTCCATTTTATTTTTATATTTATTTATTTATTTATTTTTAAAACAGAATCTCACTCTGTCACCCAGGCTGGAGTCCAGTGGCATGATCTCAGCTCACTGCACCTTCTGCCTCCTGAGTTCGAATGATTCTTGTGCCTCAGCCTCCTGAGTAGCTGGGTTTACAGGCGCCTGCCACCACACCCGGCTAATTTTTGTGTTTTTAGTAGAAATAGGGTTCTACCATATTGGCCAAGCTGGTCTCTAACTCTGGACCTCAGGTTATCCCCCTGCCTTGGCCTCCCAAAGTGCTGGGATTACAGGTGTGAGCCACTACGCCCAGCCAATTTTAAAGTGATTTCTGGGGATATGATCCCTCTTCAATGAAAATAAAAACAAAACCATACTTTGATAACTCTTTCTTGAAAAGTCACTTAACATACAAAATCAGCTTAAAATTAGAAATTAAAGACAATTTGATAAACTTAATTTTACCTATTTAGAAAAGCTTAGCAATCCACTTTTGTCTGAAATGAAGCCTTTTTTGAATTATAGATTTTGTCAACATATTTTATTGAATAATAATAACAAGTTTTTGAGAAAATAAAACCAGATAAATTATGAAGAAAAGATTATGAAGAAGGCTATGCAAGACTCCATTACAACGTAAAGAAATGCATCTTCACTAAGATAGTTTCTCTCAGTGCTAAGTTGTAATTCTTTGGAAACTACTGTATGCTGCAAGCATAAGTACTCCTGAATAAAATATTTACAGAGTCCTAAGAAGTTTATCTGAAGTATAAAAAAAATTTTTTTTTTTTTAGCAGAGTCTCACTCCATCACCCAGGTTGGAGTGCAGTGGCGTGATCACAGCTCACTGCAGCCTTGACCTCCCAGGGCTCAAGTGATCTTCCCATTTCAGCTTCCCAACTACCTGGGACTATGGGCACACACCACCATGTCCAGCTTTTTTTTTTTTTTTTTTTTTTTTGTATTTTTTAGAGATGAGATTTGGCCATGTTGCCCATGCTGGGCTCCAACTCCTGGGTTCAAGCCATCTGCCCACCTCAGTCTCCCAAAGTGCTGGGATTACAGTCATGAGTCACCATGCCCAGCCTAAAAACATTTTCATGTGGAATCTAATTTATATGTAAGAAATAGTTATAAGCCCTTTTAATAGATCATTGAAAGGTGAAAATAGGCCGGGTGAAACAGCCTGGACAGAAACCCCGTCTCTACTAAAAATACAAAAATTAGCTGGGCGTGGTGATGGGTTCCTGTAATCCTAGCTACTTGGAGGCTGAGGCAGGAGAATTGCTTGAACCTGGGAGGCAGAGGCTGCAGTGAGCCAAGATTATGACACTGCACTCCAGCCTGGGCGACAGAGTGAGGATCCGTCTCAAAAAAAAGAAAAAAAAAAAAAAAAAGAAAGGTGAAAATACGTTTATAATAACAATTATAGCAAACTCAAAATTCACAAGATGTAAATTAAGGAGGCTTCCCATGACTTGATATTAAAAGCAATAAAGTGTTCAACATGTAATTCTTTTTGATTTTCCAAATAGTTTTGTAAAACTTTCATTGCTTTTATAAAAGATGACTATCTAATTAGGTGACATAAGGAAGAGAATATTTTGGTTTCCTGCTAAAGACTAAGTCTAAATTTCTATTATCATCGTAAAAATATTATTATAAAAATGACAAATTTTTATCAGCCTGGAAAAGCCTTAGTTCAGGTTTGATTTCTGGAGGTCACAGATGAAGTTGAAAAAGCTTACTGTGTTCTAGGTGCAGCATTAGGTTCTGGAGTTGCAACATGTTTATAACGTTTACAATACTGTTCAGAATTTCATAATTGGAACAAATTATGCTAACAAATTTTCTGCAATAGGAAAAAGAAAAGAATTATTTTTTGACTTTAGGGTTCATGGGTTACACTTACATATCAGTTGATAATAATGACTTACTGATTAATTAGAAAAAATTCAGAAGCGTGTGTAATTTTCACCTTATAATAAATCAAGAGCTGGCCAGGCGCAGTGGCTCATGACTGTAATCCCAGCACTTCGGAAGGCCAAGGCAGGTGAATCATGAGGTCGGGATATTGAGACCATCCTGGCCAACAAGGTGAAACCCCGTCTCTACTAAAAATACAAAAATTACCTGGGAGTGGTGGCACATGCCTGTAATCCCAGCTACTTGGGAGGCTGAGGCAGGAGAATCACTTGAATCAGGGAGTTGGAGGTTGCAGTGAGCCGAGATTGTGCCACTTACTCCAGCCTGGCATGAGTGGTGTGATCAAAAAAAAAAAAAAAAAAAAAGTCAAGGGCAAACATCCTATAGTCCCTTATAGGGACTCATGCATCCACACTTATGAATGAGATTCATGCTATTCCAGATCAGAATTTTAAGGTTTTTCGTCATGGTCATTAATAAAGTTGCAGAACAAAAGATTGCTTATTCTGATAATGTCATTGTAAGTTATAGAGACTGAGTTTCCAAGCATGAAAATATGTGACATTCCCAAGTGATTTAAAATTTGGAAACATCACCATTTCATTTTAACCACTAGGTTTAAAGTGTGTATTTCTCTTATCTTTAAAACAGCTAATTTAAAATACCTTTAAAAGGATTAATAGTATTATGTAAGAGCATAACACTCCTATTCTCAAATTTATCTTAAATATATGTTTCTGAGATTGTTCTGAAGGAGTCTCTGCTTTGATACTTGTCATACTGATTTCAGAAATTAGTCAGACATAAAGTAGAAATACGAGAGACACCCAATTATATCCAGGAATTGACACCCTACAGTTATTTTAAAGTGCTCTTTGCTTATTTCTGTGGTCTTTTGTTTGGGACCCAATATAGCTGGACCTACATTTGAACTCTATGAGGAGAGAATGCGGCTGGGTGCAATGGCTCATATCTGTAATCCCAGCACTTTGGGAGGCCAAGGTGGGAGAATAGTTCAAGGCCAGGAGTTTGAGACTAGCCTGGGCAAATAGTGAGACCCTGTCTTTACGGAAACTGAAAAAAAAAAAAAAAATTAGCTGGGCGCAATGGCACACACCTGTAGTCCCAGCTACTTGGGAGGCTGAGGCAGAATGGCTCAAGCCTAGGAGTTTGAGGTTGCAGTGAACTGTGATCATGCCACTGCATTCCAACCTGGATAATAGCAAGACCCCATCTCAAAAAAAAAAAAGAAAAAAAAAAAGGAAGGCAGGATAGAATGTAAAATTTGTGAAGAAATTTACTACTGTTGTGATGTAATGGTGAATTTAAAATATTTTAAATTTTACTTATCTTTCCAATCTTGTCTTCTAGTTAAAGGGTTCTTTCGTTACCTAAGATTTGTCTTTGAAGTCTAATTTTTATTTTATTTTATTTTATTTTTAGCAAGACTCTGTTGCCCAGGCTAGAGTGCAGTGGCACAATCTTGACTCGCTACAACCTCTGCCTCCAGGTTCAAGTGATTCGCCTGCCTCAGCCTCCCAAGTAGCTGGGATTACAGGCGTGTGCCACCATGCCCGGCTAATTTTTGTATTTTTAGTAGAGATGGGGTTTCACCATGTGGCCAGGTTGGTCTCCAACTCTTGACCTCGCCTTGGCCTCCCAAAGTGCTGGGATTACAGGCATCAGCCACCGTGCCTGGCTCTAATCTAATTTTTAAATCATTTGATTAAAGTGAAAAAGCCAATAAATGGGAACCTAGAACTTAGCAGTGAAACTAAGACTTTCCTCTCTTCTTAGCATATTAAAGCATGTGGGGGGCCAGGTACAGTGGCTCATGTCTGTAATCCCAGCACTTTGGGAGGCTGAGGCAAGAGGATCGCTTGAGCCCAGGAGTTGGAAGCTGCAGTGAGTGAGCTACGATTGAGCCACCGCACCCCAGCTTGGGTGACAGAAGGAGACCCTGTTTCAATAAAAAGAGCATGTGTGGTAGGCAACCTCTAGGATGACTCCCTGTAACCCTCATCTTCCCGTAGTCATGCCTTTGCATAATCCCCTGAGTCAGGGCAGGACTTTGTGACTCAGTTCTAACGACTGAAACAGAATAGAAGCCATGAAGCATCCCTTCAGAGACTGGTTTACAAGACTGCTGCTTCCTTCTCTTTTGGCTGCCCAGTCTCTGGCTGCCTCAAGGATCACTCAGAGGAAAACCAGCCTCCATGCTGTGAGCTGCCCTATGGAGAGGACTGTGCTGTAAGGAACTCAGGGAAGTCTTCCTCTTTGATTAGTTTGGACCCCAATCCAACATCCCATAAGGAATGGAGGCCTCCCAACATCTGCATGAGGGAGTCATTGAGCACCAGTAGACCCTTGAAATAGACTTGACCATCAGCTTGACTGTAACCTCACAGAAGATTCTGGGCCAGAACTACCCTCCTGGTTATGCGGCCCCCAGAGTCCCCAGTTTCAAAAGCTGGGAGATAAAGAATGTCGTTTTAAGCTGCTACATTTTGGAGGTAACTTGCTTTGCAGCAGTAGATAAACAATATAGAACACAATTTCTAATACTTTCATAACTAAAACCCATTGAATGGAAGCCAGAAAACCCAATTTTAGACCACGTTCTACTCAATAACTGGTAGTGTTATATAATGTACAGAGTAGGAGTTCACCAAAATTCAGACGTAGCTTTTTTTTTTTTTTTTTTTTTGGAGACAGGGTCTTACCCTGTCATCCAGGCAGGAGTGCAGTGGCACAATCAGGGTTCACTGCAGCCTCTAACTCCTGGGCTCAAGTGATCCTCCTGCCTCAGTCTCTCAAGTATTTGGGGCTACAGGAGTGTGCATACTGCCATGCTTGGCTAACGTTTTTATTTTTATTTTTGGTAAAGATGGGGTTTCGCTATGTTGCCCAGGCTGGTTTCAAACTCCTGGACTCAAACAATCCTCCCACCTTGGTCTCTCAAAGTGTTAGAATTACAGGCACTGCACCAGGCCAGCATCTTATGTTTCTTAATGTGAAATTTCATTTTCTAGAAGTCAGTAAAGATCTAAGCTCTAATGTCAGACTGCCTGGGCTTCAATCTTAAGTCTACTAGCTATTGAGTGTGCACAGGTGCATGAATCTTTTCTCCAAAACTTATTTTTTTGTCTTTAAATGAAGGTAATCGTAGTACTGTTGTAAGAACTGAATGAAGTAATTCAGTAATTTAAAGTGCTTGGTATCTAGTACACATTTAACAATGATAAATTATTATCATCATCATTATTATTACCGTCAGGTCAGATAAGAGACTGACAGCTTTGATTCTTGATATTTTTCTTCCCAGCTTGCAAAAGAGCCCTTCATTCTTTAGAAAATAAAAATACAACTAGTTTGCTTTTTTTCTTTTGAGATGGAGTCTTGCTCTGTTGCCCAGGCTGGAGTGAAGTGGTGTGAATTCAGCTCACTGCAACTTCCACCTCCCAGGTTCAAGTGATTCTCCTGCCTCCACCTCCCGAGTAGCTGGAATTACAGAAGTGTGCCACCACGCCCCACTAATTTTTGTATTTTTAGTAGAAATGGGGTTTCACCATATTGGCCAAGCTGGTCTTGAACTCCTGACCTCAAGAGATCTGGCTGCCTTGGCCTCCCAAAGTGCTGGGATTACAGTTGTGAGCCACTGCACCTGGCTAGTCTCCTATTCTACAGGAAACTATGACTAAGAGTTGTTTCAAGTTTTAACTTAATAGCGAGCTCTATTTAGAAAGTATTTTTATTCTTTAAAAGAATATTTTGATTTATACATTTCTCATTTAAGCTATGATGAAGTTTTCATAAATTTAACATGGGACAAAAATGCAAGTAGTAGGATTACCAACTTGCATGATACTTTTTAGGTACTTATTAGGAAACCTGAATATTGATAAGACATAAATTGTGTCCATAAATTAATGCTTTCTTCCCTGAATACTGCAAAACTATTCATGCAATTATAATGTTTCCTTCAGAATAATAGCTTTCATTCATTCAACAAATACGTATTTAGCACCTCCTGTGTTCCAGGGACTCTTTTGGGTGCTAGAGATGTAGTGATAAACATAACACAATCCTTGCTTTTAAGGAACTTACAGCTGGAGCCAGAAGTACACAGACAACTTTAGGACAGCTTAAGGAATACAACTGAGTATGGGATACAATGAGGTACCAAAAAAAATAGGGGTGAAAGGAGGTTCCCTGGTGGAGGTGAAGATCATGGGCCTCAGTCATCAGGCAAGAAAAGTGGACAGAGGAGTTGGGCTACAGTTCTGGGGTTACTGTGTAGATACCTAGAGGCCAAAGAGTGTGTGGCATATTTATGGAGCCACATGTAATTCAGGATGGTCCCATCTTGTAGGGCAGTGGGGAGTGACCAGAGATGCAGCTAGGGAGAAGAACAGGGTTCAGATAATAAAAAATCATGTATACCATACCAAGGGTTTTGGATTTTATTTTATTGCTATAATTTTTGAGAAGGAGTCTTGCTCTGTCGTGCAGGCTGGAGTGCAGTGGCGTGATCTCGGCTCACTGCAACCAAAACCTTCTGGGTTCAAATGACTCTCCTGTCTCAGCGTTCCAAGTAGCTGGGATTACAGGCATGCCCGGCTAATTTTTGTAGTTTTAGTAGAGATGGGGTTTCACCATGTTGGCCAGGCTGGTCTCGAACTGGCTGGTGTCGAACTCCTGACCTCGTGATCTGCCTGCCTCAGCCTCCCAAAGTGTTAGGATTACAGGCGTGAGCCACCATGCCCGGCCGGGTTTTGGAATTTATTGTGAATGCATTGGTGAAGCAAGGACTGGTTTTAAGGAGGGAAGACTCCAACAGGTTACTCCCTTATTCAATAATGTTCCTTTACTCAAAACTTAGATTTTCTCAATTTAAGAGATTGCCTCTTAAATTGCCTTCAGCTCACTCTTTTGAATGGACTCAATGCTAATAAATGCATTTGAGAGTGAGCTTGAACTGAGAGTGGAATGGGAAACAGAAACCTTGTAGAGGAACTGTGTTTAATAAACAAACTTGATGATGAAGCAGGTTAATTATTATTTGGGGTAAAAATTTTGCTCTGATTATAAAGCCATGAGGCTGAATCATTGCATCTTATTACATTTCATAAAACAGACATTTGTATGCGTCTGAATTTGTTAATTGGATGGCCAATCACGTTTTTAACTGGCTTGATAACAGCAGAATACCTCAAAACTAGAATCTCTTCTAGTATCTCTTCTAGTTTTAAGAAAATGGCAGCCTGGGAAGCTTTTGGTTGGGGCCAGGATGCTGCAGTCAGAGCAGGGCTGTGAGCAACCACTGCCTGCTTCCCACACATCGCTCCGCAATCTAGGTTGTGGTCCCACTCTCAATCATCTCAGATGTCACCACCGTCATTTGGGTGTGGGTTTCTCACCTGGCAGTGCTGTCTACCAGTGTTCGGAACATTGCTATATGCATTTGTCTTCTTTAAAGTGTTGGTACAAACACGTCCAGTTAAATTCCGTGATGTGTGGAGTCTTTCTCACTATAGTAAGATGGTTTAAGGCCAATACTGACCATCTTTTACACTCATCCTGTTCATAGTTTATGGCAAGCATATGGAGGAAAGTCTGTATTTTTTTTTTTTTTTTGAGAAACAAAGCAGAGATTCATGTTTGAGACCAACTTAAAATATTCTACTAACATTATTTTATAGCCATAAAGTGTTTATTCCCCAATTTTTACTTATGATATGTAGCATTAATGACAGTTTTTCTAATTTGGGAGATCAGATGTCTTCACTTTTTTGCGGTTTTATAACTTTATTTCATGTATTCGACAATCAGTGCTTAGTTCTCATCCATATTGATTGTAGATTATTATTATCATTTTTTCTTGAGACAGGATGTGGCTCTGTTGCCCAGGCTGGAGTGCAGTGGTGCCACCTCGGCTCACTGCAGGCTTGACTTCCCAGTCTCAAACAATTCTCTCACTTCAGAATCCAGAGTAGCTGGGACCACAGGCATGTGCCACCATGCCCAGCTAATTTGTGTGTGTGTGTCTGTGTGTTTTGTTTTGTTTTGTTTTTTTGAGATGGAGTCTTGCTCTGTCACCCAGGCTGGAGTGCAGTGGTATGATCTCGGCTCACTACAACTTCCATCTCCTGGGTTAAAGCGATTCTTCTGCCTCAGCCTTCCAAGTAGCTGGGGTTACAGATGCGTGCCACCACACCCGGCTAATTTTTGTATTTTTGGTAGAGATGGGGTTTCACCATGTTGGCCAGGCTGGTCTTGAACCGCTGACCTCAGGTGATCCACATGCCTTGGCCTCCCAAAGTGCTGGGATAACAGGCGTGAGCCACCACACCCAGCATTTTTTTTTTTCTTTTTTTTGAGATGGAGTCTCACTCTATTGCCCAGGCTGGAGTGCAGTGGCGCAATCTCGGCTCACTGCAGCCTCCGCCTCCCAGGTTCAAGCAACTCTCCTGCCTCAACCTCCCAGGTAGCTGAGATTAAAGGTGTGTACCACCACGCCCAACTAATTTTTCTGTATTTTTAGTAGAGATGGGGTTTCACCACGCCCGGCATTTTTTGTATTTTTTTTTTTTTTGTAGAGGCGCGGTTTCACCAGGTTGCCCAGGCTGGTCTCAAACTCTTGAGCTCAAGTGATCCACCTTCCTCGACCTCCCAAAGTGCCGGGATTACAGGCATGACCATCGTATCCTGCCTGTCTGTAGATTTCTGAAAGTGGCAACAGGTGCATAGGTAACCAAAGTATAGAGCTCATTTGGTGAATCCTCATCCTCATTACGTTTTCTGGATAACCACACATGGATGGGTATGGAACACCCTTATTCCTTTAGCCTAGACAGCTTTGTCAAGCCTGGTATCAACAAGCACATCTGGAGTTCCCACCTCCTTCACAGCAAATTTCCAGATCTCTTTGAATGCCCGAGGGACATACTTCTTGAAGCCTACTCCATGGATGCATTTCTGAATGCTGATGGTGTATTCTTGGGTCACCACCTTGCTGATGGCAGAACAGCCTTTCTTCTTGCCACCCTTCTTTGCAGGAGCCATTCTGCCAGGCCCAAGTTGGAAAGGAAGCCAGATGTCTTTACTTAATAGTTTTTCTCCTTTAGCAGACATAGTCTTATAATCCTATTTATTTCCAGAAAGAGTTTCTGCCAGGTGGAAAAAACATATGCAACAAAGTGAAATAAAAATAAGTAAGGAAACCAAGAAAAAGGGAAATACGAGTAGAAAAGACAGAATGAGAAGAGAGGTTATCACACAAAATATATACAAAGAAGACTATGCTTTCAGGAAGAAAGCCATGCATTTGCCTTAAAACTTCTTAAGGGTCAAGAGGGAGAAAAAAAACACCATTAGTTGTAATTCCCAGTGCCCAGGTGATTTAGAGAAATCACATACCACCACCACCATTACCATCAGCAGCAGCAACTGTGCCCTTGGAGAAGCCTGGTAATTTGTGGTTCTGAGACCAAAGAAATTTTTCTTGCTCCAGGCGCCACTCATCAACCATATATGCTATGAAGTGCTCTATTGTGGGTTACTTAATTTCACAACACTTTTTATTGAAATAGCAGGAAACAAAAGCCAAAATGTGACAAACTTAATGGAGTTGATAATGACTCAAATCATTTTACAAAGAAGAGGCAAAGAAGCACCTATTTAATTGCTCCAGTACCACTCTACCTCTGCTAATTGACATCAACAAAATAGTCAGGTGTACCCTACCTTTCTCCCCACTCCGCTCCATTCCCTAGCTGCAGGGGAGCCTGGGAAAGGTAATTTTTAGCTTCTCAGTACAGGAAGGCACAGTAGAAGAAGGCTGGGGGAGATATTGTGTAACGAGTCTACTATATCCACTTGTATTAGTCTGTTCTTATGCTGCTGATAAAGACATACCCAAGACTAGGTAATTTATAAAGGAAAGAGGTTTAATGGACTCACAGTTCAGCATGGGTGGGGAGACCTCACAATCATGGCAGAAGGCAAGGAGGAGCAAGTCACATCTTACATGGATGGCAACAGGCAAAGAGAGAGAACTTTTGCTGGGGAACTCCTCTTTATAAATAAACCATCAGATCTCAGAAGATGTATTCACTATCATGAGAACAGCATGATAAAGACCTGACCCTATGATTCAATTACCTTCCACTGGGTACCTCCGACGACATGTGGGAATTGTGGGAGCTACAATTCAAGATGAGATTTGGGTGGGGACACAGCCAAACTATGTCACCACCCCAGTAATTTTAGTCCTTTGGATATTGGTTGGTCTAAGAATTGGTTTGGACCCCACTTCTGGCTGATAAGATGTGAGGTGGTATCTTCTGGCAAGGGCTTCCCTTCCTGAATAGACAGAAAAAAACTTCTGAAGGAAATCATTCTCTGCCCTTACCCTTCTTCCTCTCTGGAGCCCAAATGCAATGCCTGGCTATGTAGCAGCCACATGGAGACAAGTATGAGAACAAAAGTCAACACATTAAGGATAATAGGAAAGATAGAGCTGGGTCCCTCATAGCATTGTTGAGCCATTGCTCCAGACCTGTATTGACTTCCCTTGGACTATTTTTATTTGAGACAAATAAACATTCATTTGTTAAAACAACCAGAGTTGAACTTTCTGTTTGCTGCTGGATGCATTCCTAATCTAGAGTCTGTTGCAGCAGCCAGGCTCGGACAGACAGCTGTGAAGATGCAGAGACATGGTCAGACTCAGGATATATTTTGGAAGTAGAACCATCAGGACTTGATGACAGGTTGGCTGAAAACAGGAGAGAAGGGGATGGAAAAAATCAAAGATGTCATCTATGTTTTTTGCTAGATATGACTGATGGAAATGTGTAATCTTGTTTTAATTCAGAAGGTGGGAAAGTTCCTACTCTCACTGCTGCAGAAATACCTAAGGAAGATAAAAACACTTTTGTTGCTCCCTTGAAACCTGTTTTCCATTGAGGCAAACAAAAAGTTGGGTTAGATTAATGTTAAATAATGCAGAAGACAGTTGGAAATTCCTAACATCTATTCTGGACACTGTAGCTGGAACATATTGCAGCCTCTCCATGCCTTCTCATCTCCCAAGCCTCTTTTCCATCAAAGTCCAGGTGTACAAAACAAAATCCTTACATCAACTATTATGTTCTGGTTTTTATTGCTTGCAGGAATAGACTATTAGAATACTAATACTTCTAAAGAATATATTAACTTCTCGAGTCAGTAAATAATGCTCCACAGCTGGATCAAATAAGCATTTCAAATCAGAGCTATTTTTTTAAAAAGAATATTTTCTTTTTTTAATGAAAAATTTTTTTTAGAGATAAGGTCTCACTTGTAGCCCAGGCTGGAGTGCAGTGGTGCAATCATAGCTCACTGCAGCCTCGACCTCCTGGGCTGAAGCACTCCTCCTGCCTCAGCCTCCTGAGTAGTTGGGACTACAGCTGTGCCTCGCCATGCTTGGTATTTTATTTTATTTTTGTAGAGATGGTGGTGGGGGCGGGGGCCTCACTGTGTTGCCCAGGATGGTCTAGAACTCCTGGCCTCAAGCAATCTTCCCTCCTTGGTCTCCCAAAGTGCTCAAATTATAGGCATGAGCCACTGCATCTAGACCATATCTTTCTTTCTTTCTTTCTTTCTATCTATCTATCTATCTATCTATCTATCTATCTATCTATCTATCATCTATCTATCATCATCTATCTATCTATATCTATATATTCTATAATCCTAGCACTTTGATATTTAAAAATTTCAAGTAAAACAGTTACATGATGTGTATATTTTGTATCTATTCTTACATTGCTAAGGCTTTACTTTTGTTGATGAGAATGAACTAGGAATGTCAAATACATTTCCTGCTATAACCACAGTTACTTTTAAAGAAGATGCATCACCCCCCTATACCTCCTGAAAGGGCAGCCTTTAGGTACACATATTGCATGACCTCGTCATCCCCTGTCCCAACCCCAGCTGGAAGGATAACACATTCATAAGTTGGCATGAGTAGGCTTGGAAGGGTAAATGGGTCATTGAAATCCCCCTCCTCACCTCCTGTCAGAAAATTGATATAAAAAACTTAAGTGAATGAAGCAGTCTTCAGCAGAAGGTGAAACTTGAAAGATATGAGGTAAGCCTGGCATGGTGGCACACACCTATAATCCCAGCTACTCAGAAGGCTGAGGCAGGCAGATCGCTTGAGCCCAGGAGTTCGAGACCAGGCTAGCAACATAGTGAGACCCTGTCTCTACAAAAAATTTAAAAAGCAGCCCAGGTGTGGTGGTGCACCTGTGGTCCCAGTGACTCAGGAGGCAGAAGTGGGAAGATAGTGTGAGCTCAGGGGATCAAGGGTGCAGTGAGCCGTGATTGCACCCCTTCACTCCAGCCTGGAGTAAAGAAATGCCATGAGAGCCTCCAGGTAGGTCCTGAGTGGGGAATGGCAAACCAAGTAACTGGCTTGAGCACAGAGAGCCAGGTCACAGTCTGTGATGGTAGAATATTCCCTCCATGTGCCTCTTCTCCTGCCTAGCACTGGGTGGCAGGAGGAGGAAGCCCGGGTTGCAGCAGTGGCAAGATGAGCCTCAATAGCCAAAACCAGTGATAGCCAGGAAGTCAGCGAATTCGTCTGAAAGACCTTCGAGGACAGACAAAGCCAACGTGGCCTCTGTCTCCTGTAAACTCATACCTCAGTGAACTGAGGGAACTAGAGCCAGGCTCTGCCTTTTACAACAAAAACAGCCCAACCAAAGCAGCCCAACCAAAACCCCAAACAGAAACAAATTCTACTATCTTTTATACTGTAAATACAAATAATTACACTTTTGTGTTCTCTCCAAGCTTATGCTACATGAGAGCAAGCCTTTGGGGCTCATGGAATACTTTCATATGAATAATCCCAGACATTACATTATGATCTAGCTTCCTTCCTTCCTTCTTTCCTTCTTTCCTTCCTTCCTTTCTTCCTTCCTTCCTTCCCTCCTTCCCTCTCTCCCTCTCTCCCTCCCTCCATCTCTCCTTCCTTCCTTTCCTCCTTCCTCCCTTCCCTCCTTCCTTTTCTCCTTCCTTCCTTCCTCCCTCCCTCCCTCCCTTCCTTTCCTTCCTTCCTTCCTTCCTTCCTTCCTTCCTTCCTTCCTTCCTTCCTTCCTTCCTTCCATCCTCCCTTCCTTCCTTCCTTCCTTCCTTCAACAGGATTTGTTCTGTTGCCCAGGCTTGAATGCAGTAGTGCAATCATGGCTCACTGCAGCCTCAACTTCCCAGGTTCAAATGATCCTCCCACCTTAACCTCCCAAGTAGCTGGGACTACAGGTGCATACCACCATTCTCAGCTAATTTTTAAAATTTTGTATAGAGATGGTGTCTCACTGTGTTGCCCAGGCTGGTCCCAAACTCCTGATCTCAAGTGATCCTCCCTCCTTGGCCTCCCAAAGTGTTGGGATTACAGGTGTGAGCCACCACCCTACACCTCAGACATTATTTTCTCTAAAGGAAAACCTAAATTGTACATGAGGCATTTCATTCAAAAATCCCACTGAAACTGAAACATTCTGTGAAACTAAAGAAGGAGTTCTAAGGAAGATACTTTTGCAGCCTTCCTCCCCAGTCACCTGGCCCATGTTGTGTGAGGTGGAGGAGAGTAAACCAGGACCCAGGACTTCCAACAGCACATCTCTCTCTCTCTCTCTCTTTTTTTTTTGAGATGGAGTCTTTGCTCTGTCACCCAGGCTGGAGTGCAGTGGCACGATCTCCGCTCACTGCAAGCTCCCTGCCTCCCGGGTTCACACCATTCTCCTGCCTCCGCCTCCCAAGTAGCTGGGACTACATGCATGCACCCACCATACCTGGCTATTTTTTAAAAAACTTTTTGTAGAGATGAGGTGTTGCTATGTTGCCCAGGCTGGTCTTGAACTCCTGGTCTCAAGCCATCCTCCCACCTTGGCCTCCCAAAGTGCTGGGATTACAGGTGTGAGCCATTGAAGCTGGTCTCTGTTTGACATCTCTTTTCTAATTCTTCCACTTTTCTTGTTAACCAAATTTAGCCAAATCAAATACCCCCACAAATTGTGTGTGTGCACAGTGGCTAAAACCTTCTTGTGACTCTTGTTTGCCAAGCTACAAAAGACACTGAACCATCCCTGATACACAGAAGCCATGTCCAATGACAGGAGGGTGGGATAAGTACATGGGATATGATGACTGTGGAAAGCTCTCTGGGGCAGTAATGTTTAAGGTGAGAATTTCAGGAGAAGAAGAAACCAGCTATGCTGGAACTAGCATTGTAGCAGAGGAAACAGCATATGCAAAGGCCCTATGTCAAGGCATTTGGCTATTTCTTGGCATATCCAAGGAATAAAAGAAGACTGAGATGCCTGTAATCCTAGCACTTTGGGAGGGCGAGGTGGGTGGATCACCTGAGGTCAGGAGTTCGAGACCAGCCTGGCCAATATGGTGAAACCCCCGTCTCTATTAAAGATACAAAAATTAGCCTGGCATGGTGGTGGGCGCCTGTAATCCCAGCTACTTGAGAGGCTGAGATAGGAGAATTGCTTGAACCCAGGAGGCGGAGGTTGCAGTGACCCGAGATCACACCATTGCACTCTAGCCTGGGCAACAGAGGGAGACAAAAAAAAAAAAAAAAAAAAAAGACCAAGTGAGCTGGAGTATATTGAGAAAATGGGAGAAATGACAGGACATGAGCCTAAGGAAGTATGTAGAGGACAGATAGTATTGGGACTACAGTAACATGTTTGCATTTTACTATCAGTGTAAAGAAAGCCTTTGAGAGGTTTAGGCAGTAAAAGTGTCATAATCTGTATTTCAAAACTGTTGACACCAGTTATACAATGTTCACAAATGGGCAAAACTGATGGCAATAGAAGGTAGAAGAGGGGTTACCTTTGGGGGTGATGACTGGGAGGGAGAAGGAGGGAGTGCTTTTGAGGTGCTGATCTATTTCTTGATCCAGGTGTTGGGTATACAGGGATGTCCAGGTTATAAAACAGCACTAAGCTGCATATTTATGATTTATGCACTTTTCTGTAAAATGTATTCTGTAATATTTTGGTAAAAATTTAGCTAAAAAATGGAATACATGCTTACAATAGTTTGAGGAAGAACAGATTTCAGGGACAAGGCAGAGGGGAGACTCCTTCAGAAAAGGATGTTGGCTTGAACTAATATGGCAGCTGTCAGGCCAGGTGCGGTGCTTCGCACCTGTAATTCCAGCATCTTGGGAGGCCGAGGTGGGAGGATCACTTGAGTCCAGGAATTCAAGATCAACCTGGGCAACATAGTGGGTCCCTGTCTCAACAAAAAATTTAAAAATTAGCCAGGCATGGTGATGCATGCCTGTAGTCCCAGCTTCTTGGGAGGCTGAGGTGGGAGGATGGCTTGAGCCCAGGAGGTCAAGGCTGCAGTGAGCTATGATCATGATCATGCCATTGCACTCCACCCTGGGCGACAGACTGAGATCCTGTCTCAAAAAAAAAAAAATCCAGTAAATTTTTTTAAAAGGTACAGTTGTTGTCAAGATAGAGAAAATTAGACAGATAGGAGATATTTTGGAATGAAATTGCTGGAACTTGCTGATGGATCAGATACTGGCATCTTAAAGAGAAGAATGACTTCTAGGTTTCTGACTTGCACAGCCAGGTGAAGGGCGATGCCATGCCATTCAGTGCATTGTAGGCAGAAGGTCAAGGATTCAGCTTTGGAGATATTATGTGATTTTTAGACACTCCCGAAGCATCTACCAGGTGGTTGTAGCTTCAGGTAGATTGTTGGATCCCTAACTGATGCTCAGAGAAGAGATCTGTGAAAGAGGCATAAGTGTTGTTATTGTAGGCATACAGATTGTCATAGAAGCTGTGAGAATGTTTGCGGTCATCCATGGAAAGAGGGTGGAGAACACAGAGAAGAAGACCAGGACTATCTTAAAGAGCTGCTTCCTTTAGAGTTGGTTAAAAAAAAAGAGAGAGAGAGAGAGACAGAAAAGAAGATCAAGGAGATAGGAAAAAAGCAAGCAATTGCGGTGTCAGTCAGAGGGTTGCCTGGTGCTAGGTGGTTAAGTAAGATCATGATAGGGAAGAATCCTTTGGATTTGACAACATGGAGACCACCAGTAACATCTCAAAGTATCTGTCACTTTATTAATGATCCCAAGCTTGTCTTCCTCTGTGAAATGCCCTAATAATTTACCTACTTCCCAGAGTTTTTGTGTTTAAAGCACTTTGCACACTTTGTGCAAGACCTGGCTAAATATGAGTTGTTAGTTTAGCTGAGAACAAATGCTTGCATTGGTATAAAATAAGGTTTGATAACACCCTCCTAATAAACTTGTTAAAGGAATACAGAAGTAATGTTACATTTTAGAAAAGTAGATTTTAAAAACAGGTATAGGAAGTAGGTCTTCCTCATACCTCCATCTGAATCGATTACAGCTGGTAAATCTGAGAATAAGAGGACCAAACCACATCTTCAAGGAAGTGGAATACTCAGCGGCAAGGTTAGGCCCTGCCACCCATTTATTTAATTAAGAATCCTTTAGAGAGGTAGTTTGAGTATTGGTAAAAACAGAGAGATCTGTGTGGCAGAAAACATGATGATAAATTAAATCACCAACATATATTTCAGTTTCTATACAAAACAGTCTAGAATCGGCTCACTATAATTGTATGGCTGGTAGAGATGCTTCAAAGACATGCTGCAATTCAGCAAAAGCTGCCACAGGGCCAAACAAAGCCAGTGGCCCAGGATTAGGGGACCTAATACTAGTAAAGATAGAGTCACAGTGCTCCCTACAGTTTTTAAGCCTGAAGGCCAAGACGAGGCCAAGGATGCTGATGCCTTTCTCCAGGTCTTTCTAGTGTTCATATTCTACCACCCAGAAATCTAGTCCTAAGAAGGGAAGTTACCAGTCATTGCCAGGGCTAGCACAGCACTGGGACAATGGGAATATGCAGGAGATAGTTCCTCTATTGCCTTTCAACTGCAGATGGACCAGGCTGGGTGCAGTGGCTTATGCCTGCAATCACAGCTCTTTTGGAGGCAGACAGAGATAGGAGGATTCCTTGAAGCCAGGAGTTCAAGACCAGCCTAGGCAACATAGCGAGACCTCCCCCCAACCCACTGCCCCCGCATCTCTACAAAAAATTTGAAACAAAAAACAATTAGCCAGGTGTGGTGGCAAGCACTGTTAGTCCCAACTATTCGGGAGGCTCATGTGGGAGGACCTCTTGAGCCCAGGAGTTCCAGACTACGGTGAGCTATGATTGCACCACTGTACTCCAGCCTGGGTGACAGAGCTGTCTCCAAAACAAAAAAGATGGACTAATTGGCCAGGTTCTCAGATAAACCTGGTGGTGGAAGGTAATCTTTGGCAACCAACAAACTGGAAAACATATTACTCATTTTTAATCTAGTTAATAAGAGAAATTGAGAGAAGTTCTAGCACAACTGTCAGGTACTGCAAAGGCACTATTTTTCCTGGTCTGTTCTGCTGGAACTCCCATTCCTAGACAGCCTGGCATCAGGCACAGCTGAGGGGGAAACCCTGTCAACAGAGGACAGGTCCCTATTCTTACTGAGGGGCAGGTGATCAGGTCGCCATGCTACCAGAAGAAATAGCATTGACTGTTGGCTGAGCCACTGGGTTTTCACGCACTGGGATCGGGAGGCTGTGATCAGAGAAACAGATGAGAATCTTTTCGAAAACAGACAAATATTAAAATGCAGGAGGTCTATTTACTTGTCAAGTCAACGTTCAGTAATAAGGGAGAACAAAGTTTACCCTGCTATCAGAAAATAAGAAATCAGAATCCAGTCATATGGGATGGGAGAAGCTCGCAAGCTACTAAAACTGAACTCAGGAAGCAGATAACCAGCTAGGAAAGAGGTACCCTTAAATGCCTGGCTGTATCTGAGAGTGTATCTCCCTTCTTCAGAGCCCAGAGAACAAGCTAAACAATTCCTTCATAAATCAGCACACATCAGCTTCTAAAATCAGCAAGATGTCTCCAAACATCTTGAACTGACATTAAGAAATGCTGCACCATTGAGAAAATGGTTTCCAAGCATTTGAACTTAAAGAATTAACTTGTTGAAACACATCTTTGATCATTGATAAGTTATTGAATTCAAAGAGAAGTAATCAATAATGAATGGTAAACCAATTAACTAGGAATCATATTTCAATTTTTTTTTGTTTTGGCAAACTTGATGATTAGTTGATATTTTTCAAATATTTAGGAACAAGGAACACATATAAATTTCACATTTGTGTCATTAGCATTTTGACCAGCAATTCATTTTTCAATTTCATGTGTGAAGCTAAACTTTCTGATGATCTGTTAATCTTCATTTGTTTGGAATTAGCCTGAAAAGTACTAAATACTGCTTTTTGGATAAAATCTTGAGTGGATCAGAACCAGTTTGTTAAGAAAAAATAAATCTGAGTCCTCTTCATGTTTGAAGTAACTGAACTATTACTTCAACTATTGCTTGGCTATCTTAACAGTTGATCTTGATTTCCACACAATGTGAAAACTTATTATTAATATAACCAAAGGGGAAAAAACCCTTAAATCTATTACAAAATGCTTTAAGAGATAGTATTTGGTCATGATATTTATTAACACAGTTCATAGTGAAGCTGAAATATGGCAATAATCTGGTTAGTTTGATTTATGTGGATAGACAAATTATCTGGTTGTCAAATACATTACAAAACTCATATTTTGCTTTCTATTTTATAGACTTGATTTTAATGATCTGTATATTTTACATTCATGTCACGTTTGTACCTGAAATCTCTAATTAATTCATGTTTTCCATTACACCTTGGAGTAATCATTGCCCAGCTATAGGGAACAGTATGAAATGAAGTGTGTTATGCATCATTAAATGTTAATGATAAAATAAGGTATTATCTAGTTAGTTAATTTAGACCAGGTAAAACTGTACACAAAAACGTTTCTCTCTGTTGCTCAGCAATTCAGCCGTTTCTCTGCACATCCTTCCCTCAAGTTCTCCTCTCCCATTCATATTAATTATTCGAGGTCCCGAAACTTTTTCTTCCAGCAACGTTTGCTCTGATACTCATTCAAAGGTATAAATAATTGATAACAACTTAGAATGTGAGTTTTCTCAGTAGCATTTGGATTTTACCGAGGTTCAAACTTTTAAGCTACAAAAATGTTGAATGCATCAGTAAATGGGTGATGGAAATATTTGGGGAGGATGCACTCTTTACAGTTGTCCTTGAAATTGTATCAAGTAGCCACTTGCCTACTCTGTCTGCTAGGAAGGCAGACAAGAATTCTGCACCTTCCTCTTCCACCCCTTAAAACTCTCCTTTGTTTTACATAACCAGAAAATGTTTATTTTAATTATCTAGATCTTCATTTCTAATTTTCCTTTTTTACTGTAAGAAATGGCATGGTAAAAGGTTCAATAAAACTATAGTATTTTATGCTCAATATTCTAAATTAAGAATTAAAGTCCTACTATCCAGATGCCATTCCAAATGATTAATTTTGTTTCACACTGTTCATAAAAATAATACATTACTTTAGCTGTTGTTTTTTCCCACCAAGTTGCTTAGTTAAAAAAAAAAAAAAAACCATTAGTAATTGCTAGTTCCTATTATGTAAGTAGATAAAATATAATTAGAAAAACAACTGGATAGTTTCACTCTATGTTGTTCTCAGTGCAATGTCCAGTTTGCAAATGCTTTATTTATTTGTTAATTTTAGAGGACAGCATTTCAGTGCAATAACTGAAAATAGCTCATAGCCTTTTCTGTGAAGAAACAAAACATTGTTTGTGTTGGTGTCAAGTAAGTTAATTATGCTTTATCATCTTCAAATGAAGCATATAATTGATTTATGAAATTCTGTTATCACTGTGTTGAGACCATTGTTAGTAATCAAGAATTCCAATAGTTTCTTCTTATTCTTCATGTACAAAATCATCTGGGTATTCCATAGGTTAAAAAACAATTCAATTTGGAACACCTGTACTATCATAAATTGAAGAATTAAAAACTAGATAAAAAGTGTGGAAACTACTGTAAAAGATTACTGACTTCTAAAATATATTGCATTTATTGTAGCAATACTCTCTTATTCAGCAATATGACTATGTAATTTTTCTCTAGTACTTTGTAGAATTTTCATTAATTCCACTTAAAATAAATGGCTTATATGCAGTTCTTTTTTGTGACATGAAAACTGTAACATTTTGGCTGATCAATATTCTTTTGCTTGTTTATTTTTAGGTCTTTACAATTACCTAAGGAATTGCCTGAGGCATTGAACATATTGCCGGATATTTAACTGAAAACAAACAAAAATGTTTTCAAACAAGGATGTAGATTAAAAAGCTATAAGATGACCTCAATATCACCCCCACTCCATCGCCTCTACCACCACCACCAGCCCTGCCACACACACTCTCAGAATGTTTGGTATCATATACAACTCGCCTAAAGCAAGAGATAATGTCAAAAATTTAAAAAGAGAATGCTACTCCTACATTTCCAGGTAACATAAAGAGTTGTAACCCTTGAACTTCCTGTATATATTAACATTTATTTTCAACACACTAATTGCTCTTGTGACCTTGGACCTCAATGAATTTTATGTATTTAATAAATGAATGCAAGTGTTCATCTTGATTTTAGATTTAAATTTATCTTTGAACCATATCAATTTCTCATAAAACAATTAAGAAACAGCATAAACAAAAAGGGAAATGAAAATATTTCATTTAATTATTTAAGTGTTTGATAATGCTTGGTATCAAGTAGACATAATCAGAAGAGTATTAAATAAAGCAATGGGTTAGGAAGGGGCTGTTAGAGAACATAGACGGTATTACTCTTTAATAATTAGGTACAAAAATAAGGTCTTAATAAATTGGAAATTTATGTTTTCCATTGAATGTTCTTAAAGTGCCAATAGAATTATAGTGAAATTATTTTCTTTGCTGATTCCTATGATAGTATCATACATACCTTATTTTAGATATTCACATTTTCATTCTATTAGAATGAAATACCTGTATGTATTCCATGTGCTGACATATAACAAAATCTGGGATTTAAGAAAATGTACTTCAAAAATGTAAAAATTGCAGATAATTGAAATTTGAGGTATTTATAACACAAATAAGGACCATTTAAAATAGACCAACAGGTAATATTAAAAACAAGTATATACTTCTGTAAAGATTGTGTGTGTTATATATTGTCTATCAAATACTGGACATTTGTGAATTAACTTCTTCCTAATCCTAAGTATTATCTTTCCAAAAACTTGCTGTGAAGGTCATTTATATTTCCTTTCTAAATGGATTTTGAATAAAACATAAGAGCTGTATTTAACATTCTGCATCTTAATTCCAAGACTCTGATTGTATGCCTTCTTTTACATTATAAACATCAAATAGAGATGATTTTCTTTTTGAATTCCATATTACCTAGCAATATTTAACACATGAAATGCTAGAAGTGGCACTCATTGATCTTTGCTCTGCATTGAAAGTTGATCAGTACATGGCCTCATGAAAAGAAACGTGTTCTTTCTAGGGTTTAATAAATGTTTCACAATGATTTTTTTTAAAGTAGGCCTTAATATCCAATCACTTGCATTCAATGGCTAGATTTGAGTGGATAACAACACCTACCAAATTACAACTCCCAATTTTTATTTCAGAAGGAAGCAATCCTTGATAGATGAGAAAATAACTTACTTTAAGCTTTATTCATTTTTCTTTTTGGCTACCATAAAATATCTTTTTCTAAGTAGCTTTAGGGTTTTTTAAAAAAATCTAATCCAGATTAAATGTTTAAAAAAACCTGGCAAGTTAATTGTAAGTTTTCCCATAAAAGAGAGAAGCACAAAATGCCATGGAGTATATCCAAGAAACATAACATAAACATAAGACTTACAATGCACAATTTAAAATTTCATATATTGTCAAATGATAAATGTCTGTTCCAGCCATGAATACTTTAACTTCAAAAATCTTTCATAGCCTTAAAAAAGAACTCTCACAGAAACAGAAGCTGGAATGCTATTTGTGAACTAGGCCTTGCACCTTGTCAATATTTTTAGTTCTTAAATTTCTGGAATTTCTAGAGCCGTAGAACAGCTGTTTCATTTTGAAATTTTGATTTTAACATTTCACTAACACACTGGGAAAGGATCATCTTAACTAAAGGTGTCAAGACTAACGTTTGAGCTTAGTCGTTGAATTTTCTCTTACGGGAAACAGTTTAATCCCCAAGTACTATGAGATAGGCATTTTAAGGCAACTTTTAAAAAAGGAAAATAAAAGAAATCTGCTTTTTGCCGTCTAGGAAAGATACATTTTTCCTTGTGGAAATCTGCAGTCTGAAAAGACAGATACAAAAAGCATGAACTGTTGAAAATAACCTAAATGTTCTTTAAATGTTTAAAGGCCAGCTCATCCTGCAGTGGTGATAGAATAGTCGGCTTACAACACGCAAAGCCGAGCCGCGGGTGGGCAGGCGCCGTCCGTGGCTCGCGGAGTGGATGAACTCGAGGGCGCGGCTGCTGCGCTTGGGGAGCTTCCAGGGCGCCAAGTTCGGGTAGCGCTTCTGATGGATTCCCGGGTCTGGGAGGATCCGATTATCCCGGGACCCGGTGACACGCACAAAGCTGAGGTTAGAGTTGGCCAGGAAGGGAGGACCTAGTGAGCCGGTGGAACACAAGCGGGAAGGCCTTTCCTTCTAGGAGCAAAACCAGCCACGCGCCCGGGACGCCCGGGGACCCCTTTGGGGCTCGGTTTCCTTCGCTGTGATCCTGAGTCTACCCTGACATGTTCCCCTCCACCGGCCCGAAGAAATCGTCGCTTCCAGCCTCCAGCTACCGTCACCTTTGCGGGGCTGAGAGCGGAGGACCGGGACAGAGAAGGAGCCGGTGGTCCTGGTCAGCTGCGCAAAACCCGACGGCGCGGGGACTCCGGGCCTGGGGCCTCCATGGCCGCGGCCTCCTTGTCTCCCGGGCCGGCTGCTCCCTACGCTGCGAGACTGAGGGCACTGGGGACCCAGGGACTTCTCTGGCACTAGCGAGGTCCTAACCTTGAGTGAAGAACGCTGTCGAGTGCAAGTGAAGAATAACGGGGGTGGACGCAAGGAGAATGGTCTCGGGGCGCGCTTGCGCCTCTACCCGAGGACCGAGGTGGGGATTCGACAGACGCCAGCGGTAGGGACCCGGGACGAGAAGCCCCGACTTTCTGAGTCGTGAGCCGCCTCCAATCGCCCCAGGACGTAACCCCGAGGAGCTTTCAGACACGGGCCGCGCCTAAAGTCGCTGGGAACCGCGAACACCGGAGTCCCAGCCACCTCCCGGACTGGCGCCCCGAGGCCAGGGGACCCGCCTGGGGCTCCCGGCCGAGCCCCGACCTCGGACGTTTTTCCGGGAGCTGCGAGAGGCCTCGCGGCCTGGGCCAGGCGCAGCGGCAGGCATCGATCGCTGGCTCCCAGCGAGTGGCCCCGCGCAGGTGGAGGTGGCCCCGTCACCTCCAGGAGCGCCCCCAAGCCCCGGTGCCCCCAGCGTGCGCCCTCTCCTCCTCCCCGAAAGTTAAGTTCGTGTTTTTCGGTTCTCGGTTACGCATCCCCTTGGCACGCGTGCCCAGCCACACCCTGGGCGAAACTAGAGGGCCTGCGTCCCCTGGGGGCTGCCGCGAGACCCCGAGTGAGGTGTCCCCTCCGGGCCGGGCCCGAGCCGGAGGCCCCCTTTGCAACCTAGAGGAGTGCGGGGCGGGTGCGGCGCAGGAACCGCCAGGCCGGGGAGGGGGCCACGCCCGGGCCCGGGCCAAGAGCGCGCGTCCCCCGCCCGGGCCCTGCGGCCCTCCCCAGGTGTCTGAGCAGAGCTGCTGAAGCTGTAGAAATGTGCTGGCGCCTGTCCACCGCTGCACACAAAACCCAGCCAAAAGCGGCGAGAGGAAAAGCGAATATGGCGCTGCTGAAAATGGAGCCTCGGCATCTAGAAAGTCTTGCTTTCCTTTCCTCTTCTGGCTCTTAATTCGTCGATCTTTTCCCCCTTGCCCTCTCACGAGGGCCTCCTGCGCTTTCCTTCGGGTGTTCTCTACCCCTCGGCCCCTTTCCTGTTCTTATGAATAATCTCCTTTACTCGGTTTTCCTTCTTCCTTTCCACTCTCGGTTCCTCTTTCTCCATTTTGTGTTACAGGCGCCTTGCTTCTTGTTCCCTTTCTGGGCGCGCACTCCCCCGCCCGGCTCTCTTTATTTTGTGTGTGGGTGTCGGAGCAGGGGAGGGGGTGGCAAGGATCGTCAGGCTGAGTATCGAGTTTGTTTGTTTTTTTTTCTTTCCTTCTTATTTTTTTAAAGGTATTATCTTAGGAGCCAAGCATCTCCTTTGGTGGTGCGCTCCTCGCCTCGCGCCTGGTGCCCCCCACCCGGCTGCACCCGCGGCTTGCGCGGCCGGGTCCCACCAGCCGAGCGTCGCCCGCGCAGGAGGAGCCTCGGGTTCTCCGCAGAAGCGAATACTTTGTTTTTGTTTTAAGCTAGAGCCTTGCTTTTGCAGTGATTCGTGGCTGTGGCGTGATTTTAAATAGGTGAGGAATCGGAGTCTCATTTCCCCAGGGGGCTTCCAACGAGGATTTTAAGAGAAGTGTGCAAAGAAGACAGCAATGTCCTTTTTTTTTTTTTTCTTGTTTTCTTTTGAACAGAGGGAACCCCCCCGCCCCACGCTCTACGCGCTGAGATAGTTACGTCTTTAAGGCTAAACTTTTTTAAAATTAGTTTTTCTTTTACACTTATGGCTGACTTTTGATCCTTTTAAAAAAAGGATGAAGTCAAAACAGACTGATGCTTTTGAATACACAACGTCCCCACTTCCCCACGTCCCCAAATTGTGATGCTGGGATAGTTCCTCTAAGATGCGTTCTGATTTTGAAATTCAAGGTCTCTAAGCTCTGTTAAGCGGAACCATGAAAAATATATTGCTACATTAAAAATAGACGGTGATACTGACTGCTACTGCTGAATCGTAGTAGAAAATTTTTTTTTTTGAGTCTGTGCAGGATTTGCCTTGGTTTTATTAGGGAACCTGCTAATAGAAGCAATTTCAAGTGATGGGCTTCCCTCATTAAAAAGCTGGCAGCAATGACATCTTTTCTGAGTGCCTCTGAGTGCCTCTGAGTGCCTCTCCTTAGTCGTGGTAAAAAAAAAATTAAAATAAAATAAAATTAGTTTACATGCAGTGTTTGAAAAGAAAATGATTTTGCTTCCCAAGTTTGTATGTATTTTCTTTTTTTTTTTTTACCAACTATATTTCACTTTATTTACAATTGTCAGTTTATTCTCACACCTGGTCAGTTTCATCTTCTCACCATCGTCTGTTAGAACCACATCCTCCGGCAAAAAAAAAAAAAACCCCAAAACAACCCCCCCCAAAATAAACAAACAAACAAACAGGTGTTCATCCCTATGAGATGCTAATGCCCCTGGAATTGTTTGAAAAGAGCAAAATTTTGTAAGGAGTTTCTTTTTAAAAAAATGAGTTATAGAAGTATTCTTAAAAAAAAAAATCTTAGAATGTTTCCTTTAAAAATTACCTTTGTTGGTTTTTCATTAATTGTCATTGATTAAAATTAGGTTATAAACCTATCTTAATTTCAGACTGTTTCTTTATGAAAGAAAGGAGAAAGTAAATAGGTGTTGGCAAGAACTAAACCAATGCAACTAGGCCCTATTGAGAGCCTAAATCTGTAAATTGGTATCCTTAAAAAACATTAATCAAATTGAGGTTGGTACAGGTAGTTCTCTGCCTCGAACAGCTGATTTTTAAAAGTCTTATAAAACAGGTTAAAATGTGTTTTTAGTCTAGGTTCCTACTTCTTTCTTATGCATTTCTCCTGGTAGATAAATAAATGAATCTAACTTGATGAGTAGGTAGATATTTCTCCAGATGAACTTTCTAAAAATGGGCAAAGTTAGGGAAGTGATTAATACCCTTCAGTTTAATTGGAATGATTCAGTGCTTATACCCAGTTAATCCTATTAAGATGCTATTTCCTGCTCAGGGGGATAAATTAAGCACAACTCAGATTGTTTTAGATGGACAACTTGGTATATATTCTAAGCAATGGGGGCTAGAAAAAAATATCACTTCTCCGAAAAATATACATTGTGTACCAGTAATGTTCAAAGTACTTTGAGGAAATGTATTGATGAGATGGGTATAAATCATAGTGAATGTTGTTAAGGAGTTTACAGATTATAAAAAGCAATTGATCTTTCTTTATTTTCTCTTATTTAGAAAACAAACATTCATAAGAAAAAAATAAAATTAGATCCCTTCTTTTTCCCACACACAAATTCAGTTTCAGATCAATTACAAAGTTAAATAAGAAAAACAGAATTAAAAAAATATTGAAAGGCCAGGCGCAGTAGCTCATGTCTGTAATCCCAGCACTTTGGGAGGCCAAGGCGGGCAGATCACGAGGTCAGGAGATTGAGACCATCTTGACCAACATGGTGAAACCCCGTCTCTACTAAAAATACAAAAATTAACTGGGTGTGGTGGTGCATGCCTGTAATCCCAGTTACTCGGGAGGCTGAGGCAGAAGAATCGCTTGAACCCGGGAGGCAGAGATTGCAGTGAGCTGAGATCACGCCACTGCACTCTAGCCTGGCGACAGAGTTATCTCTGTAACTCTCCATCTCAAAAAACAAAAATAAAAAAAATTGAAAGGAAATAAAGAATGTGTAGTATGAAAGGATTTCTTAAAACATTGAAATGCACAATCCATTAAGGAAATGGTAAATTGGATGATAGTCATGCTCCAAATAATGATATGTCAGTCAATAAATAGTAGTCCCATAAGATTACAATATTGTATATTTACTGTACCTTTTCTGCGTTTAGCTGTGTCTAATTATACAAATACTATTGTGTTATAATTGCCTACAGTATTCAATACAGTCACATACTGTACAGGTTTGCAGCCTAGGAGCAATAGGTTTGTACCATATACAAACCATCTAGGTTTGTATAATTACACTCTATGATGTTAGCATGACAAAATTGCCTATGGACCTATTTCTCAGAATATGTCCCTATAGTTGAGTGCCATGTGACTGTATATAAAATTTTTTAAAAATACTTTTTATATGACAAAAGATATCATAAAATGTTACAAGATAAACTGAGAAGATATTTTCAAGGCATGTACTTGGTGAAGGATTAATATTCAAAGTGTATAAATAACTTATATAGAAATAATTTACTAATTCATGTATAAAGAATTTCATAAATAAAAGATGTGGGCCAGGATATATACATTTGAAGTGAAAGTATAGTACTATTAATAGGATGAATACATATCAACTTCAAAAAATGTAATTTCCTTTGGGATAGAAAGAAAGAAGGAGGGAGAATAGGAAGAGGCCCCAGGGGGCAACAATCTTATTTTTTTTGTTTTTTTATACAGAGTCTTGCTTTTGTCCCCCAGGCTTGAGTGCAATGACTTGATCTCGGCTCACTGCAACCTCCGCCTCCGGGGTTCAAACGATTCTCCTGCCTCTGCCTCCCAAGTAGCTAATTAAGGCGCCTGCCACCATGCCCGGCTAATTTTTGTATTTTTTAGTAGAGACGGAGTTTCACCATGTTAGCCAGGCTGGTCTCGAACTCTTGACCTCAGTTGATCCTCCCGCCTCGGCCTCCAAAAGTGCTGGGATTATAGGCATGAGCCACTGTGCCTGGCCCACCACAATTGTTTATAAAAAGATCAGAGGCAACTATGGGAAGATGTTAACACATTTTGTTCTTTGTAGATTTTTAAAAGCTTGTTATACTTTATTTAAAAATCTCTAACATCAATTCCTAGTCAAAAGAATGAACAAATGACACATTTCTTTTCCTTCGTCAGTAATAATCTTGTAAGATAGTGTTCACATGCTTTTCTTTGATGGCAAAGAAAACACCATTCCCCAATGTTTTTCCTGGGCAGTGTTTGAATATTATGTGATACTTACAGCAGAGATTTTCCTAGTTTGGCGTCTCTCTGGTGTAAGCTTGTTTTCTGAGTAGATTTAAATGAGAAGAACAGAAACATATTTGAAACTATGACTAGGTATGAGAGCATTTATTCTCTTATAATGAAATCGTGATATATGTTTTTAAAAAGTGAGCAAACAAAAACCTCCACACCATTATAGAAACACTGTTAAAAAAAAACTATTGAATAATTTGAGGCCTAGTGTGTAATAATTATTATTCAAGTGTATCTAATTTGTTGTGCTAAGTGTCAGGAATTGGTGTTGTGGAAGGATATATGAGATCTCATTTTCTCCTTTTATATGGCAGGAGTTTATACAGTATTTACATCTGTCATTGATACTTTTTATGAACAGAAGTTTTGTTTGCTTATTACTTCCACAGGGATTATTCATATGGAGCACTGGAAAGATGTAACATTTCGTTTACTTTGATACCTTGTGTTTATTTTAGGTCCACAAGCATCATGAAGCCAAGTGGTTACTGTTTTGCTTATTTGGTGTGAACTGAGTGAGCCAAGTTTGCATACCAAGTGATTCTCATGGTGGACAATACCAATGTGATTATGCCAAATGCATCGCTTCTGATGCATCACTCTTTGGGCATGTATAGACCCTGCTGATTTCTGCCAAAGCACTCTTCTTAAAGTTCCAAAACATTACCCAAAAACCTCTATGGCCCCCTATTGCCAACAAAATTAAAACCTTTCTCTTCATTGGCATTAGAAGCCCCTGTAACCTCATTGCTTTTCCATTTCCAGCCTCTTTCCAATACTACCAAACAAACTCTGTATCCTGCAGCCACCAAACTGTACTAGTTGTAATATGTTCACTAAGAACAGCGGTCTCTCATTTGTCTCTCTTTTCTCTCTTCTTATATCAATTAGAATATAACAGACAACCCAGCTAACACAGAGGCTCATTTTTCTTATGTGACAAGAAGTCTGTAGATAAAGAGATGCTAGTGTTTTCTTGGGGGTTCAGTGATATCAGCTCTGTGATTCAATAGACCTTCATATCATAGTTGCAAAATGGCTGCCATAGTAAGTACAAATACCACACTGACTTCTGAGTGGGAAGGCAGCAGAAAAAAAATGTGTTATTGGTGAGTCTTACTCACCTCAAGGAAGTATAATATTTTCCAAAATGCCCCACCAAAGGATTTCCTCTTACATCATATTAGCCAGAACTGGGACATATTATCACCCTTTATCTGGGGTACAGGCCCACATTTCCACATCAAAGGGAATTTGCTCAATGCCTAAATAAAACTGGAATTCAGTTAAGCAAAGAAGAAAGAGAGGAATGGTTTTTGGGGTAGGCAGTAAACACTGTCAGCTACATCTCCCTGAAAGCCATCACTCCCTTAAAATATCTTTGAGTAATGTCATCAGTGACTTCTGAACTTTTTCATCCAATGGACAGTGTTTATTTTCTAACTGACTTGAACTTTTTGTGGGGCTTAGCCACACTCTTTTTGAAATTTATGTGTTCATCAAGTACCCACTCATCACTTACTATGTATTAGTCACTCTGCTGGGCAAAGAGAATGAAAAAATGAATCATGCATGGTCCTGAACCTTCACAAGTTTATAGCCTAGTGGGGTGGACAGGTGAATATATAAGTGCAAAAAAATGTTATAGATACTGTGATAAAATTATGTGGGCCGGGCGCAGTGGCTCATGCCTGTAATCCCAGCACTTTGTGAGGCTGAAGTGGGTGGATCACCTGGGGTCAGTATTTTGAGACTAGTCTGGCCAACATGGTGAAACCTCATCTGTACTGAAAAATAACAAAAATTAGCTGGGTGTCATGGCAGGCACCTGTAATCCCAGCTAATGGGGATTATCGCTTGAACCCAGGAGGTGGAGATTGTAGTGAGCTGAGATCGCGCCATTGCACTCCAGCCTGGGCAACAAGAGCGAAACTTTTTCTCTAAATAAATAAGTAAATAAATACTATGTTTTGTGGGTCTTTTTTTTTTTTTTTTTTTTTTTTTGACAGGGTCTTACTCTGTCACCCAGGCTGGAGTGCAGTGGCACAATTATAGCTCACTATAACCTTGGCCTCTCTGGCTCAAGCAATCCTCCTGCCTCAGCCTCCTGAGCAGCTGGGACTATGCAGGCTAATTATTTTATCATTTATAGAAATGGTGTCTTGCTAAGTTGGCCAGGCTTGTCTTGAATTCCTGAGCTCAAGCGACCTTCCCAAACTGACTTCCCAAAGTGCTGGGATTACAGGCATGAGCCACCATGCCAGGCTTAGAATGATGAATGAGATAAAATGGGGCACAAAGAAAGGAGCAGCCATTTCTGGATCTCAGGTGCGATCTCTCTTTTCAGGGAAGGACAGGGGTGATACAGCCATTAACAAAAGCAATCTCACTTTCCTGGTTGGTTGTCTCTTTGCCTCCTCCCCTGGAATAATACAGACCTCTATAGAAAATCACAAGCAGGGTAGGGATAAGGGAGCTGGCCTCCTCCCTTCCCTTGGCCTGACAAATATGCATGGAATTCCTAGGAATGTTCAACCTTTTTTTTTTTTTTAACTTCATATTAGAATCCAGCTCATATGGAATCCATGTAGAATCCAACTCAAACAGAATCCACCAGGCATGAGAATTCTGGAATGCCCTTCCTGATTTATTTACTTCATCTGTGTTCCATGAAGGGCACCAGGTCTCACACCTAGACTTGGGAGCTCCAGGTCTTTACTGTCTTAAGTTTCAGGTCCTAACCACTCAGGATGGCAAGAAGGGCGTATTTGGGGAGATCCAAGCCTGTCTGCTTGGCTGTAGTGTAGGACTGGGGGGAAAAGAAAGGCACAGTAAGGATCAAAACAAGGCTGTAGCAGTAGGTAAAGATGAGTTCATGCCAATGTAGGAGGCTTGAAGATATTTGGTAGGTCATAGGTTCCCAAACTTTCCAGCTCACTGCATCTGTATCATCTCCGTAATTTGTTCATGGTGCCCTCAGCCAGAAGAAATAATTCAATTCCATTCATTAAGTAGGTAAGTCTAAACAACACATTAGTGGTCATTTGTGTGGTGTTTGATAGATGGGGCTGTATTGCTCTCAAACATTTAAAATATCCCATGGCAACCTTGTGAGTTTGTTCCCTGTGCTGTCCCAGGGTGACTTGATGTGCAATTTGAGAACCATGGTATAGGTCATGAAAGATTTTTCATCTGCTGAATTAAATATTTGATTTTGTATTTGAGAAAGCTCCACCTTTCTGTAGATTGGAGTAAAGGCATGGTGGGAGGTAAGGAGACCATGAGTTAATGGTAGTCATTTAGGAGAGAAGTGATGGGGATATAAAATGAGACATACTAATGAGCATGCTGCTGGATCTAAAATGTGTTACTGAGGTAGAATGGAGAGGAGGATTTCCTTATCAATTGGTTTTTGTAGAGAAAGAGATAGGATGATTCCTAGACTGTAGGCTTGGGTTAAAGGGTATATGATAGCAGACACGTAGAAAAAATACATCTTTGGGAGAAAGAGTAACATTTTTTGGCATGCTGAATTTGAGATATGTGTAAGGATGAGATGGATATAGGGCATTGGAGCTCAGGAGCAGATCTGAAAAATAAATATAAGTTAATAAATTATGAATATATAGATTGGGCTGACAACATAAGAGTAGATGAAATGGCTCAGGATGAGTGTGGAATAGAAAGAAGCCTGCCCATATGTGATGGTCAATTTTATGTGTCAACTTGACTGAGCCACATGCTGCCCAGGTATATGGTTGGACATTATTTCTGGGTGTGTTTGTGAGGGTGTTTCTAGAAGACGTTTACATTTGGATTGGTGAACTGAACAAAGCAAATGACCCTCCCTAGTGTGAGTGGGCACCAACCAATCCTTTGAGGGCCTGAATTGAACAAAAATGGGGAGGGACATTGAATTCACTATTGGTGTGATTGAGCTGGGACGTTAGTCTTCTTCTATCCTTGACAGTCTTGGTTCCCAGTTCTTCAGCCGAGACTGGGAACCACACCATTAGCTTTCTGGCTCTCAGGCCTTCCAAGTACATCATTGGCTTTCCTGGGTCTCCAGCTTGAAGACAGCAGACTGTGGGACTTTTTCCTTATAATAATATTTTCTTTCAATTTTAATTTTAATTTTTGTAGAGATGAGGTCTCACTATGTTGCCCAGGCTGATCTTGAGCTCCTGGCCTCAAGCAATCCTCCTGCCTTAGCCTTCCAGAGCACTGGGATTACAGGCATGAGACACCATGATTGCTCTGGATTCCTTATATATTATAATGAATACATCATGTTTAGAGAGCCAACAAAGGGCAGGGTCCTGCCTAGGAGACAGAGCCAGGACACGTATCATGAAGCTTGTGTAAGGTGATATATTTTGGGTGGAGCCAAGACTCTTCCCCTACTGTTGTTCTGTTCAACAGAGACCCTGGGTCTTTCTTCTTCTTTTGTGGTGGCACCCCCTGGATAGAACCTCAGAGAGGCAGCATCACAAAGAGCTATGCAAGGAATTGGTTCTGCAGTGGAGACAGTGCAGGGCAAAGTGTGGGGGATTGCGGGGAGAAGGAGCGGGTAGGCGAGAGGTGGTAGCACACAGTGCGAGGATTCTGTGCCATGCCAGTTCAGCCTGTGTTCAAAGCAGCTGTTCTTTCTGGGCTTCCAAGAGAGGAGCACCATTTTTATGCCCATGTTGTAAGAAACAATGAAGTATGTACTGGTTAACAGTATCAAATGCAATGCAGTGATTAAATAAGGAGTGGAGAAGATCTGTGGAATCTTACAATTTGAAGGGCCCTGGTGACTTATGTAAATACCTTTTTTTTTGCAATAGAGCAAGTCAGAACCCTAAGGATCTCAGGGTATAACAAGGGAGACAGCCATGTAAAAACAAAACAAAACAAAACAATGCACTGTGATAAGGTGTAAGGTTTAATATAAGGTGGGATAACTTTCTCCCACCTCTCTTATTCACTAGCCACTTCCTATCAGCAACTGTCACTGGTAGGGTGGTTTCTGATGCTCTGAAATGTCCAGGTGCACTGGCTTCCAGCCTAGCTCCTCTCCTTCCTCTGCATGTTCTTCCTGAGCAATTTCATCCAATTTAGGATTCTAACTAGCACCTGTAGACCAGTGATTTCTCAATCTGTATTTCTAGTTTACTGACTTACTGAGCTTGAGTTCGGCATTTCGAACAATGGGCATAGTACCGGGCACAAGGAGGTCCTCAGTAAATGTCTACTAATTCATTTAAAAGTTGATCCTAACAACATAAACTGGTGATGTGGGAGTAAATTTGGATATCAAGTAAACTGAAGTTTACACAGTGAGTAAGTAAGGAAATACTTCCCAATAGATTTGACATAAAATTTCAATACTTTTTTTTTTTTTTTTTTTGAGACAGGGTCTTTCTGTGTCACCCAGGCTAGAGTGCACTGATGTAATCAAGGCTCCCTGCTGCAGCCTCTAACCCCTGGGCTCAAGGGATCCTCCTGCCTCAGCTTCCTGAGCAGCTGGGACTACAAGTGCAGTCCATTATACCCAGCTAATTTTTTTTTTTTTTTTTTTTGAGATAGGGTCTCCCACTGTTGCCCAGACTGGAGTGCAGTGGTGTGATCTTGGCTCACTGCAGCCTTGATCCCCCGGGCTCAAGTGATCCTCTCACCTCAGCCCCCTCGAATAGCTGAGGCTACATGCACACACCACCATAGGTGGCTAATTTTTGTATTTTTTAGTAGAGATGGGATTTCACCATGTTGCCCAGGCTAGTCTTGAACTCCTGGACTCAAGCAGTCTGCCCATGTAGGCCTTCCAAAGTGCTAGGATAATAGGCATGAGCCACCATGCCCAGCCTGCCCATCTAATTTTTAAATTTTTTGTAGAGATGGAGTTCTGCTATGCTGCCCAGGCTGGTCTTGAACTTCTAGCCTCAAGTGATCCTTCTGCCTTGGCCTCCCAAAGTGCTGAGATGACAGTCATGAGCTACTGTGCTGGGCCTAAAACCTCAGTAATTAACTGGAAAGCAGATGAGAGTTTCACTATGGAAATTGGGTTAGGTGCAGCTAATCACAGTGAAGAATGGATTAAACACGGATTTACAAATCAGAATCCAGGTTCTGCTGTTAACTTTGGGAAATTCAGCTAATTCTCTGTGTCTTTGTTTCCATGCTAGTAATGCTTTCTTTTAAAATGTGTTTATGGTTATTAAGATGTAATTCACATACCATAAAATTTATCCATTTAAAGTGTATAAGTCAGTATATTTACAGACTCATATAACCATCATCATGAATTCCAGCATGTTTTCATCACCCTAAAAAACACCCTCATGCCCTAATTCCCCATTCCCCATTACCCCAGTTTCTGGCTACTGCTTTCTATCTCTATGTATTTACTATACTGTACATTTCATATTAGTGGCATCATATAATATATGGTCTTTTGTGTCTGGCTGCTTTCTCTTAAGCATAATGTTTAACCATAAAAAAAGTTAGCATAATGTTTTCAAGATTCATCCATCTTATAGTGTGTGTCAATACTTCATTCCTTTTTACGGCTAAATAATATTCCATTAATTGGATCTATCAAATTTTGTTTATTCATCCATTGATGGACATTTGCATTGTTTCCACTTTTTTGTTATTATGAATTATGCTGCTATGGACAGTACTGTATGTCCTGCATGGACATTACAGAAATTTTTCTGTGTGGCCATATGATGACTCAATGTTTGACATCTTGAGGAGCTACCAATTGGTTTTTTGAGTGGTTGCATCACTCTGTATTCCCACCAGCAATGTATAAGAGTTCCAATTTATCCATGTCCTGGCCAACACTAGTTATTGTCCATCTTTTTCATAATTGCCATCCTCATTGGTATGAAGAGATACCTCATTGTGATTTGATTTACATTTCCCTAGTGACTAATGATATTGAGCTTTTTTTTTTTATGTGCTTATTTGCCATTTATATATCTTCCTTAGAGGAATGTCTACAAATCCTTTTCCCATTTAAAAATTGATTATTTTTCTTTTTATTGTTGCATTTTAAGAGTATGTATTCTGGATGTTAGAACCATATCAGATATATGATTTGCAAATATTTTCTTCAATTCTGTTGGTTTGTATTTTCATTTTCTTGTTAGTATATTTTGAAGCATAAAAGTTTTTAATTTTGGTGATGTTCATGTCCAATTTATTTTTTCTTTTGTTGGTTGTGTTTTTGGTGTCATATCTAAAAGAATCCATTACTCAATCCAAGATCACAAAAATTAAGGTCTGTATTTTTTCTAAGAGTTTTATGGCTTTAGGTTTTACATTTGGGTTTTTGATCCATTTTGAATTAATTTTTGTATATGATGTGAGTTAGGGATCCAATTTCATTCTTTGCATGTGGACATGTAGTTGTCCCAGCACCATTTGTTGAAAAGACTCCTCTTTTCCTCTTGAATTGTCTTAGTGCCCTTGTTGAACTAGATTAGCCATAGATGTAGTGACTCCCAATTCTATTCCATTGAACAATATGTTCATGCTTATTCTAGTACCACAACTATAATCCCAGAATGAAAAGGTGAATTGCATAGTAGAAATATCTATTCTCAAATTACTTCATAACTCAAAAGACTTGTGGGCAATTCAGTTCTGGGTTTTCTTTCACATCTCTTTAGAAAAAAAAAAGTCTCTGCCTCAACCCCATCTAAAATAACTAAATTGTATGCATAAACCTAAATTTAAATACTCACCTGCAGGGCTCTTTTATAGAATTCTACTTATGTTGATGATGTGGACTTTGGCAATCTCTTTTTCACTGTATTCTATGAAATAGCTTAAAAAGTCAATTATGAATTGAAGCATTCAATTATTAGAATGCATAATACTAGTCTAATTTAAAAGTTAGTCTTCAATTTCATGCAAAAGCCTTCAAATTATTAATTTTAGAAAAAATATGTATTTGTTATATCTTGTAGACTTAGACAAAGGATTTAAAATTCCTCTACTTTAAATGCAAGGATTCCCATAATGAAAAATCTCTTGACTCTAGGGCCATGGCATCTCGTAATTCAATTTATTATCTTTGTGTTTTGGTTACTGACACTCTTAATTTTACAAATGTTTTAAAAATATTATCTAGATAAGGAGATATGGTAGCATGATGAAGCTCTCATGAAGGGGAAAAGTGGTTCTCTTGGAAATGCCATAGACAGTTGTATTTGATTCTTTAGCTCATAAAAAAATATTTTTTCTCTAAGTAAACAGTCACAAACTCTTTTCTGGTTTTGCCAAAGGGAAGCCTGTGGCACAATGTTTCTATTGAAGTCACTTGCTGAATTATACCCTCTGTCAACTCTGAAAGGATTTTTGATCTTTGTGATTATTTAGACAGTGCTAAATTTATGAAAATTTTCTGTTTCCTATGTCTTATTGGTCATGCTTAGGAACTGTTTTGTGAGAGGCAACCCAGGATAAGAGAAGGAACACTTGGCTAAAGGTTGATATACCCCAGTGGCTTCCTGTGAGTCTCAGTTTTGCATATTCAGAAATACAGGTTTATCAGCTTACCAAGAGGTAAATAGGTATGAAAAACCTGGGTTTTCATAACCAAATGTAAAAGTAGTTGGTTTTCAAACCACAAAACTCAATGACCGTTCATTGAGGGCTCCTTCTCACCAAAGAATAAGAACCAGTTTTATACAATAGTTGTTCTCCTTTCTGATGGGTATTTCTCAGGAGATGAAACAGCAGATTAGAAATATCTGGTGAATATGTACCTGGAATATGAGAGAGAGAGAAAGAGATACAGTTAGGGAATTTTAAAATAAAACATTTAATATTATTTCAAGAATATTACTATTTCAATAATTGGGACTATTCTTACTGTATGAAGTTGAGTAGTACTGAGAAGTTCTGCTTCTGTCAAACTCATGATCAGCATCACACACCTCTTTGTGGTTGTTGTAGCCTCCTTTTTCATTTTGCCATTGTTTCAGGTTGACGTTGCAGTATCCAGTTTGCTAAATGTGTTCAATAGAGGTAGCAAAAGTGCCTAACCTGAATTTAATCATGAGAGAACACCAGACAACCTGACGTTTAGGGACATTCTATAGGCATTCTACTGGCCTGTGCTCCTCAGAAATGTCAACATCATGATAATAAATAAGAGAGATACAGAGAGAAAGAGATACCCAGGAATTGTTATAGATTAAAGAAGACCGAAGGACATGACAACTAAATGCAAATCATGGTCCCGGATTTTTTTTATTTTTATTTTTTTAACAAAGGAACTCATGGGAACAACTAGTGAAATCTGAAGGTCTATAGTTGGGACTGGGACCTCATTCTAATAGTGTATCCATGTCAAGATCCTAACTTTAGGCCAGGCACGGTGGCTCACACCTATAATCCCAGCACTTTGGGAGGCTGAGGCAGGTGGATCACTTGAGGTCAGGAGTTCAAGACCAACCCCATCTCTACTAAAAATACAAAAACATTAGGTAGGCATGGTGGTGCACACCTGGAATCCCAGCTACTTGGGAGGATGAGACAGAAGAATCACTTGAACCCAGGAGGCGGAGTTTGCAGTGAGCCAAGATCATGCCATTGCATTCCAGCTTGGGCAACAAAGCAAGACTTTGTCTCAAAAAAAAAAAAAAAAGATCCTTACTTCGATAATTGTACTGTGGTTATGTAAAATAATACATTAATTTAGAAAACACACTGAAGTATTCAGAGGATATCATGTCTGCAATTTACTCTCAAACAGATCATGAAAAAAGCACCCAAATATATAAAGCAGATACTATGAGACTTAAAGGGAGAGACAGATTGCAATACAGTAATAATAGGGGATTTCAACACCCAACTTTCAGTGATGGACACATTATCAGACAAAAACAATCAACAAAGAAACATCAGGCTTAAACTGCACCAAAGACCAAATGAACCTAACAGACATTTGTAGAACATGTCATCCGACAGCTACAGATTACACATTCTTCTTATCAATACATGGAGCTTTCTCCAGGATAGTTCATATGTTTGTCCATAAAACAAATCTGAACAAATTTCTAAGAATTGAAATTATATCAAGTATCTTTTCTGGCTACAATGAAATAAAACTAGAAGTCAAAAACAGGAAGAAGTTTGAAAACTCTACAAATACATGAAAATGAACGTGCTCCTGAATAACCAATGAGTCAACGAAGAAGTTAAAAAGGAAATTAAAAAACTTTTTGAGACAAATGAAAATGGAATCACAATATACCAGAGCCTATAGAAAACAGCAAAAGCAGTTCTGAATGTATTTATAATATAAACACCTTCATCAAAAAAACTGAAAGATCTCAAACAAACAATCTAACCTTGCATTTCAGGGAATTAGAAAAACAAGAACAAACTAAACATAAAATTAGTAGAAGGAAAAAGGTAACAAAGATTAGATCAGAAATAAACAAGATAGAGATTAAAAAACACAATACAAAGGATCATTGAAATAAAGTTGCTTTTTTGAAAAGATAAACAAAATCAACAAACCTTTATCTAGACTAGGAAAAAAAAGAGGAGACGCAAATAAATAAAATCAGAGATGAAAAAGGAGATATTACAACTGATACCACAGAAATACAAAAGGATCATGAGACTTATAAACAACTGTAAAGCAAAAATGGGAAAATCTAAAAGAAATGGATAAATTCCTGGACACATACAACCTATCAAGATTGAATCATGAAGAAACAGAAAATCTGAATGGACCAATAGATCTAAACATTTCTATTTCTTCCTGAATACATTTGAAGAATAATGATTGAATCATTGAATCTACCAAGATTGAACCATGAAGATCCAATAGCACGTTGGTCTCGTTATTAGACCAGCAAGTAACAAGATTGAATCAGTAATAAAAAGTCTCTTATCAAAAAGTCTCCCTCAGAGCCCAGGACCTGATGCCTTCACTGCTGAATTCTACCAAATACTTAAGAAACTAATACCATGCCGGGTATGGTGGCTCACGCCTGTAATCCCAGAACTTTGGGAGGCTGAGGCCGGCGGATTACTTGAGATCAGGAGTTCCAGACCAGCCTGACCAACATGGTGAAACCGTGTCTCTACTAAAAATACAAAAACTTAGCTGGGCATGGTGATGGGTGCCTTTAATCCCAGCTACTCGAGAGACTGAGGCAGGAGAATCGTTTGAACCCGGGAGGCGGAAGTTGCAATGAATCGAGATCATGCCGTTGCACTCCTGCCTGGGAGACAGAGTGAAACTCCTGCTAAAAAAAAAAAAAGAAAAGAAACAGAAACTAATACCAATCTTTTCAAACTGTTCCAAAAATTGAAGAGGTTGGAATTCTCCCAAACTTATTTTGTGAGAACAACATTACCTGACACCAAAACCAGAAAAGGACAGACACAAATAAAGGAAACTACAAGCCAATCTCCCTGAAGAACATAGATGCAGAAATCCTCAACAAAATATTAGCTAACCAAATCCAACAGTTCACTAAAAAGATCAGAACAGATCAGAAAAAAAAGATCGTACATATTGAGAAAGAAAGACAAAAGAGTAAAGACAGCGTTTAGGGAATTTGGTTGAATTCTTTGTACTAGTCTTACAACTTTTAAGCCTGAAATTTTGTCAAAATTAACACATTTGAAATGAATGGAAGATTTTTAAAGTTTCAAAATTGTTTAAAAATATTTAACTATACAGTACATGAGAGTTATTCTGTAATTAAAAAAAAATAGAAACAGTATGGGCCCGTGGTTTAGAGAGAAGTCTAGAGAAGGATGCCTGGGTTTGATTCCTTGCTCTGTCACTAGCTGTGTGATCATGAGTAAGTTACTTTAACTTCTAAATTTCCTTACCTGTAAAAGAGGGATAATAATACTGAAACCTACCTCATAAGGTTGTTATGAAATTTAAATGAGTAAATATTTGAAAATGACTTTCAACAGTGTCTAACATAAAGTGTTGTATAAAGTGTTTGTTAAAGTTTTTGTTTTTGTTTTTACAAATAACTGATTTGGATTTTTATTAGTCTTTTCTTTGGCCAACTTGGGATTCTTGAAGTTTTCCTTGATAAACTTTTGTGCTAATTTTTTGATCTCCTTCATATTAGGAACCTGTAAACTGTTTTCTTTTCTTTTCTTTTCTTTTTCTTTTTTTTTTTTTTTGAGACGGAGTCTTGGTTTGTTGCCGAGGCTGGAGTGCAGTGGCACGATCTTGGCTCACTGCAACCTCCGCCTCCCAGATTCAAGTGATTCTCCTGCCTCAACCTCCTGAGTAGCTGGGGTTCCAGGCATGCCCTACTATACCTGGCTAATTTTTGTATCTTTAGTAGAGACGGGGTTTCGCCATGTTGGCCAGGCTGCTCTCAAACTCCTGACCTCAGGTGATCAGCCCGCCTTGCCTCCCAAAGTGCTGGGATTACAGGCATGAGCCACCATGCCTGGCTGACTGCAATGGTTTTTCATAAAAAATATTTAATATAGTTCTTTTATTTTCACTTATCAATTTTCAATTATCCAACATATTTATGATTGACTAAGTCAAATGCTACAGTAAATTTAAAGATGGATAATGTTTCTAACCTCAAGGAGTACACAAATTAGAAGGGGAAATTAAGCACAGAAATGGTTATAATGTGAGATTTGGAGAAGTAAAAAGTGGGAGAGGGTTTACAAGAACGAAAGATTACATCTAGATGGTGAGAGCAGGAAAGGTTTCATAGAGGATGAGGATAAAGTTGAAGGAGGAATAAGATTTTAGTAGGTGAGATAGATGGGCAGGTGTTCCAAGTAGCAGGATGAACAAAAAAGCAAGACAGAGCAGGTGGTACCTTGGGCTACTTATTTGAAGTTTAAACTAATTTAAAGTTAAAATGTAAACCATTGTAAGCTGTCGTTTCCTTATCCATAAAACAGACATAACATAGTGCCTGTCTTACAGAGTAGATGGGAGAAAAATGATGCCTGTGTCGTATTTAGCACAGGGTCTAACAGTAAATGTGCATTATACATGCTATCTATCATGCTGTAGTATTTTTGGTACACATTTGTTGGAATTTAGGTTATGGCAGGAAAACAGGTACATGGAATGTATTGGATTAATATTGAGTGGTGTGAATGGGGGTGAGAAAGAGAGGACAAAGTTAAAGTTGAGAGACATTGCAAAGGTCGAATCCATGCGACTGACCACAGATAAGAAATAAAAGAAGAGGAAACTTGGGCTGCTAGATGAGTAATCATGACCTGAAAGAGCCACAGGGAAAATAAACGAACTTTTTCTATACCCCATAAATTCCGGGCACTGGGCGAGTACTTGATTCCTGTGATTTCATATTTTAAAATCATCCTTTTGGTGGAATCATACTGTAAATACACAGGGCACTCGCTATTTACACTATTCTAAGGTGAATCATTCCATAATTCTACAAAAATTTTTTTTTCAAATATGGGTTTTATATCAAGTTTGCTTAAAATCTAGATCAGCACCTATATCTATAAATCCCAAAGATAATGTTTCTGTGTTTTCAGAATTATAATGATGCAACAACTATTTGTTGAATGAACAATACGCTGAGTACCAACATTTTACTAGGAACAACTGTCTTCATGAGTTAGTTGCCTTTAATTCAAGGTAGCGAGGAGGGAGCCATTTCTGGGGCATTTGGTCTATACCCCCCATACCTGAAATTTTACTGGAATTGTGGAAGCGGAGAACAGTGTTTTCATCTTTTTTTTTTTTTTCTCTGAGATGAGGTCTCGCTCTGTCACCTAGGCTGGAGTGCAGTGGCACAATCTTGTCTCACTGCAACCCCCATCTCCCTGGGCTCAAGGGATCCTCCCACCTCAGCCTCCGGCGTAGCTGGGACTACAAGCATGCACCACCACACCCGGCTAACTTTTTGCATTTTTGGTAAAGAAGGGGTTTCACCATGTTGTCCAGGATGGTTTCATCCTTATGTCATGCCCTCTATGCCACTGCCGGGAACACCTGGAGACCACTAGGAAGTGTGTGATGCTGCCTGGTGACTTTTCCTGAATAACTCATCTTTACGTCAATGCAAGAGGCTTAGATTCTTTACTTTAATCAAAATTGTACCTTGTGATTGAAGTAGGATTTTTTTTCTTTCATTTATTTTAAACAGAACTATTCATCTTTAACTTTGTTTTAGAGACAGGGGCTTTTTCTGTTGCCCAGGCTGGAGTGCAGTGGTATGGTCATAGCTCACTGTAACCTCAAACTTCTGGGCTCAAGCCAATATTTTGCCTCAGCCTCCCAAGTAGCTAAGACTACAGGCACATGCCACCAAACCAAGCTAATTTTATTATTATTATTATTATTATTATTATTATTATTTAGTACAGACAGGGTCTTGCTGTGTTGTCCAGGTTGGTCTTGAACCCCTGGCCTCAAGCAATCTTCCCACCTTGGCCTCCCAAAACCCTGGATTATAAGTGTGAGTTACCATGTCTGGCCTGAGTTTAAAAATTTTAAATGGCATAGTTGTCTAACATTTTAGAGGTGAAAAAACATAAATCCACATGTTATTTTCTAATAGGCCTATTAATTAGGTAGGGCAAATATTATTAATTTTATAGAGGAGGAGATAAAGGAGCACTTACCCTGAATCATGCAATATTTAGTACTCTTCCTCCTCCGTCTGCCTACCTTGTTGAATTCATTCCATACTGTTTTCTTCTCCCCTGTGTCTGAGTTCCTCAGTGGATTGTTTGACCAGCCTATTCCCTACCCACAGTCCCTGGCAGTCACAGCTGAGGAGTCAAGTCTTCCTTGGGCACCTACTTACTTTATTATTTTGAAGCAAATGGCAAGAGGATATTTGTATCTATTCTAAAATTTTTAATGTTGATTTTTAATAGATGAGTTCAGAAAGATAGGTGAGACTGCCAATTTATCAGCATTTTTACTGTATAGATTGAATAGCAAAGAACTGTTGCCTCAAGTTGCTTCTGTAAACACATCATGGAAAATTGAAGACCATGGCTCCCTTGCTAATAGCACTGCAGTCAGGAGATGGAAAATGTGATACAACTTAGCCAACTTACTGAGATAACCATAAGGTCTTTCAGCAGAAGTTTCCCCAGTATACCGAAGAAAGTTAAAGTTCTTCTCCTTCTCACCCCTCCACCCCTCAACCATTTCTAGCTAGATCCAAGATTCTATTGGTCTGGACCCAGATGAAATCATTGATACTGTTTGCAAATAACACTTTTCTACTAAGAGATCTGCAGTGAATTAAAATTTTAGCTCTGCATTATTAAAGCTATAAAAATGGTTTGAAAGTATTTCCATATACAAAAGAGAGGTTCATGAAGGAAAAAAACAAAAAAAAATTAAATTTTCGTTAGAACCCACCAGGCAGAATATTGGTGCATTATTTTGCCCCATTTAAGAGATAATTATCTGAATAATTTCACAAGATTTTCCAACTAAGTGATACAACTTTAAAAAATAATAAAAAAGAAATATGCTAATATACCTTAATACTGATTGCCTTTTTTTTTTTTTTTTTTTTTTTTTTTGAGATAAGGTATTGCTCTGTCTGTCACCCAGGCTGGAGTGCAGTGGCATAATCACAGCTGACTGCAGCTGCAACCTCAACTTCCCTGGCCTCAAGTGATCCTCCTGCCTCGGCCTCTCAGGTAGCTAGGACTACAGGTACGCACCACCACACCCAGCTAATTTTTGGATTTTTTCTAAAGATGGGGTCTTCCTATGTTGCCCCAGCTGGTCTTCAAGTCCTGATCTCAAGCTATCCTCCCGCCTCAGCCTCTCAAAGTGCTGGAATTACAGTTGTGAGCTACCATGCCCAGTTGAATGCTAGTTTCTGTGATGCTGCTTTTGGCTTGTTAAACATAACTGACCTTAGTCCTCCAGTTTTGTATGAGAAGAATACTTTTGGTGAGTAGAAAACGTTTTAAGCTTGAGGCTGGTTGGAAGGGTTCGATTTACTTTTACTTATAAATCAGTTGTAAAATATGACTTGCATTTGTTTTGAGAATTAATTTCATAGTTCTCCTCTTGCTCTTAGTAACATCTGTGTAGTGTTGTCTTTTAACTTATTTCTTGGTGCCACCATCTTCCATTTATTGGGGTGACTTCTGTAACTCACTTGATAAAAAAAAAAATTCCAAACTTTTTTTTTTTCTTTTTTTTGAGATGGAGTTTTGCTCTTGTCGCCCAGACTGGAGTGCAATGGTGCGATCTTGGCTCACTGCAACCCCTACTTTCTGGGTTCAAGCGATTCTCCTGCCTCAGCCTCTCGAGTAGCTGGGATTGCAGGCGCCTGTCACCACGCCTGGCTAATTTTGTATTTTTAGTAGAGACGGAGCTTCACCATGTTGTCCAGGCTGGTCTCGAACTCCAGACCTCGGGTGATCCTCCAGCCTCAGCCTCCCAAAGTGCTGGGATTACAGGCGTGAACCACTGTACCTGGCTATTAAAAAAAAAAAAAATTCTAACTGGATTTTTTGTTTTTAACAATTCTGTCACCATACTTCTGAAATACAGAAACGAAGAAGAATTCAGGTCATGCACAATCATGCTAATGGCAATCCTGTGAGTTGCCTATGCTGTTGGGATGAAGCTGGAAGAATATTATCTGAAAGCCTTGGATTCATGATATCTGGAAGGTCTATAGATCAGTGTGGTCCATTGTGGCTTGCCTGTTAAGACAGGTGAATCCTATTTGCACAGATGTTCTTGCTTTTCTCTCTTCCTCTCCGGGAAGAAAATAAAATATATATGCCCATTAATCTGCACAGATGAGCCCCATGGATAGAGCATATTCTTGGGAAAAGTAAATTTGCAATTCAGTTGTGTATAATATACAAAAAAGGGGACAAAATGCCCTGTCCATTTTACTTTTAGCAATTATAAAGACCCAAGCGCTAATGAAGCTATAGGACTCATTTATCTTGGGTTATCTTAAAATTAAGAAAAGATAATGTATGTTTCTAAAATTAATCCAGTGGGCTTAGTTTGGCTTTAAAAACTGAACATAAATATTATGGCCTCAGATGAGATAATCACAAAGATTTAAATGACACTGTGTTCTTCTCTCTTATTTTTGTTAGTGGTCATTCTGCATAAAAGCTGTGTTTGATATATACCATTGGAATAAAATGTTCAGAGTCCATTCAATATTTTAAATATTTATATGCTCCTTTGAAGTAGTTTCAAGTGGAGAGGGAAAAAAAGGCAGAGCTAAGTAACCGTGGAAACAGCCATTTTATGTAAAATGTTAAAAACTACACAAGCAAGCTTGAAGACAGTTTTAAAACCAATAGTGGTACTTATATAGACAATTTTTTAGCCTAGAATGAGTTAATATTCCTTTCTGAGTTCGTTTTCCTTATCACCTGTCTCTCATAATCTCTCTTTTTAGAAGTCAAATGCTAGTATGATGACTGAAGTGAGGAAAAGATATTGGAGCTGAAGAGATTTACATGAGTAGAACCGTTCCTAATACTACTTTAAACAGAAGAATAAACATTGAATGAAAGGGCAGTGAGGTACACCAGTTGCAGTCTGTTCTAACTGGATAGTCACAAAAACAATAAAGGAAAGGACACTCAGTTTGGTGTTGGGAGAAGAAAAGCCAGTACCTGATAGTTTTAGCAGGTACATAAAATACTACCAAGTAGAAAGCAGCATCGTCTGATGAAATGAGACTTCTCATACGCTCTGTAGAAGCATTTCCTAGATTGTTTTTTCAAATTCAAAAATTTCAAGTGCACTTCCAAAAGTTTGTTGAAAGTGGCGTGGTGCAGCTTGGCGTGAATTCACAGCTGTTTAACATCTCAACGCTTTCAGAGAACTCGGCTTCTAATTGGTTCCAAAGCCAATTTAAGTTGTCTTATCACGCAACGGGAACTCAAAATGCTGATTGGACTAAGACGCGTCGCTTACAACGTCTATAAATCATGATAGCGATTGTTCTTGGAGGGATTCTGTACAGAGCAGTTTACTGACTGTTAAAAATTTAAACATCACGTTCTCAAGTGGAAACTCGCAATTATTTGAGGAGAGAAAAAGGGAGAAAAAGAGCGTTCGGAACTTAGAAGAGTACGTTAAAAGGCACCAGGAAACATTCACACAAAGGGAACGATTTTCGTTTAAGTATTTATAGGAATGGAACATGTTTGCCTGCAGTGTTTCTGTGCTAAAAATTTTCAGGAGTTAGTTATAGATCATTCCCTTTTCTTCTTTAACTTCTCTTTCCTCAAATCGGGTTTTAATTATCCTTCGAGATGTGTGTTTTAAGTGGTATGTCTTCGATGTGGGTGTGTAAGCTAATTCCAGGGAGGAGGGCAGAGTTAGCAATAAACTACAACGCACTGGAACTAAGGAATGTTCCTGTACCTTTTCTCCCCTGATGTTTCTTTCCAGTAACAAAATGTTAGTGTGAAATCATTGTACTGTATTTAGTACCAAACAAATAGGGATTTCATTTATGCCTTTAATAATACCTGAAAATAAAAATAAAGCAGGCAAATAAATACATTTCAGATGACCTTGGGAGTACTACACAAGTAAATCACGAGAGATTAGCGAGCGAAGCACTGGACAAATTGTTTGAAACAAAGGGAAAGTTTCTCAGCTCACAAGATGAAAGCTTTGATTTCCTCATAAAAGAAAACTGTTAAGAAATAATTATTTTCCTGAAATACAACGTTCCAAATGGGAATTGGCGAGGGGAAGCAACAGTATTTTAACACATTTTGCAATCTGCAGTGCTGTTTGATTTTGTTGTATAATTTTTCGATATGCTTAAAAGGTGGAAAATAGAATTAAGAGGGTTGGAAACATGAAATGAAACATTTTGGTTCTGATAGTACCAATCAGAAAGCAGAAAGGAACAGCCGCACACTGCCTTTATTATTCTTCATAAAGGCTGTGGCAGAAGAGACACGCAGCATGGGAGTCTCTGTGGCGCAATCGGTTAGCGCGTTCGGCTGTTAACCGAAAGGTTGGTGGTTCGAGCCCACCCAGGGACGCGCCCTCGTTTTACGAGGTGGTCGCGGGTAGTTTTGTAGAAATGGAGTTCAGGCCTCGGGCTAAGCTGGGGTGGATTTCCAGGGACCAAGCGGAGAAACCACCGACCCTTACACTGCGCGGCCAGCCGGCGAGCCCTTCGGTTTCGCCCCGTCCTGAGCTACCTCCTCTACCCCGCTGTCCTCCCCCGGCTGCAGGTGAGCGCGGCCAGCCCTTCCCCGGGGTCGTCGCAGGGATCTAGGCCTCGCCAGGGTCCCGGAGCGGGGACGCGCAGAGGCCGCGCGGGCCCGTTTGCCGCGCGCGACCGCCTCTCCAGTTGTGCGCGTTCCCGGAGGCCCGAGCGTACACAGGGAACGCGGCCCGGGCTGGTCTTGTTGGGCTTCGGGACGCCTGAAATGTCACGGGGCCACCGCAATGCATGCATTTCAACAGTGTCAAGTTCGAGCTGCAAACTGAAAACTCACATTTTGTTGAAGCATGGCCGCCCTTTTGTCTGTTCCCTGTCAGCGTAAACATCTTCGTCTGCGACTTAAACATTAATTGTTCCTGGTGTTAATGCCTACAGAAATAATTTTTGTTGCAGTAAATCTTTCGTGTGGACAATATTGTAAGAATATATATTATATTCACTTTTTCTACTAAAACGCTTGAATTTATTAGAGAATGGAATAAGCCTGCAACACTTCCCATCGATGCAGAAAAGGAGAAAAACCTCTTTTAAAATAGTATGATTGTTAAACCTAAAAAAAAGGATGAGAAAGATTAAAAGTGAAGCTGCTACATAATTCGCTTCAACTTTCTACTTTCAACGTCCCCTACTTTTATTTCCCCAAATGCAAAGCCCTCTCAAAATAGTTTCCTTTTATTTTATTACTTTGAGAAATAATCCTAGTTTCATCATAACAATTATTGTCTTGGTTTGGACTACAGAAAGTTGAAAGAGAATTCTGAAGAAAAGTGTAAGAACTAGTACAAATGATTCCTGTGGATATATTGTTTTATATTCTTCGTTATATTTCAGCTCAGTTGACATATTAATAAAGGCTAATTTTATTGAGCGCTTTCATGGAGAAAGGTATATAATCTTCATAAGCCTTCCAGGTCCTATTACTGCCATTGTACAGATGAGGCAACTGAGGCACAGTGCGACTGAGTAATCAGCTGAGTAATTTGCTTGAAGTCACAGTGAGTTTGGAACCTGGGTAGTCAGGCCCATGCCCAAGCTCCTCCCTGCTGTACTGCCTGCTTGGAAGTTCCTTCCTCTAAAATACAGCTACCTAATTAGTTAATTTAAAACCAAAATGATACTTGAATTGGTTTTTATGAAGTTTCGTTAATATTTTGCTCCAAATCTCGTAAAGGGAGTAAAATAAAAACCAACACAACATTTATGGCGTGCTAAAGGGTATTGTTAAATTATGCATTCATTGGGCTGGTCAATTTTATTCAAATGAAGGCTGTGTGTGAACATGAAGTCTTCCTGGGGAATGTGTCTTAGGGAAACAGTTTGTTAGCATTTAGGTACAGAAGGCAAGATGAGAGAGAGAGACAGGCAAAATCTGGAAGGAGACAGATTCAGGCCATGGAGTCTAGAAACTAAGGATTCTTTGACCCCAAGCTGATGTTTGGGAATTGGGACATCCACGGAGACCCCTGTTTCGGGACACTTTTGTGAGATAGTACCAGAATTTGTACTTGACTAGGGGCCTAGGTGGCAGTTTAAAATTCAATCTTCAATTTCTAAGTACATTCTATTTCATCCTATTTTGGGTATTAATATGATTTAGAGACCAGAAAATGAAGGAGAATTAAATGGGAATGGAGGTTCCCCGCTGAGTGCAAAACTCCCCTCTAATGTAAGCAGAAGCAGTTGCTGTTATTATGTGGACAAGTGCTTAGGCCATTTCCTTGGCTCTTGCAGGCAGGTAAGATAGGTAGGCCCCAGTGTGGGTGGCTGACACCGGTAGTCTCAGTACTTTTTTGAGGCCAAGGCAGGAGGATTACTTGAGCCCAGGAGTTAGAGACCAGACTGGGCAACAGAATGAGATTCCATGTCTACACAAAATAAAACATTAACCCAGCATGGTGATCACTTCATTGCACTCCAGCATGGGTCACAGAGCAAGACCCTATCTCAGGAAACAAAAAAAGGTAGGTGGGCAACAATTTGGAAGAATTGCATAAATATTTATAATTGCATTGGCTTTATAAAATTTCAATGTGTCATGGTTGTAGATGTTGCAATAAATGCTATTTCTGAGGAACGTCTTTCTGTCCTTAATTTCTTGGCTGTGTAATACCAGCCAAACCCAGATATATGTCAAGATCATTTAAAGCTTTAATTAAAGGCTGAATAGCATTTAAAACGCTATATTGTATATTTGAGTATGTAAATATGTTCCTAATATTGCTAATAGAGTTGTACACTTAAACTGCATATACAAAATCAGAGGGAAATTCACTGAAGTAACATAATAAAAGGTGAACCAATTGCTATGATTTAAATATAAAAACTCATTAGAGAATGTACTATTCATCTAATTTAGGAAAGGACAAAACAGATGATAGATAAAAATTAAAGATCTGTCACAAAAATCATAGAAATCATTCATTTAAAGTATTTTTATAATGCAAGTGTTTCTTTAGAACATAATGCAGGCTAGGAGGAAGCCACATGGTTTAACATGTCTCTGCTTTCATTTCTAACACTTATGTCTGATGTCATGCAATGCAAAGTTTAGGAAAAAAAAGCCTGAAGAAACCGAACTGCTCCGTTTCTGCATGCATAATACATGATAATGAATAATGCAAATATGAACTTTTATTTCTCTGAATTTTGATGGACACAGGGCCTAAAATGTTCTTCAATTTATAGCTACAATTGAAAACAGCAATGAATTGAGGGTAGAATAAGCTATAATACATTTAACCAGAAAATAGTTAAAGCACTTGAAACATTTTAAATAAGTAAGAATGTTAATTTTATCAACTGTATTATTTCATTTTAAGTCCTCGGTGTTGATCCCTTTTGGTAATGTCAGTGTATTCTGTGTTTTTACATGTTGAAAATAAGCTTTGAGCTTACAGGAATAGGGTGAGAATAAACTATGTTTATAGATCACACCAAATACTTAAATCTTAAGTTATTTTTAAAGCCTACATTTTTAAGAAAAATCTCAATATTTTAATTGTCTGAAATACGAATGAAAAGGAAACTTTTTGATTAAGCATAAATACATATAGAAATGTACAAGAATTATTGAGTATAACTGAATACATTTTTATAAAGTTAACACATCTTTGTAAACAGCTCTCAACATCCCAGAACTCCGCTTTATGTTTTTTTTTTTTACCAGTCACCAAAATATAAGTTTTAAACTATAAACATACAGATTATTAGGTTAAAATGTGAATTTTTAAGTTGTCATTGAACAGTATTGAAAAATAAATTTACGACTAAATCCTGTGTCTTAGTCTGCTCTGCTCAGCCTACAATAAAAAAACACCACAGACTGGGTGGGTTAAACAACAGATAAAATTTATTTCTCACAGTTCTAAAGGCTGAAAAGTCTGAGATCAAAGTGCCAGCAAGGTAGGTTTTATTCTGCTGACTCTTCTCTTGGCCTGTGGGAAGCTGCCATCTTGCTGTGTGCTCATGTGACCCCTTTTTTGTGCATGTACCTAGGAGAGGAATTTCTAGCTCTCTGATATTCTATTCATAAGGACACTAATCCAATCATGAGAGCCACAGCCTCATCACCTTATGTAACACTAATTACTTCTCCAAAGCCCCATCTCCAGCTTCTGTCACATTGGTAATTAGGGCTTCAGAATATATGTTTTGGGGGGGACAGAAACATTCAATCCTTAACACCATATCAGAGGAATACTTACAGATGAAGATTAGAAAAAATAATAGAAACTAGAAATCAATTTTCCATGCCTACTCACTTATGACCTAACCATCTATGATAGACTTGGTAAGAAAAAAATTGTGGTATTAAGGCGAATATGAGAAATTTGCTATTTACTTGAAGGGTTTAATTTTGTCTATAAACAAATAAAAAGTGCTCTTATCCCTTTCCATCAAAGATACAAAACAAAAACAACCTTTTAGAAATGATTATGGCATTTAAATTCATTCAATTTTATTTTTGGAAATAAAGTGTAAATTTTAAAACCAAGATGAGACTTGATCTTCAGAGTTGCCGTAAGATAAGATAACTCAATAATTTCCCAGATAATATAACCAAAAATCTTAAGGATTTTAACCTAGAGTTCTATATTGGAGGAAAAAAATTAGTTGTCCTGTCATTTTGAAACTATAAAAAAAAAGAGGAAAATCTAGAGCTATATGAAAAAAGCTATATTTAAAGTTGTGGAAAGTCCAAAAATACCACTGAGGAAATGCATTCAAGAAAGGATCAGTGTACAAGAATCTCAAGAAAAGTTTTACTTTGTTTAAACAAAATTATTCATTGTTATTATTAAAGTGGTATATGCCTAAGGTTATAATAATAAATATCTATAAAAATTTCAGTATAATTATGTTTATTGCAACTTTACTTAAAATAGTGAGAAACTATAAACAAGAGAAAATATCAAACACTAATGGAAATAGTGAAATAAATTGTGGTATATTCTTTAGACATGAGAATACATAAAAAGCATTTATACAGATGTTTAGTGTTCTTCAGAAATAATGCCTTTGTGCAATGTTAAAATGTGGCATTAGGCACAAAACACTGGATACAAAACTGTCCAAAAAGTATAATCCCTATTTTGCAATAAGACTGAATTACTTACATAGGTGATCTATAATTATTTCTTGCTAGTGAGTTAAATACATCAAAATGAGAGGATCTGATTTTTTTTTCTTTTTTATGCTTTACCTCCCAAGTTGTCTACAACAAATATATATTACTTTAATTTGTTAACTTTTTTCTAATATAAAAATACCTGAACTCATACTCTATATGCAATTTTGAATGCTGTTTTTCTATCTTAAAATTTATGTATTTGTTTGAGTTCCCCAAAGAAACAGGAACAGTATATATTTCCTGTAAGGAATTGGCTCATGTGATTAGAAAGGCTGAGAAGTCCAAGATCTACAGTTGGAAAACTGAAGACCCAGGAGAGCCAATGGTTTAGTTCTAGTTTGAATCTGAGCTGATTGGACAAGGCCTGTCCACATTGGGGAGGGCAATCTGTTTACTCAATCTACCAGTTCACATGGTAAACTCATCCAGAAACACCTTCACAGACACACCCAGGAACAGTGTTTTACCAAATACCTGGGCACCCTGTGGTTCAGTTAAGCTGATACATAAAATTAACCATCACAAATTATATTGATGAAGACCAGAGAGCCCAGAAATAAATCCCTAAATATACAATATAACAACTTTCAACAAAAGTGCTGGGATTTTTCAATAGGGAAAGGATATTCTTTTCAACAAATGGTGTAGGAAAACTGAACATCCCATGCAAAAGAATGAAGATGGACCATTATTTTATACCATATGCAAAAATTAACTCAAAATGGATTACAGACCTCAATATAAGACCTACAACTATAAAACTCTTAAAAGAAAACATAGGGGGAAGGCTTCATGGCATTGGATTTGACAATGATTTATGTATTTGTTTGAGTAGATATGACACCAAAAGCACAAGCAATAAAAGAAAACGTGGATAATAGACTACATCAAACTTTAAAATTTCTGTGCATGAAAGGATCCTATCAAAAGAGTGGAAAGGTAATTCTCAAGATGAGAGAAAATACTCACAAACTATGTATCTGATAAAGAGGTAATATCTAGAATATGGAAGGAGCTCCTAAAATTCAACAACCAATAGAAAACTAAACAGCCAAAAAATGGCCAAAGGGCTGGAGTTGACATTTCCATAAGAAGATGTACAAATGGCCAATAAGCACATGAAAAATGCTCAACATCATTAGCGCTAGGGAAATGCAAATCAAAACTACAGTGAGAACCACCTCACATACATTAGGATGGTTGTTATCCAAAAAAACATAAAATAACAGGTGTTGGTGACGATGTGGGGAAATTGGAACCTTTGTGCCCTGTTGATGGGAACTTAAAATTACATGGCTATCGTGGGAAAGCAGCAGGCGATTCCTCAAAAAATTGAAAATAGAATTATCACATGATTCAGTAATTCCACTTTTGAGCATATACCCAAAGAAATTGAAGACAGAATCTTGAAGAGCTATTTGTACACTCATGTTCATAGCAGTGTTATTCACAATACCCACAAAGTAGAAGCAACCCAGGTGCCCATAGAAACTTGGTAAATGATGAATGAATAAACAAAATGTGATAAACACACACACACACAATGGAACATTATTCAGCCTTAATAGGAGGGAAATTCTGACACATGCTACAACATGGAGGAACCTCGAAGATGTTATGCTTAAGTGAAATATATCACTCACAAAAGACAAATTGATGATTTGTATGAATTGTATAATTCTACTTGTATCAGGTACATAGACTAGTTAAATTCGTAGAGATAGAAAGTAGAATGGTGGTTGCCAGTGACTGGGGGAAGGGAGAAATGGAGAGTTGTTTTTAAATGAGTATAGAGTTTCAGTTTTGTAATATCAAAAGAGTTTTAGGGACTGGTTGTACAACAACATGAATGTACTAATTCTACTGAACTCTACCCTTTAAAATGGCTAAGATGGGACATTTTATGTTATGTACATTTTAATCACAATTAAAAATGAAAATATAAATTATTTTGCGGGGATTTTTCCCCCTTATTATGTAAGACAGTGTGATATTGAAGCAAGGATAGATAAGCAGACCAGTGGAAACAATTCAGAACCCAGAAACAGATTTAAGCACATTTAATTAAAAAAGCAAGTTGAAGGCCAGGCCCAGTGGCTCACACCTGTAGTTCCAGCACTTTGGGAGGCCAAGGCAGGAGGATCAGTTGACGCCAGGAGTTCAAGACTGGCCTGGGCAACATAGAGAGACCCTGTCTCTACACATTAAAAAAAAAAAAAAAGAAAGGGGAAGGGAAGGGAGAGGAGGGGAGGGGAGGGGAGGGGAGGGGAGGGAAGGGAGAAGGGAAGCCCTCAAGGAAGAGGAGCACAACTCCTGACTCCTTAAGTGACTTCCTTCCAAATAGTTCAGTATGGAAAGGAGAAAAGAGTAACTTTAAGTGAAGAAATCTGACAAGTACTACCTCAGCCAGGTGATCACGATCAATACCAACAGTGTTAAGTCATGTTGATGGTATGTACCCTTGATAGGATGTAGCTCTTCACCTCTGTGGTCTTCCTTCCAAAAATTTATATTCCCACTCTATTCACAATGAAAACAAATTTCAATAGAGGGTCATCCCACAAAGGGGTACCAAACCAAATCCTGATTCCTTTATATTTCCCCTAAATTTCGCTTTAAAACTGTACATTTATCTTGTTTTTCTATTCTACTCCTCATGTACTTTTCATAGGCAGCTAAAAACAAAAACAAAGCAAAATAAAAACAATTAGTACTTTCAACAGTGTGCCTATAAATATCCTCAGCCAGACCTATGAGAATTCCTTATGTACGTTTTCTGTTTTCCATGTTCCTGCAGAAGACATTTCACCACTGTCTTCTGTGGAGTTTGTACCTCCTGTTAATAAATTATAATATGTCCCCTTTCCTTCAGCCTCCAATAGCTATTTCATTACTGTCTTTTAAGCCTTCAATAATGGGCTCTTTAAGGACTTCCATCTCCTGCCTACCACCTGGTCCCAAAGGTAAGACTGCAAGTTTTTCTTTTTTTTTCTTTTTTTTTTTTTTTTTGAGACGGAGTCTCGCTCAGTTGCCCAGGCTGGAGTGCAGTGGCGCGATCTCGGCTCACTGCAAGCTCCGCCTCCCGGGTTTACGCCATTCTCCTGCCTCAACCTCCCGAGTAGCTGGGACTACAGGCGCCCGCCGCCACGCCCGGCTAATTTTTTGCATTTTTTAGTAGAGACGGGGTTTCACCGTGTTAGCCAGGATGGTCTCGATCTCCTGACCTCCTGATCCGCCCGCCTCGGCCTCCCAAAGTGCTGGGATTACAGGCGTGAGCCACCGCGCCCGGCTGCAAGTTTTTCTTAAGGCAGATACCACTTCCAAATATCAGGTTCTGTCTTAGTTATCTGCTGTTGCATAATAAACCACCATAAAACTCAGTGAGTAAAAACAACAACCTTTTTTTTTTTTTTTTTTATCATATGTCTTGGTTTTTAAATTTTTTAAAATTTTTTATTATTTGGTTTGAGATTGGGTCTTGCTCTGTTGCCCAGGCTGGAGTGCAGTGGCGTGATCCTAATTCACTGCAGCCTTGGCCTCCTGAGCTCAAGCCATCTTCCCACCTCAGCCTCCTAAGTAGCTGGGACCACAGGTGTGTGCCATCATGCCCAGCTATTTTTTAAAGTTTTTGTAGAGTCAAGGTCTCCCTACATTGCCCAAGCTGGCGTGGAACCCAGGACTGCATTTATTACCTGGCTTGTGAATGTGCCCACTCTAACTATGGCGAGTGGGGACGTGGTAACACTTTGGATCTTTTAGTATCAATGTGAATTCAAACCCTTGAAATGTCAGGAATTCCTCTTCCCCCAGTTCACCCACACAAATGGCTATATGTCCCTTTGGAAAAAGGACTGGGGACTCTATCATATATACTTGCTGTGGGTGATAGAATTCTTCCTGGGACCTGGTCTATCCTTCAGTCAGTGAGTTCCTAGCCTGAGTAGTGGCTCGGATCCAGAATTGAGGCAGAATATGGTCATTTTTATTGGGGTGATTGGTCTCAGTCTCCTGAAGATTCATGGTTGATTTCTTTTCTTTTCTTTTTGGAGATGGGGGTCTCACTCTGTTGCCCAGGCTGAAGTTCAGTGACATGTGTCGTCATGGCTCGTGGCAGTCTCAAACTCCTGGGCTCAAGGGATCTTCCTACCTCAGCCTCCCAAGTGGCTTGGAGTACAGATGCATGCCACCATGCCTGGCTAATTTTTAAATTTTCTATAGGGATGTGGGGGTCTTCCTACATTTCCTGGGCTGATCTTGAAACAATTCTCTTGCCTCAGCCTCCCAAAGTGTTGGGATTACAGGCGCGAGCCACCACTCTTGGTCTCGATTTATCCTGATTGTATAATTTGAGTAATACGCTTATTGGCTGCTCATCCAAGATGTCCCTACAGATGCTATGTTCCATTAACCAACTTCACATCTCTGTGAGTCAGACACCTCTCCCTCTTTCAGTCCAAACTTGCCAGCCATTAGAATAATAGCCCACAATCTGCCCTTATCACTGCAGGACACTATCATCCCCATTATTATCAGGGAGCCCAGTTCTGTACCAGTATCCCCAATCTCAGCCCAAGCCACAGGGGACAGCCACACTGACCTTCACAGAGCTGCTGGTGCCCCTCATCCCGATGGCTTCATTGCTTTATTAAACAGTGTCCTCTGGCCCCTCCCACAGTCTATCATTGGTGAGTGGGTTTTCCAGCACTCAACAGGGTATATTCACTCTAGACCATTTTCCTAACCTTTCGATCCTTTATTTTCCTGTCTGTCATGGAAGTGCCAGCACTTTCTCTCACATAATGTGGCCATGTTTTCTACAAGCTTCTGAAATCTTGTAGTGTGTTGTCACCAACTCCTAGGTTGCTTGTCAGGGTTAAATCCTGTTTCACAGGACAATGCTCTGTCTTGGTTGGCCCTCCTTTATTCAGCCTTATCTTGTACTCTCTTGGTTTGTGATGGTATATGTCAGCTTGGTCCTACATTTCCTTTTGAGAGCATCTCTTCCCTCTATCAGGAGGCTGGCTCATGTTATGACTCAACCCTACTCATTTATCTGATGGCCAAAAGAGAAAGTAGAAGTGGATCTGAAAGGAGTGCTTGTGGCCTTGCAAGGCAGATGACTGCATCATCTTCAAGCAAGCAGGCTGTGCTGGCCTTTGACAGGATGAAGTGGGCCACTTCTGTAGGCCCAGAGTCTGGGCGGAACATGGGAATTCAAGATGCCCCCATGCCATGCCTTAAGGTCAACTTCTTCCCAACAGGCCCTCTCCTTATTCAACCTCTTCCGAAGCTCTGTTACTCTTATTGTTGAGGCTCGGGCTTGATTCTTAGCCTTTTTTGGTGTTGGCTCATAGATGAGAATCTCTTTATATGGTGTGGAAGAGGCCATCTGACTTTCCTGCTTACGCTTAATTGGTGATTAATTAACCTCAGCCTTTCATTGTCTTCCTCTAGGGCATCCACTGTTGTCAGCAGCAGCCAATTCCCTAATCCTTGTAATTACCACTTTTTCTATCTCTCAAAATCCTAAAATACTTCAACTGCCAGTACATTCCCTTTTGCTGGTATCCAATGACTGCTCACACCGGGAACGTTTTAATACTTGTACCACTGTCTCATGCCAGAGGCATCCATGCTCCATCTATCCCCAGTGATGGGTCTTCAGTACCTGCCCGCCAGTGGGTGATCTGGCTGTGCCTGCAATCTCTCTCTTTCTTTCTTTTTTTTTTGAGACAGTCTCGCTCTGTCGCCCAGGCTGGAGTGCAGTGGTGCAATCTCGGCTCACTGCAAGCTCTGCCTCCCGGGTTCACGCCATTCTCCTGCCTCAGCCTCCAGAGAAGCTGGGACTACAGGCGCCCGCCACCACGCCCGGCTAGTTTTTTGTATTTTTAGTGGAGACGGGTTTCACCGTGTTAGCCAGGATGGTCTCGATCTCCTGACCTCGTGATCCACCCACCTCGGCCTCCGAAAGTGCTGGGATTACAGGCGCCTGCAATCTCATTTTAAAGCCACTTTCCTAGGATCACTTCCAGCACTAGCTGCTGCAGGTCAGATGCCCTGAGACTCTGAGATTTGCATGTAGGAGTTTATTGAAGAGTGCTCTCAGAAGCAACTCCTTTGAGGAAACCAGGGAGAAAATAGTAGTGAGCAGAGGAAAAAGCCGAACTGAGATGCAGCTGCATCAGTAGCCTCAGCTGGTTCCAGGGGGAGCATCGAGGCTGAAAGAGCATTCAGAGATGTATCAATCCAAGGCACCAGGGCTGGGTCTTTGAATCCCTGCATTGAATCCAGTCATTGGATTGTGGGCTGCCCTTGAAGAAGAGACATAAATGTATTGAGGCAACTTCCTTTAACCAAGGTCAATGCCAGAAAATGGATTCAGCTGTGAGCAATCAACAGCCAATAATTACTCCCAGCAACAGCCTTGAACCTGAAGGGGACCTGGGTGAGGGGCCATAGTATCCATGGGACAAGTCTCCTAGGAGTGGTTAGTTTTCTTATTATTTTTCCTTATATATATATATATATTATTTCTTCCTGTCTTTTTAGGTCATTGCTGTTTTTTTTTTCTTTTTTGTTACACATTTGGTTTGTATACTTTAATTTTTTAAAACACGGCAAAGTCATTAAGATTTATATTTAAAAGACAGAGATTTTGCCATGCAGTTATATGGTTTGGCTGTGTCCACCTAAATCTCATGTTGAATTGTATTCCCGACTGTTGAGGCAGGGACCTGGTAGGAGGTGATTGGATCATGGGGGTGGATTTCCCTCATGCAGTTCTCGTGATAGTGAGTGAGTTCTCACGAGATCTGATGGTTTAAAAGCGTCTGGCAGTTCCCTCAACCCTTGCTTTTTCTCTAGCTCCTGCTGCCTTGAGAGGAAGCTGCTTGTTTCTCCTTCGGCCATGATTGTAGTTTCCTGAGGCCTTCCCAGCCATGCGGAACTGTGAGTCAATTAAACCTCCTTTCCTTATAAATTACTCAGTCTCAGGTAGTATATTTATAGCAGTGTGAGAACGGACTAATACACGTAGTTATTCCTCTTTACATTATTTTCTAAATAGTATTTGTTGCTTGCTTTTTGACTTAGAAGTTATTTAGGAGAGACTTAATAACCTTTTTCAAGTGGTTGTTTTTTGCAAAGTTAATTTTACGAATTTATGGTTATGTCATGGTGTAGTCAGAGAATGTAGCCAATATAGTATCTACTTTTGTCATTTATTAAAGTTTTCTGTTTTCCATTAAAAGTTTTGTTTCCATTTTTCTTGCATATACCAAGGAAGATACAAAATAACAATGCAGTTGAATCTGACAAACACATTGGTGTGTAATGAAATGCATAGTGTGCGGGATATATAGAAAAAGCAAAGGATATGTTTTTTCCTGTTTGTCTGTCTTTCTTTATATTACCAAAGTTCTTGGCACATAAAAAAAATGAATATGAGAACAGTATGAAAGTGAAACGGTTCTCTTTATTCCTTTGTGCCTTTGCATACTGATCAGGGAAAAGCAACCAGGATAATAAGTTTTTGCATTGCTTTTCCTGAAATGTTGACTATTTACCAATAGATTTTAAAAATAATTTCTGAGGCCAGGCGTAGTGGCTCACACCTAAAATCCCAGCACTTTGGGAGGCTGAGGCTGGGGGATCACCTGAGTTTGGGACCAGCCTGGCCAACATGGTAAAACCTTGTCTCCACTAAAAATAGAAAAACTAGCTGGGCGTGGTGGCACGTGCCTGTAATCTCAGATACTCAGGAGGCTGAGGCAGGAGAATCACTTGAACCCAGGAGGCGAAGGTTGCAATGACAGAGCGAGACTGCCTCAAAAAAAAGAAAAAAAAAAAATATATATATATTTTTTTATAAGTATGTATTTATTGCTTTAAAAATCAAGCAACAGAATTGTTTTTTATGAGTATGTATTTATTGCTTTAAAAATCAAACAACAGAATTGTTATTGTAATAAGCGTGAGAGGGTTTCCCAGGCAACACTGGATTCTGATTGGCTAAGTTAAGGTAAAATGAAGCAGCGCACAAGTTTTGTGTTTTAGACTTGAGGCTCAAGTGTACTTACTTAGTTTTTGATCTCAATAAAATAGTCTTAAGAAAAATCATACAACATTTTGATTATGTGGATTTTGGCAAAAAGGAGATGGAGTGGACATAGGGCAAGAAGTACTTCATGATTCTTGATTAAACTTCCAGTGTTTTGAAAATCAAGTTAAAATTTCTGAAATCTTATACTCTAATTGTATTAGCACAATTTATAAATTACTGCAACTTTTCACTAAAATCCTGTCCTTCCTCAGTCTTCGTTGTATTATATATGTAACCTATATTTTCAGGAGAGTTTCGTGTGCCAAACTACCAATGATGAGAGTTACATATTTCAAAGAAATATTCTAAGTTTTTCAAATAAAACCACAAGTAAATTACCCATTGTACATAGAATGTTGCCACCTAGGTATTTTTTCAAAAGAATAGAAAGTATTCTCATTTTGATGCAGTAGCTTGTTTTCCTTAAAGAAATTGTTGCCCTGTTTAAGTCTGTTGGTGATAATTCAAAGTAGGTTATATATTATCTTTAGTTTTAAAATACTTAACAAATCTAGATTGAAGCAGTTTGAAGACTAAGTGTTTACTGTAAATATAGTTGTAAAATAGAGTGAAGGAAAAATACATCACATATATGGATTGAGGTATATGTTATCACTAATTTTTTTTTTTTTTTTTTGGTAATTAGTTAGTACATGCCAGATGAGGTGTCCCTAAATTGGGTTTCACTGAATGACTTTTATTGGGGTAAAAAAAATCATAGAAGTACAGTCACCTGCAGATAAAATATTGAAACACTGAGTTTGAAACTCTTCTCTGAGTATCTTGTTCTCATTATGGCATAAACCACACATCATATTGTGTTTTACACTGTTGTTACTATTTTATTTTTCTTAGATATTAAGAAAAATTTAAGTGTAGTTTATTAAAGATAATTTGAAAATATAAAAAAGAAAATAGTTAAATGTAGTTCTAACAATATTATGCATATAATTTTGTACTATCATTTTCTCTTGATATCTTGTACTAATTTTCCCATATTAATATGTAAAATATTTTTCACTGCTGTGTAATATTTCATCTAGTATGTATACCACAGCACACTTAACTATTCCACTATCACTAAACATTTAAGATGTTTCATTTCTTCATGGTCATATATAATGCTGAAATGAGGGTCTTTGTATATAATGATTTTTTTCTTTCATATTTGGGAAGAATTTCTTGTGTGATGTTTTTATAAGCTACACCACTGAGGCAGAGTATTAATATATTTAGAGTTCTTGATATCTGTTGCTAAACTGCCTTCAAAAAAGGCAGTATCAATTTGCACTCCCAATGACAATATATGAGAATGTCTGTTTTGCCATACTTGTAGCAGCAGTGAGAATTGTCAAAACTATTTTCTAGTTACTTTGATAAAAATATTAATACTGTCTCCTTATTGCTTTAATTTGTATTTCTTTGGTTATTAGCAATGCTGATAATTTCCTCAAGTTTGTTAACTTGCTTTCTTCTGTGATTTGGCTGGACACACTTTAAAAAAGCATCTTTATAATAAAGCTACTTATAATGTACAGTGATATCATATAGATAGTATTGTGATAATATATTATACATTGTGTATTGATATAACACACACCATACAATTCACCCATTTAAAGCAAACAGTTAAATGATTTTTTAATATATTCATAGGGTTGTGCAACCATCACCACAATTAATTTTACAACATTTTCATCACTCCAACAAGGAATCATGTACCTATTATCAGTCACTCCTTATTTCCCCCCAAACCCCTTTACAGACCTAGGCAACCACTTATCTCTACTTTCTGTCTCTATATGTCTACTTATTCTGGATATTTTATATAAATGAAGTCACACAATATATGATCTTTTGTGACTGCCTTCTTTCATGTAGCGTAAGTTTTCAAGAGGTAACCATGTTGTAGCTTGAAACAGTGCTTTCTTCTTGATTGCCTAATAACATTTTGTTGTACAGATGTAAGTCATTTATCAATTTATCAGTTGATGGATATTGGAGTTGTTTCTGCTTTCTGACTGTTATAAATAATGCTTCTACGAACATTTATGTACAAGTTTTGGGGTGGACACATATTTTCATTTGTCTTGGGCCTACAACTAGGAGTGTAGTTGGTGGGTCCTATGGTAACTCCATGCTGAGTATTTTGAGGAATTGCCGGAGTGTTCATACATGCTTTTATGCATGTTAATCTATTGGTGTCTTGGTGCTGTTCTTATAGATTTGCATGAACTCTTTATATAAGGTCAGTGTTAACCTTGTATACTTGCAGAAAGTATTTTAATCCCCATATTGCTTGCCTTTAATTTGGGTAATGAATTTTGTGTGCAAATATTTTTCAGTTCTACATTGTCAGTTCAGTCAATATTTTATTTTGTAACTGGTTTCATTGTTACTAAGCTTTTTAAAAAACCATTCCTTGGCTGGGCAAGGTGATACATGCCTGCAGTCCCAGCTACTCAGGAGGCTGAGGAGGAAGGATTGATTGAGCCCAGGAGGTTGCAGCTACAGTGAGCCATGATGGTGCCACTACACTCCAGCCTGGGCGACAGAGCGAGTCCCTGTCTCAAGAAACAAAAAACAAAAAACAAAAACCCTATTCCTCTGAGGAGTTTGAGCCATATTAATATTTATTTTCTTGTAATTTTCTATATTCTTTAAAAATATTTCATTACTTTATTTAGGTTATTTGGGTGGATGGTGTCAGATTAACATTAAAATGGATTTTTACTCCCAATTATCTAACCAGTTGTACCATTACTATTTTTCTTAACACTTCCTCTCTTCCCTGCTGAATTTGTCTTGATACTGCCTTTTTATTGATTATTAATTTTTTTTTACATGTTCTAATGTCTGTTTTGGTCAGCATGCCTATTCCTGCACCAGGACCACATTGTTTAAATTATTGAAGGTTTAGAATATGTTTTGTACCCAGGAAAACAGCAATATTTCCTTCAACCCAGCACCTCATATTTAATAATCGTTTTCAAAAATTTCTTAGTGACTCTTATTTTTTTCCAGATGGTTCCCAGCTTTTTCCAAAGTTTTGTTATGTTTTCTAAATACCGCTGGAATACTTATTGTGCTTGCATGAAACGCTCAGTTAAACTTTAAGAGACTTGACATTTTAATAGCAGCAAATTTTGTCATCCAGGAACCTGGTATATCTCTCTGGTTATAGTTTTTTGAAAAAGCTCAGCCAAGTCTTATACTCATTTTATGCAAATCACATATGGTTTACTCCCCACTGGAGCAGATCCAGGTTCTGAGGGGCCCAAAGCTTATATGATTTTGGGGGGTTTTCTTAAAGAAAATGAATACAAAATTACAAATACAAAATTAGGTACCTAATCTTGGAAGGAGCCTGGGCAAGCAGTGGGCTCTGGGGCTGCCTTTATTTTCTAGGCAGTTGGCCTCTTTTCACAGGTATGTCTTTGCTGATCTTGTTATTATATATTTGTAATATATTATCTTGTGTTCCCATAGGAATTAAAGAATCTATGAACTAAACTTAGAAAATACTTTGAAAAAATCTGTTTTCTACTTTTCCATTTTGGAATTTCTATACAAATAATCTTACTGTATGTGACTAGCAATAACTTTATATCATCTTCTATAATATTTTTTCTACATCTTAAACTTGTTGAGAAAAGGATCCATATATTGAAGATCATTAATAAATGTTTTTAGTGATGACTACTAACCTAAATAAAGGAGTGTATTTACTGAGGCCATAGCTAGATGAATTTGCTCCTCACCAAGTTTCATGCTTCAGATGCAACATAATTTTGCCCATAATGCAGAGTGTAGGCTACAGACCTGTATATATAGAATAATATAACTTGCATCATAGACTGGGTTTTTAATACAACCTTTTTTTTTTTCTTTTAGAGACAGGATCTCACTCTGTTGCCCAGGCTGGAGTGTAGTGGTACGATCATAGCTCACTGTACCTTTGAGCTCCTGGAGTTAAGCAATCCTCCTACCTCAGCCTCCAAAGTAGCTAGGACTGCAGGTGTGTGCCACTATGCCCAGCTAATTAAAAAAAAAAAAAAGTATTTATTTATTTTTCTTTTAAGAGACATGGTGTCTTGCTATGTTGCCCAGGCTGGTCTCGAACTCTTGCACTTAAGGAATCCTCCCACCTTAGCTTCCTGAATCACTTAAGATTACACGCACAAGGCACCACATCCAACTTTACTATAGTTTTAATGCTGTGAACTCAGAGTATATGTATAAAGACTTCAACAGTTTTCATTCTAGAAATTATTCAAGTAACTATGTATTTGACCTGGTTTCTTGGATCAAAAATAGCCAAATGAGAAGAAAAGCTTCCTAATTAAATAGTCCTGAACATAAGTTAATGACTAGATTTAAAGAGTCTCGCTAGAGATTTATTCTATTTACAAAACAAAAAATATTAGAAAGGTTATTTAGTATATGTATCCTACTACTACTACAGCATTTTATAAGATAAGGGATCTAATTTTCACAGGTCATTTGAAAATTGCATATTTTAGAAATTTCAGAAGATACATCATTTATCATTTCTGTTTTACTCTTCGATGTTTTTGAATTCTAATATAGAGATTGTAGGACAACAGAAGAATGGACAGTTCAACTTATTAGTTAAATTAACTGTCACCTTTGTAGCTGATACATATTTTGGAAAACTCACAAAATCCTGTAGTACCCAAAGCATCCCACCAAGTGCTTTAGAGGTATGCAACACATTGTGGTTTATGGCACTGAGAACACCAACCCTAGTCCCTAATTATCCAAATAATCAAGAATACGGGGACGTTTTTAGTTAAGACCTTTGGTTTTAATAACCGAAGATACCTATTCACAATAAAGAATTCTCAGATAATTGTGATTATAACTGCTAGTTAAGTTTAGTTGCATATTAACTAAATGTTTGAGACATGGGATTAAGAAGGGACGTGGTAAAACACAAGCAGCTTTAAGTGATTTAATTAGCACACCAAAAAGGTGGAGGGAAAAGCTCACAGGCTCACCTTAAATTGTTTTCAGGCCAGGTGCGGTGGCTCATACCTGTAATCCCAGCACTTTGGGAGGCGGTGGCGATGGGGTGGGATGAGGCCGGATTACTTGAGGTCAGGGGTTAGAGACCATCCTGGGCAAAGTGACAAAACTCCGCCTCTACAGAAAACAAACAAAAATTAGATGGGCATAGTGGCAAGTACCTGTAGTCTCAGCTACTTTGTGGGGTGGGGCAGGAGGATCACTTGAACAGGGAGGTCGAGGCTGCTGTGAGCAGAGATTGCGCCACTGCACTCCAGCCTGGGTGATAAAATGAGACCCTGTCTAAAAAAAAAATTGGTTTTTGTTAACATGATTTAATACCTATTAGATTTTGTCTTTGTCTAAACATAAGGAAATAACAAAAACCCTATACTTTATATGTGCTTTCGGAATTGGGAACCACAGAAAAATCCATGAAGGTTTAGGATGTTTTCAAGTGTGTGGAGGTTTTGAACATTTCTTTTCATAAATCTCACCTTTTTCCACCTCCAAATGGACTTTTGAGGAATAAAAATGGATTACTCTGAATTAATGCAAAGAAAAATATTTATTGAGATGCACAACATACCACCCAGATCAAAAGCCTATAGTTGGAACAAGACAGTTAAAAACATGACAAAACATAATAACCTTTCATTGCATTAAGAGGCGAGAAAAGAAAGAAATGAATGACCGTGTAATGTTCTATCCCTTCCAGTGGAGAACTTCTGCATGGAATATTGTGATTAGCATGGTGATTGTGTCAGCTTTAAGCTTTTATCACTGTCTAGGTTTTAAAGCAGGGCATGCAATATTGTATCTTAAAAGCACTTTAATTTTTAAAAACCCCAGAGAGCCTTTAAGTGAGACTTAATTAAAATTCAAATCAACCTTAGATGTATGTCCAAGACAGTTTTCAAAAGACCTGTACAACCTATGTTCCTTTGATTCCATTCCCTTTCCAGTGTTATCTCCAGTTGCTCTGGGCAGCACGCACTTGGCCAGCGAGTTTGGAAATTCATGAGGGCATTCTGGGGTTGACACAATGATTTGATATAGGGTATCACTGACACTTAGAGGAGGGGACCAGGTTTGCCTGATGGCCCCAAAGCTTGATTTGGTTCTGCACAATGAAAAATGTTCCGGCCCTGCTAGTTTCAAAAGATGCCCTGAACAATATCCTATGACAAATATGGCAGTAGTACTTTTAATACAGATCTAAGTCAGCAGCAGCCTTCCATGTGAAGGAATATCGAAAAGTTTTAAAAGAAGCTACACAAAAGGGCTCCTTACTTAGGAAAAAGTCCTTATGTAGAGGAAAGCTTAAACGACATAAAGATATTGCATAAGAATCATCAAACAACTTACTCTTTCTGTGGATCCTGGCTTTGTTAGAAGTTTTGTTTTGTTCATTATAGGGGGTTTTATTGGCATTAATTTGATGTTTTAAAGGTTGACATTACAATATTACTGATCTTGATGATTGAGTTTAAATTTAAGGAACCCTTAAATTTTGTGCTCGAAATCAGTGGTTGACTCGTCTCTCTGTTGGCATAGCTCTGGTGTTCACAGTTTACAGGGGAAAGGATTTTAATGCAGCTGCACATTTATTGCAAAAGCAAGAACAATCAAAATTATGTTGTGTAATTGAGGAGATTTGGAAATTACTAGACTAAAAAACTGAATATTACTAAGAAGTAAATGAAATACAGAAGTCACAATACATTAATAAATGTTATTTTAAAAATATTTTGTATTATTGCCATTCTCTGTATTTTTTTAATGCAATACAAAATTGTGTGAAAATCACAAACAATCACCCACAATATCCCGCCCAAGAAAGAACCCATAGACCAGCAGCCCACAAGACAATACAATGGATGGGAGCAGCTTCCATTACTTTCAAGGGAGATTTGAGCTCTCTGGGAAGAGCAAACAGTATCCAGCAGATGCATTGGAGCCCCAACCTGGCATTGGAGATGTCAAGGACATTGAAAAAGCAAGAAAGTCTATGCTAGACCCAGCACACAGATCTCATTTTCACCTTACAACCCCAAGCTTAGTATTTTTGTGTTTTATATTCGATGGATTACGCAAGGCACTACTCAGTGTTGGTGTGAGCAAAAGGTCTAATATTGTGATTGGGAATGAGAACAAGGAAACAGATACTCTTTATTCTAGCAAATTCGAAGATGTTATGCCTAACTTCACCGCCCTTGAGATGTCATCAATTCTCCGTCACTGCTGTGATCTTCTGATAGGCGTTGCTGCTGGATCGAGTGACCCGATATGCACCAACAGCCTCCAAGTACAGAGACAATTCAAGGCAATGATGATATCCATTGGAAGACATTTGCATGGTAAAAGTGCTGATTTATTAATTAACTATAATGCAGGGCCAGCTATATATTGGATCAACTCAAGACCATGGGTTGGAGGATTAATGTTCACATTTCTTTTTTTTTTTTTTTTTTTTTTTGGGACGGAGTCTCGCTCTGCCGCCCAGGCTGGAGTGCAGTGGCCGGATCTCAGCTCACTGCAGGCTCCGCCTCCCGGGTTCACGCAATTCTCCTGCCTCAGCCTCCCCAGTAGCTGGGACTACAGGCGCCCGCCACCTCGCCCGGCTAATTTTTTTTTGTATTTTTTAGTAGAGACGGGGTTTCACCGTGTTAGCCAGGATGGTCTCGATCTCCTGACCTCGTGATCCGCCCGCCTCGGCCTCCCAAAGTGCTGGGATTACAGGCTTGAGCCACCGCGCCCGGCCTAATGTTCACATTTCTATTCGGAGAATTTGAATCCCTGCATGTGAGCTACTTGATCAAGTTAAAGTAGTTGCCAACAAAGCACAGATGACGACACTACACTGTGCTACTACACTGTGGGAATGTTCCTGGATCAGTGCATGGATGGTTCCATTGCTTTACCTGCTGTTGTGTCTGAGATTCCAGTTTTTGAGCAGAAGAAAGCACTGGTTAAAAGGGCACTTGGAGATTTCTTTGAATTTGGGGGTGTACTTCGCCACCCTGTTATTGGGGAACTATCACCACGAATGTTCCCAAACCTAGCAACAGCAGCAAACTACTGGGCCAAAAGAAGGAATCCCACATTTTCTGGATTTGAAGCCCTTGACTTTATACCAGGATCAACTATTACACTCCGTCTAGTTTGAATGACATCTGCTCGGAAAATCTCCAGAGGAAGTGACATGGATCCATATACACTTAACATCCTTCGCGGGTACGGGAGTTTGGGATTTGACTAACAAATACGTGAACTAATCCTTGTATTTACATATAAAAAGAAATTATGTGAAAATCACATTCTAAAATTACCTGAGTGTTACCTATTGTTTTCAATCTTGGTCTGATATGTCTCTGACATCTATTGTAACTTCTCTATAATCTTTTATTTACTTCTTTAAAAGAATCCATCCAATATTCTCTGGCCACTGAAAGATGTGATCTCCAAAGTCTTTTTAAGTACTGGAGGCTAAGAATATGCTTTGACATGTGGTAGAATTTTGAAATAATTGAAATGTTTTCTGTAGTCACATGCGTTTTTAAATTTTATTCTTTATAGATAAGGCCCAGATCGTTTTTAAGATTATTGTATTTCTTCTCTAATTTGTCTTGATGATTTTTTATAATTATGTTGAAATAAATCTGATGCATTATTTATCCTAGCACAATTTTTTGTTATGGTTCTGGTGTTCTCCTGTACCTCTGTTCATTTCAGGAGATCTCTTTTATGGAATGACTTATTATCTTTTCTTAAATCAAAATGTAATCATTAAGTCAGTGCAAGGATCTGGCTATTTTAATGGATCTTGTAGTGTAGTCATATCTGAGCATTTACATATTGAAATACATGGTATGAATTATTTTCCTTTTAGTTCTCTGTTAAACTGTTGAGATGCTATTTTCATTTCTAAAACATTGTTTATGTAGTTAGATTATATCACCCAGGAATTTCATTCCCAAATATGTAATGGATTATGTTTCCAAAGGTGGCCATAGCAATATCTCCCATTCCACATCTATTTTCTTTCTGCAGACCAAGCCAGGTGTGCGGTGGCGCAATCTCTGCTCACTGCAACTTCCGCCTCCCAGACTCAAGCGATTCTCGCGCTTCAGTCTCCCAAAAAGCTGGGACTACAGGCGCACGCCCAGCTAATTTTTTGTATTGCCCAGGTTGGTCTCGAAGTCCTCGGCCTCCCAAAGTGCTGGGATTACAGGTGTGATCCACCGCGCCCGCCCCACATGTACATCGAATATAACCGCCATTTCAACATCAAGAGGTGGGATCTGTTTTCCCTTTCCTTGAATGTGGGCTGGTCCTGTGACCTGTTTTGGCAATAGAATGCAGTGAAATAATGTTGTGTAAGTTTGGGGCTTGGCCTTAAGAGGCTTGCAGCTTCCACCTTTGCTTCCAGGAATGCTCTTTCTTTGAACCTTGCTGCCATGCTACCAGGAAGCCCGAGAAGCCACATGAGAGGTTGACCTGGAAGAAAAGGGTGGTCCTAGGCCAGCAGCCCCAGCTGAGCTCCGGATTAGCAGCCAGTGCCAGCTCAGTTATGTGAGTGAGGCCACTTTGACTTCTTAGAGGCCCAGAGCCCCAGCTGCCGTTACTTTGTCAAGCAGAACTGCCCAGTCAACCCACAGAATCATGAGAAGTCATATATTGCTGTTTAGGATGGTTTATTTCACTCGGTAGATAAAATAGGCTATCAAAGGGAGTCATTACAGCATAATCCTTATAAAAAAGAGTTGTTAAATCAGACATTGTTGAGAACCACTGTCACAGACAGTAAACACGTTCCCCTTATGACTTTTAAAAGGTTCAGCAACTTGCCAAGATTTTTTTTCCCTAACAATAGATCACTTGGATTAAAAACCAGTCAGTTCCCAGATTTAAAAAGACAACCAATAAGGCAGAAACTTGCTACATCAATTTCTGAATTTTTATTATTCTCTCTCATTTTAAGAGGGAAATTCATTATTTTCTATCGGAAGGTAAAAAACGTGGCTAGAGTTAGCTGTGAGACAGTGGTTGCCATCGTATGAGTCAAAAACTGGTGAAATTTCTCCAACTCTATGCTTACCAATCATTGTGTGCTAATTCTCAAATGTATACAGATGTCGTTATGATTAGAAAAATACAAATTCACTCAAAAGCACCACTAATTTTATAGTTTCTTTTTTGGTCATTATATAATTTTCAGTTGTGGAGGGATCTGAACATTAAAACAGAGTTCTCATACTTGAAATATTGGGAAACCCACTGCTGGAGGTCCCTAAATCCAGCCGCTAATGGATTTGTAGCTGCTAGTATTCCTTCAGATGAATCACTCTCTTCTCTCTATTTGGTTTCTGGATCTTGAAATCATTTGGTTTCTCACAGTAAACTGAACAATGGACTAGGAAAAGAAATTCCATAGAAAAGTTAGATTAGAACTTTTAGTGGCATTTTGTAGGGTAACATAGACTTTCATTAACCATCATGAAGGAATTGCCTCATGGAGCCATTTTTAGAAAGCACAGACTTTTGTCTGTGGTTTCTGGGTTGGTGGAGGTCACTGTGTTGGTGGAGATACAAGTAACTGGGAGTAAATGGAAAAGCTAGTGGTTGTACACGAATGAATAAAAATTCATAGTAATTTATGGTATTTGAATTGAATGCTGTACACAAATAAGGATATATTCTGGAAGTCCTAAGTCAGGAAATGATGTTTATTGAATCTGAGCATACCTTTAAGTATTTTAAATAACCTTTTAAACATTTTATGCTTCATATTTTTCAAAGAATTTTCCTGACTGTTATCTACCTCACGAGTGTCTTGAGGATCTACTGAGATATTATTCTCCCTACTTATAGACCAGGAGGCTGAGGGCACAAAGAGGTGAAGTTATTTGGCAACAGTCCAAGGTGAATTGCAGATCCCGGAGAGCGGCTCAAGTCTGTGAGCCCTCATTTAGTACTTTTAGAGGAAATGTGATCTTTAAGATCAAAGATTTATAAAACGCCTGTTCTTATCAAGCACGGACACTAGATCTACCAACCCTTATGGAGATTAGCTTGATGTCATTAGCCAGGGAGAACTTGCTCCAATACCAGAGAGTGGGTGGGGGAGGGGGACACACACACATGAAACAAAGTGAAAGCATCACTATATTCACTTGCATATTAAAGTGATTTCATATACTTATTGTTCTTCTTTGTTACAGGTGATTGACATTTTCTTATAATCGAATAGAGTGAATGAATAAAAATGTCTTTAGAGATCTATTACTGCTATCGTCATTAATCTGTAACAGACAATTTAAGCAAAGTGTGCTTACTGTGTAATTCATTTTAAAGGCAATTCCTGTAGCTTTCCTCTCAACTAGTCTGCCATCACCAAGCATCTAGGTGGACCCTAGAACTACCAATGTTGACCTTCAATTGAGTATTTGATGCATTTTAAATGGTTTTTACCCATAATTTAAACATAGACCAACATAGAAGTTTAACAGTGTAAGAGAAAGACTGAGGTTTAAAATAACTATGTTGAGATTCTCTGGTGTAAAAAAACTGGAGGACTGTTTTGAGTTAATTTGCATAAATATTGGCAGAAACTTTAGCTATCATTGATCAGCAGGTGTTTGCATTTTTAAAATCTTATAAATGTTGGTGTTCAATGCAAATCCTTTAAGTTTTAAATTTTGCTAACCAAGATTTAACAGTAGGGAGAGGAGAAGGAGGAAGTAAAGAAAAACTGCTGTCCATTTTCATCACTCTTTCATAAAAGGTGGGACTCAATTTCAAAATAGAGGACGGTTGTTTAAATTGAGAAAAGTTGGCTTCATGGACAGCTGTTACACAGCCCTTCTTTCCTTGCTATGCTGTGGACTGGTGGAAATTTAATAACAGAGGGAAGTCGCTTAACATGCCTGCACTGGGAACCACAAACCTAAGCCAATCTCTTTGTTTTATGGATGAACAAATTAGAATTCCTGTCCATGGATATCTAAACATACTTTAAGAAGCTCAGTAAGGCTGATGCATGAGTGTTTCTTTTTCTTTTTTTTTTTTTCTGAAGACAGCTTCATTCTCTGCTTGTGCTGGCCAAAGCCCCTTAGAGATCATGTACCTAGAAAGGCCCAGTCATCATTTCCAGTAGCCATTAGAGTTCCTTGATTGTCATGTCAAAAAACGATGCTATTTTTTCTGGTAAATAATGGCTTCTTTTCCTTTATATTGTTGCTGGAGTAGTCAAAAAAATTTAATTTCTCTGATCTGAAATCTGAGTGTTCTGGCTACTAATGTCATTCATCAGAAAAGTGAGGCCACTAATTAATATTAGGTAGGAGCATAAATGGAATTTGGGACACATTTTTATAATTTGTTCACCAGGCATGTAAGAAATTTTATGATATTTACATTTTCCCAGTGCCATATCTCTTGTTATAACTTCTGAAGTCCATAGAACTTTGTTTTCTTAATGTTTTTACCCTGGAATTTTCAAGATTTGCATGTATAGGAAGGAAAAAAATCTCTTGAAATCGGACATTATCGCCAATCTCTTGTCTCTGATTTTTCATTGCCGTTTCATTTTCTTTGTCCCTTCTTGCTCATTTTCCTCTACTTCACTCCTCCCAACACATTCCTACTCCCAGAGAAAGTTTCTAAAACACATCTTTGGAAATTCCAGTTTACCTTAATTTCAGCTGAGGAGTTGCATTGTTTTTGTATGCTGGGAAGTACCATTATACAAATACCATTATAATGCTGTCAATCATTTACATTCTAGTATGAATAAGTTCCCAGGCACATTTGTTCCGCACACCCCACTACCCCATCTAGTTTCTGGAGGGACCATGAAGATAATGGATATTGGAAAAGGGTGCCATCAAGTGGGGAAAATGGCAAAAGAATGGGCAAGCTAAAAGCATTCGATGTGAATCTCATCAGCTTTACAGTTTTGCTTAGGACTAGGTGTTGTCCCCACTTAAAAAAATCCATTCTAATTAGTTAATCAGACTTACCTGCAGATAACTTTGAATAGACAAAAGAGAATGGGTGTGATGATATTTTTTTAAAAAATACCCAATCATGCTTTACAAACAATCAGCACAAAGGCTTCCGGTTAAACATGGTGGATTGAACAGATGCATTTATATATGTTCCCTCTGTAAACCGCACTAAAATGATATTAAAGGATTAAAAAAGAACAAAGAGAATGGCAGAAGAAATGACAACAGACGAAAGATGTCAACGGAGATGGAAGATCAGGAAAGCAAAATGAGGGATAACTAATTTAGTGGCATGAATATGATGCCCAAGACCTTGGGTGAGGAGCCAGCCAAAAAAGCCACTTCTCTCTGCAGAACCCCAGAAAGCCACAGGAATTTGTAGGAAGCAGAAACCTCTAAAACAGGGAGTACAAAGTGGCACTGACATTCAAAGAATAATTTGAAAGGCTTTGGGCTTCCAGATTACCTCCTTCCCCTTTCAGGGCTTGGCGGCTACCTTTCCTCAACCCCTCAGAAGGTTGGAGGTTTGCTTTGGAGAGTGTGTGAATCAATTCAAGATAGAGACAGAAAAAAACCAAGCAAAATAAAATATCTGGGAAAACTTATAGAACCCTATGTGACTTCGCTGTGCAGATTTATGGTTGTAATTATGAATCATAGAAAGTTGATTCATTATGCTGTAACTATAATTGGGGGGAAGTAAAGTGGTTTGCTTGTTTGGTAGGGGTGGGTAGGTAAGAAATCTTGACTTTCCATAGGAAAAAGTCAAAAGACAATATTAAGAACAAGAACAACAACAAAAACCCCCACAAGAAATAGAATAGCTGGGTGCCATGGCTTATGCCTGTAATCCCAATACTTTGGGAGGTCAAGGCAGGAGGATTGCTTGAGCCCAGGAGTTCAAGACCAGCTTGGGCAATGTAGTGAGACCTCATCTCTACAAGAAAAATTTAAAAATTAGTTTGGTATGGTGGCTCATGCCTGTAGTCCCAGCTACTTAGGAAGCTGAGGCAGGAAGATTGCTTCAGCCCAGGAGTTCCAGGCTGCAGTGAGCTATGATCTTGCCACTGTACTTCTGCTGGGGTGATGGAAACCCTGTCCCTTAAACGAAACAGGAAGGGAGAGGGGGAGGGGAGAGGAGGGAAGGGAGGTAGGAAGGCAGGAGAAAGGGTTATTTTGAAATACAGTAATATAAATTAGAAGAAACAGCCACTTCTATGGAGTGAGATTCCAGAATGGGAAGGAGTACTCCTTATGAAGTTTCAACTGTAACTGAAATGTTAAAAGAAGTGTTTTAGGAACTATTTTTCCCTTGTCCATGTTTTATTCTCTGCTTTTCCATAAAACATGTCATTGTATATAAATAAGAAAAACTGTTGTTTAAAAAAAGTTATATTGTTCTGAACTTTGACAACTTTCTTTTTCTTTTTTTTTTTTTTTGGAGACGGAGTCTCACTCTGTTGCCCAGGCTGGAGTGCAGTGGCGTGACCTTGGCTTACTGCATCCTCTGCCTCCTGGGCTCAAGTGATTCTCCTGCCTCAGCCTCCTGAGTAGCTGGGATTACAGGCACACACCACCACGCTGGCTAGTTTTTGTATTTTTAGTAGAGACAGGGTTTCACCATGTTGGCCAGACTGGTCTCAAACTCCTGACCTCAGGTGATCCACCCACCTCAGCCTCCCAAAGCGCTGGGATTACAGGTGTGGCCAACTTTGACAACTTTCTCAAGAGAAGTGAAGAAAAATACTCCAGAGTGAATCTTCTTTGGAAATTATAGACTCTGTTGCTTGTATTTAGTTCTTTCTTGATCTTACTAGTTTGATTTTGTGGTTTTATTTTTAACCCTGCTTTGTTCTGTTTTCTTCCTAGTAAGAACCAAGATAGTAGCCTTTCTATATTTTGTATTTCTTTTGAAAAATACAATGACATGAAACAGAAATTTAGAAAAGCTGAAGTTTATTTCTTTTTGCACCTGGAAATTGAAGGAGATAATAGATAATCTTGGTTATGGTAGATGTTTTTATAACGGCCTATTCTTTTCTTTTAAGCTTAGATAGATTCGCTGATGTTTTCCATTTGCAAAAGTAAACATTTAAAGGGGTGGGGTGGGGAATGGGGCAAAGAAACAAACAAGAACAAGAAAAGTCCTAATATGGAGGCTTCTGCCCTGAACTGGATACATTTTAGAGTCTACTCAAAGAAGCAACAGGACCCAAGGCTGACAAACTCCTTCAGCAAGGGAGCCTGGTTGCCCAGGCAGACAACTTAAAGGAATTCTTATCACTTGCATATAACAAGAATTGGAGAAGATACAAATAAAACTGATAATATTAGAAATCATGTTGTCCCTAGAATGACATTGAATTTTCTAGCCAGTTTGTGAAACTGGAGTTTATCTCAAACTGATAAGCTTATCAAATTCCAGGCTGGAAAAAAAATCTCTTATCAAAACCTTTCTCCAAATGTAAATTTACTTTAGGAAAAGGAGGGCTGGTGTTTTAGATGGTGGAAGATGAGTGTGTAAATGATACACTTAGATAAACATCATAAGAATTATTTTAAATTGTTTTGGAAAATAAACTGTGTCATAAGTAAAAAAGCCACTTGCATCCTACAGTTATCTTTTTGGAATCTGAGTCAATTAATTGCTTTAGTATTCAGAATTTTTAGTAACACACATGAATGTTAAATATTACTATATAATGTGTATAATTTATATGCTTTAGATATACATAGTGACTTGATAGTGTTCACACATAAAACATTTTTAAATTCTGATATGTGAAATATTATTTGAGCTAAAATACCTAAACTAGTGTTTTTAGTGTCTTTTTGTTTTGTTTTGTTGGAAACTCAAATAATTGAGTGTTTTGTGTAAAAATATTTGTTAAGAAGGAAAGCCTAGCCATTCTTTGACAGCACACTATTTAACATGAGAAATGGAAGCTCTTTTTGCATAGTGTAGGTTACCTGATGCATCCATAATGAAGACAGCCTGGCATAGTGTGTTCAGGAGCCTTGTGCCAGTCTGACTTGCAGAGCGGCTGTGGGCATGCTCTTAACCATTCTGTGCCTTATACCATGAGTGTTTGGTCTAGATAATTTCATTTCAGTTCTAAAATTATCTGGTAATTAATTGGAACATCTGATTGTTTATAAATCATGGCAAGTTGCTGATTTTCCTGAATTTAAAATAATTAATATATGTTTGGAGAAGTTTCTGAAACTGCCATGGGGAGGAGGAATTGTGTTAAACGTGGCTTACTTTCATCCTTTCTATGGTGGAGGTGAGATTTAACTGAAGTTTAGATTTAGGACAAATGTTGAGTTCTGACTCTGGAAGACTCGTACTACTAGTATTGTCAGATTTTGTGTATAAAACAAAGAGCATGACGGTAAAGATGACATGATTCATTCAATGGTGATCTTGATCATGATGATGTAGGTGTGCGCTCTTACTGTATGCCAGGGACTATCTGAAGGACTTCACATACATGGGATTATTTAATCTTCTCAACATTGCGAAACATAGATAGTAGTATCCCTATTTAATGAGGAAACAATACAGTTTAGAGTTCATTTCAATTCTTAATTATCTTTAAGCAGATATATTCCGTAATTTAGTTATAATAGTATATATAGAAAAAAAGAGGCTTTGGATTCCTGGTTCCACATGTGAGGAACTAGGAAGTTACCATCCTATCCTAACAAATGAAAATTTCAACCACACCTCTTAGATGTATAAGAGAAGTGAAGTCACAGGGCAAAATGTTGTGCTTAAAATTGGAGAAGCAGACAGGCAGACACAGAGAATCATAGCATATGGAGGAGAAACTGCCTCAGAAATCCTGAAGTGTAATTGAAAAACTGACAGAGGCTAGATGTAGGCATGTCTGCGAGTTAAAAACTCCAGGGGGACCCAGTCATGGGGTTTCTGTGTTTTACCCCTAGAAGCTCAACCAGGTGCTCACAGAAAATATCAGAGAAAAATTCCCTTGTGCTTTGGGCAGGGGAAGGAAAAAGGAAGCATTTTGAAATATGCCAGAGCACTTAGTTCTTCTTAACAAGGTCTGCCCTCAGGAGAATCTATTTAAGCAGAACTTAACCTTGGGTTTATCAGAGCTTAACTGACCTGGAGGAAGGGACATACCCATCCAATTCTAGCCATCCTGTCCCACTAAAGGGTGGAGAAAAAAACTGAGAAACACTTATGAAGTTCATAGTCTAAAGGTACAGCCTCACTAAACAATGGAGGCCTGATTATAGGACTAATGAATGCTTCCTCTTCCTCCATACCTTCCATCATATTACGAAAGGCCTATTATGGCAGTCATTTACCCAGTACATCCTGTCTATCCAGTAAAAAAATTACCAGGCATACTGACAGACAAAAAACAGTTCGAAGAGACAAAGCAAGCATCAGAACCAGGCATGACAGGGATATTGAAATTATCAGACAGGGAATTTAAAACAGCTATGATTAATATGCTAAGGGCTCGAACGGATAAAATAGCATGCAAGAGCAAATGGGCAATGTAAGCAGAGAGATGAAAATTCTAAGGAAGAACCAAAAAGCACTGTAACAGAATTGGAAAATGCCTTTGGGCTTCTTAGTAGACACAGCTAAGGAGAAAATCTCTGAGCTTCAGGATATCTCCATATAAACGCTCAACACTGAATGGCAAAAATAACAAAGACTGAGAAAAACAGAATATAATATCAAAGAACTGTAGGACAGCTACAAAAGGTGTATATATTAAATAGAAATACCAAAAGGAGAAGAAAGGAACAGAAGAAATATTTAAAATAATAATGAATGAGAATTTTCTCCAAATTGATGTCAGATACGAAACCACAGATTCAGGAAACTCAGAAAACATTAAGCGAGATAAATACCAAAAAATTGCCCTGAGGCATATGGAAAAATTGGAGAAATTGTAGTTTGAAGTTTCAAACTACAAAAGATCAAAGATAAAGAAAAAAATCCTGAAAGACACCAGAGGGGCGTGGAAAAAAAACCTTACCTATAGGGGAATGAAAGTAAGAATTACACTGGACTTCTCTTCAGACATCATGCAAACCAGGAGAGAGTGAAATATTTAAAGCTGTAAGGAAAAATAACCACCAACCTAGATTCCTGTATCCTGTAAAATTGTCCTTCAAAAGTAAAGGAGAAATAAAGACTTTTCTCAGACAAACAGAAATTGAGGGAATTTGTTGCCAGCAGACCTGACTTGCAAGAAATGTTAAAAGAAGGTTCTTTAGAGAAGAGAAATATAATATAGGTCAGAAACTGAGATCTACATAGAGAAAGGAAGAACAACAAAGATGGAATAAGAAAAGGTAAAATAGAGTTCAAGACCAGTCTGGGCAACATATTGAGACCTCATCTCTACAAAATATTAAAAAATATGCCGGGCATGGTGGTGCATGCCTGTAGTCCCAGCTACTTGGGAGGCTGAGGTGGGAGGATTGCTTGACTCCAAGAGGTTGAGGCTGCAGTGAGCCATGAAGGCGCCACTGCATTCCAGCCTAGGCAACAGAGTGAGGCGCCGTTTGAAAAAAAAAAGGAAAAGGTAAAATAAAGACTTATTTTTCTTATTATTAATTGATCTAACAGATAACAATTTGTTCAAAACAATAATGGCCACAATGTATTTGATTATGTATGTTTATGTATATATCTTATCTGTGCCTATGGGATATATATACATAATACATATATATACACAGTATACATATACGTATATACAGTCATGAACCACATGATGTTTTAGTCAATGACAAACCACATATACAATGGTGGTCCCATAAGATTATAATAGTGTATTTTTATTGTACTTTTTCTCCTTAGATATGTTTAAATACACGGGTACCATTGTATTAGAATTACCTACAGTACTCAGTATAGTAACATGCTGTACTGCTTTGTAGCCTGAGCAATAGGCTACACCATACAGCCTAGGTGTGTAGTGGGCTAGACCATCTACATCTTACCATCTAGGTTTGTGTAAGTATACACTATGGTGTTCACATAGTGACAAAATCACCTAATGACACATTTCTTAGACTGTAGCCTTGTCATTAAGCAACACATGACTATACATATATATTTATATATGCTATATTTAAGTGAAAGTAATGACAGCAATGATACAAGAGACAGGAGGGAATAATTAGGATTATTTTGTTTTTGTAAGGCATTCACACTATCTGGGAACTGGTAGTGTTATTTGAAAGTGGGCTTCGATTAGCTTTAAATATATATTGCAAACTCTAGGACAACTACTAAAAGTTTTTTTAAAAAAGAAGTATAATTGGTATGCTAAGAAAGGAGAGAAAACAGCTGGGTGCCATGACTGATTACCTGGCTAGTGCCTGTAATCTCAACACTTCAAGAGGCTGAAACGGGAGGATTGCTTGAGTCCAGGAGTTCAAGACCAGCCTGGGCAATATGGCGAAACCCCATCTCTACCAAAAAATACAAAAAAATTAACTTGGCATGGTGGTGCATGCCTATAGTCCCAGACCCGGGACGCTGAGTCAGTGAGCCAAGATTGAGCCGCTGCCCTCCAGCCTGCGTAACAGAGTGAGACCTTGTCTCAAAAAAAAAAAAAAAAAAGAAGAAATGGAATCATATAAAATGCTCGGCTGAAACCACAAAAGCCAGAAGAAAGAGTGAAAGCTATTAATCCAGCTACATCAACAATCACTGTGAACATCAATGGTCAGAGTGGATAAAAAAACAAGACTCAACTATATGGTGCTGATAAGAAAACCACTTAAAAGATACATATATACCTAGTCAAAAGAAAACAGGAGTAGCTATATTAATTTTAGACAGAAGACTTCACAGCAAGTAAAATTATCAGTGTAAAAGAGGGGCATTACATAATGATAAAAGGGACAGTTCTCCAAGAAGACATAACAATTTTTTTTTTTTTTTTTTTTTTTTTTTGAGACAGAGTTTCACTCTTGTTGCCCAGGCTGGAGTGCAATGGTGTGACCTCAGTTCACTGCAACCTCTGCCTCCCGGGTTCAAGCAAGTCTCTTGCCTCAGCCTCCCACATAGCTGGGATTACAGGCGCATGCCACCACACCCAGCTAATTTTTGTATTTTTAGTAGAGATGTTGGCCAGGCTGGTCTCCATCTCCTGATCTCGTGATCCACCTACCTTGACCTCCCTAAGTGCTGGAATTACAGGCATGACACACCGGGCCCGGCCAACATTTCTTAATGTGTGTGCACCTACCAACAGAACAGCAAACTCCAGGAGGGAAAAAGTGATAGAACTGCAAGGAAAAATAGATGAATCCATCATTACAGTTGAAGACTCCAACACGCTCTGTCAAAACGGACAGATCCAGCAGGCAGAAAATCAGTAAGGACATAGTTGAATTCAGTGCCATCAATCAACTGGGTATAACTGATGTCCATAGACAGCTTCATCCAACAACAGCAGAATACACATTTTAATCAAGGTCACACGGAACATTCACCAAAATAGACCACATTCTGAGCCATAAAATACACCTTAACAAATTTAAAAGAATTGATAATGGAATGTCATTACATATAGACCAGGTGAAATTTCTTGTTCCTAGCTTTATCTCCAGGTCTTTACCAGGAGGAAACCTCACTCCATGTTATAGTTATGTGAATTGTGTTAATAATAGCTGTAGCTCCTTGTTCTTTCTGGAGAACCCTTGAGACTTTCATAATGGGGAACATAGGAAACTCCAACTCTCTTATTCTTGCATTTTGTTCATCAAACTCTTCCCCTAGAATTAACATGCTTCTCTTGCTGCCCTGCAGCCTTTCTCAGCCCACTCCTCTGCTCCAAGATGGCAGAGTTCTTATTTATATGTTACATGGTTGCCTGGTTGTAATATTAATTTTCAGTGACTCAAAACACTGCCTGACATGCTTCCTTTTAGAGCAACCTATGGCACCAGAGTAACGTCTGCTCAAAGATAGCCCTTTCGTTCACACATAGGTTTAATTATATTTTGGGGAGTTTGTTTAGTGATTTGTTCACAGTATTAGGACACCTCTGAAAATGCAATGTTTCCAGGCACAGTGGTGCATACCTGTAGTCCCAGCTACTGAGGAGGCTGAGGTAGGAAGATTGCTTGAGCCGAGCAGTTCAAGACCAGCCTGGGCAACACAGCAAGACCCTGTCTCTAGATCAAACGGATTTTTAGAAATGCAGTGTATGGAGCAAAAGATAGATTATGCAAAATCCTCTTATAGGATGTCAGACTCTGCTCCAGCCTAGTGGTAGGACATGTATAGGATACATTACATGTGCACAGAATACTTAAAAATTAGTGCATTTGAAAAACAGTTGATTTGGTTGTCATACATGTACCAGAAAAATTGTATAGACACTGAATTTTGTGAATAAATTTATTTTTAAATTATATAAGAAAATACATGTTTTAAGCCCAAAGATGATTTCTTTGTGATGTGAATAATAATATTTAATTTTCCATATTTTATAAAGAATTGGATATGTTCTATATCAGGCTGTCTTAAAGTGAGGCAAATAATTTTAGTACATATAATGTGAGATATACTAAAGGATACAAAAATTTTCAAATGAAAATATACATTCTTAGGTCAATAAGTCGTATTTTAATTTCCTGTGCATTTAAATTGCATTAACTAAAAAAATTTATGGCAGCACAAACTCTGTATAATCTTCAAAAACCTTACATTTATAACACATTCAAAATATGCCAAGATCAGAGTTCAACTTATTCAAAATTTAACAATTCAAATTTATTGCTAAGTTATTGAAGTTAAATGATATGCTATTACATGGCTTCAATTTGTTCTGAATTGAAATAAATGAAAGAAAATAACTCTTAGAAAATTGCAAGAAAATTGAGGCTAGTTTTTGAGTCTGGTTTTGTTTTAAAATCAATGGCAGTGGTTCTCAAACTTCAGCATGTATCAGGATCACCTGGTTAGAACACAGATTGCCTTGCCCTGAGATGTTCTGATCAGTAGCCAAGGTAGGGAGCCTTTTTCTTTCTTTCTTTCTTTTCTTTTTCCTTTCTTTTTCTTTTTTTTTTGAACCCAGGCTGGAGTGCAAGTGGCACAATCTCAGCTCACTGCAACCTCTGCCTCCTGGTCTCAAGTGATCCACCCACCTCAGCTCTGCAAGTAGCTGGGAGTACAGGTGCGCAGCACCATGCCTGGCTAATTTTTGTATTTTTTGTAGAGAAGGAGTTTCACCATGTTGCCCAGGCTGGTCTCGAACTCCTGAGCTCAAGTAATCCACCTGCCTTGGCCTCCCAGAGTGCTAGGATTACAGGCGTGAGCCACCATGCCCAGCCTGAGCCATTAACATGAATTTCTAACAAGTTATTAGGTGCTGCTGATGCTGCTGTTACCTGGATCATACTTTGGGAACCACTCCTCTGCTCTGAAGCATTGATGAACTCATTTTCTTCCATTCGTGCCAATGATGACTTGGTGTCATTGCTGGCTTTGTTTGAAATCTTCCTGGTTCTAAAAAGCAGCTACTTCTTGTTAGCATTTAAGGCAGGGAAGTCAGTGCTAATGACCTCCTCATTTTCAGTTACCCTTTTGATTCTGAAATGGTGATAAAGTAACCGTACTCACCACCAAAGTCCCTGTACACCAGTGCCTGTAACTATGGAAACACCATGTTTTGGTACCCCACTAATGTTAGGTGGATGACTATTTAATATATCGTAATGTTTGGTTCTGCTGTCCATCTGTTTTTCAACTTGATTACCTAATGATAGCTTTGTTTATTTTTCAAAGTATTTACATGCATGCTTAGTGGTGTCGGTAGCTGGTCCATAATACTTACTTTGGCCAACTAACACGGAAACATTTACTGGATTCATCATGAGTAACTAATAAATTTATGTAGGCGAAAGGAGTAGTTAATTAGCTCTAATCTTCGCAGTAAGGATCATTAGTGTTTAGTGAGAATGAATAATTTCATAAGACCTGGAAATATATTGCCCCAAGCCAAATAGTTTATAACCATAGAATTGCAAATTGCTATTTGAAATTAATGAGTGACATTTTCACATATTGTTAGATGATCTATAATATTTTTATGTTATACCTTTAGGTCCAATAGGGTGTATATGAGGGTCATATAATTTCATTGTAAATTATTGCAATTAAACAGACTTGAGATTCTGTCTTAATGTGAAATGCTACCCCTTTTCCTGGCTAACACCTACGTCAGCTTAAATACTGCTTTGCAGAGAGGCTTTCTCTGATACCCTTCTTCTATCCCTCCCTCATTCTCTCTCATGGTGCCTGACCCTTACACTTTCAGAACAATTATTGCAATGTGTAGACATACATTTACTCTATGTTTTTATATAGTTAATGTTTCCTTCTCTATTACTCATCCCATGAAGGACAAAAATGAATGATTTGATGAATGAAAACTGTAAGTGTGAAGGACACCAGATACCCCAGAGTCTCATTTTCTCTCCTAGCTATAAATATATCAAGGATTCATTGGCTGCATCAGGTCTAATCAACTTGAAAATTTCAATAACCAATACTGAAGAAGGTTCTTAAGAACTTTAGGCTGCATTACCAAATATTAACTCAGACTTTATCCTGAAAAAAATACTTATGTAAAACCAAATACTTATCCAGTTAACATCATTTACCTTTGATTGTGTTATGGAATAAAGATCAGTGATGACCGTTTTCCTCTTTTACCTGCCATTCTTATGAATAATGGTAAAACTTAAAACAAATTCTAACGCCACCTTAACTGTGATACCAGATCAAGGATCCAATGGATCAAGGGCAAAAATCGTTACTTGTTCTCTTTGAGAGCAGTTGACACTGCCCTGTGTGATTCTTTCATGGTGTCCTATGTTTTAACAGAATATTCCCTGATGATGCTTTATTTTCAAGAGTAGCAACTTTTACAAACTGTACTTAGGCTAAATCCATACTGAGACAACAAAAATGGCCTCTTATTCTAGTTTGAAAACATTACCACTTTAAATAGGGCACAGTCACATGATAAAATGTGGACATCAGTACTCTACTGTGACAAATAACCCTCAGGTGTGTTGATGGGTATTGATGTCCACATTACATCCTTTGGGAGGCTGAGGCAGGAGAATTACTCGAGCCCAGGAGTTTGAGATCAGTCTAGGTAACATAGCGAGAACTTGTCTCTACAAAACAAAAACAAAAACAAAACAAAACAAAAAACTGGGTGTGGGTGCATATGCCTGTGGTCTGAACTACTTGTGAGGCTGAGGTGGGAGGATCACTTGAGCCCAGGAGGCTGAGACTGTAGTGAGCCATGTTCATGCCACAGCACTCTCCAGCCTGGGTGACAGAGTGAGATCCTACCTCAGGGAAAAAACTGAAGTAAAATACATTTATTTTAATAGTATGAAAATTAGGTATTTTTTTGGACCTAATCACCTACCAAATGTAAGAAAAAAATGGATTAAATCCTTAACACTTGATGTATCAAGCAGAAATTGCCAGTTAATATAATATAATTAAAATTAAGAACACTTTAAATTCATGGTTTATAATAGGCACATAAATATCTGGGGGCCTAACCTAGAGTAAAAGAACATATTAGTCTAGAGTTTATTCTTATAGAAAATAAATACATAACATAACAAATTAATATCTTTAATTTTTATATTGTGATGTACTTGATACACATGTATCAAGTACCTGTGGTAAAATCATAGTGTATTCATGTTATATTTCAGCAAAATTTGCTAAGCCAAGAATAGCAAATGAAGGGGATCAGAACATGCCACTTCAAAATATGGCACGTTGGCACATTGATTACTTTGAGCTGAAGGCAGTTGAGAAACAGAAGATGCAGGAAGGGCTTTCTGACTTCCTCTTTCTACTTAAAAGCAGGACATAAATTTCTAGTGAGAAAGGTGTCCTCCCTGGAGAGGAGAACAATTTTTATCACCAGAGACAGATAATTGATGCTGATAAATCTGTAAAACAAATCTTACTAAAATAATCCTTACTGTTGATTAGTTTCCCTTATGTATTTCCTAGTCACTTTCCCACAATTTACCACCCTAGCCAAACCACCTTTTCCTTTGCCTTGTCACGTATGTACAACTTATCACTCTGTTAAGATAGTATACAAGCTGCCAGGCCTATCCACTTCTTTTGGCCTTTCCTTTATACAAAGGCCAAAGGCCCCTATGTACATGAAAATATTAACATCAAATAAAATATGTATGCATTTCTCCTGTTTATCTGTTTTTGTCAGTTTCATTCTCAGGCCCAGCCACGGATCTTAAAAGGATACAGGAAAAGTCTTTTCTTCCCTACATAAACATTTTATGACCAAGACTTCTTTTCCTAAAGCCTTGAGAACCCTGGAATGTGGTGTGTGCAGGGGGCATGGAGGGGAGGCGGGAGGGGGCAGGTGTGAATGTGTGGGGTGTGTGTGGAGTGTATATGTGTGTGTGTGGGGGGGGTGTGTATGTGGTTTGAGAAGGAGTCCTGATGATAACATCTCTAAGCACAGTAGGGGAGAGGAATCTGCTGGGGCCTGTGCAATTACTATAATTTGCTGAGGGATGGAGATCAGACATTCTCTTCAGACCTAGCTGGTGCCTTTCACAGCATCAATGATCTCTACTCAGGTGGCTTGCTACACCTTGGTTAAGTCCTCACGTCATCCTCTCGAGCACCAGTTCTGCATTTCCCACTATAGGTGAAGTTGGATGTCCTGATGCTAAATTAAACATCGTTAGCACTGAACTCATCATTCCCTGTCCCCTACATCCTATCCTGCTTATTTTGACTGTCAAATTCAGGACCACATTACTGTCTCTAAAGAAGGTTAGAATAACTACCTCACTTTTGTCTCCCCGCTGCCATCTGCACTACAGTCTGCTGTCAGATTAGCTACCTTTCAAATCACGAATCACATCACGTTTGTTCAAAAGCAGCCTGAACATCAAGGTCCTCTACCATGAGGGAACCACTGTGACATTATCAGCACACAACTGAGTCTTCATGGCCAGAATTAAGCAGATGGCAGGGTGATCATCTGTGATTTCTAGAGCATTTGAAACAACTTGATGAGCCTCACCAGACACAAATATCCCACTGGCTTTTGTCTCACTGTGGTTAAACCAGTCAGGATTAAAAAACAAACAAGCATGTTCTGGCTTTTTCAATGCTTGGTGTTTTTGTTCACTGGTAAATATTTAAGTTTCATACTGTGTCAATTCAACACACAAACACATTATTAAGTCTACATATAGAGTAGAAGAGTTAATGGAAATTCAGCAAATTTTCCTTAAGAATAAACTACAGAGGGGGAAGGAGGCAGACAGTGTCAGACAGCTGTTTTGGAGAGTTCCTTTTCTTTGTGTGATTTACTTTGACTTTTTATATTGATCAAATTCATAAAATAATTTTTTAGCTCACTTAACTTTACCTGAGGAATCATAGCTTTAATTGGATTCTGACCAGTCATTAGGAGAAAACATTTTTAAATATTTTTATTTTATTTAAGTATTTTTAGAGATGGAGTCTTGCTATGTTGCCCAGGCTCAAACTCCTGGACTCAAGCAATTCTCCCATCTCATACTCCCAAGAAATTGGGACTATAGTCATGCACTACCATTCCCAGCTTGGATAAAATTTTAAACATAGTCTGAAGGAGAAAAAAATTCCTTTTAGACTCATACATAGTTGTTTTTTTTTAACCTCCACTTCCAACCAATCACCAATGACATTAATCAATGAAGAGTTAGAATGGAAACATTAAACTACTTTTTTTTTCCTAGTGCAGGCAAGCCTCACATATCACATATATTATTTCAAGATCGTATTCATATGAGATTAATTTAATAAAAGAAGAATTGGGCTAACCTGTTATGGGCATTACTCATCAAAATACAACCTAAGATTTGGCTTCTCAATCAGACAGCCTTCCTCTCCTATTACTAAATTGTGTTAACTATTGATGCCAAAATTAATTATTCAGCATTTGCAAATTCTCAGTTAACAAAGCAGGGAGCATCCCACTAATTGATAGCTGTTCTTGGTTTATTTATTTTACTCCATCAATCTATTTCTCTTAGGAATGGCTATTCCTTAAATTTATTTTCCTTAAAAAATGCGTATTTATTTCATCTAAAACTCTTCGGCTTGAATCCTGTTTTAGCACAGAATGAGGCCCTAACTCCATGCCTTGCTGAAAACAGAAGGTTATGAAGTTGCCCTGTGCCTTCTCCAAGTTACAGAGGTGGAGGAGGAGTGGTTGGACCAGGAGCAGGCATCCTATAACAACAGCTTTTGTCTTTTGCAGGAGTTGCCTAGGATCAGAAAATTTTTGTTCTAGTTCTAGCTCTGTCTCTAAGTATGCTTGCTTATTTATTTATTATGTTTTTAATAATGTAATAAACACCCTCAAACCCACCATGCAAAACAAAAGTAAGAACCTTGACAAATAACTGAATCGTAACCATATGGCTTCCTCTCCATTTCATCTCATTCCTTCCCGGACCCAAAGTTACCCCTGACTCCTATGTTCATACCTCTTTTTTATGTTTTGGACCCAGTTAATATAGTTTTAGTGCTTTTATATCTTTCCTTGGAAGTATTTTCTGTTTCAGTTGTGTTTAACATTGGAAGGGCATCAGTCTACCTCCTGACTTATCCTTTGTGTGCTAGTGTGTTAAGCCAGTTTGGGATGGATTTTTCTGCTACTTGCGACATAAAGCTTATAACCGATTCAGTGGCTGATTTTAACTAGAAATGAAGGACACTGTCATCTTCCACAATAAGTCAAATGAGCTGAATTTATGGAGACCCCTGTAGTTCCCTCCTTCTCATACCAAAAAGAGACCAGCCTGACTCATAGGCCCAGAAGAGAATTCTCCTGTCCTCTCCTAGACAGGATTTTTATCTAGGCTATTTCTTTTTTGTTTTCTTTTGTTTTTAGAGATGGAATCTTGCTCTGTTCCCCAGGCTGGTGTGCAGTGGCATGATCACTGCAACCTTCACCTCCCGGGCTCAAGCGATTCTTGTGCCTAAGTCTCTGGAGTACCTGGGATTACAGGTGTGCACCGCCACTCTCAGCTAATTTTTGTATTTTTAGTAGAGGTGGGGTTTCGCCATGTTGCCCAGGCTGGTCTTGAACTCCTGGCCTCAAGTGATCCACCTGCCTCAGCTTCTCAAAGTGTTGGGATTACAGGCATGAGCCACTGTGCCACGCCCATCTAGGCTTTTTCAATGCTGACATTCCCTCAATTTGTAGAAATGTCAGCATTGACATTCCTCAATATTCCTAAATGTAAGGGTTGAATTTAAAGCTAGTAGCAGTGAAGGGGAAAAACCCAACTGTCTTGCTGTAACTGAAACCCTCATTATTCAAGGAAAATTAAAAACAATATGTGATTCCTTTCTCTTTTTTCATTAAGGACTTTTTTTGTTTTGAAGATACGGCTTAACTATTGATGTCAAGTATATTTTGTGATGGATTCACTGATATCAGAGTGCAGAGCTAGATGAACCAGCAGGCTAACTCAGGATGGCAGCTTTTATATTCTTGCAAACAGTAAACTAATTAGTTACTTAATATTATTTATTCAACAAACATTTCTTGAAGATCTACCATGTGACAGTATTTTCAAAGGTACTCAGAATTTGTTTAAATCAATAGTAGTAAAATATGCAGACACAGAAAAGACTTCATGTAAGAAGTTTATACTCACAGTTCCCTGGAAACAGGAGGCACAACAGACCACACAGGGGACCTCAGGGGAAGTACCAGGGTCTGTGAGGAGATGGGGTATAAAGAAAAATGTGGGCAGAAGCTTTTATTGTGCTTTCTGCTGAAGAACAGGGGAAGCAGGGAAGCAGGTTTAGGACTAGCTGGTTTGAGTAATTTCAGTGGGCACTGGGGTATAGGGACTGTCTCTAGTTGTCTGGTACCTGGTGCTGACATATTAAGGTTGTGTAATAGTGGCCTGGGCTGTAAGAGTCCTATAAGAGCCCAGTAAAGGAGGTGGTTAGTGGTATGGGTTTTGGATTGGTTGGTTTGCATACAAAAGGTGTACTTGCAAGTGAGTCCGTTACTGTGTCTAGGAATTAGCTAGCCCTGGGAGGGGGCAGTCTCTCCCAGGTCAGCAAGGCCCCAGATGCCAAAGCATGAGAATAAAAAAATGCCTGGGCACAGTGGCTCACACCTGAAATCCCTGGACTTTGGGAGGCCGAGGTGGGAGGATCACTTGGACCCAGGAGTTCGAGACCAGCCTGGACAACAAAGTGCAATCCTGTCTCTACAAAAAATTTAAAAATTACTCAGGTATGGTGGCACACACCTGTGTCTCAGCTATATGGCAGGCTGAGACAGGAGGATCTCTTGAGCCCAGGAGGTCTAGGGTACAGTGAGCCATGTTAGGGCCACTGAGCTCCAGCCTGGGCAACAGTGAGATCCCGTCTCAAAAAAAAAAAAAAAAAAAAAAAAAAAAAAAAAGATATACTTAATACAGACAAGCACTATGTTTGATGATGAGAATAAATAAGATACAGGTGGAAGGTGCTGAGAAAACCAGGAAGGACTCTGGAAGAAATGATGCCAGAGAACAGAGAACCAAAGTAGGCATTGTCTGGACAAGTGGGCTGGTAAGAGAAATTCTCGCTTAGAGAAGGGCATGAATATAAGAATGGTGGCAAACAACATGGTTTGTGAGGCAAACACAAAAATGTAAATGTTCAAGTTTAAGATCAAAGACAGAGACAGACAGTGTTGAGGCTGGAGTGGTAGGCAGAGACCAAGTCAAAGAGGGCTTTGCATTTTTTGAGGTTTTTAACTCTTATTCTGCAGACCAGGGTCACTCTGAACTGTATTCTAAAGACAGCTTATGTGCTGCAAGGCAGTAATACTTTTTGGTTTGTTTGTTTTTTAAAGGAAGACTTGATTCAAGACTATTACAATGAGGTCAAGGCTATTGCAACCTAAGAGAGAGACTCTTTCACGCTCAGATAGTCCTGTTTTAACTCAGATCCTCTCTGCAATCCACATTAGCATACTAAAGTTTCCAAAAAATGAAAACCAACCCAAACCTCTGCTTCACTTAACTCAGTGAATCCTAAACATTTCTTTTTTTAATTAAAAAACTTCTTTTTTTTCTACTATTAAAACACAGTACACATCTTGGGAAATAGTACCAGTGACTGATGACCCATGAATCAGTTTTACGCTGATGGGGATATCATTAACTTTGACTCTTATGGATTGCTTTATAAATGATTCCTCCTTTTGAAGCAGCAATACTGATAGAAATGGAGAAGCAGAGCTGGATTTAGGAATTATTGGGGAGATAAAAGAGCAGTGCTTTACTGCTTAGAAAGAGGTAGGGAGCCCAGGTCATAGAATGGTTATGACATTTTGGGTTTGCAGTCTGTCTGACCACAAGGCAGTTTAGGTGCACTCTTGCATGAGAGATATATAACTGCATTTGAAACTACAGAAGTTATGTTTGATTTCACTAGGAAAGTTTGTCAAGAAAGAACGTCACTGGACCCCAGTGAACCTTAAGTCTTAAGCAAGAGGAGAAAGAAGATTCCAGGAAGGTAACAGGCAAAGATGTAGGAGAAGTCTCAAAGGTGTGTAATATCTTGGAATATCAGAGAATGGGAAGTTGAAGTAAAGAGTGATTGACAGATTCTCATGCAACAGAGGATTTCAGTAAGATTACAATGGTGTGCTAGGGCAGGCTCATCATGGCTCACAAGTGCCAATGTTAAATTTTCAGAAGTTTTGCAAACCAGTTGATGCCAAGTTGGTAGCTGAAAGCAGTCATGGTGAATGTATTTGCAACACTTAATGAAAGAGGAATATACTACAAATCTAGGCTCCCCCACTCCTGCTCTGAGAAGCTGATTATTCAATATTTTACTGGCACATCACTGGGTAAACACTAGAAAATACTCTGGATTTTTAGATAGGAAGTTCTTTTAGAAAGGTTTTAAAATTACTTCTAAATAGATTGCAGTGGGCTAAGGAGTGAGTGGGAGGTAAGGAAATGGAGAGGTTTAATGAGAAAGAAAGAAAGATATAAATTATATAATAGCCAGAGGGTAATATGAATTCAAGGGAAAAGAGAACAAGCTGATTTATAGCTCAAGGGGATGTTTCCAACAGAGAACGAAAGCCTGGCTGAAGGTACAAGGTGACAGAAGGCCAAGGTCTCATGCGAGGAACAAGAGGATGGTCTCAAGCCTCTGGGGTGGGGTCCTTGAATAGGAGAAGGGACAGCTCATCATTTAAGACTGGGAGGAAGATGAGATCTCTGAGAAGGAACCAACATTTACCATTCAACCCACATTTAAACTTGTGGGACGCTACATCTCTCCTCAAGGAACCCTGGCTGCTTCTGACTTTAGAAGCTAACAGTTGCTGCTACTTGTTTTTTTCCTTTGGGCAACAGCATGGATCTTTTAGTTACTCACATGCAACACCAGTTTAAAAATTCTTTGTAGGCTGGGCGCAGGGGTTCATGCCTAAATCCCAGCACTTTAGGAGGCTGAGGCAGGAGGATCACATGAACCCAGGAATTCAAGACCAGCCTGGGCCACATAGTGAGACCTTGTTTCTACTGAAAATTTTTTTAAAAAGCTGGGCATGGTAGTGAATGCTGCAGTCCCAGCTACTCAGGAGGCTGAGGTGGGAGGATCACTTGAGGTCAGGGGATTGAGGCTGCAGCGAGCTATGATTGTGCCACTGTACTCCAGCCTGGGTAACAAAGTGAGACTCTGTCTTTAAGAAAACAAACTCTTTTATTAAGCAATGAAGGAGAAATAAATGGACTTTAAGGAATCTAAGGAAATAACAAAAGGAATCTAAGTGTTGAATTGTTTAGGTTTATATTCAAACCAACTGTGAATATTTTGGCTATCCTGCTTTTCTGGGTTTAGTTGTGTAATGAATGAAGCCTGGATTTAATTTCTCACCCCAGTTTATCCTGCTCCTCCTGCCATTTTCACTACCATGATTCAGGTTACTGCAACTGCTTACATTAATCCACTCCTGACCTAGCAAGGTCCTCTCACTGTGGAATGTGAAGTTGGGAACATGGATATCATTCTGTTCCTTATTGCCACTTCTAACACTGGTAAGGCCAACAACTCATTGACACTGGAAGGAAAGACCTGTGAGTGCAATTTTCTGAGCCAGGATTGTGTCTTCTTTGTATCCTCATTCATCTGTTTATTCATTCAATAAATATTAAGAGCACACTATTTTCTGGGCAAAGTGCCACAGGCTAGGGATGATGGGGTAAACACACAGAGCTTTCAGTACAATGAGGGAGACATATATTAAGTAGCCATATAACTAAATATATATAATTACATGAGGTAGTAAGTGTTTTGAAGGAAAAATGAAGAGTTGCATGAAACATTTTAAAAGAGCGAGCCGGTGCTGTGGCTCACGCCTGTAATCACAGCACATTGGGAGGCTGAGGTGAGACAATGACTTGAAGCCAGGAGCTCAAGACTGGCCTTGGCAACATAGTGAGACCCCATCTCTACAGAAAATTTTAAAATTAGCTGGGCACAGTGTCGTGTGCCTGTAGTCTCAGCTACTCAGGATGGAAGATCCCTCGAGCCCAGGAGTTCAGGGCTGCAGTGAGCTGTGATTGTGCCACTGCACTCCAGCCTGGGCGACAGAGCAAGACTCTGTCTCTAAAAAAAAGAGAGAGAGAGAAAGAGAGCTGACTGAATTCTGAATTTCTGGAGTTGTGGGAGGGCTTCCCCGGATCAGTAGGAGTTTTGCAGGAAAAGTGTGAGGCAAAGAACATTCCAGGCAGAAAGAACAGCCATTAGAAGGACCTGAGGTAGGAAAGCTTTGTCATCTTCTGGAAAAAAGAAAAACAAAGTGAAAAAGAAAGCAGAGTGAGTAAAATCTAGTGGAAAAAAAGAAGGCCTTGAAGAAGTAGATTCTGTTAGAGCTTCTGGATTTTATTGTAGGTGCAGTTATAAACCAGTGAAGGGTTTAAGACAAGGCTATTACATAACCTAAATTGTATTTTGAAAAGATCATTCTGCTTATGAAATGCAAAAGGATTGGGAAGGAACAGAGTAATTCTAGGGAGTCCATTTTGGAGGGAGATTTAGTTGATCAAGTGAAAGAAAATAGTGTCATAGACTAGGGAGTTTGCCTTGGAGGTGGAGAGAAAGGGAATATTTGGATTATTACGTCACACCTGTACATCATTTTACTGTATGTCTTAGGAACAATAAGATAAGAAAAATAAACTAAGGGTACAGGACTGGAAAGTAAACAATAAAGAATGTCATTATTTGCATACCCCAAAGAATCTACAGAAAAGTTAGACATAATGTGAGAGTTTAACTAAACTCTTTCAAAAGTTAGAAGTAATGTCAGAGGTTTTAGTAAAGTGTCTAAACACAATGTTTAATTTTAAACTGAGTGGAGGAAGAAGTGAACAGAAAAGAAAGGTGATGGCTAGAATGTAGAGGGATATAGGTTTAAAAGATGAGAATAAAAGGGGGAAAAGAGAAAAAAAGAAAAGGAAGAAAGGAAAGAGGTAAAGACAAAAACCATTATAGTCCAAGTAGTTGAACTACAACTACAGAAAGTCATGGTGAGAAGGGGCATACATGAATTAGCGCTATTGATACAATGCCGTTCCTAATCTAGGTGCTTCTTGGCTGGGGGTTATTGAGGTGAAGGAGAAGTCACTGAAGATGAGGCAGCTAAAGAACTGAATTTTACAAAAAGAAGAGGGAATAATATGCTGGTACTGATAAGGAGGAAGAAAGATGTTTAGATGGGTCTTTCACTTAATAGGACTGTAGAAGACATGGTATCCCTGAGGAATGACTCTGTTATGGCAAGAAATAAGACCATTCAGAAAGGATGCTAAAAATAGAGAGATTTTGTTCACTGTAGATCAGAATTTTGAAAAGCACTGGACCAAGTGTCAGTGCATCGTAGATGCTCCACACATATTTGTTGATTGGATTAATTAATTAATGACGAACGCAGTAGAGAAAGCGAATTCATCTTGAGCCCATAACCCTATCCAACATGCATGAATGTCTCAGCCTTGCTTGCTTTACTTTAAAACTTCCTTCAGACATTCTAAAGATCCTCAACTCTCAGTCTGAGGAACACTACCTGTCTTGGAATTCTTTGTTTCCATACATGGCAGAGGGGAAGTGGTTGTAGTCAAAAAGTATAAATTTTCTCAGCATTATTTTGTAAAAATTATTATTCCAATAACAGAGTTCAATCTGATTCTCATGTTTCTGCCAAATTAAAAACATCCAGTGCCTTTAAACAGTACCTCATCTCAGAAGTCTTCATGCTTATTTTTATTTTTCTCTACTGTCATCCTGAAATGCTTTTTGAAACATATTTTTAAAGTTGTATCAGTCTTCAGACTCAGTAATATACTTTGTTTCTGTACTCATCTCAATATGTAGCATCAAAAGTCCTCTACAACAGCTATAAATATTTATAAATCCACTATTTTCCTGAGGTGAAAATTGACCATTGGAGGTTAATAAATATTGGCTTTGCCTTGGGGTAACATCTCATTAAACCAATAATCCTATAAAAAAGATCTATCTTTATGTTATGTCTTAAAACCTTTGAAATTCCAAATGATTTTTTAAAAACCACATACTGCCTTAACCCTCTATATCTTAAACAAAATATGCATTATTTCTGATGGTGGTATTTATCGTTTAATACATTTTCTGACAGCTTTATTGAGGTATAAATGACACACAGTAAACTGTACATATTTAAAGTCTACAATTAGATGCTCAAGAAACTATCACCACAATCAAGATAATGAATTTATCACCTCCAATAGTTTCTTCCTGTCTCTTTCTAATCTTCTCTCTCTAACCCTCCTTCCAGTCTCAGGAAACCACTGATCTGCTTTTTATTACTATAGATTAATTTTGCACTTTCTAGAATTCTGTATAAGTAGAATCATAAGTATGTACTTGTCTTTGGCTTCTTTCACTCAGCATAATTTCGAGATTTGTTGATATTGTTGGATGTATCAGCAGTTCATCCCTTTGTATTGCAGAGTAATACTCTGCTGTATGGATATACAACTTATTTATCCATGGTGGACACATGGATTGTTTTCAGTTTTTGATATGACAAATCTAGCTGCTATTGACATTCATGTACAAGTCTTTGTATGGAGATATGCTTTTACTTTGGATAAATACCTAGGATATGAATGATGGAGCAATATGATAGGCATATGTTTAACTTTTAAAGAAATTTTTCAAACTGTTTTTGAAAGTGATTATAACATTTTTACTTTCCCACTGGCAGTATATGAGTTCCATTTTTTTCCACATCCTTGCCAACACTTGGTATGGTTAGTCTTTTCAATTTTTGTAATTCTAATAGGTATATAGTATTTTCTTACGGATTTTCAAAGTTCAAATTACCTTGTTGACTAATAATGTTGAGTATCTGACCATGTGCACTTTCGTCAGTCACATATCTTCTTTGGTGAAGTGTTTGTTTACAGTATTTCCATTTTTATGAGGTTGTCTGTTTTCTTACTGAGTTTTGAAAGTTCTTTATACATTCTGCATGCAAGTGTTCAATAGGTATGCAATTTGCACGTTTTTCCACTCAGCCTGTGGATTGTCCTTTCATTCTGTTAACAGTATCTTTTTAAGAGCAAAAGTTCTTAATTTTGGCAATGTATCAATTGTTTTGTTTTATGAATTGTGCTTTTGGTGTCATAGCTAAGAAATCTCTGCCTAACCCTAAGTCACAAAAATTTTCTCCTAGAATTCTTACCCTTTTATGTTTTACATCTAAGTCTGTGATCCATTTAAGATCATTTTTGTAAATGTGTGAGATACAGATCAAAGTTTTTTGCTTGTTTTTGTTTCGACATGGATAGCCAAATGTTCCAGTACCATTTGTTGAAAAGACAACTCTTTAGCCAATAAAGTGCCTTTGCATCTTTGTCAAAAAAAAAAAAAATGGTTATGTATGTGTGGGTTTATTTCTCGCAGGCTCTATTCTGCTCCCCTGATCTACCTGCATATCTTGATGCCTGTCTTAGTCCATTTTGTGTTGCTATAAAGGAATATCTGAGCCTGGGTAATTTATAAAGAGGAAAGGGTTATTTGGATCATGATTCTGATGGCTAAAAAGTCCAAGACTGGGCATCTGGTGATGGCCTCAGGCTGCTTCCACTTGTAGTGGAAGGTGAAGGGGAGTTGGTGTGTACAGAGACCATGTGTCAGGAAAGGAAGTAAGAGAGGCAGGAGGTGCCAGACTCTTTTTAACAACCAGCTCTCATGGGAACTAATAGAGTGAGAACTCACTCACCTGCAAGGGAAGGCATTGATCTATTCATGAGGGAGCTGCCCCCATGACCCAAACACCTCCTATTAGGTCCCACTTTCAACATTGGGATCAAATTTCAACATGAGGTTTGCGGGGAACAAACATCCAAACCATAGCAATGCCAATAGTACATTGTCTCTATTATAATGCCTTATTCTTGAAGCCATATAGTAAAAAACTTCCAACTTTGTCATTCTTTTTCAATGGCATTTTGGCTATTCTAGATCCTTGGTATCTCATATATCAGTTTGTCAATTTCTAAGGCAAAACAAAACAAAACAAACAACAACAAAACAACAACAAACTTGCTGTGATTTTTGAGTATGATTGCCTTAACTGGGGGAGAATTGACAACAACATTGAGTGATCCAGACCAAGAACTCGGTATCCATCTCTCCACTTCATTGAGTCTTTTCAAATGTCTCTCAGCACTGTTTTGTCATTTTCAGGGACAGATCCTGCGCATCTTTTATCAGATTTTTCCCTACATGTTCCATACTTTTTATACTACCCTAATTTTTAAAATTCCAGTTTCTGATTGTTCATTGCTTATTTATACAAATACAATTGATTTTTATATATTGGTCTTGAATCCTTCAGTTTTGCTAAACTTAGTAGTTCAATGGATTTTATTTTGTATACTTATGTAATTTATAAATAAAGACTGTTTTACTTCCTTTCTAATTTAGATGGCTTATTTCTTTTGTTTTTGCCTTCTTGTACTGGCTAGAACCTAGAAATTCAGTACAATGCTGAATAGAATTAATGTTAGTAAATATAATTGTCTTCTTCCTGATCTGGAGAGGAAAGCATTCAGTCCTTTGTCAGTGAGTATAATGTTAGCTCTAATTTCTCATAAATGTACCATTTTGAAGAAGTTTCCTCTTATTACTGACAGTTTTCCTCAGGAATTGATGTTAGATTTTATCACATACTTTTTGTAGGTCTATTGAGATGATCATGTAGGTTTTCTTTTTTCATCTGTTAATATGGTAAATTGCACTGTTTGATTTTAAAATGTTTAATCAACCTCACATTCCTGGGATAAACCTCACTTACTAATGATGAGTTATCCTTTTTATACATTACTAAATTTGATCTGCTAAAAATTTTTTAAAGAATTTTTCATCTATGTTCATGAGATATATTGGTCTGTTATTTTATTTTCTTGTAATATCTTTGTCTGGTTTCATTATCAGAGTAATACCAAAATCTCATAGAAGAAGTTGGGAAGTATTCCCTTCTGGAAGAGTTTTCTAAAATAGTGTTTAAAAAAATTGAAATAATTCACCAACAAAACCCGTAATTTTCTCTGTGGGAAGAGTTTTACTAATAATGCAATTAGTTTCTAACTACTTATGCAATTTCTTTAATAGGTATAGGGTTATTCGTGTTAGCTATTTCTTCTTTTTTTTTTTTTTGAGACGGAGTCTCACTCTGTCGCCCAGGGCTGGAGTGAAGTGGCGTGATCTCGGCTCACTGTAAGCTCTGCCTCCTGGGTTCACGCCATTCTCCTGCCTCAGCCTCCCTAATAGCTGGGACTGCAGGCACCTGCCACCACACCCGGCTAATTTTTTGTATTTTTAGTAGAGATGGGGTTTCACCGTGTTAGCCAGGATGTTCTCGAACTCCTGACCTCACGAACTGCTGGGATTACATGCATGAGCCACTGTGCCTGGCCCCAACTATTTCTTCTTTAGTGAGTTTTGGTTATTTGTATCTTCCAAGGAATTTGTCATTTCACCTACATTCTTGAATTTACTGGCATACAGTTGTCCCTAATTACTCTTTTAGTGTCTGTAGAATCTGTAGTGACAGCATTCTCTCATTTTTGTTAATGGAAATTTGTATTTTCTCTATTTTCCCCTGATCAGTTATAATTTTATCAATTTTATAGATCTTCTGAAAGATCTATAAAAAGATTAAACTTTGATTTCATGAATTTTCTTCTGTTTTTTCTGATTTCTAGTTCATTGATTCCTTTTCTGAATTTTATTATTTCCTTTCTTCTGCTTCCTCTTCTGTTTCCTTTGGGTTTCATTGACTTCTAGCTTTTTAGGGTGAAAGCTGGGTCATTTTGACAACATTTTTCTCTTCTGGTATGGATATGTAGTGCTATCAAATTCCCTCTAAGTACTGTATGAGTTGTACATTTTATTTTTATTTTCATCTAATTTAAAGTACTTTCTCCTTTACCCTTTGATTTTTTTAACCCATGGCTTACTTAGAAGTGTGCCATTTAATTTCAAAATATTGGCGAATTTTTGAGATAGTTCTGTATCGTATTTTTAATGGCTTTTATTGATATGTAATGCATATACTATCAATTCAACCCATTTAAGGTATAAAATTAAATGTTTTGTTACATTCACAGAGTTGTACAACATCACAACCACCTAATTTTAGGACATGTTCATTACTTTCAAAAGAGACCTTGTACCCATTAATAGCCACTCCCTGTTCTTCCTCTGCACCCCCATCCCTACCTCCCTAGATTAAGACATCTACAAATCTACTTCCTCTATACATTTGTTTATTGTGGACATTTCATGTAAGTAGAATTGTGTAATACCTGTTTTTTTGTGACTGGCATCTTTTACATAGCATAATGTTTTTGAGATTCATCAGTGTTGTAATATGTATCAATATTTCATTCCTTTTAGTAGACAATTATTATTGCATTTTATGGTTATACAGTGTTTTATTTTTAATTTACTTAAATTGTGGTCAGAAGTCATATTTTGCATGACTTGAAAACTTGAATTTATTAAGACTTGTTTCCTGACCCAGAATATATACTCTTTGGTAAATGTTCTACATGCACTTGACAAGAATTCATACTCTTCACTTGTTAAATGGATGTTCTATAAATGTCAGTTAAGTCAGTTTGGTTGATTATATTATGCAAGTCTCCCATAGCCTTTTCAATTTTCTATCAGAAAGGATATTGCAGGTTTCAACACCCTTCTATCAAATATAGACAGAAGGGTGTGTTGAAACCTGCAATTTTAATTGTGGATTTGTCTATTTTTTCTTGTGGCTCTATCATTTTTTGTACTATTAGGAGCAAAAAAATTTCTATTAGGTATATCAACATTTCGAATTTTTGCATCCTCTTATTGAATTGATCCTTTTATGATTTTATGATCGTCTTTATCCCTGGAAATTTTCTTTGTTCTAAAATAGCCTCTGATATGAGTATAACCAGTTTTAGTTAGTGTTAACATGTTTTTTTTTTTTTTTTTTTTTTGAGACGGAGTCTCGCTCTGTCGCCCAGGCTGGAGTGCAGTGGCCGGATCTCAGCTCACTGCAAGCTCCGCCTCCCGGGTTTACGCCATTCTCCTGCCTCAGCCTCCCGAGTAGCTGGGACTACAGGCGCCCGCCACCTCGCCCGGCTAGTTTTTTGTATTTTTTAGTAGAGACGGGGTTTCACCGCGTTAGCCAGGATGGTCTCGATCTCCTGACCTCGTGATCCGCCCGTCTCGGCCTCCCAAAGTGCTGGGATTACAGGCTTGAGCCACCGCGCCCGGCCCAATGTTAACATGTTATATCTTTTTTTATCTCATGACTTTTACCTTCCTGAGTCTTTGTGTTTAAAATGGCTTTCTTGAACGTAGCACATAGTTGGATCTTTCTTCTTTAATCCTATACAATAATCTTTGCCTTTTACATTGCCTTTTACTTTGGGTGGTTAGACCAGTGGTCCCTAAACCCCGGACCACAGACTAGTACTTGTCCGTGAACTCCACCTGAGCTCCACCTCCTGTCAGATCAGCGGTGGCATTCTACTCTAACAGGAGTGTGAACCCTAATGCGAACTGTGTATGCAAGGGATCTAGACTGCGTGCTGCTTATGAGAATCTAATGCTTGATGATCTCAGATGGAACAGTTTCATCCGAAAATCATCCCCCTCCCCCACCCCGGGTTAGACCATTAATTTAATTTGTATGATTGGATCCAAACACACTTTCTTGTTATTTGGCTTCTATTTTTCCCACCTATTCTTTGCATCCTCCTTTGCCTTGTTCAGCCTTATTTTGAATTATTTGAGTTTTGTATAAAATTAATATTATTTCTTTTTCAAATATTTGGATAAAATTGTATTCTATTTCCTTTGTTGGCATATTAGCTACAACTTGTATTATTTCAGATGTTAATTTACACTTTACAGTATACGTCCTTATGAGTCTACTTTTAACCTTTAAGGGATATTATGCCACTTCTTATTTAGTGTAAGAACCTTATAGCAGTATGCTTCCATTTGCCCCCTCAAGCCGTTATACTATTGCTAAACATTTTATTTCTGCAGATTGTATAAACTTCACAAAGTATTGTGATTTCTGCTCCAAGCAGTTTATTATCGTTTAAATATAATTAAGTGGTAAAAAGCATTCTGTTTTATTTAGCCACATAGTTATTATTTCTAATGCTCTTTATCTCTTGATGTAGTTTTCCATCTAATATCTTCTTCTTCCTGAAGGACTTAAAGGAAAATGACGTACAGCAGATCCTTAAAAAACATCATTTCATTATCACAGTGATGACCAAAAAAACCCTGGATTTTTTATATGTCATTTCACTTAAAGTCACAGTTTCCAAGAATCTATTGATGACCTTAAGTGAGGACTGTCTTTTTCTTTTGCTGTTTTTAATCATTGTTCTTTGTCAAAGATCTTGGCTATTTGTGATAAACCTTAGTGTAGTTGTCATTTTTCTTGGGTTTAGGGCTCGCCGATCTTCTTTTGTCTGTGGTTTATAATTCTGTCTAATTTGGAAATATTCAGGACACTTTTTCTTACCTACTTTCTCTTCCTCACCCCCTTCTTTCACTCCTTTGGAGGCTCCAATTACATTTACATCGAGCCACTGGAAGTTTTACTGTCCTCACTGATGCTTTCTTCATTTTTTTCCCGTCTTTTCTCTCTCTCTTTTTGGATAGTTTCAGTTGCTAAATCTTCAAGTTCACTCATCTTTCCTTCTGCAATGTCAAATCCGCCATCTATACCATCCAGTGAATTTTTTTTATCACAGACAATGTAGTTTTCATCTCAGAGGTTTGATGTGAGTCTTTTGAAATATTGTGGGTTGCTTGTTTTTTAGAAACAGAATTTCACTCTGTCATTCAGGCTAAGAGTTAAAAGAATATACCCACATTATAGATACAGAAATGGCATTTCTGGACAGATATGCACAGTAAGGTGAAAGAAAAAAACAAAATAGTATGGTGTCTGGGTAAACTTATTAAATCCCCCTCCCCTAAGTAAAAAGAAAAAAATGAAATGTAACGTGCAAGATAGAGATAAAAAAATCTGTTCTGGAAGAATATATGTAATTTAAACATTTTAAGTAACCACAATAAAATGCTTTTTAGAAAATAGATGAAATTAGCTGTAATAATACATTGTAATTACCCAATATACCTAAATATTATTTCAACATATAATCAATGCAAAAATTATTGAGATATTTTGCATTTAGTTACACAACGTATTTGAATTTGGTATAGAGTTTACACTTACAGCACATCTCAGTTAAGAGTAGTTGCATTTCAATTGCTAATAGTCTCTTGTGGCTTTTGGTTACTATATTGGATAGTGTAGCTATAGAATAATTTAATGAAAATTTTAAAAATTTGCAAGATAAACAATGAGAGAAAACAACAATGCAAAGGTGAAAAGGGAGTTTGCTGCTAATGTCCCACGCACATTCCCTCTACCTTGCCCCCTCTTTGCCTCTTGTTTTTGTTTGTTTGTTTTGATGGAATCTTGCTCTGCTACCAGGCTGGAGTGCAGTGGTGTGATCTCGGCTCACTGCAACCTCTGCCTCCTGGGTTCAAGCGATTCTCCTGCCTCAGCCTCTTGAGTAGCTGGGACTACAGGTGTGCACCACCATGCCCAGCTAATTTTTGTATTTTTAGTAGAGATGGGGTTTCACCATCTTGGCCAGGATGGTCTCGATCTCTTATCCTTGTGATCCACCCACAATGGCCTCCCAAAGTGCTGGGATTACAGGTATGAGCCACTGCGCCTGGCCCTATGCCTCTTCTTTATGTACCTGTGATTTCTGTAAAGACCTGAGATTGCCCAAGGTCTTTTTTCTGACCAAAGCAGAGAATGTCTGTTTAATCTACATTCTGGGCAAGTGACAAGTGCCAGAGTATGACAGCTCCCCAGTAACAGCTTACAGACAGTGACAGACAAGGAGTTGGTAGGTAAATGCTTCTGCTTCTTTGCCTGTTGGTTGAGATAACTCAGACATGTTCCACAATGATTCAAAGAGCTCCCCAGAAGGTTTTAGCTCTAGTTGTCCACAGTGGTAACTTGCTGGATAATATTATTGGATTTCTTCCCTCTCATGCTATGCTTTCCTGCTCTCCATTAATGTTTTCTGGAACTGCCTCTCAAATAAACTACTTGCACTCAAATTCTTCGGTCTGTTTTAATGCAAACAATGACACATAGTTTAGGAAGCAAATTAAGGGCCAAAACAACTTTCTTACAGAGCCATTAAAAAATTAGAAACAGCAAAGGACAGAACAGACACAACCTAAGATCCAATGACTGATATGGGAAAGGCTTGACAAAAACAGTGTCTGAAGATGTTTTTAAAGACAAAGACACAAAGCAATTTAAACAGAAGATAAGATGTCTCAAAGACAAAGACTAATCATAATAAAAGCAATCAATGTCTTAGAATTAGAGAAACTGACAAATGAATCAGAAAATATACTTAAAAAGCAACAGAAGAGTTGTTTTTTTGTCCCGATTAGAGGAAAGAATTAATCTAGAACATCTTTTCCTTGAAAAAAAAAAATTGATGTAGGAGCACCAACACTACCTAGTTGGTTTGCATTTCATTAAGACAAAATTATTTAAGTATCCAGACAAATACTTATTATTATTGTGTATTTTTCGAGACAGGGTCTCAGTCTATCACCCAGGTTGGAGGGCACTGGTGTGATTATGGCTCACTGTAGCCTCTATCTCCTGGGCTCAAGTGATCCTCCCACCTCAGCCTCCCAAGTGGCTGGGAATACAGGCATGGGCCACCATGCCTGGCTAATTTTTAAATTTTTTGTAGAGATGGCCTCTTACTATGTTGCCCAGGTTGGATTCAAACTCCTGGACTCCCTGGACTTAAGTGATCCTCTTGCCTTTCCCTCCCCAAGTATTGGGATTATAGGTGTGAGCCACCGCACCTGGCCCAAATACTAATTATTTACCAGGAAAAAAAAAAAATCAGAATAGCCTCAGACTTCTCTAAGAATTATTAAATATCTGACACATATTGAGAAAGAAGAGTATTTTTCTCAATCAAGCTGACATTCAAATATAAAGGCAAGAGACAGACAAATAGCCTTAACTATAAACAAACCCAGGAACCACATGCTCTTTTAGAAAAAACATGAAAAATCAAAACCAAACAACTAAGAAGGAAAGAGAAATATCACACTAAAAAAGTCTGTAAGAAGGACTCAATTAATTTAAATACAGAATTAAGACTAAAAAATGATGGGAAACGTGGTTACAGAATGTGTTATAAACTTTGACAATGTGAAAAATGATAACATAATAATATAAATCAGGTATGGCATGAAAAAGAATGAGATCATTTCTTTTGCAGGAACATGAATGGAGCTGGAGGCCATTATCCTTAGCAAACTAATGCAGGAACAAAAGACCAAATGCCGCATGTTCTCATATATAAGAGGGAGCTAAATGATGAGAACACATGGACACGTAAAAAGGAACGGCAGACACTGGGGCCTACTTAAGGATAGATGGTGGGAGGAGGGAGAGGATCGGAAAAAGTAACTATTGGGTACTAAGCTTAGTACCTGGGTGATGAAATAATTTGTACCACAAAGCCCTATGACACAATTTTACCTCTATAACAAACCTGCACATGTACCACTGAATACATGTAAATAAAAGTAAAATAAAAGTAAAAACAAACAACAACAACAAAAAATCAGGCATGGAGGGGAAAGGAGAGAAATGGGAGGAGGTTTATTTGTGATCATTTCTTTGATATTCCTGTATAACTTGAAATCAACAGATGCAGTCTGAAGTTGCTAAATCAAGAAGTAGAGAGTTAGTGATAGTAAAGTTATGACTACCTCAGAAAATCCCCCAATTGCAGAAAACAAGCTTTCAAAATTATCCAAAGAAGTGCACACACACACACACACACACACCTGTAAAACCAAATACAAAAAAGATTATACATATATATGGTAGCAGTAGTGATACTAGTAAACCTAAGATGAAGTGGAATAAATACTAAATGAATATCGTATATTAATGTGTATAAATGGGAATAAGTTCACCCAATACAGAAATCCACAGAGTATGTAAAAGAAAAAATGCACAAAATCCAACCATATATTTAGAAGAAAGAACTACAGTAGAATTGTGGAGGAGAGCTGGTTCTTTAAAGACAGAAATACAGACAAAAGCCAAATAATCCACTGGCTAGTGGATCAATGGAAGCAGCTGAAAAAGCTATAGAAGAGCTTCTTCTTAAAATCTCAAGGTCTACTTGGTTTCACTGTTAATTCTGTAAAAAATTTAAGGGACAGGTAAATTGGACAAAATTTAAAATGTTTCAAAACACGAAAAGAGGAAATCCTTCATATTATATTTGTGGAAGTTTAACAGTGACATCAAAACTGGACAAGATAGAGCAAACCTCATGTATCAATATTTATGTAAAAATCTCAATAAAACAAGGGCAATTGTAATTCAGTAGTACTTAAAAAAATATCTCATTACCAATTGAGTTCCTCCTGGACTACAAAGGTGAGTCAATATTAGGAAAACTATGAATGTATTATACCTTATTAATAGCCCAGAGAGGCAAAATGTACATAGTTACTTGAATATATGCAGAAAAATTATTTGACAAAGTTCAACATCCCACATGATTACTAAAATAGAAAATAAATTTAAAATAACTGACAACAGCAGAATACACATTTTTCTCATGTGCATGCAGAACATTCCCCAGGATAGACCATATGTTAGGCCATAAAACCATAAAACAGATTTTAATAAATTTTAAAAGATTGAAGTCATACAAAGTATTCCAATAATAATGAAATAAAACTAGAAATCAATAACAGAAAACTGGAAATTTCACAAATACGTGCAAACCAAACAAAATATTCTTAGGCAACCAATGCATCAAAAGAGACATCACAAAGGGAATTAAAAACTACCGTGAGCTAAACGAAAATAAAACACCACATGCCAAAACTTGTGGAATGCAGTGCTAGGGAAATTTATAGATGTAAATGCATACATTGAAAGTGACCTCTATCATATTAAGGAAATTTTCTTCTATTCCTAGCTTATTGAGTGTTTTTATCATAGTGTTGAATTTTGTCAAATGCTTTGTCTGCATTAACTGAGATGACCATGTGGGGTTTGTTTCCTCCCTTCTATTAATGTGGCATATTACATTGATGCTTTTTTTTAATATGTTAAACCATCCTTGCATTCTGGGAATAAGTTCCACCTGCTCATGGTGTATAATCCTTTTAATGTGCTGCTGAATCCAGTTTGGTATTATCTTGTTAAGGATTTTCTATCCATCAGAGATATTGGTCTGTAGTTTCCTTTCCTTGTAGTGTTTTTGTCTGACTTCAGTACCATAGTAATACTGGCTTCATAGAACAAGTCAGGAAGTGTTCCCTGTCTGCAGTGTTTTGGAAGAGTTTGAGAAATTTGATAATTCTTTAAATGTTTGGTAGAATTTACTAGTGAAGTCATCTGGTACAGGGCTTTTCTTTTTTAGGAGTCTTTTGATTACTGATTCAATCTTATTAGTTGTAGGTCTACTCAACTTTTCTATTTAAGATTCAGTTTTGGTAGAGTATATTTCTAGGATTTTGTCCATTTCATCTAGACTACCCCATCAATTGATGTACAAGTGTTCATCGTATTCTAAGTCTTTTCATTTCTGTAAAACTGATAATAATATTCTCACTTTTATTTTCGTTTTTGATAATGTGAGTTTCATCTTTTTTTTCTTAGTCATTCTAGCTAAAGATTTGTCAATTTTGTTGATCTTTTTAGAGCCATCTTTTGGTTTTGTTGATTTTTACTTGTTTTTCTATGCTCTATTTTATTTATTTTTATTGTTTTCCTTTCTCTTTTCTTTTTCTTTTTTTTTTTTTTTTTGAGATAGAGTCTAGCTCTTGTTGCCCAGGCTGGAGTGCAATGGCAAAATCTCAGCTCACTGCAACCTCCACATCCCAGGTTCAAGCAGTTCTTCTGCCTCAGCCTCCCAAGTAGCTGGGATTACAAGCATGTGCCACCACACCTGGCTAATTTTGTATTTTTAGCAGAGATGGGGTTTCATCATGTTGGTCGGCCTGATCTCGAACTCCTGACCTCAGGTGATCCATCCACCTTGGCCTCCCAAAGTGCTGGGATTACAGACATGAGCCACTGTGCCTGGCCTATTGTTTTCTTTTATCTGCTAGTTTTGGGTTTACTTTGTTCTTCCTTTTCTAGTTCCTTAGGTATAAAATTAGGTTGTGGATTTGAGACAGCTCAAGTTATTTTCTAATTTCCCTTGTGATTTTTTGTTTGACCTATTGATTAAGAATGTTTTTCCAGCTTTCCTTTCTTCTTTTTTACTGTAGAAGTTTATAGCTATAATTTCTCTCTTTCTTTTTTTTTGAGATGGAGTCTCGCACTGTCGCCCAGGTTGGAGTGCAGTGGCGCTATCTGGGCTCACTGCAACCTCCGCCTCCTGGGTTCATGCAGTTCTCCTGCCTCAGTCTCCCGACTAGCTGGGACTACAGGTGCGTAGTCCACACCTGGCTAATTTTTTGTATTTTTAGTAGAGACGGGGTTTCACAGTGTTAGCCAGGATGGTCTCGATCTCCTGACCTCGTGATCCACCTGCCTTGGCCTCCCAAAGTGTTGGGACTACAGGCATGAGCCACGGTGCCCAGCCATAATTTCTCTTGGCACTGATTTTGTTGCATCTCATACGTTTTGGTATGTTCTATTCTGTTTTCATCCAGCTCAAGTTATTTTCTAATTTCCCTTGTGATTTTTTTGTTTGACCTATTGATTAAGAATGTTTTTCCAGTTTTTCTTCTATTTTTGATGTCTAGTTTATTTCATAAGATCTGAAAAAATACCTCATATGCTTCCAATCTTGTAAAAGTTACTAAGATTTTTTTAATGACCTAACATGGTCTATTCTGGAGAATGTTCTATATGTGCTTGAGAAAAAAATGCATATTCTGTGGTTGTTGGGTGGAGTGTTCTGTATATGTTTGTTATCTATCAATTTGTCTTTTTGTCCATACATCCATCCGCCTGTCTTTCCATCTATCTTACAAAGAGGACTTCATAGCTGTTACACCCTTGGTCAGGAAATCTGCGCCCTTAGCTGTTCATATGGCTGGCTTCTCCTCATGACTCAGATCTTTCCTCAAATATAACCTCGCAGACATTTTTCTCTGATTGCAGTTAAAATTGCACCCCAACTCATCACACCCCAGCCACTCTCTGTCTTGTTTCCTGGTTTGTTGTTTTTATAACATCTATCTCAATCTGAAATTATATGCTTCATTTGATTATTTACTTCTTTGTTCTCTATCTGTCCCAGTAGAATACAAGCTTAATGAAAGCAGAGATAGTCTGTCTTGTACACAGCCGGAGCTTAGTAAATATTTGATGAATATGTATTTGTTAACATTTGTTAAATATCACCATGCTCTTCAAATAGCACACTGTTTTTTACTTAAATAAATTTGTTTATATGGTTTTTCATGCTGAGAGACTTGAGAGGCAATTCTCCCGTCCTGTGTAGTTTGTTTTTATGCTTTTGCCCTCTCTGAAGTTACTACTTTTTGACTTCTGTGTAGTTTGGAGTTGAAAGTTGTATAATCTATCAGTTTACACTATATCCTTTATAATATTGCATGTTTCAATAATATCCTTACTAACTTTTTTCTGTATTGGTATCTTAGATTTTAGCATAGTTTCTAGAAAACCTCTTTTTCACAAGCAAATCCTTTAAGCAACATTGCTATTTTTCTCAATATTTACACTAATTATATTTTAGTACAGTATACGTTTCCTAGGGTGATTATTCATTAACATAAGTGAAATTATTTAAGGGGATCTTAGAATTACATACAATAAGGAAACATTGATTTATTGTTTGTTATTCATGGAAGTTTTCTTGTTCTATTGAACTGCTAGTCATAAATAATGATATAAATAATAAAATTAATAATACAATAGATATAAATTCAATACTAGAAATTCAATAGAACAAGCAAAATAGAACTTCTAGTATTGAATTTATATTATATAAAATTATATATCATTATACTATGTGAAATTAAATTATATATACATCACATTATGCGAAATTGAGTTATGTGCAATTTATTTCACTACTTGGAAGTTTGGCTAATTGAAATGACTACTCTATCATCAAGATTATAAGTTTTCTTTTCATATCATCTCTTAATAACCTGTAAAGAAAGAAATATACTATTCACTGTTTTTACTTTGTCTCTTACTATTTTTGAAGTTCCTTTTCTTCTTCCTATCATTGTCTCTTTCTCTTTCTCTAGTCTTCATTTCCCCAGAGTTACTCACATTCTCATGACCTTTGATCCTCAGGCACCATCAAATATTGTACTTGGGCCAATACCTGGCATTTTTTGTGTCTCCATACTTGTTCCTGACAGCTTTACCTCTCTAAGAAATATTTTAGAATCTGTTTTTAAATTAGATTAATATTTAAGAAGCAAGAAAGTATGACAGATTGTTTAATACAACATGGTGTCAAACTACTACTTTGTTATTTTCTCCCCGGGCATATTCTTTTTGTTGATAATGGAAAAATAATGGCTACCAGAGCAGACATAGCTCCTAAGTCATGAAAAGAATAATAAGAAAATTCTCTCATTTAAAAATAGGATTTTCTTCCCCTTAGTTTTCACCATATTTTCAAATCCTGACCTTCTTGAAGTTAAGCTTCTTATTCTAGGAAGCTTTCTCTTTTGTCTGCATTCCTTTACAGAATCATCATTTATATCACACATTCTAGTATATTCTAGCATTGTTATTGTTCATGTTGTGGTATTGTTTCCATGAATACCATAAACATCTGCTCCTTCCTGTTTGTAAACAGATCTAGCCCCAGAAAGATGGGACCAGATTGTTTTTAGAAGGTGTGCTACAAAAACAAACAAAATATGAATGTTCTATTATAAGCCAGGTTACAAAGAATAGATGGATTAGAGTGGGATATTTTCTTCCAGAAACAGAGTTTTTGAAGAATCCCAGTGTTTCATTTGTACCCATGAGATTTTAATTTATGAGGTGACTGATGACACAGAGAGGCTAATGCTATTGACAGAAGAATTTATTACTTACATTTCCCAGGAGAAGGGGGCACACAGGGCCACACAGGACCATGGGAGAAAGCACCGGTTTCGGTCAGAAGGAAGGAAGGAGTGAAGGAGAGCCATAGGCCACAGCCTTTATTGGGGTTTCTGTGGGAAAGGCAGTGCGGGGGAGAGTAAACCGTTTAGGACTGGCTAGTATGAATAACTCTGGTGGGCTTTTGGTCATATAGTGGTCTCCAGTTTCCTGCTACCTGGCCCTGGGATGATTTAGGGCGGGGGAAATATTGACTTGGAGTGTGGATTAGATGAGATGTGTGGGGTGTATAGACTGTGAATAGTTGGTTTGAACATGAAAGGCAAGCTTTGCTACCGCAACTGAGTCCAAACTCATTCTGTTTACTGCACAACAGTCAGTAAGTTGAAAGCAAGGAATTGGAGCAAGGAAAGTGACTTCATTTCAGACAGCCAGCAAACTGAGAAGATGGCAGGCTAGCATCCGAAAGTACCATCTTAGAATTATGCAGGCTTTGCCTTGTCTTTTATGTCTAGGGAAGGAGGGGACTGAAAACGGCAGATGTTTAGGCGCCAGCAAGGGTCCAAGGGAGGTTTGTGAAACTTTTGTCCTTGGGTAATGGTCTCCTATATGATGCTAGCCAAACTTCCTTGTTCCTACAACACTTTGACAAAACATAGTTGTTTACATACTTCTCCTTTAATTCCAGAGTTAGCTTCAAAAGCTACATAATTGCTGTTTTTGCATTTTATCTCAGTGCTCTAAAATTATCCCTGCCTATACTCACCAATGGGTAAAGGCCCCTTAAGCAAAAATGAAGTTAGCTATGCTTGTTCCTTTGCTGTTTCACTGCTACACTACCTCTAAGAACTGGCTAGCCCTGGAATTGGGGCGTTACTTTTACCCTGACAGTGGGAAATGGGTCCCACAGTGCCACAAGGATTTTTATCATTTTGGGAAGAAATGATGGATTGAGTGTTTTACCTATGTTTTCTTAGATTTTGTATTTGTCTGTTTGGCATCCATTCATTCCTCACAGGGCTTCTATGTTAACTATATTTTCTTATTTTCTGTATTCTTGATATTCTGCCATTTGAGGGCCACACATACCCTTTAAAAAAGGCACTTGGGAAGTTCCTCAGGTGTGAGGCTCAAAGCAGGCATCAGTATAGCCACTTTCTAGTCCATAACAGGATTTCTGTAAGTTGGAGACTTTTTTTTTTTTTTTGAGACAGGATCTCGCTCTGTTACCCAGGTTGTAGTGCAGTGGTACAATTGTGGCTCACTGTGGCCTCAAACTCCTGGGCTCAAGGAATCCTCCTGCCTAAGCCTCCTGAATAGCTGGGACTATAGGTGTGCACCATCACACCCACAAACTTTTAATATTTTTTCTAGAGATAGAGTCTCACTATGTTGCCCAGGCTGGTCTCAAACTCCTGGGCTCAGGCAGCCCTCCTGTCTCTACCTACCATAGTGTTGGGATTACAGGAGTAAGCTACCATGCCAGGCTTGGAGACTTTACAGATGTGTACAAAAGCTGCTACCATCATCAGGACATGGAAAATTGGATGCGACCAGAACCACATGTCAAATTTTCAAGGAAAATACTGCTCAGGAATTCGAGTTGCATTAAGGCAACTCTGGTGATGTCCATCACAGCCATGAGGAAGAACCAGCCCATCTGGCCCACTGTGGTGGCCTTGACACAGCCCTTAGTGGTAGTAAAGTCCATGGTAGGCATACCACCACCCAAGTCAAGTCCCAGGAACACTGTTGCTCTTGTCTGCCAGTGCTTAGGAGTGGAAGCGGGTCCCTCTGTGTCACAAGGATGCAGAAATGCCCAGGACATGGGCAATGGAGAGGTGGATGTGCCATGGTTTTGGGGAACAGTACAAGGACTAATACCGCCAAGAGACAAGGCTCCCCATCATCAGGAGAGTGATGTCTGAATAGCCCAGTTTGGAATATGTCCAAAACCTTCTCTGAATGAGAATAGGTGGTATGAAAGAGCTAGGAGAAATTGAGACAGAGCACTGCACCCAACAAGATCATTCTCCAAGCCACCTTCTCCTGTGGATAGGGCCATGAAATGAATATTTGGTCTGAGCATGGTGAAGATTTCCAGCATGAAACCAAGCAGATGTCTCTAGACATTGCCAGTTTCTGAATGGAGTGGAGTGCTCTTGGAGTAAGCCTGAGGGAGGGCGTGGGTGGTCCATTATAATGTAGCAGGCATCACTGTACTTCAGCAAGTCAGGGAGCCAGCATTTGGGACGATCTTCCAGTGTCCCTCCCAGACCTTGTACACAAACTCCTCCATTTTCTCCATGGGATGCTGGGCTTGCCGGGGAAACATCAGTACCTGTAACACCTCCTCTTTCTCCTGAGACTCTAAATCCATTCCCTCTTCTTTAATTTTGGGTTGGCAATTACCTGTTTGCTCTTCTCTTCTACCAGGGAGTCCCAGTTCAACCAGTTCCACCATGTCAGGTTCTTTTTTTGTTATTGCTGTTGTCCTGCCTCAGGTTTATTTGTACAAATAGCACAGGAAGACACCAGCCCCATGCAGATGACAGCTCAGGGGTCACACCAGTCCTGCTGTCCTCATGCTGCCCGACAGAGGCTTCTATTCCAAAGCCTTTGTGGGGATCTTGGCACCTTTGGGAGCCTGAACCAGAGCTGGAGCTAGAACTGTAGCTGGAGCTGAAGCTGAAGATGCAGCCTGGGCCTTGGTTTAATCCTTGGTCTTGGCCTTTGGCTGGCAGAGCCTTAGACCCTCGGCAATGTGGGCACAAGCATGCTTCCCAAGCTTGGGGTGGGCAATGTAGGCAAGTCAATTGAGATTGAGGCTGACACCTTTTGGGATTTTGGGCTTAATGTCCTTGGGCTTTATGAGGCCTTGATAGCCTCTGCACTCATACTCATGGCTTTGCCATTGTTGGCCTATGATATGGTTTGGGTGCTTTGTCCTCTCCAAATCTTATGTTGAAATGTGACCTCCAGTGTTGGAAGCTGGCCCTCTGGGAGGTGTTTGGGTCATGAGGGTGGATCCCTCATGAGTGGCTTGGTGCCCTCCCCATGGTGATGAGTGAGTTATCACTCCATTAAGTTCATGTGAGAGCTTGTATTTATTTATTTATTTATTTATTTATTTATTTAATTTTATTTTTTTTTCCAGAAGGAGTCTTGTTCTGTCACCCAGGCTGGAGTACAGTGGCACGATCTTGGCTCACTGCAAACTCTGCCTCTCGGGTTCAAGCAATTCTCCTGCCTCAGCCTCCCAAGCAGCTGGGACTATACCTGGCTACTTTTTTGTGTGTTTTTAGTAGAGACAGAGTTTCACCATACTGGCCAGGCTGGTCTCAAACTCCTGACCTCAGGTGATTCACCTGCCTAGCCTCCCAAAGTGTTGGAATTACAGGTGTGAGCCACCACACCCAGCAAAGAGAACTGGTTGTTTAAAGGAGCCTTGCACCTCCTCCTCTTTCCCTTGCTCCCTCTCTTGCCATGTGAGATGCCTGCTCCCCCTTCACCTTCCACCCTTTGTAAAGGCTTCCTGAGGCCTCATCAGAAACTGAGCAGATGCTGGTGCCATGCTTATACAGCTTGCAGAACTGTGAGCCAAAATAAACTTCTTTTCTTGATAAAACACCCAGTGTCAAGTGTTCCTTTATAGCAATACAAGACTGACTGACACAGCCTGCATCTTCAGATCCTTCTTGTGCTGCTTGGCAAAGAGCCAAAGGAACTTGGGGTCCACCCTCTAAAGAAATTCATATCTTTGCAACTGGTGTTTCTTGATGGCATTTCTGTGCTACTTTGGGGACTTGTTATGTGCAATGTGGTTCTTGGACTTGGCCATGTCTGCACCATAACCCTTGACTCCAAAAGTATCTAGGACTGGAAGAAAAAGAACCATGTCAGTTGCCCTGTGCCACCACAGATCCTTTGTAGGAAGGCATCTGGCTGGCACCTCAATGCTATGTAGTTTTAGCCTGAGGAAAGGTTGGGGCCTCTCAGCCCAAGGGGTCAAAGCTCTCTCTGTGATAGTAGACAGACGTGGTGGGCATGCCCTGTTAGGAGCTATAGGTACCTGCTGGAAGCAACTTGCAGCTAAGTGGTCCCAGATCTTCGGCACTATCTCTGTGCCAGAAGGAGCAGGAAACAAAGTCTCCTTTGCTTTTGAAGGAAAATTTTGCTGGAAACAGAATTCTAGATTGGTGGTATTTTTGCTTCAATACTTTAATTATTTCACTCAACTCTCTTCTTGCTTGCATGATTTCTGAAGAGACATTCCATGTAATTTTTATCTTTTCTCCTTCATAGTAAGATTTTTCCCCTTCTGGTATCTTTCAATATCTTCCTTTTGTCTATGTAGTTTCAATATGATATGCCTAGCATAGAGTCTGTTTTTGTTTTTGTTTTAGTATTTATTCTGCCTGATGTTCTCTGAGCTTCCTGGATCTGTGGTTTGGAGTCTATCATTAATTTTGGAACATATCATTATTGCTTCAAGTATTTCTTCCATCCTTTCTCTTTCTTCTCCTTCTTATTTCCATGAAACACGTGTTATCTCTTTTGTAATTGTTCCACAGTTCTTGGATATTGATATGGTTTTGCTGTGTCCCTACACAAATCTCATCTTGAATTATAGCTCCCATAATCCCATGTGTCATGGGAGGGACCTGGTGGGAGGTAATTGAATCATGGCAGTGGGTCTTTCCCGTGCTGTTCTTGTAATAGTGAATAATTCTCATAAGATCTGATGGTTTTATAAAGGGCAGTTCCCCTGCACATGCTCTCTTGCCTGCCGCCATGTAAAAGGTAACTTTGTTCCTCCTTCGCCGTGCGCCATGATTGTGAGGCCTCCCCAGCCATGTGGAACTGTGTGAGTCCATTAAACCTCTTTTTCTTTATAAAGTACTCAGTCTCGGGTATTTCTTATAGCAGTGTGTGAACAGACCAATGCAGATATTATGCTTTGATTTTTTATTCTTTTTTCTCTTTGCCTTTCAGTTTTGGAACTTTCCATCAACATTTCAAGTTCAATGATTCTTTCCTGGCCATGTCCAATCTATTGATAAGCCCATAAGGCATTCTTCTTTTCTATTACAGTATTTTTTATTTCTAGCACTTCCTTTTGATTGTTTCTTTGAGGTTCCATTCCTCTGTTTATATTAACCACCTGTTTTTCCATGTTGTCCACTTTTTCCATTATAGTCTTTAGCATATTAATCATCATTTTTAAAATTTCTGCTCTGAAAATTTCAGTATCTCTGCCATATCTGAGGTTGGTTCAAAGCCTGTTCTGTCTCTTCAAACTACTTTTTCTTGAAAGCTGGACATGATGTACTGGGCAAAAGGAAATGAGGTAAATAGGCCATTAGTGTGAATTTTTATGTTGATCTGGTTAGGGGTTAGACTATGTCTACCATTTGCTGTAGCTGGGGTGTCAAAGGCTAGAATTTTCTCTGGTTTTCTTGTTTTAGTCTTTGCTGTTGTCTTTGAGTTTCCCTAGAGACTTCTCCTTTTTTTTGAGTGGAGTCTCACTCTGTCACCAGGCTGGAGTGCAGTGGCACAATCTCAGCTCACTGCAACCTCCGCCTCCTGGGTTCAAGCAATTCTCCTGCCTTAGCCTCCTGAGTAGCTGGGACTTCAGGCATGCACCCCCACACCCAGCTAATTTTTGTATTTTTAGTAGAGATGGGGTTTCACCATGTTGGCCAGGATGGTCTCAATTTCTTGACCTCATGAATCGCCCACCTTGGCCTCCCAAAGTGCCGAGATTACAGGTGTGAACCACCGAGCCCGGCCCCGACTTCTTCTTAAATAAGGCTTGAGAAATGTATTTATTTCACTTATATTCCCCTGTTATTATACAAGAGCCCTATTGATGAGGTGGTAAGATCCTAGAGGGAATGGAAGTGTTCCATAGTGCTCTGATCAGAGCTCAGTCTTCTAGTGAGCCTGTGCCCCTTGGCTGTGATGTTTACAGGTGCTTCTCAATTTCATTTTATTTGTTTCCTGGTTAGGGGAGACAAGAAGGCTAGAATGGGCTAGAATTGGGTATTTCCCATCCTCCACATCGGCTAGGCTCTGGTAAAACCCGTTAGTTAGGCTCTGGTAAACTAGTTTGTCTTGAGAAAAGACCTTGTTAGAAGAAGAACAGAATTACCTGGATATATTTCAAAATGGTATATTTTTCCTCCCTCTGCCAGAAGCACGTGGGGATTCTTCTCTAATCTTCACTGTGACAACCTGGAAGGGCTCTTGAGGGCAAAACTCACAACAGTGTGCAGGGCCTCCTAAGACTCTTTTTAACCCTCAGACTTATCCAAACTGAGCCTCCAGCAATTCATCAATTACAGTCCCAAAGCTCTTCCCCTGGGTTTCTGCTCCAGGAAGTAGTATGAGTGCATCTATTGCTCTGTGACCTCAATTCTCTCACAGATGAAAGAAGAATTGTTGATATTCAATTTGTTCAGCTTTTTGTTGTTGTTGTGAGTTCAGAAGTAATGACTCCTAAGCTCCTTGCTTGCTGGATAGAAACCAGAAGTCCTTCACTTTTATTTTTCTCTTGTTTTATTTCAACTGTGCCTGATTCATATTTAAAAGAATTTGGGGGTAGCCTACAAAACTGATTGTGTGCATATTATTTAAGTGGAAATTAAAAATTAAAGCTGTGAAAAGAAGGAAACAAGCATGCTGTTTATTTGAGCTGTGATGGTTACTGTGCCTGAGCAATATACGGGGCCTGGAATTTCCTGATAGCAAAGTCAAAAGAAGGAAGTAGGATAGGTTACATAGTTATCTTTGTCTTTCTGAGTAAGCATACAAATTCTTGGGTAAAAACAATATTCTCCTGCTTCTAAATTCTAAAGTATATTTGCCACATGGAATAAATAAGAGGAGCATTGAGTAACAGACATATAACAGACAATGTTGTCATTAACAGTCAGCAGAAACATATGTTAATTATTTAGCTCTTTTTCATAGTGACTTCCAGTAAAAAGTCGACGTTAATGTTTGACTCAGTGAAGGCAATTCTGAGAGGGCTGACATTAACTTGTTCTGGATATATATTGTCAATATAATGTGACACTAGGCTAGAATTTTTACAACTTTAAGGAATGCGTGAATGTCTTGGGAATCTGTCTTTATTAAATATGGCTTTTCTCAGTACCACTTTAGTAGTTGTTGGGTGTTATATGGGGCCCAATAAATGACACTCCTCTTTACCAATCACATTCTGAATTGATTGAAAAATAAAACAGGCCAGACACAGTGGCTCATTCCTGTAATGCCACCACTTTGGGAGGCCAAGGCAAGAGGATCCCTTGAATCCAGGAGTTCAAGACCAGACTGCACAATATAATGAGTTGCTATCTCTACAAAAAATAAATTAACGAGATGTTGTCACACACCTGTCGTCCCAGCTAGTTAAAAGGCTGAGGTGGAAGGACTGCTTGAGCCCAGAAGATCAAGGCAGTGAGCTGTGATCACACCACTGCACTCCAACCTGGGTAACAGAGCAAGACTTCATCTCTAAAAAACAAAAACAGAAGAAACGTATCAGTCAGCAGATGAAAGACATAAATACCACTTTCCTTTTCAAAAGGCTGATTTTGGAAAATGTGACCTTTAAGTGTGGACAAGTGAACTCCCCACTACTGAACCTCAGAAACAGAGTGACAAATCCACATGGTGCCAGGCAGCCCAGGACCACGGAAGTCCTCCCACAAAGGGTCCAGGAGAAGCAGAGAACAGTCTCACTTCTACCAAGTGAAAGCAGGGGAGTCTCCCTATGTATACCTAGTTTCTCCTTCCAAATTCCCCAGTCAGTTTAGCTCCCTAGAGCAGAGAGAAGCCAGAATGTTATGTTATTGGGATTGTTCCACTAGGAAGGAAATCTGGGAAGTAGGCAAGAAACATTGGCAAAAGTAGTATCTGGATAGGTAATTCAAGACTCTACACTCTGGCAACAGCTTTACAGAAACGACAGCTGATTCAAGACATATTTATAGTACTAATAACATTTCTGAATGTCCTGTCTGCCTTTCTGTTATAAAAGTGGATAGGCTAGAGCAGTAGGTCCCTTAGATGAGAGCTGTCCCATCTTAGCCTGGACAGAGCCACCTATAAAGAAAAACCAAAATCCTCCTCAAGAAGCATAGGCAAGAGCTGGATTGAGGCTCATGCTTCTAAGCCATAGTGGAAAATGAAGTAATTTGGGCCTAGAAAACAATACTTGGTCTGCTCTTAAGGCAGTAGCACAAGGTCAGTGATTCCCGGAGAAATGCCAGATTCTAAGCATAAGCTCTTGGTATGAACACTCAATTGCATTCGCTGAAAAATGTTCCCCTGAGGTAAAAAACACAGAGACTTCCTGAATCAAGCAAACAGAGAATTTAGAATTCTGAAAAAGAACTCATATTTGGAATAGTTGGAGGTTCTGTGGACAAATACATTTTATTTTAAAGGAAAAGAGGAGAAATCAATATAACACATATATAGGATATACTCTTTGATTTGCTACCAAAATATTAACCAAATTGTATCTTATTAAACAACTCAGTAATTTAATGTGTTAGGTTAGTTAACCACAAACAATCAAGTTTTACTGAGATAGCTATACCACAAACAAGGGTTGGAAACTATGCAGAGTTGAACTTCAGCAAGTTTGTCCAGAGCGGAATTTCTGCCTTTTGCAGTTTTGCTTCAGAGGATTCCACTTGTGGAAGCTGGCTGTGAGCAGCTGAAAAGTGTGAGTAACTGTTAGTTCTTCCATTCCTCTCAGCAAAGAGATTTAATTAGGCTTAGTTCATACACATAATTCACACATCTTTGATTGTTCTTTCTAAGCCCCTTTCAATATTGCCTTGGCTGCTAATTGCAGCCTGCCTGCAATGAAGGGGAAAGATTTATGCAAACAAAACATTCTGTTTTTTTTTTTTTTTAACTTTACTTAATAAAGATGCATCTGATAAACATCCAGTAATTAGAGGAGCCAGTGTATGTATATCATGGAAAAAGGAGATGTGGACAATAATAATTTCATAAATTAGCAAGAGTCACTATTTTTATATACTTACTGGTCCACAAAGAACTTAATTCTTGGCTGGGCACGGTAGCTTTCGCTTGTAATCCCAAAACTTTGGGAGGCTGAGGTGGGAGGATTGCTTGAGACCGGGAGTTCAAAAGCAGCCTTGGCAACACAGCAAGACCCCATCTCTATTAAAAAAATACAAAAATTAGCTGGGTGTGGTAGTGCACCGCTGTAGTCCCAACTACTTGGGAGGCTGAGGTGGGAGGATCACCTGAGCCAAAAGGTAGAGGCTGCAGTGAGCCATGATGGTGCCACTGCTCTCCATCTTGGGCGACAGAGTGAGACCCTGTCGCAAAAAACAAAACAATGCAAAATAACCTGAATTCTTATTTCTTCTTGTTTGTTGGGGGTGCCAGAAAACATCATTTCAAATGTCTGCATTGGAGTCAAATTAAACTGGATGCCAAGTTCTTCACTAGCTAAATACAGTATAAAAGAAAGAAGAAAACTGCCGATTTCTGGTGAATTTCCATTATCTGTAGATTCTATTCACTGCTCCCAAACTTACCTACTTAAAGCCAGATTTTATAACATTTGTCTGAGGAAAAAAATCCTTTGCAGCTCTCTACACTCCACACAGTAACTCCTATAAAAGCAAATTTGGTGAAAGAATTCAAAGCCTTCTGTAACTTAGCCTGATTCTCTCTCTCCAGAGATAGAATCACCCTTATTAGCATCTGGTCATATTAACATCTAGTCATATTAACCTATTAGCATCTAGTCATATTAACCTATGACTTCTCTTCAAACCCTGCCCATCTCCCCTTTCTGCTATGGTTTGCTTAATCAACTCTTCATGCAGTGCCACTTAGTGGTTGCAAGCACAGCCTCTGTATGACAGACTTTGTTCCACTGCTTACTGGTTGAGCAATCTTAGATAAGTCTCTTAATCTATCAGTGCCTCAGTGTATTCATCCAAAAAATGGTCCTTTGACTGGGCAGAATGGCTCACGCCTGTAACCCTAGCAGTTTAGGAGGCCAAGGCGGGAGGATCCCTTGAGCTCAGGAATTCAAGACCAGCCTGGGCAACTAGTGACAGCTTGTCTCCTACAAAAATTTTAAAAATTAGCCAGCATAGTGGTGTACACCTGTAGTCCCAGCTACTCGGGAGGCTGAGATGGGAGTATTGCTTGAGATCAGGAGGTTGAACTGCAGTGAGTCAAGATTATGCTGCTGCATTCCAGTCTGGGCAACAGAGTGAGACTCTGTCTCAAAAAAAAAAAAAAAAAAAAAATGGGGCTAATGATAATGTTTATCTGATAATGTTGCTATGAAAATTAAGTGAAATAAGGCATATGGAATGTTTAAAAACAGTGTTTGGCTTGTAGTAAGCATAGAATAAAAACTAGCTATGATGAATATGTGATGATGATGATGATGGTGATGACAATGATGATGATGGTGGTGATGATGACAGGAATGCCCTTTCCCCCAGATACACATATTACAATGTTACTCATCTTAAGTCAATTCAAATTCTACCTTCTCTAATAAGCCATCTCTCCATTCTCCACACTTGCAGTTTGTATTTCAATGGACTAAAATACACGAAGTGTGGTGGTATATGGGAGAAGATAGGTAGGATCAGCTTCATAAGAAAACTGAGTTTTACTGAAAATTTTGGAATGAAATGACCATTCATGTAGGTTGACAAAGAGAGGAATGGTCCAGCCTGAGTGAAGAGGAGGATGAGGTGATGTGAGATGGGAAAGGGCAATGTATTTATGGGGAAAGGTCATGAGTTTTGTTTGGCTGCACCTGAAGTCACCAAATGGGAGATATGATTCTGATGCTGGGGAAACAGGATGGAGTTACAGAGATTATTTTTATGAATAGCTGTGTGCCACACAACAATGTTTTTGTCAATGATGGACTGCATGTATGATGCTGGTCCCACAAGATTATAATACCATATTTTTACTGTACCTTTCCTATGTTTAGATATATGTTTAGGTACACAAATACCACTGTGTTACAGCTGCCTACAATACTGAGTATAGGAACTTGCTGTGCAAGTTTGTAGCCTAAGAGCAATAGGCTATACTATGTAGCCTAGGTGTGTAGTAGGCTAGACCATCTAGGTTCATTTTAAGCACATTCTGAGTGTTTGCACAATGACAAAATCTCCTGAAGACATATTTTTCAGAATGTATCCCTATCGTTAAGCAATGAATGACTGCAGTTGTGAAGTTTTTCTTTTTTCTTTTTCTTTTTTTTTGAGATGAAGTCTTGCTCTGTCGCCCAGGCTGGAATATAGTAGCGCAATCTCGGCTCACTGCAACCTCTGACTCCCAAGTTCAAGCGATTCTCCTGCCTCAGCCTCCTAAGTAACTGGGACTACAGGTGTGTGCCACCATGCCCGGCTAATTTTTGTGTATTTAGCAGAGACGGGGTTTCACCACGTTGGCCAGGCTGGTCTCGAACTCCTGACCTCAGGTGGTCCATCCGTCTCAGCCTCCCAAAGTGCTGGGATTACAGGTGTGAGTCACTGCACCTGGTCTGTAGTTGTGAAGTGCTAATGAACAGACCTTAACAAATCTTTCACTTTCCTCCATGACATAGATTTTGTTTTTATGCATAAATGCTTACATACAACACATTTTTATGAGAATGTCTTCTTTACATTTATAACATATTGGTATTGTTAACAAGAGACAAATGAAATCCCTGCTTTATAGAAAGCTGGCTGCAAGAAAGCAAAAGAATGCCCAGGTCTCAGATCATTAGCAGGGAAGTCAGGGTGTCGTTTTCCAGGTCACTGAGGATCATATCAAACAGCATGGCCCTGGCGTAGACCGCATAGTGCTCCATTTAAGTCTAGTAAGCTGGATAAACCACCTTGTGGGCTGCAGTCATGCAACCAAATTTTTCCCTAAGACTTTCTACAGATAGTAGTACCTCAACTGCATGTTCTTCATTCATTACAATAGAATTCCTATCCTACTCCAACACTTTTTCAACCCTGAAAGAGGTAAAATCTGTTATAGCCAGAATGGTTTAGTCCCACTCAAGTCAATGAGGACCTTTATCTACAGGCTAAAGAAACACCACTGAATTCACCAGTCAATCCCAGTGAGGCTGCCATATTGAGTCGATTTATCCATCTGCTGCCAAGATAGAGGATGAATCTTCTACAAGAAAACCTACACAGTATTTGGGCACTCTGAGCATGCACATGCCTCCTCCTAATCTTGCTGTGTTCACTAGGCTTTCCTCTTGGCCTTCTTATTTGTACAAGAACTTGTGCCTTCCCTGAACTTCAAGTCAGTTGTTCAAGGCTCTGATACTCGGCCTACCCCTTGCCAGACACTCTTCCTCAAAGATTATGTCCCACAGGAGATGGCTAAGGTTTTTCTTCTTAACCACATATATACCACTAGCAACCATGACACTGCCATGAATCTTTTTAAAAATGTATTTATTTATTTATTTAAAGTTCAGGGAGTACATGTATAGGTTTGTTACATGGATATATTGTGTGATGCTGAGGTTTGAGTTTCTACTGAACCTGTCACCCAAATAGTGAACATAGTACCCAATAGGTAGTTTTTCAACCCTTTCTCTCCTCCCTCCCTCTGTCCCTTTTTTGGTGCCCTCAGTACTTATTGTTCCCATCTTTATGTCTGTGTGTACACAATGTTAAGCTTTCACTTATAAGTGAGAACATGCAGTATTTGGTTTTCTTTCCTGCATTAATTTGCTTAGGATAATGGCCTCCAGCTCCATCCACGTTACTGCAAAGAACATTATTTCATTCTTTTTTATGGCTATGTAGTATTCCATGGCATGTATGTACTACATTTTCTTTATCCAGTCTATCATTAATGGGCATCTAGATTGATGCCATGTCTTTGCTATTGTGAAAGGTGCTGCAACAAACATATGAATGCAGGTGTCTTTTTGGCAGAATTATTTATTTTTGGCTGTATACCCAGTAATTGGATTGCTGGGTATCAGTGGTAGTTCTATTTTTAGTTCTTTGAGAAATCTCCAAACTGTTTTCTACAATGGCTGAACTAATTTACATTGCTACCAACAGTCTATAAAGCCTTCCTTTTTCTCTGCAACCTTACCAACATCTGTTATTTTTTGATCTTTTAATAATAGCTATTTTGACTGCTGTGCAATGGTATTTCATTGTGGTTTTGATTTGCATTTCACTGATGATTAGTAAGGTTGAACAATTTTTCATATGCTTGTTGGCTGCATGTATGTTTCTTTTGAAAAATGTTTGTTCATGTCCTTTGCCCACTTTATAATGGGGTTGGTTTTTTCTTGTTGATTTAATTTCCTTATAGATTATGCAGAGTAATCCTTTGTCAGATGAATAGTCTGCAAATATTTACTCCCATTCTGTAGGTTGTCTGTTTACTCTGTTGATAGTTTCTTTTGCTGTGCAGAAGCTCTTCAGTGTTATTAGTTCCCAATTGCCAATTTTTGTTTTTGTCGTGTTTGTTTTTGAGGACTTGGTCATGAATCCTTTGTCCAGGCCAGTGTCCAGAATTCTGAGCATTTCCTAGGTTTTCTTCCAAGATTTTTATAGTTTCATGTCTTACACTTAAGTCTTTAATCCATCTTGAGTTACTTTTTCTATATGGTGAGAGATATGGGTCCAGTTTCATTCTGCAAATGGTGAACTGATTTTCCCAGCACCATTTATGGACTAGCATGGCCATGGTTCTGTTGTCATCCTCTACCAGCTGAGCTGGACCATCTTTGATGCCAGTACAAGCCCAGATAAATCCTGGGGTTGTTACACATACTGAACCTTGACCTGGGATAGTTTCCCTGTAACATCTCTGCCCATTGCAAACCAGTCTGCTGCTGAGAGCCCAGCATGCTTGAAGCTTGTGCCTGCCCAAGACTCTTGAGCTAAATTTACCCTCTGGTCTACCTGACCCTGAGCTCTCCTCTTTAAAAAAATATGTGGGAAAAAAAGAGATGTATTGTATAGGCTGGTTGAATATTTAGCAGAAGTCTGCATTATATTCAACACTTTCTCTTGTTTTACTTTAACTTCTTGTTAGTAAGGATATATGGTAACTAAACTATTTTGGATACAACAGTAGATTTTTAAAACCTTCTGTTTCCTACATCACAAGTATCTTTAATTTTCCACAACTATTACTGAAAACTCTTTCTGGTGGTTTTAAATTCTTTGTTGTTGGTGGTGTTGTTATTGACAAGTGTCTCTCTTCAACTGTTGCATCGTACAACCAGACTTACTAGACAGATTCAAGTTCTAGGAGTTGAACCCTCAGGTGGCTCAGTCAAGACTGTAGGTACCAAGACAAGATCTGATATATGCAAGGAATGCTTACCCCTACTGAAGCGCTGAAAATAGACACAGCAACTTTTTGCTTGAGGGGTTACTGATTCCAATGCCTATGAGTTAGCTAGGGACTTTATTATATTTTCTTAATTTGCTTATTATATTTTCTTAATTAACTTATTTGCTTAATAAATATTACCATTATCATTGCTAATCTTTATCATCATCATCATTTCAATTGGCCTTCTTCATGTGTAAGCCTGTAACTTTTGTGCATATTGAATTTCAGGAATACATTCCCAGTGAATAAAGTTCTGTAAATGAGTGGCAATTGAATAACCCTGTAACAGTGAATGGGTTACATCTTCCTTTCTGATCTGGATGCCTTTTATTTCTTTTTGTGGCCTAATTTCTTTTTGTGGCTCTGGCTGGGACTTTCAGTATTATGATGACTAGAAGTGGTGAGAATGGGCATCTTTGTCTTGTTTCTGATCTTAGAGAAAAAGCTTCAGGTTCTCACTGTTGAATAAGATGTGAGCTTGTCATATATGGCCTTTATTGAGTTGAGGCGCATTCTTTCTATACCTAATTTGGTGAGAATTTTTATCATGAAAGGATGTTGAATTTTGTCAAATGCTTTTGCTTCATCTGCTGAGGTGACCATTTGGTTTTTATCCTTTATTCTGTTAATGCTGTGTATCACATTTATTGGTTTACATATATTGAACCATCCTTGCGTCCCAGGGATAAATCCCACTTGATCATGGTGTACACAACCATTTTAATGTGCTGTTGAATTTAGTTTTCTGTTATTTTGTTGAGAATTTTTGTCCCTATGTTCACCATGGATGTTGATCTATAATTTTCTTTTCAGTTTTGTGTTTCTTCTCCCAATCCCGCAGAGTCTAGCTGTCTGCAAAGGCTCACATCTGCTGTCTTGGGGGCACACATGGAGAACTGACCACGGTCAAGAGAGAAAGGTGATTCACTCAGAGCATTGGGGGCACTTGTGGGCCAGTTTGGAAGGAGGGAGCCTCCAGAGAGGCATCTCAAGAGGACCCCTGATGGAGTCCCAGAAGTGGTTAGTATAATTTAAGGCCCTTTGTCAAGTTTCAAGCCCTCATTGCTGTAAGTCCTTCTTCTCTTACCTGATTGCAGCCTCTCCCAGCCACTCAGCTGTACTGATTCCTTTTGTATTCTCGGGGGACAAGGAAGAGGTGGGCCTCTTGGCAGGGCCCAGGTATAGCTAGGGTAGCCCAGCACTCACTATGCAGATGTTGTGATCTTATGTATAGCAAACCCTAAAGACTCTACCAAAAAACTCCTAGAAATAATAAACAAATTTGATAAAGTTGCAGTATATAAAATCAACATACAAAAACCAGTTGCATTTCTACACACTAACACTTAACTGTCTAAAAAAGTAATTAAGAAACAATCTCATTTACAATAGCACCAAAATCTCATATACAATCTCATTTAACTATCTAAAAAAGAAATTAAGAAACAATCTCATTTATAGTAGCACCAAAAAATTACATAGGAGTAAATCTACTTATATATTTATATATTTACTTATTTATTTATATATTTATTTATTTAGAGACAGTGTCTTGCTTTGTCACTTAGGCTGTAGTAAAGTGGCACTGCAGCCTCAAACTCCTGGACTCAAGTGATCCTCCCACTTCAACCTCCCAAGTAGCTGAGACTACAGGTGTATGCCACCACACCCAGCTAATTAAAAAAATTTTTTTTGTAGAGACAGGGTCTCACTCTGTTGCCCAGGCTGATCTTGAACTCTTGATCTCAAGCAATCCTCCCACCTTGGCCTCCCAAAGTGCTCCCAAAGTGCTTGGATTACAGATATGAGCCGCATAGCCAGAAATGTATTTAACCAAGGAGGTGAAAGATCTGCATACTGAAACTGTAAGACTCTGATGAAAGAAATTGAATGAGGTAAAAATAAACGGAAAGATGTCCCATAATCAAAGCAGTATGGTGCTGGCATAAAAACAGACACATAGACCAATGGAACAGAATACAGAGCCCAGAAAGAAACCCATACATATATTGTCAAGTAGTTTTCAAGAGAGGCACCAAGAAAACACAATGGAAAAAGGATAGTCTCTTCAATAAATGGTGTTGGGAAAACAATCTGAATATCCACATGCAGAAGAATAAAATTATACCCTTATCTCATACCATATTAAAAAATCAACTCAAAATATATTAAAGACTTAAATGTAAAGCCTGACACTGTAAAACTAATAGAAGAAAACTTAGGGGAAAAGTTTCTTGACAGTGGTGTAAGCAAAGAGTTTTTTGCATATAAGCTCAAAAGTATAGGCAAAAATAGAAAAATTGGATTCCATCAAGCTGAAAACTTTCTGCACGGCAAAGAAAACAGCACAGTAAAGAGACAACTTATGGAGCGGGAGAAAATATTTGCAAAGTATGTATTTGATAAGAGGGGGTTAATATCCAAAATACATAAGGAACACACACAACTCAATAGGACAAAACCAAATAATCTTTTATTTAAAAGGTTTGCATTTTAAAATAAGCAAAGGACCTGAATAGATATTTTTCCAAAGAAGAATTATATAAGTGGCCAGCAGATTTATAAAAAGGTGCTCAACATCACTAATCATCAGGGAAATGCTAATCAAAAGCACAGTGAGAGATCATTGCACACCTGTTAGAATGGCTGTTATAAGAAAGCCAAAAGATAACAAGTGTTGTTGAGGATGTACAGAAAAGGGAACCTTTGTGCACCATTGGTGGGAATGTAAATTGGTACAGTCACTGTGGAAAACAGTATGGAGGCTCTTCAAAAAATTAATAATAGAACTACCATATGATCCAGCATTCCCACTTCTTGGCATATATTCAAAGGAAATGAAATCACTCCATATTCCCAGTAGCCAAGATATGAGATCAACCTAAGTGTCCATGAATAGATGAATGGATAAAGAAAATGTGGTGTATGTGTGTGCGTGTGCACATGCAATGCACTATTCCACCTTTTTTTAAAAAAGGAAATCCTGCCATTTGCAACAATATAAATGAAACTGGAAGACACTATGCTAAACAAAGTAGATCAGACACAAAAATATAAATACTATATGGTTTCACTTATATGTGGGATTTTTAAAAGTTGAACTTATAGAAACAGAGAGTAACGTTGGGTGCAGTGGCCCACACCTGTAATCCTACCACTTTGAGAGGCCAAGATGGGAGGCCAGCCTGGGCATCATAGACTAGTCTTGGGCACCATAATGAGAGCATGTCTTTACAGAAAATAAAAATATTAGCTAGGCATGGTGGTATGCATCTGTAGTTTCAGCTACTCTGGAGGCTGAGGCAGGAGGATCCCTTGAGCTCAGGAGGTTGAGAGGTCGAGGCTGCAGTGAGCCATGATTGTACCACTACACTCCAACCTGGGTGATTTTTAGAAAGAGATCTAGTCTAGAAAATAAAGAAAGACAATCAAGAGGAAAACATAACAATATAAAACAAAGGGAGCCAGAATAAATCATCTAAGTTCTTGTGTATGTTTGCATCTAGTTTTAGACTGTGTATTAATCTGTCATTGTTCTATCTATCCTGGTACTACTGCCACAATCTTTATTATAACTTTTTAATATATTAATATCTGACAGGGCAAGGCTGATTTCATTATCCTTCAATATGCATTGATAATTGTAAAAATCTCTCCGCAAAATACAGTAAAAGGAAAATTCCTTCTTATAAAGTATGTCTAACAAAAACCTGCAGCAAACATATTTAATGGTGAAAAGTTTAAAGCATGCTCTTTAAGTTAGGAACAAGACAAGAAAGCCAGCTATCATTGCTTCTATTCAATATTATTAGAGAAGTTCTACCCAGTAAGGTAAAAATAGAAATAAAAGATATAAAGATTTGAAAAGAAGAAACAAAACTGGCATTATTGTCAGATGATATGCCCATGACAGGCATTCAGAGGGAATCTACAGAAAAACTATTAGAAGTAAGATATGTGCTCACCAACCTTCCTGGATACAAGATCAAAATATAGAAACCAATTTGCTTCCTGTACACTTAGAGCCAGGGACCCGATCCAGAAGGACTCGCAAGGCTTGGTTGGGGGAAGATGACAGGAGGGAAGTCTTTACAGCTTTTGTTTGTTTGTTTTGTTTTGTTTTGTTTTTGAGATGGAGTCTCGCTCTGTCACCCAGGCTGGAGTGCAGTGGTGCAATGTCAGCTCACTGCAAGCTCTGCCTCCTAAGTTCACACCATTCTCCTGCCTCAGCCTCCCGAGTAGCTGGGACTACAGGTGGCCGCCACCATGGCCCGCTAATTTTTTGTATTTTTAGTAGAGACGGGGTTTCATCATGTTAGCCAGGATGGTCTCGATCTCCTGACCTCATGATCCGCCTGCCTCAGCTTCCCAAAGTGCTGGGATTACAGGTGTGAGCCCCAATGCCCGGCCCTTTACAGGTCTCTGAAGAAGACAGTGTCACGAACACGATTTTGTAGTTAACAGGTTCCTTCTGGCTGCTGTGAGGAGAAGGAACTAGGAGGGATGGGAGAGGAGGCAGGGAGTCCCGGGGAGCTGGCTGCTGATAGAGGCCAGGTGAGATGTGGCAGTCACTAGGTGTTCATGGTGGACATAGAGATGGTAAGAAGTTTATGTATTATACAAACATTGAACCATGACTCATACAAATAATTCATTTAAATTGGCATAAGTGCTAAAAAAGAAAAAAAGAAAAAAGTTTTAAAGTACTAAAATTGAACATATCAGGGAAAAATAGTTGCCACCAGATGGCAAAGAATGAATAGCTTACTATATAAAGAACTCGGTCCATCTAATAGGAAAACACAAAATCTGTAATAACCTGTCCACTCTGCTTGCCTTGGTGAGCTGGTTGGTGCTCATTTACAAACTTCAAAGTAGATTCTGTACAAGTATGTTGATTTTTAAAAACCCAGTGACATCCAGAGAGAAAAGAGAAACTTTCCAAAATTGATTGAATTCATTTGCTGGAACAGAAAGGGTCGCACTTCTAAGAGACATCTGCACCCCCATGTTTATCACAGAACTATTCACAATAGCCAAGATAAGGAATCAACCCAAGCGTCCATCAACCAATGAATGGAGAAAGAAAATACGGTACCTATATACAATGAAATACTATTCAGCCCTAACAAGGAATGAAATCCTGTCATCTGTGGCAACACAGATGGAACTGGAGGACATTATGTTACATGATATAAGCCAGGAACAGGAAGTTAAACACCACACGTTCTCACTCATATGCAGAAGTTAAAAAAGTGGATTTCACAGAAGTAAAAGGCACTAGAAGCTGGGAAGTTTAGGGAGAGGGAGGAGATAGGAAGAGATCCTTTTACACAAGAGAGATCCTTTAAAAAAAATATTCTTTTTGTTAAAGGATACAAAATTACAGCTAGATAGGAATAAATTCTAGTGTTCTATGCTTAACAATATGTTATACAGTTTCAAATAGCTAGAAGGAGGATATTGAATGTTCCCAATACAAATAAATGATAGCTGGTGATGGGTCCGGAGTTGGTTCCTTCCAGTGGGTTCATGGTCTTGCTGACTTCAAGAATGAAGCTGCAGACCTTCGCGGTGAGTGTTACAGCGCTTAAAGGTGGCACGGACCCAAAGAGTGAGCAGCAGCAAGATTTATCATAAAGAGCAAAAGAACAAAGCTTCCAAGCATGGAAGGGGACCTCAGCAGGTTGCCACTGCTGGCTGGGATGGTCAGCTTTTATTCCCTTATTTGTCACCTCCCATGTTCTGTCTCTGTCCTATCAGAATGCCCCTTTCTCAATCCTCTCCACGATTGGTTACTTTTAGAATCCTGCTGATTGGTCCATTTTACAGAGCACTGATTGGTCCATTATACAGAGTGCTGATTGGTCCATTTTACAAACTTCTTGCTAGCCACAAAGCTCTGATTGGTGCATTTTTACAGAGTGTTGATTGGTGCATTTTACAAACCTCTTGCTAGCTACAGAGCACTGATTGGTGCATTTTACAATCCCCTTATAGGACAGAAAAGTTCTCCAGGTCCCCACTTGACCCAGTCCAGCTGGCTTCACCTCTCAATCCCCCGTCTAAACAGGACACCCCAACTGCTATTGGGAATTGGGCGGCAACTGCTCTAGTTACTTCCTGCTGGATAGGGGTGAAGAAGGGGCCCTGCAGTTGTAGTGTCCTCCAGAGGGGAACTCTGTAGGCCAAAGGGCCAGTGGGTTGGTCCAGGGGTCCTCGGTAGAAGTTATAAGTTGAGCTCATTTGGGGTTCCATTTGTAAGACCATCTGTAGCTTAATGGTATAGATCCTGGAGGAAACAAATTTGACAAGGAGATTAAAAACACAGGGCCCAAAGGCGAGTAACAGCAAGATGGCTGTCACGGGACCTAGAAAGGGGAGAAGCCATGTCGCCTTACTCCAGAGGTTGGTATAAGAGTTTGAAAGGCATTGTCTGATTTCAGAAGCCTTTTCCTGTAAATGCCAGGTGGCATCTCGTACTATCCCTGACTGGTTAGTGTAAGAGCAACAATCTTTCCCTAAGAAGGTGCAAAGTCTTCCTTTCTCACCAGAGAGGAGGTCTAGGCCTCGACGGTTTTGGAGAGTCACTGCTGCCAAAGAGTCTATTTGGGATTGTAGAGTAAGGATAGATTTTGTTATTTCTCACAAACTGTTTGAGAAATCATTTGAGAGTGTGTGGTAGTAGGATAGTGAAGTGGACAAACCTCTATTCCGGTTCCTGCAGCAGTAGCCATTCCTAACCCTATAACTAGGGGTATTAGTTGTATGGCCCCGTGCTGACAGACTTGGGCTTTGAGGAGCACTGATAGGGTCTGATTTCCACATGATTGGAAGTTAGGATAATACATGTTACACAGTTAACTTTTAGCAAACTTTACTTTTGTTGAAAACCTTGTAAGTTTGGGTTTCAATTATTCTTTGCTATTAATATGACCTCGTGCAGTCCGTATTAACTTAGACTTGGTATGGATGGCTCCTTCCTAATTCTGTAAGTACTTTAAGGTTTGGCTAAGTGCAAACAGCTGCACATTTGAGCAGACCAACTATTAGGCAATTTTCCTAACTCTGCTTCTACAAGAGTTTCCTTATCACTTACTGAACACCCATTGTGTCTTTTTCCTTTAATCACCTGGGAGGAACCATCTATTGTCCTGTCCTGAAGGGAGTTCCTCCTAGATCTGGTCAGACCTTTCTATGGCAATTAATTAAGATTTACATCCCCTGTTAGGAAACCTGCTGGGTTAAATCATCTTTTTCTAACAGAATAGCCCCATACTTTAAGATTTTTGAGTTAGAAGCTACCTTTTTTTTTTTTTTTTTTTTTTTCCTGGACTTAGGATAGTTTTAACCTGGTGAGGTGTGCTTACAATGATGTTACCTCTAAAAGTTATTTTCCTACTTTCTTCTGTTAGCAAAGCAGTTGTTGCTACAGATTGAATGCATTTGGGCCATCTGTGGGTTACTCGCTTAAGGATTTTTGATAGAAACACTATCTGGGTTATCAGTGGGCCTCAGTGCTTTCAGGCTACGCCCTTGTTTACACTGACAACAAGGTAGTATTGGAGTGTTATAGGGTTACCTAGAAGACCTTCAGTTATCAATTATAGGTTTTAAATTTACCCTGGCTTTTAAAGGAATAGGGTACACTGTTTTTTTCTTTACTACTTCTATCTCTCTCTTTCTCTTTGACTCCCTCTTTGTCTCTCTGTCTCTTCCTCTCTTTCTCTCTCTCCTCTTTGTTGCTCTGTCTCTTCCTCTCTCTCTTTGATGGCTTCAGCAGTGTAAGACTGCCACCTCTTTGCATTTTTGCATTGCGTGAAATAACTTCATGATTTCCTTGTGGCATTTCATGGGGGTTCTCCCAGAGGCTAGGAACTCCCTTTCTTTCCATATTGCAGCATGGGAATGTAGGATTAGATAAACATACTTGCTATCTGTATACACATTTATTCTTTTTCCCTTTCCCAGTTCTAAGGCTCAGGTAAGTGCCACTAGTTCTGCTAACTGGGCACTGGTCCCTGGGGGAAGAGGCTTACTTTCAAGTACTGTTACATCACTAACTATGGCATAACCTGCCCTTCATATGCCATTCTCCACAAATGAACTTCCATCAGTATATAGGTTAAGGACAGGATTAGCTAAGGGGGCTTCTAAGATATCCTCTTGGTGGCTTAAGTCTGGGCAACAATTTGTTGGCAGTCATGTTCAATTGGTTCTCTATGCTCTGGGAGAAAAGTGGTAGGGTTGAGGGTGGCACATGTGCATATTTGAAGCACCAGTCCCTCAAGGAGTAGCACCTGATATCTGAGCAGGTGGGTTGTCTGATAGCCATAAACTTCCTTTGGCACCTAGTATGCCATTTACATCATGAGTAGTTCAGACAGTGAGATCCTTCCTTGTATTATTTTGATGGCTTCTGACACTAAGATGGCCACTGCTGCAACTACCTATAAACAGTGAGGCCAGCCTTTTGCTACTACATTGATTTCCTTACTTAGGTGTGCCACTGGCTGTGGGGTTGTCCCATGAGTCTGAGTAAGGACTTCAAAGCTATTCCCACTCTCTCTGTGACATATAAAGAGAAGTTTTATCCTGTGGGAAGGCTTAAGGCTGGAGCTTGTACTAGGGCCTGCTTTAAGGTTTTGAAGGCTGTTACTGCCTCTGGTTCCCATTCTACTAGATGAGTATTTGCCCTCTGGGTCTCCTTGACTCTCTAATCAAGGAGTATAGAGGGTCCCGGCCATCTCGCTGTATCCAGGAATCCACAGTTGCCAAAAGCCAGTGATTCCAAGGAATCCCTGCAAATGTGTTAATGTCTTAGGGTGAGGATAAGCCAACATAGGCTGTATTCGTTTCTTGCTGAGGGCCCTCATTCTCTCTGGCTAAGATTATGCCTAGATATTTGACTTGTTGTAGGCAGAGCTGGGCCTTCGATTTAGACGCCTTGTACCCTTAGTTAGCTAGGAAGTTCAAGAGATCTAGAGTAGCCTGCTGGCATGAGGCTTCTGAACTGGTAGCTAAAAGTAAATCATCCACATACTGAAGGATCAGAGTGAATGGACTTAAGAAGTGGCCTAGATCTTGGGCCACCAAACGACGATGGCTATTTTAAACCCTTGGGGCAAGACCGTCCACATCAGTTGGAACGTGTGGTCTGTGGGATCCTCAAAGGCAAAGAAGAACTGGGGAGTTCAGAGTGCAGGGGAATGCAGAAGAAGGCATCCTTGAGGTCTAGAAGAGTGAACCATTCTGCTTCCCCTGGTGTTTGAGAGAGCAGGGTATAGGGGTTAGGTACAGCTGGATATAGAGGAATTACTGCCTCATTGATGAGTCTAAGATCTTGCACTAGTCTCCATTGACCATTCGGTTTTTGTACTCCTAGAATTGGGGTGTTGCAGGGACTGCTGCATTTTCTTACTAAGCCTTGAGCTTTTAAATGTCTAACAATGTCCTGTAATCCTTTATGAGCTTCAGGCCTTAAGGGATATTGCCTTTGATAAGGAAAAGTGGTGGGTCTCTTAGCCTGATTTTGGACTGGGTGGGCATTTTTGCCCTTCCATATTGTCCCTCCAATGCCCAGACTTCAGGGTTGATTCCCTCCTCAAGTAGGGGACAACAGATGGGTAACTTGTTCTCCATATTCATGTAGCTAATAGCTCCAGCTTTGGCAAATATGTCCCTCCCTAATCAGGGTGTGGGACTTTCAGGCATAACAAGAAAGGCATGTGAAAAAAGCAAAGTCTCCCAATTACAACTGAGGAGGTGGGAGAAATACCTGGTTACAGGCTGCCCCAGGATTTCTCGGATGGTAACGGACCTTGAAGACAGTCATCCAGGACAGGAGATTAACACTGAGAAGGCCACACCAGTGTCCAGGAGGAAGTCAGTTTCCTGGCCCTCAATGGTTAAACGTACTCGGGGCTCAGTAAGGGTAATGACATGAGCTGGTGCTTTCCCTGGGCACCCTCAGTCCTGTTGTTGGATCATCTGGTTGGGGGCTTCTGACCCAGAGAACGTTTGTCCTCTGGGGCAGTGTGCCTTCCAGTGATTGCCTCGGCATAGTGGACATGGGTGAGGGGGTGGCTTGTTTCTTATTGGACAATCTTTTTAAAGGTGTCCTTGCAAACCACACTGATAACCAGCCCCACTGGGTTATTGACCGGCTCCATTTTCTGTCCTCTACGAACCACCAAGGTTTGTTTGTCTGAAGGCCATGACTAAGGATGCAGCCTTAAGCCTTTCTCTGATCTCGCTTTTCCTTTTTGGCCTGTTCCTCTTGGTCCCTATTATAGAACACCGAGGTTGCCAAGTTTAATAATGCCTCCAGATTTTGTTCAGGGCCCAGGGCTTGCTTTTGGAACTTTCTCCTGATATCTGCAGCTGATTGGGTAATAAACTTATCTTTTAGGATTAATTGACCCTCGAGTGAGTCGGGTGACAGGAGTATATTTTCTTAAGGCCTCCCGTAACCGCTTGAGGAAGGTGGTAGGATTTTCTTCCTTTCCCTGAGTTATGGTGGACATCATTTAATAACTCATGGGATTTTTCCTAATTCTCCTTAGTCCTTCTAGAACACAGGTTAGCAGATGTTTATGACTCCAGTCCCCATGATCTGAGTTGAGGTCCCAGTGGGAATCCATACTGGGGACGGCTTGCTTACCAGTAGGGAATTTGTCCCTTTCTTTGGCTGTCATTCTATCATTTACTTGACTAAGATACCAGGTATCTCCAAATTCTTGGGCTGCAGCCAAAGCCGCATTCTTTTCATTAAAGGCCAGGGTTTGATCTAACAATAGCATGCCATCTCTCCAAGTGAGGTTGAAGGTTTGCCCTAGACTCTGTAGGACGTCTGTGTACCTATGAGGATCATCTGAAAACTTCCCCTGGGGAAGCCACCCCCGACGCATGTCTACCTTGATCTGTGTTAAATCAGAGAGGGAGAAGGGGACATGTACCTGGGTTGGCCAAATTCCCCTCCCCCTACAGCTTGAAGGGGACATAACTGATAGCCCAGGGGTTTTTGTGGTCCCTTGGAGATTTCTTTGCTTGTTTCCTTCTGAGTGAGGGAGATTAGAGGAGGCTCATCATTAATAGGAAGAGGAGTTGTAGGGAGGCTAGGATATGGGGGTAAGCTGAGAGGTCCTCTTGTGGAATGTAAATTGCAGGTTTTGCATAGTTGTGGATTCTCCTTCAATGAAAAGAAAGCTTGGACATAAGGTATTTCACTCCATTTACCTTCCCTCTTACAGAAAAGGTCAAGATGCAGGATAATATTGTATTGTAGACTTCCCTCAGGTGGCCATTTTTCCCCATCAGAGAGAGAATATTGGAGCTAGTCCAAAGTGCAGAAAAAAATGAGCCACCTCTTTTTCAGGGTTTCTGGGTCAAATTGGTCCCAGTGGCTTAGGATGCATTTCAAGGGTGAGCCTGTTGATGCCTGAGTGTTTCCCATCTGAAAGAAAAAACTGCCTGCAGTTTTGGTTTGTTTGTCTCCACCCGACCCAAGAACCCGCAACAGTCCCTGGACCCTGCTGATCGGAATAGTTGTGCTCACTGACACAGCAGCAGAAACACTAGTTTTCCTCCTAGACTGCAAAGAGGACCAAGGAGGGTCGGATTTAGTGGCCCTTACCAACGCATTCTCGAAAACCTGCACTCTTCCCTTTCCTCTTAGACCACAAAGAGGACTGAGAAAAATGGATTTAGTAGCCCTTACCAACACATTCTCAAACACCTGTTAGAGTCCTAAATGTTTTCTCCTGTTGGTATTGGCACCTTACCCTTGTCCTATAAAGATGTTATGCCTCAAAATGGAGCGGAGGGCCATACCCTGAGGGAAGGAAGGGATCTCTAGGGTTGGAAGAGTGACGTCTTTTTTCCTCACTTCTCATATGAATAGAAAGGATATAATTTCTGAGGCTCCCCATATTTTAGCTTCGGGAATAGCCTTTGTTAGGCCTGCTTGTCTGAGGAGGGATCCTAAAAGGATAGATGGTATTCCAGATAGTCCCCCCTCCGATGGGGCTTTGGGCAAAAATTATGTCTTTCTGATTGGTAAGCCTGGGTGCCAAAAGAAAGGAACAGAGTCCTGAAATTTTTACTGGAAATCATTCTTATAGGAGAAACTAGAAAAGCACCAGAGACAGGGAGTGGTTTTTAGAAGCGGGACTAGCCTCGGAGAAGAGAGGCAGGAGGAAGTTTGTCTGGCAGGTGTTAGGACCCGGGAGGCAAGGGTCAGGATAGATAGGATAGATGGGCAAGTCTCGCTTGGGCAACATGACTTTGAGAGTTCCGCTCATGGCTGCAGGGTCAACCAACTTTTTGTCAGGACCCTGGTGCTGAAAGGCTTTCCTCTCTGTTGACCCTCGGCTCAGCCCAGAAGTACAGGAAAAGTGGAACCTGGTTCTAGGCAAACCAACGCTCACAACTCCGAAGAGTCGGGGGTTGTTAGCCCTTTCCCAGAAAGCCTGACACCCATGTCTTTAGTCCGGCAGCTGCACTAGTGGCTCTTAACTGGCCGGCAGGTGCCTGGTGGTTAGCCCCCAAATTATAAGGAAAAATAGGACAGAATAGCAAGTGAAAGGGGTCCTATGGTACTCACCACATGGCGATATCCCAGACAAGCCCCCAAGATGTGTTCAGAGTTGGTTCCTTCTGGTGGGTTTGTGGTCTTGCTGACTTCAAGAATGAAGCCGTGGACATTCGTAGTGAGTGTTATAGCTCTTAAAGGTGGCACAGACCCAAAGAGTGAGCAGCAGCAAGATTTATTACGAAGAGTGAAAGAACAAAGCTTCCACAGCATGGAAGGGGACCCAAGAAGGTTGCTGCTGCTGGCTGGGGTGGTGAACTTTTATTCTTTTATTTGTCCTCTCCTATGTCCTATTTCTGTCCTATCAGAATGCCCTTTTCTCAATCCTCCCTGTGATTGGTTACTTTTAGAACCCTGCTGATTGGTCCATTTTACAGAACGCTGATTGGTCCATTTTACAGAGTGCTGATTGGTGCATTTTACAAACCTCTTGCTAGCTACAGAGCACTGATTAGTGCATTTTACAATCCCCTTGTAAGACAGAAAAGTTCTCCAAGTCCCCACTCGACCCAGGAAGTCCAGCTGACTTCGCCTCTCAGTGGGTGGCTCACACGTGTAATCCTGGCACTTCAGGAGCCCAAGGTGGGAGGATCACTTGAGCTCAGGAGTTTGAGACCAGCCTGGGCAACATGGTGAAACCCTGTCTCTATAAAAAAATTATCCAGGCATGGTGGTGCACACCTGTGGTCCTAGCTACTCAGGAGGCTGAGGTGAGAGAACTGCTTGAGCCCAGGAGATTGAGGCTGCAGTGAGCTGAGATCACACCATTGCATTCTCGCCTGGGTGAAAAAGTTACCCTGTCTCATGAAAAAAAAAAAAAAAGAAAGAAAGAAATGGTAAGTGTTTGCAATGATGGGTATGCTAATTACCATGATCTCATATACATTGTTTGTACCCCATCATCACTATGTACTCTGTAAATATGTGCACTACTATGTGTCAACTAAAAAAAAGTTTAGTTTTTTAGTATAACAAAGTAAACTGCTAAAAGCTGCCTCAAGAAAAAAAAAAAAAAGGCTGCGCGTGGTGACTCACGCCTATAATCCCAGCACTTTGGGAGGCCGAGGTGGGTGCAGCATTTGAGGTCAGGTGTTCAATACCAGCCTGGCCAATATGGTGAAACCCCGTGTCTACTAAAACTACAAAATTAGCTGGGCATGGTGGTGCACGCCTGTAATCCCAGCTACTCAGGAGACTGAGGCAGGAGAATTGCTGAGCCTGGGAGGCAGAGGTTGCAGTGAGCCGAGATGACACCATTGCACTGCAGCCTGGAAGAGACAGTGAGACCCTGTCTCAAAGAAAAGAAAAGAACAGGAGAGGAGAAGAGAGGAAAAAAGAAACAAGAAGAACAAAAAAGGTCATACTTCATTTCTGAGAGGCAGAACAATTCCAAACACTTAAGATTTTAAAAACATAAATAGCATATTTAAATTTAATCAAGAGTATATGAATCAACTTTTCCTTCTAGTTTCTATTATTGTAATTTTTAAACATTCCAGATGGAGAGTTTCATATGTAGAAAATGTAGAAAACTGAAAGGAAAGGCAAGTAAGTGCTGAAGGGGCCCCACCTGACGGCAGCAGTTTCAGCAGGCAGATTAGATGTCCACACCCAGGGCAGCGGGGCCCCCCCGAGGGGACAGCACTGGCCAATAGTCACTGCCCAGCAGAAGAAGGCTGGAGTAGGAGACAAAAAGAGCATGATGGAAGTAAGATCATTAGCTGGACATGGGTATAAGCTCTCCTAGGAGCTCACAGGGATCTTCTGGAGACTTTGCTAGGGGAGGAAGTTGTTACCTTAATTAATTTCCCATTCAAACAATTATTATTTTGAAAAGCAGAGTAAAACACCACTGAAAATAAAGGTCATATTTAGAGAAACTTGAGTTTGAACATCGGACAAAGCAAGTGCTTGTTCATCTCTACAGAGAACCAAAGGATATAATTCACACTGGTAGCATCTGTGCCTGCCCGGTTACAAAAGACCTCCTTCACACTTAAAAAAATAGGCACGTGACACGTTTCATGCAGAACCAGTCTATGAGTCTACAGGCAAGTGGAAAACCCTGATTAAACCTTTCTCAGACCCTGCCTCCTCCATTTGCTAGGTGTATGAGCACTGCAGCTTCTTAACCCTCTTGGAAATACAAAGTGCTTAGGACATGGCTTCAAAAAATCTTTATTATAATTAAAATTAGCTATTGAGAAAAGAGGCAACAGCTTGCAGAGAGTTGGCCTAAAAGTAAAAGTGACAAAATACCTAAATATATATTATCTATGTTATTTATAAGTTAGGACATTTAAAACCACTAAAGCTATACTGGTGAGAGAGTCAGGGGAAATGAAATGACAGTTTGAGTGTCAAGAACCTATCTCTTGGCCGGGTGTGGTGGGTTATGCCTGTAATCCCAACACTTTGGGAGGCTGAGGTAGGAGGATTGCTTGAGGTCAGGAGTTAGAAGCCAGCCTGGGACAATAGAGCAAGACCCTGTCTCTATTTTAAAAATAAAAATAAACAAGAACCCATCTCTTAAACACCCCACAAATCTGAGCTCACCATTTTGGGAGGTAGGAGGAGTAACTGAACATTGGTGCTTAGTTTTGTGTTGTTTCATTTTAATGATGTTGTTTTTGATTTAGGCTGTTACCAAAAAGAATTGAGGTGATCATCTGCCTTTTTAGGCAGATGCAAAATGCTGGTGAAGAAGAGAATTTGTGGGTGAAGGCAGGGCCTTGAGATCCAACTAGCGTTTATGCCAAGACACTTCCCAGGGATATACCAGCTTTGGAGCCCTGCCCTGTAAATAATGTTCTTTTACTTCCCTGGCCTGTGACCCTGGACAATTTTTGGAAAGTATTGACATGATACTGGAAAGCTCAAATGATTGCAGCGGATGCTGGAGCTCTGGCTTTGGGGAATGAGCAGGAGCCAGGGATGATAGGAAGCAGCAGGGACCAACCTAAATACTGCAAAGAACCAGGCTGTGGGGTCAATGGGCATCCTCCCCATGTCCCCTGGGTGCCATTCAGTGCCCCACGGCCAACACAGCCAGGCCCATGCTGTCCCCTCATGCTGGCCAGGCTGCCTTGGCCTTATGTCCCTCGCACTTGATTCATGCATGGGGAGATTCAGTCAGGTAAGCTTAGGCCACATTCCTGCCCCCAGCTGCTTAGGAGGCTGAGAACATGAGGATTGGAAATTTTCAGCAGCATTCCCACTATGACTCTCACAAGATCGAGAATTCCCTAAACAGAGGAGTTCTGCAAAACCCTAATATGACCCTTAAAAAGTTCCCTTAAGTGTCCCTTAAGGTCCATGTTTAAGATGCAGAATACAATTAATTGCTGCTGCAGCTCAAAATACGGCAAAAGTTTGTATCAAAGTGTGTTCAAACTCCATGGCGCCACTGCACTCTGGCCTGGGTGACAGAGCGAGACCCTGCCTCAAAAATAAATGAATGAATAAATAAAAATTAGAAAATAAAGAAAAGCGCTAACTGGTAGTTAGAAATGTGGTACCTTCTCATTTACTCAGGACTAACAAGGAAGTCGCTCTGGCCCTCATGCCGCCAAGTGAAACTTGAAGAGCTTTTCTGCCCCTCCCTTTTGTGAGCATGGACAAATAAACCCGCTTGTTGGATGCTGACCCAGCATGTGAGGGAGCACGGGTCCACAGGCTCTGTGAATCAGCCTCTGAACAAGTTCCACTCTGACCCCAGCGGCTGATCGTGGCAACCTTGAACATGGGATCGAGGGAGAGTGAATGTGGAGGAAACATGCTTGAAATGATGCCTGGCGTGTGTGAAGGAGAAACTACGTTGAGAGACCAAACTGAAAAACCAAAGATGTTTCTTTCCATCTTCACGTTTTGTAAAACAGACATATAAATGCTGACATTATTTGACAGAGACAGAAATTCTCCTTCTCTTCTTTTTTGAGATGGGGTCTTGCTCTGTTGCTCATGCTGGAGTGCAGCAGTGTGATCATGGCTCACTGCAGCCTTGACCTTTCAGAATCAACCCATCCTCCTACCTCAGCCTCCAGAGTAACTGGGACTGCAGGCATGAGCCACCGTGCCTGGCTAATTTTTTCTTTCTTTTTTTGTACAAACAGGGTCTCACTATGTTGCCCAAGCTGGTCTCGATCTCTTGGGCTCAGCCATCCTCCTGCCTCAGCCTCCCAAAGTGCTGGGATTATAAGCATGAGCCACCACGCCTGGCAGGCAAATTCTTTAGCAAGGCTGCCTGCTAAGCATTGTCTCTGTGTAAACCAACCCCTATACAATGCAGAACATGAGCCACTTGAAATAGGTCTGGATTGGGGCTACACTGCATCTATGCATATCTTATGAAGATATGAATAGGAGAAGAAAAAGGAAAGTAAAGGAAGGAAAAAGTATGACTCCAGAACACAACAAATCATTTAAGCTGTCCAGCATTTGTTACTGTGGGCAATATTCAGCCAAGAATATTTGCATAAAGTTTTTCGTTTGTTTGTTTTGTTTGAGGCAGGGTCTCGTTCTGTGGCCCAGGCTGGAGTGCAGTGGTGCAATTATGGCTCACTGCAGCCTCCGCCTCCTAGGCTTAAGACATCCTCCTGCCTCAGCCTCCCAAGTAGCTGAGACTACAGGCATGCACCACTACACCCGGCCAATTTTTTGTAATTTTCCATAGAGATGGGTTCTCCCTATGTTGACCAGGCTTGTCCTGAACTCCTGGGTTCAAGCAATGCTTCTGCCTAGGCCTCTTAAAGTGCTGAGATTACAGTTGTGAAGAGTTCCCCTCCCCCCTGCCCCCAATGAAAGTGTGTATCAGGAAACTTTCTCATGGTTTGTGGAGCACTCTCTCTCCACTGGGTGGTCAGCCGCCTATCTTAAAGTTTCCCTTGTCACTTCCTTTCTTACAAAATCTAAGTCACAGACAGGCCTCCAGACTTCAAGGTGTCTTCCCTTTGCAGTTGCTGACAGCTGACTCATGCTCGTGTTCACTTAATGTCTGTTTTCCTTGTTTACTGACATGTTGGAGATGTGCCTTACGGATGGCAGATTGTTTTACTGTTGGCTTCCAACATGTCGTGTCAATCAGTGTGCACTTCAAATACACTGAACGGCAGTGGATCTAGGTAGGCAAGGGTTAACTCTTGGGCTGAAAAAGCTTTAAAGCATTTTGGGGGGTCGGGCTAGGGGGCAGATGTTGACCTTCACAAAACCTGTGCTTTCAAAAAGAGGACGTATGTTTTCAGAACCTAGTAGTAGGGAGATAAAACCAGAATAATTCAGTTTGGCTACTGAGGCCTGGGGTTCCTCAACAGATGTGATAACAGAATGTAAATATTGAGATCCAGCTGTCAGCCTATTGGCCTTATGCACTGAGGATAAGAGAAGTTGGCTTCTCTTGCTGAGAGCTGGCTACAGGCAGGCAGGAAATTCAGAAGAGAAGATATATATTTATAGGATTTTTTTTTCCTTCTAAGTTTAATGCAAAAAAGACGGAGGAAATGCAGAGCTTCCTCCCCATTGGGTCTTTTGTGCGCCACCCTACCTTTCCCATCTGTCCCCATTCCAAGGGAGTCAGCAGTCAGCTCTTTTCAAGCATTTTTCTAATAGGCAAAATTAGACTTCGATGAGGAATGCCTGCTCTGACTTAGCTATGAGGCACAGAACTTGACCTTGGCCTTGAGAGCTACAGGCTGACCCCTGGCCCATCTCCTCATGGCAGCCTGTATTTAAAGCCCTCCCACGGGGTCCCACTGCTTCATGAGGTCTTTTCATTTGATTTACTTTCTGACAACATAAATTTTTTTTAAATGTTGGCTAATGGTGAGGGGTATTACTTAATAAAACGGAAGAGAAGGAGGAATAACGGAGGCTGCCTTAGAGAGGTAGGTCAGGGAGCGCCAGGCGAGCAGGTGATATTTTCACTGAGATGGAAAGAAGCAGCCAGCCTTGTGAAGATTTAGGCAGGAAAAGTAGCAGAGGGCCCCAAAGCAGGTATTTGAAGAACACTGGAGCCAGAGGGAAAGGAGAAGGCCTGGGGTCTGAGAGGCATTAGTGGCACTGGGCATTGTGGAGAGTTGAAGACTGCAGTGAGGACTGTAGATTTTATTTCCTAAGTGATGATAGAGATTCAAGCAGGGGAGTTACGTAATTTGGGTGTGCAGTTTTTTAAAACCTCCCTGACTGCTATAGAAAGAATGGATTGTGGGGGTGGCAGGGAGGAAGTGGAACAGTGATCACAGTGACAAGACTGTTACAGCAGTCCAGAAAAGAGACGCTGTCAGCCTAGGTTTGGGAGGCATTAGCAGTATGGACGAATCTGGGATGTGTTTTGGAGGTAGAAGTGACAGACCTTGCTGTTGGACTGAATGTTGGAGGTAAGGGAAAGGGAGGACTAAGGATAGGTTTTTGGCTCAAGTAGCTGCAGAAACAGCAGTGCCATCTCTTAAGGACAGGAAGACTGAAGAAACTGAAGATTCGTAGAGGAAGGGACACAAATCATTCAGATTTGGCCAAGTGAGCTCTGAGATACCCATCAGAAACTGAGGAGGAGGCGTTAAGTAGTCAGTTGTATGTATTACATCAGTGTATATGCCAGGAACTGCAGGTCAGGTGGGACTAGAATGTAAACTTTAAAAGTAAAATTTAAAAAAAAATGCTAAAAGAAAACGGTTATTATAATCACAGAATATTATAAAAAGGTTTTTATAACTTCAAATCACCAATAAAAAGACTGATGGATTTGACTAATTAAAAAAAGTTTAAACTTATGTGCTATTGAAGTATAAGAGCAGAGATAAAATATTTGTAACTTAGATAACAGAGGTTTGTTAAATTGAAAAAGATCTAAAAAGTCAAAAATTTTAAATGTATGCCCATTAGAAAAATAAGCCAGGAAGAATGAGCGATAAATTCAAAATAGAATATGGTTGCTAAGTATGTGAAAAGATCTTCAATCTTTTTTTTTTCAGCTTTTGATTGGGTTAATCATATTCAATTCAATCATGTTTAATAACTGTTATTTGAGATAGAATTCACATATGATCAAACTCACCTGATAGTCATTCTTACTAGTAAGTAAAGAGGTGCAAACTACAATGAGATTCTTTTATCAGATTGGCAAAGATTAAAATAATTGAAATGCCCAAAGTTGGTGAAGGTGTATATAAACAGTACAAGTTGTTTCTTGCTTTTTGGAGTAGGGTTGCCAGAGTTAGCAAATAAAAATACAAGACACGCAGCTAAATTTGAATTTCAGATAAACAACAAATACTTTTCAAAGTATAATTATGTCCCAAGTATTATACTGGACATATTTATACTAAAATTTTAATTGCTATTTATTATTTATTATTTAGCTGGATGTAAAATGAAAGTTTATACAGTAACCCTATTTTTGGAGGGCATTTGACTGTCACACTTTTATATGGCAATTTCATTTCCAGAGATTTATCTTAAAGAGTTAAAAAGGAAATAGGCAAATAACTTTTATAAAACTACATACAGGAAGATGTTTATCAGAATATTATATTATTCTCCAGTTGAATATTACTCAATATGATATCCACTATCAATATAATATATGCTATGTTAATTTCCATTAATATGAGATTCACTGAATAACTGACACATCCAATTAATGAAGTACTATGTAGCCATTAAATATGATGAGATTGGTCTATAACTTGTTGACATGAAAAAAATCCATAATATAATGTTAAATGGGAAAAAAGTATACCATAAAAAGAATATATAATGGGATTCAATTTATAAAAATTATATATAAGTATATATAGAGAGTTTTTTAAAATGTATACCAAAATATTAAGAATATTTATTCTGGGGCCATGGGACTTAAGATTACTTATACTTTAAAAAAGTCTGTAATTATTTGACTTTTTTTTTTTTTACAATGACATTAATCATTTTTGCAGCTGAAAAACATTAGTATTTTGGAAAATAAAGTCCAACTCTTGTCTCTGACAGGATCCCAGCAGAAAACAGATGGCACATGCAAACTGGGTATTTTAAGGAGACTTTAATGAAGGGACTATTTATAAATGTGTAAGGAGGGTTTAGGAAAATCACAACAGATAATTAAATAATTCAGGTCTAGAAGCAACAAGGCACCATTATTGCCCAAAGACCTGAAGTGGCAGGTGGAGAAATGTTTATTTGAACCTTGAGACAGAAAGAGCCTTGAGAAGCAGAGACTGAGACAGATCTACAGATTGTCACTTGCCTCTTCCCTCCTCCCTGCCTTAGTGATTCCCATTGGCCAAAGTCAACAGGAGCCAAAGGTCCGAGAAGCTCATTGATTCAAGGCAGCCTCCTGGGACACCCAGAGGTCGATCTGTCATTGCTTCATCCACCTAGAATGTGGAAAGCTGGAAAGAGTCACTTCTACCTTAACAATGAAGGAAAAGTCAAATAAACTATTCCTGATACAAAATCACAACTTTCCTTGAGTCCAAACAGAAACCCAAGTTTGCAGGAAAACCAAGTAGCTTTAAATTCCAAATTCTGTGAGAATTTGTCAACATGAATTCACCTAATCACAACACTCTTATCCTTTGGAATATATTTGTTTTTCTTTTGCTTTTCTCACAGAGAGATGCTGATTTCATTTTCAATATATCACTGTGGCTGTAGATAATATGGTCTGAATAGACTATATAAACAAAAAGAAAAAAAGGCTATTTGGGGAGAAAAGCTGTACCATTCAAATTTACAATGATATAAAATCAAACATTAAAAAAGCAATTGATTCATATAAGACAATAGGAAAGGCAGTGGATCAAACACAAGGGCCCCAAACATATTCAGGCATTATTTTGGAACTTGGAAATTTACAGTAGAAGTTCTGACAGTTACTCTGGGGGATCACTGCTTTTAGCACAAGAAACAGTCCTAGCAAAGTGAAGTCAAATATTCCATAAAAACTGAAAAATCAGAAAAAAAATCATGGAAATGGCTAACAAAGAGACAGGTAGCTCAAGCATGGTGGCTCACAACTGTAATCCCAGCACATTGGGAAGCTGAGGAGGGCGGATCACCTGAGGTCAGGAGTTCCAGACAAGCCTGGCCAACATGGCAAAACCCTATCTCTACTAAGAATACAAAAATTAGCCGGGGTGGTGGCAGGGGCCTGTAATCCCAGCTACTTGGGAGGCTGAGGCAGGAGAATCACTTGAACCCAGGAGGCAGAGGTTGCAGTGAGCTGAGATCATGCCACTGCACTCCAGCCTGGGTGACAAGAGTGAAACTCCATCTCAAAAAAACAAACAAAGGGGTTGCTGGCAAGATGGCTGAATAGAAACAGCTCCAGTCTGCAGCTCCCAGTGAGACTGACACAGAAGGTGGGTGATTTCTGCATTTCCAACTGAGGTACCCGGTTCATCTCATTGGGACTGTTTGGACAGTGGGTGCAGCCCACGGAGGGCAAGCCAAAGCAGGGTGGGGTGTCGCCTCACCCAGGAAGTGCAAGGGGTCGGGGGATTTCCCATTCCTAGCCAAGGGAAGCTGTGAGAGACTGTATAGCGAGGAATATTCCAGCCCAGATATTGTACTTTTCCCATCATCTTTGCAACCAGCAAATCAGGAGATTCTCTCTGGTGCCTGGCTGGGCAGGTCCCACCTCCATGGAGCCTGGCAAACTAAGATCCATTGGCTTGAAATTCTTGCTGCTAGCACAGCAGTCTGAGGTCGACCAGGGATGCTCAAGCTTGGTGGGGGGAGGGGCATCCATCATTGCTGAGGCTTGCTGGGCGGAGCCCACCGCAGCTCAGCAAGGCCACTGCCACCAGACTGACTCTCTAGGCAGGGCATCTCTGAAAAAAAGGCAGCAGCCCCAGTCAAGGACTTAAAGATAAAACCCCCATCTCCCTGGGACAGAGCCCTTGGGGGAAGGGGCGGCTGTGGAGACAGCTTCAGCAGATGTAAGCGTCCCTGCCTTGCAACTCTTAAGAGAGCAGCAGATCACCCAGCACTGCGTTCAATATCAGAGAAGGAACAGGCTACATCCTCAAGTGGGTCCCTGGCACCCCTGTATCCTGACTGGGAGACACTGCCCAGTAGGGGCCTACAGATAGTTCATACAGGAGAGCTCTGGCTGGCATCTGGCAGGTGTTCCTCTGGAATGAAGCTTCCATAGGAAGGAACACGCAGCAATCTTTGCTGATCTTCAGCCTCTGCTGGTGATACCCAGGCAAACAAGGTCTGGAGTGGACCTCCAACAAACTCCAGCAGACCTGCAGAAGAGGGCCTGACTGTTAGAAGGAAAACTAACAAACAGAAAGGAATAGTAGCAACATCAACAAAAAGACATCCACTCAGAGACCCCATCTGAAGGTCACCAACATCAAAGAGTAAAGGTAGATAAATCCACAAAGATTGGGAGAAACCAGCACAAAAAGGCTGAAAACTCCAAAAACCAGAATACCTCTGCTCCTCTAAAGGATCACAACTCCTCACCAGCAAGAGAACAAAACTGGATGGAGAATGAGTTTGACGAATTGAAAGAAGTAGGCTTTAGAAGGTGAGTAATAACAAAACTCCTCCAAGCTAAAGGTGCATGTTCTAACCCAATGCAAGGTAGCTAAGAACCCTGAAAAAAGGTTAGATGAATTGCTCACTGGAATAACCAGTTTAGAGAAGAATATACGTGACCTGATGGAGCTGAAAAACACAGCACAAGAACTTCATGAAGAATACACAGGTATCAATAGCTGAATTGATCAAGTGGAAGAAAGGATATCAGAGATTGAAGATCAATTCAATTAAAAAAACTGAGAAGGCAAGATTGGAGAAAAAAGAGTGAAAAGAAACCAACAAAGCCTCCAAGAAATATGGGGCTATGTGAAAAGACCAAATCTACGTTTGATTGGTGTACTTGAAAGTGAAGAGGAGAATGAAACCAAGTTGGAAAACACTTTTCAGGATATTATCCAGGAGAACTTCCCCAATCTAATAAGGCAGGCCAACATTCAAATTCAGGAAATACAGAGGACACCACAAAGATACTACTTGAGAAGAGCAACCTGAAGACACATAATCGTCAGATTCACCAAGATTGAAATGAAGGAGAAACTGATAGGGGGAGCCATAGAGAAAGGTCGGGTTACCCACAAAGGGAAGCCCATCAGGCTAACAGCAGATCTCTCTGCAGAAACCCTACAAACCAGAAGAGAGTGGGGGCCAACATTCAACATTCTTAAAGAAAATAATTTTCAACCCAGAATTTCATATCCAGCCAAACTAAGCTTCATAAGGGAAGGAGAAATAAAATGCTTTATAGACAAGCAAATACTGAGAGATTTTGTCACCACCAGGCCTGCCTTACAAGAGCTCCTGAAGGAAGCATTAAACGTGAAAAGGAACAACCGATACCAGCCACTGAAAAAACATACCAAATTGTAAAGACCATCGACACTATGAAGAAACTGCATCAACTAACGGACAAAATAACCAGCTACCATCAGAATGACAGGATCAAATTCACACATAACAATATTAACCATAAATGTAAATGGGCTAAATGCCCCCAATTAAAAGACACAGATTGGAAAATTGGATAAATAGTCAAGACCCATTAGTGTGCTGTATACAGGAGACCCATCTCACATGCAAAGACACACATAGGCTCAAAATAAAGGGATGGAGGAATATTTACCAAGCAAATGGAAAGCAAAAAGAAGGAGGGTTGCAATCCTAGTCTCTGATAAAACAGGCTTTAAACCAACAAAGATCAAAAGAGACAAGAGCATTACATAATGGTAAAGGGAATCAATGCATCAAGCAGGGCTAACTATCTTAAATATATATGCACCCAATACAGGAGCACACAGATTCATAAAGCGAGTTCTTAGAGACTTACAAAGAGACTTAGAGTCCCATACGATAGTGGGAGACTTTAACACCCTACTGTCAACACTACACAGATCAATGAGACAGAAAATTAACAAGGATATTTAGGACTTGAACTCAGCTATGGACCAAGTGGACTGAGTAGACATCCACAGAACTCTCCACCCCAAATCAACAGAATATACTATTCTTCTCAGCCTCACATCGCGCTTATTCTAAAATTGACCAAATAATTGGAAGTAAAACACTCCTTAGCAAATGCAAAATAATGGAAATCATAACAAACAGTCTCTCAGACCACAGTGCAATCAAATTAGAACTCAGGATTAAGAAGCTTACTCAAAACTGCACAACTATGTGGAAACTGAACAACTTGCTCCTGAATGACTACTGGGTAAATAACTAAATGAAGGCAGAAATAAAGATACTCTTTGAAACAAATGAGAACAAAGACACAATGTACCAGAATCTGTGGGACACATTTAAAGCAGTGTGTAGAGGGAAATTTATAGCACTAGATGCCCACAAGAGAAAGCAGGAAAGATCTCAAATTGACACCATACATCACAATTAAAAGAACTAGAGAAGCGATAGCAAACAAATTCAAAACCTAGTGGTAGACAAGAAATAACTAAGATCAGAGCAGAACTGAAGGAGATAGAGACATCAACAACCCTTCAAAAAAAAAAATCAGTGAATCCAGAAGCTGGTTTTTTGAAAAGATCAGCAAAATAGATAGACCACTAGCCAGACTAATAAAGAAGAAAAGAGAGAAGAATCAAACAGATGCAATAAAAAGTGATAAAGGTGATATCACCACTGATTCCACAGAAATACAAACTATCATCAGAGAATATTATAAACACCTCTATGCAAATAAACTAGAAAATCTAGAAGAAATGGATAAATTCCTGGACACATACACCCTCCCAAGACTAAACCAGGAAGAAGTTGAATCCCTGAATAGACCAATAACAAGTTCTGAAATTGAGGCAGTAATTAATAGCACACCAACCAAAAAAAGTCCAGGACCAGATCGATTCACAGCCGAATTCTACCAGAGGTACAAAGAGGAGCTGGTACCAGGCCTTCTGAAATCATTCCAAACAATAGAAAAAGAGGGAATCCTCCCTAATGCATTTTATAAGGACAGCATCAACCTGATATCAAAGCCTGGCAGAGACAGAACAAAAAAAGGAAATGTCAGGCCAATATCCCTGATGAACATCAATGCGAAAATCCTCAAAAAATACTGGAAAACTGAATCCAGCAGCACATCAAAAAGCTTATCCACCATGATCAAGTTGGCTTCATTCTTGGAATGCAAGGCTGGTTCAATGTATGCAAATCAGTAAACATAATCCGTCACATAAACTGAACCAATGATGAAAATCACATGATTATCTCAATAGATGCAGAAAAGGCCTTTGACAAAATTCAACATGCCTTCATGCTAAAAACTCTCAATAAACTAGGTATTGATGGAACATATCTCAAAATAATAAGAGCTATTTATGACAAATCCACAGCCAATATCATAATGAATAGGCAAAGGTGGAAGCATTCCCTTTGGAAACCAGTACAAGACAAGGATGCCCTCTCTCACCAGTCCTTTTCAACATAGTATTGGAAGTTCTGGCCAGGGCGATCAGGCAAGAGAAAGAAATAAAGGGTATTCAATGAGGAAAAGAGGAAGTCAAATTGTCTCTGTTTGCAGATGACATGTTTGTATATTTAGAAAACCCCATTGTCTCAGCCCCAGATCTCCTTAAGCTGATAAGCAACTTCAGCAAAGTCTCAGGATACAAAATCTGTATCTGTGTGCAAAAATCACAAGCATTCCTATATACCAATAACATACAGAGAGCCAAATCATGAGTGAACTCCCATTCACAATTGCTACAAAGAGAATAAAACACCTAGTAATACAACTTACAAGGGATGTGAAGGACCTCTTCAAGGAGAACTACAACCCACTGCTCAAGGAAAAAAAAGAGGACACAAACAAATGGAAGAACATTCCATGCTCATGGATAGGAAGAATCAATATTGTGAAAATGGCCATGCTGCCCAAAGTAATTTACAGATTCAATGCTATCCCCGTCAAGGTATTCACAGAATTGACTTTCTTCACATAATTGGAAAAAGGTACTTTAAATTTTATATGGAACCAAAAAAGAGGCCGCATAGCCAAGCCAATCCTAAACAAAAAGAACAAAGCTGGAGGCATCATGCTACCTGACTTCAAGCTATGCCTCAAGGCTACAGTAACCAAAACAGCATGGGACTGGTACCAGTACAGATATATAGACCAATGGAACAGAACAGAGCCCTCAGAAGCAACACCACACATCTACAACCTGACACAAACCTGACACAAGCAAGCAATGGGGAAGATTCCCTATTTAATAAACAGTATTGAGAAAACTGGCTAGCCATATGCAGAAAGCTGAAACTGGATCCCTTCCTTACACTTTATACAAAAATTAATTCAAGATGGATTAAAGACTTAAACATAAGACCTAAAACCATAAGAACCCTAGAAGAAAACCTAGGCAGTACCATTCAGGACATAGGCATGGGCAAAGACTTCATGTCTAAAACACCAAAAGGAGTGTCAACAAAAGCCAAAATAGACAAATGGGATCTAATTAAACTAAAGAGCCTCTGCACAGCAAAATAAATTATCATCAGAGTAAACAGGCAACCTACAGAATGGGAGAAAAATTTTGCATCATTTTTGCCCATCTGACAAAGGGCTAATATCCAGAATCTACAAAGAAGTTGAACAAATTTACAAGAAAAAAACATACAACCCCATCAAAAAGTGGGCAAAGGAACAGATACTTCTCAAAAGAAGACATTTATGCAGGCAACAAACATACGAAAAAATGCTCATCATCACTGGTCATTAGAGAAATGCAAATCAAAACCACAATGCGATACCATCTCATGCCAGTTAGAATGGCAATCATTAAAAAGTCAGGAAACAACAGATGCTGGAGAGGACGTGGAGAAATAGGAATGCTTTTTCATGTTGGTGGGAGTATAAATTAGTTCAACCATTGTGGAAGACAGTGTGGCAATTCCTCAAGGATCTCGAACTGGAAATACCATTTGACCAAGCAATCCCATTACTGGGTATATACCGAGAGAATTATAAATCATTCTGCTGTAAAGACACATGCACACGTATGTTTACTGTGGCACTGTTCACAATAGCAAAGACTTGGAACCAACCCAAATGCCCATCAATGATAGACTGGATAAAGAAAATGTGGCAATGTGGCACATATATACCATGGAATACTATGCAGCCATAAAAAAGGATGAGTTCATGTCCTTAGCAGGGACATGGATGAAGCTGGAAACCATCATTCTCAGCAAACTAACACAAGAACAGAAAACCAAACACCACATGTTCTCACTTATAAGTGGGAGCTGAACAAGGAGAACACTTGGACACAGGGTGGGGAACATCACACAGCGGTGCCTGTCGGATGGTGGGGGGATAGGGGAGTGATAGCATTAGGAGAAATGCCTAATGTAGATGATGGGTTGATGGGTGCAGCAAACCACCATGGTACATGTATATCTATGTAACAAACCTCCAAGTTCTGCACATGTACCCCAGAACTTAAAGTGTAATAATAAAAAAAAAAATAACACTAATAAAAAACAAACAAAACAAAACAAAAAAGAGACAGGTAGATGCTCCCCTGTCTACTCTATTATATGGTAAGAGTAGAAACAAACCCAAGTCCCTCTTTGATGTTTACTGTGCTATGTTTACAATGGGAGAAACTTTTCTTTGTGCAAACTTACACCACCAAAAACCTTATGACTTTATTAAAGGTTTTCCAGTTCAAAAGTTACTTTTGGTCAGGCGCAGTGGCTCACACCTGTAATCCCAACACTTTGGGAGGCCGAGGTGGGCAGATCGCTTGAACCCAGGAGTTCAAGACCAGCCTGAGCCACAAAATAAAACCGCATCTCTACACAAAATACAAAACATTAGCTGGGTGTGGCGGCACATGCCTGTAGTCCCAGGTACTCAGGAGGCTGAGGCAGGAGGATTACCTGATCCAGAAGGTAGAGGCTGCAGTGAGGCATATTTCACCACTGTATTCCAGCCTGGGCAACAAAGTGAGACCCTTTCTCAAAAAAAAAAGTAAATAAAAGTTAGTTTTCCTGGTGGCATCATTATAGGAGATAATCTTAACAAAATAGTATAAAAAAACAAAACAGTGTTGGATCAAATATCCCAGAATGTCAGGATTTCATCGGCTCTACTCACATGCTCATAGACATAAAGTCAACTATTACCATTGAAATAAAACAAAATATCCCCTAGCATCCAGCCCAGTGCGTGGCACACAGTAAGTACTCAATGATAGAATAAACTAGTGAATATGTATAAGAAAACAATGTTAAATATTATAATGATGTACACTTATATTTAAATGTATTGCCTTCTGTTAACTGGCATAAAATTATTTGTTTAAAGAAAAGGATCTACCTTGAAAATCATTCTTGTCTCAAAAGAAAAAAATTCACTCTTGTTTCAAAAGCCATAGTTGCCAAGAAGCTCAGAACATACAAGTTTTGGGGATTATAGATTCAGGGCAGAAGCTTTTACTTAAAAAACAAAAATAGACTGCAGAAGATATGAAGGCATAAAGTGTTATTCATGATTTAACTAGTTTTATTTAGTTAAATATTATTTTTAAGGCTCTTATCTGATATAACCTGATACAAGATCTCTAACATAAGCTATGTTTATATAACTCGATTTGTGTAAATGTCATAGGTAAAAGTCAAATTGTTGCTAAATTTCATGTGAGAGCAACAAGGAAATTAATGCCTCACATTTAAACTGGCTTCAATTTTTTAAAACTTTTATGTACAGAAAAAAAGCTGATTGACAGATAATATTGCATTTTCCCTTTGATCATAAATATGTACCTCTGGCAGAGTTCATAATCCTGATGTGAAATGTAACAGTTACAAAATTGAACTACTATTGTGAAATTTAAAAGATCATATTCTGAATTGTAATTAATGCTT